>NC_091061.1:141377195-142010604 GCF_000393655.2 Nicotiana sylvestris
ATTGAAAATTTTCCATTGTTGTAAGGGAAAGGAGAGGAAATGCGATGAACGTGTTTGAAGACTTGACAAGATGACTTTTCAAGACTTCTTTCTATTTATTAATATTTGCTCTTGCTTCCATTTCTTTATTATTTCTTTTTATTTTTATTTTTCTTTAAATTTTTTCCTAGAGTAACTTTCCTAGATTCTTTCTTGGTGGGTACAAGGAAGGTGCTTTTGTTGACACGTGGAAGCATTATGCAGGTCGTAGTGATGTCATAGGAATGATATCACCTTAGTGAGGACTTATGTTTTGTTTGTAATGCCTCTGTCCACAAAAATATTTTCCCAGTTTCACTTATTAAAATCGCTGTTCTATATGCAAATATAATCTACAGTAAACATATAATTGTCTATTGAAAATTTAATTCGTTAACTTACTAACAAAAAAATTACTCTTGTATACGTAAAAATTTCTTGCCTTGACAATATATTTAAGATAATTCAGTTGCTTATTGATATGGGACAGTAAAGGAATGAAGATAATTTTGCTGGAGAAAAGCTTTCACTTTTACTTTTTCTTTTCTTTTCGTACTCTTGCATTTATTTTCTTTATATTTTGATTGGTTGGCTAAGGTATTTTCGTGGTGATTGAGATAAGATAGGGTGTAAACTCTCTTTTCTAGTCTTATTTTAACATTTTCTGGAGATTAATATTCTCGTTGATTTGATTGTGTTTAGACCGATGACATGATGGATTAATAAATTCGCAAATCTTATCGCCAATCTACGGCATTTCACACAACTCTGCTTTTACATTTTTGATCCTTTACACATTAAGGTAGTTTAATGGGGAGCAGATCCGCTTTAGTGAAATTGCTTAATTAAGAGTCTGTTTGGCCAAACTTCTTCCATTTTAGAAGTGTTTTTTTTTTGGCAAAATACATAAACAGCCCTTCCAAGTTGTCCACAACGGTCAGTTGAACACCTCAACTAAGACCTTTTTCACTTAAACATATCACGTGATTAAAAACTGAACTCAATAAACACCCGATCTCACCAGCCCCCGTTGCGTGTGTTACACCTCTGGTGTCTTTTATAAGAACGAATTAGAAGCTGACACGTGGACAAACAATAAGAAATAAAGAATTAAAAACATAAAACATAAAGGTAAATTTTCATCGTTTCTTCCGTCTAATCGCTCTCTCTCACACCGAATAACCCATCTTCATCTCTTCGATTAAGCTTGGTTCAATCGGCATTTATGTTGCAAAATTAAACATTTCTTTCACTTACTAAGTATGATTAATTGTTCTTTGTTCGAATTGTAGCTTGGTTCAAGATTTATCACCTGAAGGAAGATCATCCTAGGGTTTTGGCAGTGGATTTTTGTGAAAAGGGGAGTCATCTGTAAAGTGGCTTCGATTATTGCATAAATGTATGTTTATATCATGCTTTTTCTATTTTATCGCTATATGTCTGTTATGGTGCTATTAGATTAGGGTTTTTTTGGTTCTGGAAAATTGAAAATGTCAGGGAATATTGACTGGATTTGTTTTGTCATTTTCAGTACCGAGTCACATGGACGAATATATTGGTGTTGTTTTTCATTATGAGGGTCACTTTATTGATGAAAAGTATGTAGGGAGGGTGAAAAAATAGGGCATGTGGTGGACAAAGACCATTTCTCTTTGCCTGAGCTTGTGTCCTACATAAAAGAGACCCCTAAAATGCGCTACAACTCTGTTGGTGGGTTATTTGTTCAATGTACTATAACTCAGAAGTTCTTTCCAATTGAAAATAACTATCAACTACTAAATTTGATTAAAGACCTGAAGGATGGGGATCGCTTTGATGTCTATGTGAGTCATGCAATAGATAATTTAGAGGTTGTGGATGAGGATGTACCTGTGGGATATTTACCTTCCTCACCGGTTGGTGATAGTGATTAGGCTACAGAAATTAGGGGTGGTCCAGGGGTTAGTGTACATGTTGGTGAGGGCATTGGTGTAAATGTTGATGCGGGTATTGGTGTAAATTGTAATGAGGGTATTGGAGTAACTGCTGATGAGGGCATTGGAGTAAATACTGATGAGGGCATTGGAGTAAATTGTGATGAGGGTATTGGAGTAAATACTGATGAGGGCATTAGAGTAAACTGTGATGATGGTATTAGAGTAACTGCTAATGAGGGCATTGGAGTAAGTGTGGTTGAGGATATTGAAGTAAATACTGCTGAGGGTAGTGCTGTAAATGCAGAACAAACTAGGTCTACATTTTTAGATGGGGATATAAATGTTAAAGAGAGTGCAGCTGCAGAGCATGACAACTAGTTTAAGGATACAAATCTTGAAGATGAAGATGCAGATTTTGGTGAAGATGACCTTGAAGACATTCCAGAAGAAGATGACAATGAGATAGATGATGGGTTAAGATCTGTGAGGGATGCTGCCAGGGAAGTAAAGAGAAACAAGCTGAAGAGCAAGGTGAATGATGCTGGATCACAAAGTAATAGGAAATAGAGGAAAAAACCTATTTTTACAGAAGAGGTAATTCTTGGTGAGGCTGGAATTGATAAGGGGTTTGAAGATATAGGGATAAATAAGAAGGATAAATATGTTGGAAAGCTAGGTGGGGATGAAGAGTATTTGGACAGCTCAAATGTTGGGAGTGTAGACAGTGACGAAGAGTTAGACCCACTTGCTGAACATGGTGTTGATCTTCCTCCTAGAAGAAGAAGTCAAAAGATCAGGTATGACTTTGATGCTAAAATTCCTCTGTTTGAGTTGGGCATGATCTTTGATAATGCAACAAATTTTAGGAAAGCTATTGCTGACTATGCTATTCAATATAAAGTATCTGTAAAGCTTAGACCTAATGAGAAAGATAGAGTAAAAACTAAGTGTAGGCATGAAAAGTGCAAGTGACAAATATTTGCTAGTAAGGATAGGGATTCAGGGAACTTTACTGTGAAGACTTATATACCTATCCATAAATGCCCAACAAAGAACAAGAACAAACTTTGCACAACCAAGTACATTGCAAGAAAGCTCCAAGATAGAATCATCTCAACTCCAAACATCACAGTGCATGAGTTGCAAGAGGTTATAAGGGTTAAATGGGGTTTGTATATAGGAAGATCACTTGTATATAGAGCCAATATGAAGGTAATTAGTTAGCTTATGGGTGACTGGAACCTTGAATTTTTTAGGTTGCCAGACTATGCTGACATGATTAAGTCCACCAATCCTGGAAGTTCATGTTGGGTGAGAACTGATACAGAAACAGTTCCTGCGTTGCTAGACTGTTTAAATACTTTTATGTATGCTTTGAGGCTATGAAGAAAGGATGGATGGCAGGTTGTAGAAGAATCATAGGTTTTGATGGTTGTTTCCTAAAGGGAGCTTGCAAAGGTGAATTGTTAGTGGCTGTTGGAAAAATGGAAACAATCAGATGTATTCCATTGCTTGGGCTTTGGTAGATCAAGAGACTACACATTCATGGAGTTGGTTCATCAACTATCTCAAAACAGATTTAGAGTTGAGGAATGGTGAAGATTTATCAGTCATGTCTGACATGCAAAAGGTACTGCAATTCATTTATTATGTTGTTTGTTTGTTACCATTATTATTCTTGCTGATGTTGTATCTCACTAATATTGTATGTTGCTACTGTGTTGATTAGGGACTATTATCTGCTGTTGCTGATTTGCTACCCCTTGCTGAAAGAAGAATGTGTGCAAGACACATTTGGGCAAATTGGCAGAAAACTTGAAGGGGAGAGGAAAGAAGGAAGTAGTTTTGGCTTCTGATATATCACCTATAGCAAGACTAGTTTTAGAGGAGAACAAAGAAATAGGAAGGAAGTTGAAAGTACAGTGGAATGCTGATACTGGATTTGAAGTGAATGAAGACATGTATAAGCACACTGTTGATATACAAAAAAGAGAATCCAGCTGTAGATTATGGCAGTTAAGAGGTATACCATGTCAATATGCAATATATGCCTTTTATAAGATTGGGAAGGAAGCAGAAGACTATGTTGAACACTAGTATAGGAAATATACTTTCCTGGTTGCTTACCAATACTATATTCAGCCAATTCCAAGCATACAAATGTGGACTGAGTCTACCAATCCATCAATTGAGCCTCCTAAAGTTAAACCAATGCCTAATATGCCAAAAAAATGCAGAAGAAAGGACAAGGATGAACCAAAGAAGTGGGGAAAACTATCAAAGAAGGGTGCTAAGATGTCCTATTCAATTTGCCATCAAGTTGGTCACAACAAGTCAATATACAGTTTAAGGGTAAGTTTGATGACTTTCAATTCAATTTGTTTCCATTGTTTTCATTATTTTCATAGTACTTTGATTAATGACTTAACAATCATATGCTAGGGACAAACAAGCACACAAGTTGGTAGTCAAAGTAATACAACCCAAGCTGCAGGTACATCAACTACCATAACCCAAACTCCAAGGGCCTCATCTTCCTTGTATGCTGAATCATCAAAGATAAGAAGGAACACACCATCAGTAAGAGGTAGGGGAAGAGGTGGTAGAGCTGGTAGGGGAAGATGTGGATGAGGTAGGGGAAGAGGTAGAAGTTCAGTTGCTGGTACAACTAGTTTTGTTACATCTGGTGCAGCTATTTCTGCTACTGCCAGATCACTTACTGCTTCTGTTGGGAAGAAAAGAACCAAAATTTCTGGTTTTGGTTTATACACAGACACACAAACAGGGACTAGTATCCTTAGTGTAAGTGTGAGAAGTCAATATTAGTTAATTGTAATTTCTATCATTATGCTTCTAGATGATTCATTACTGACTACAAGTATTTTCTAGCCTGGTACGCCAAGTGAAAGAGTTATTTCAACTGGTGCAAACTTAATGAATGCTGCACAAACTAATGTATATCTTGGATTTAGACCAAATGGTCTCAAGTGGAAAGGGAAAAGAGCTGTGATAGGGAATCAACTTCAAAAGAAAAGGGATGCTGCAATTTCTAACAAAAAGATGAAAGTTGGAACCTCTACTTCATCTACACCAATTAACTCTTGTCAAAGTCAAATTTAGGAAGAAGTTTCCTGTATTTTGTTGGTCATGTGTATGAACCATATTTTGTGAAGTATTTTGAACCTACTAATATTGGTCATTTGGTCATATATATGAACCTTCTTTTGTGAAGTAATTTGAACTTACTAATGTTGGTCATTTGGTCATATGAACCATTATTATGGGATGTATATGAACCTGCTTTTGTTAGTTTAGTACATTTCTGATTATTGAACTTGCTTTTGTTGTAGTATAATTTAGTCCATTTTTGTTAGTCCATGTCACGACCCGGATTTCCCACCATCGGGTGTCGTGATGGCGCCTACTATCGGAGCTAGGCAAGCCAAATATTTAAAACACCTTTCCTGCTTTCTTTCAAACAATATAATAAACGAGACAAAATTTAAGCGGAAGACTTTAAATCTAAAGCAACTGAAAACCAAAAGTGCGGAAGTTTAATACACATCACTACCCAAGGTCTGGTGTCACTAGCTCACGGACTACTACAGAATACTACAAACAATGTCTGAAAGGAAATACATCATGTTTGTCGGATACAAGATGAACAAACGAAAAACATGGAAAGGGGCTTCGGCCTGCGAACGCCAGCTAGGGTACCTCGAGAGTCCCTGGACTGAAAATAGCTCCCAGAAGTCCTACTGCTATGGTCCGTGAGCTGCTCCCTGATCTGTGCACAAAAATGCACAGAGTATAGCATCAGCACAACCGACCCCATGTGCTGGTAAGTGCCTGGCCTAACCCCGGTGAAGTAGTGACGAGGCTAAACAGGACCTACCACACACGATCCCATAATATCATATATAAGTGGACGGCGTGCCACACGATCCCATAATATCATATATAAGTGGACGGCGTGCCACACGATCCCATAATATCATATATAAGTGGACGGCGTGCCACACGATCCCATAATATCATATATAAGTGGACGGCGTGCCACACGATCCCATAATATCATATATAAGTGGACGGCGTGCCACACGATCCCATAATATCATATATAAGTGGACGGCGTGCCACACGATCCCATAATATCATATATAAGTGGACGGCGTGCCACACGATCCCATAATATCATATATAAGTGGACGGCGTGCCACACGATCCCATAATATCATATATAAGTGGACGGCGTGCCACACGATCCCATAATATCATATATAAGTGGACGGCGTGCCACACGATCCCATAATATCATATATAAGTGGACGGCGTGCCACACGATCCCATAATATCATATATAAGTGGACGGCGTGCCACACGATCCCATAATATAATTTGAAACATCTGATTTTGTAAGGAGAGTCCCATTAGGGGAAATCAACAACATATCACTCTAACCCGGCAAGGGTACAACTAACAACCCAAAATATCCCGACAAGGGAGAGTATATATATCGGTCTACACATCCCGGCAAGGGAGTAATCACAACACATTCTCTTTTTAAAATCCCTTCTTCCTCAACTAACACATTCATGTTCGAGCTAACGCTCCAAAAGTACACCAATCACAATTTTACCTCAACCGTTCACATTATATGAAACTCATCAAATAAATAAGGAGATTGTGTCACGCTATTCGAATTTAAAAGCAAATAAGACTCACGGTCATGCTAGACTCCGGTGCATAGATAACCGTCACCATGCCTATACACCGTACTCCACATTAGCAAGTAGCAAATAACATCCTAATCCTATTCCCTCAAGCCAAAGTTAGAACAAACACTTACCTCGAATGCTCCAAACTCAACTCACGCTTCTAGTATAGCTTTACCTCTTGATTCCACCACCAATCCGCTCGAATCTAGTCATAAGTTACTTAATCACATTAATAATTACTAAATGAATCACTCCCCATGCATGAAAAATAAATTTTACAAGGTTTTTCCCAAAATGGTCAAAAACACCCCCGGACCCACGTGGTCGAAACTCGAGGTTCGGACCAAAACTCGGTTACTCATTCTCCCACAAATCCAAATATATGATTTGTTTTGAAATCGGACCTCAAATTGAGGTCCAACTTCTCAATTTGTAGAAAACCTAGGTTCTACCCAAAACATCCAATTTCCCCATGAAAATCTTTGATTTGAATTTGAGATCATGTTAAAAGATGTCAAGGAATAAAGAAATTAAGTTAGAAATCACTTACCAATCGTTTTGGAGAAGAAACGTTGTTTGGAAAATCGCCTCTTAGGTTTTGGGTTTTTGAAAAGAGAATAAAATGACTGAAAATCCCGAATTTATATATATGCTGGGGGCTGGCGCGGACCGCACAGAAATGCACTGCGGCTGCGTGGCTGCCGGTGCGGACCGCGCGAAAATGTACCGCGGCCGCGCCGAGGGGGGGAAGAGGTGGGCTCTCTGAACCCACCCAGCGCGGACCGCACTGATTTGGTGTGCAGCCGCACTGGTCGACCTGGCTACCGACCCTCTGAACCCCCACCACGCGGATCGCACAGAAAAGCATTGCAGCCGCGTGGCTACCAGCGCGGACCGCGCAGAAACGGCCGCGGCCGCGCTGGGCCTGCAACACCTGAACCTGCATTTTTTAAGTCTAAGGCCTCCCGGGCCCCACTCAAAACTCACCCGAGCCCTCGGGGCTCCAAACCAAACATACATATGATCTTAAAAACATCTTACGGTCTCATTTGTGCGATCAAATCGCCAAAATAACATCATATACATAGAATCAAGCCTCAAAACACATGATTTTCTTTCAACTTTCATAAAACTCAAATTCCCCATTTAAGTCCGAAACACGTCATATGACGTCTGTTTTTAGCCAAACTTTACAGATAGTGCTTAAAACATATTTAAGACTCGTACCGGGCGTCGGAACCAAAATACGAGCCCGATACCACAGTTTTCTGATCAATTTTCTTCTTTATTTTCCTTAATTAATTTCAGAAGACAATTTCACACAAAATTTCATTTCTCAGGCTTGGGACCTCGGAATTTATTTCCGGGCACACGCCCAAGTCCCATATTTTTATATGGACCCTCCGGGACCGTTGAATCATAGGTCCGGGTCTGTTTACCCAAAATGTTGACCGAAGTCAATATTATGCATATTAATATCAAAATCCATCAAAATTTTCACAAAATTCACATATTCTAACATAAAAACTTTCCGGCTACGCGCCCGAACTGCGCACACAAATTGAGGCAACTAAAAGCGAGGTTTTCAAGGCCTCGGAAGCGCAGAACAAGGAAGAACTACGGTGATGACCCTTTGGGTCGTCACATTCTCCACCTCTAAAACAACCGTTCGTCCTCGAACGGACAAAAGAAAGAAGTACCTGAGTCAGGAAATAGATGAGGATAACGGCCCCGTATATCGGACTCGGACTCCCAGGTCGATGCCTCTCCACTGAACACGCACCGAAGGAATACTCTTTGACCTCAACTGTCGAACCTGCCGGTCTAGAATAGCCACCGGCTCCTCCTCATATGACAGATCCTTGTCCAATTGGACAGTGCTGAAATCTAACACGTGCGATGGATCTCCGCAATACTTCCGGAGCATAGATACATGAAACACGGGATGCACAGCTGACAAGCTAGGTGGCAAGGCAAGTCTATAAGCCACCTCTCCCACACGATCAAGAATCTCAAATGGACCGATGAACCTAGGGCTGAGCTTGCCCTTCTTCCCAAATCTCATCACGCCCTTCATAGGCGATACACGGAGCAATACCCGCTCCCCAACCATGAAAGCAACATCTCTGACCTTGCGGTCTGTATAACTCTTTTGTCTGGACTGAGCTGTACGAAGTCTATCCTGAATAATCCTGACCTTGTCCAAGGCCTCCTAAACCAGATCCGTACCGAATAATCGAGCCTCTCCCGGCTCAAACCATCCAACCGAGGACCGACATCGCCTACCATACAACGCCTCATACGGAGCCATCTGAATGCTGGACTGATAGCTGTTGTTGTAGGCGAACTCTGTTAAAGGCAAAAACTGGTCCCACGAGCCTCCAAAATCAATGACACAGTCTCGGAGCATGTCCTCAAGAATCTGAATAGTCCTCTCGGACTGACCGTCCGTCTGGGGATGAAATGCTGTACTCAACGCAACCTGGGTGCCCAACTCTCGCTGAACCGCTCTCCAGAAATGCTAGGTAAACTGCGTACCCCGATCCGAAATGATAGATAGCGGCACCCCATGAAGACGAACAATCTCCCTGATATTAATCTCGGCTAACCTTTCAGACGAATAGGTGGCTGCAACAGGAACAAAATGCGCTGACTTGGTCAGCCTATCAACAATGACCCAAACTGCCTCAAACTTCTTCCGAGTCATCGGAATCCCAGTAACGAAATCCATCGTAATCCTCTCCCACTTCCACTTGAGAAGTGCAATCCTCTGAAATAGACCACCAGGTCTTTGATGCTCGTACTTAACCTGCTGACAATTCAAACACCGAGCCACATGTGCAACGATGTCTTTCTTCATCTTGCGCCACCAATAGTGCTGCCTTAGATCCTGATACATCTTCGCGGCGCCCGGGTGAATAGAATACCGAGAACTGTGGGCCTCCACTAAGATCAACTCTCGAATTCTATCAACATTGGGCACACAAACTTGCCCCTGCAATCTCAATACGCCATCATCATCTAAGGTTACTTTCTTGGCACCTCCACGCTGCACCGTGTCTCTCAAGACACACAAGTGGGGATCATCGAATTGCCGGTCACGGATACGCTCCAATAACGAAGAACGAGCGACCGTGCAAGCTAATACTCGACTAGGCTCAGAAATGTCCAACCTCACAAACTGATTGGCCAAAGCCTGAACGTCCAAAGCAAGCGGTCTCTCACCGACCGGAATATAAGCAAGACTGCCCATACTGGCTGACTTCCTACTCAAGGCATCGGCCACCACATTGGCCTTTCCCGGGTGATATAAGATAGTGATGTCATAATCTTTCAACAATTCCAACC
Organism: Nicotiana sylvestris; assembly: GCF_000393655.2. Lineage (NCBI taxonomy): Eukaryota > Viridiplantae > Streptophyta > Magnoliopsida > Solanales > Solanaceae > Nicotiana > Nicotiana sylvestris. The sequence goes on from NC_091061.1 coordinate 141,387,196, forward strand.
ACCTCCTCTGCCTCAAATTCAACTCCTTTTGCTTGAACAAATACTGAAGACTCTTATGATCCGTGAACACCTCACACGCCACACCATACAGATAGTGCCTCCAAATCTTCAATGCGTGAACAATGGCTGCCAACTCCAAATCATGCACTGGATAGTTCTTCTCATGAACCTTCAACTGCCTCGAAGCATAGGCAATGACCTTGCCATCTTGCATCAACACTGCACCAAGTCCAATACGAGATGCATCACAATAGACTGTATAGGGCCTTGAAGCTGTGGGCAAAACCAACACTGGTGCCGTGGTCAGAGCTGCCTTGAGCCTCTGAAAGCTCGCCTCACACTCATCTGACCATCTGAACTGGGCACCTTTCTGGGTCAATCTGGTCATAGGGGCTGCAATGGATGAAAACCCCTTCACGAACCGACGGTAGTAACCTACTAACCCCAGGAAACTCCGAATATCCGTAGCTGAAGCTGGTCGAGGCTAGTTCTTGACTGCCTCTATCTTCTTCGGGTCTACCTGAATACCTGCTGCTTATACGACATGACCCAGGAATGCGATCGAACTCAACCAAAACTCGCACTTCGAGAACTTAGCATACAACTGACTACCCTTCAGGGTATGAAGAACCGCTCTGAGGTGCTGCTCATGCTCCTCCTGACTGCGGGTATATAAGAATATCGTCAATGAAGACTATCACGAACAAGTCCAAATAAGGTCTGAACACTCAGTTCATCAACTCCATGAACGCTGCTGGGGCATTAGTCAATCCAAATGACATGACCAAAAACTCATAGTGCCCATACCGAGTGCGAAATGCTGTCTTAAGGACATCAGACGCCCTAGTCCTCAGCTGGTGGTAGCCAGATCTCAAATCTATCTTTGAAAACACCCTCACACCCTGAAGCTGGTCGAAATAGTCGATCCTCGGCAGTGGGTACTTGTTCTTAATCGTCACCTTGTTCAATTGCCGGTAATCAATGCACATCCTCATCGAACCATCATTTTTCTTCACAAATAGCACCGGTGCGCCCCAAGGCGAAACACTGGGTCTAATGAAACCCTTCTCAAGCAAATCTTGAAGCTGATCCTTTAACTCTTTCAATTTTGGCGCCATCATACGATACGGCGGAATGGAAATGGGTTGAGTGCCCGAAGCCAGATCAATACAAAAATCAATATCCCTATCGGGCGGCATGCCCGACAGGTATGAAGGGAAGACCTCGGGAAACTCTCGAACAATAGGAACAGAATCAATAGACGGGACCTCAGCGCTGGAGTCGCGAACATAAGCCAGATAAGCTAGACACCCCTTCTCGACCATGCGTCGAGCCTTCACATAAGAAATAACGCTGCGAGAAGAATGACCAGGAGTCCCTCTCCATTCTAAACGGGGCAAATCCGGTAAGGCTAAGGTCACGGTCTTGGCATGACAATCCAAGATCGCATGATACGGGGACAACCAATCCATCCCTAATATGACGTCGAAATCCACCATATCCAAGAGCAACAAGTCAACACGGGTCTCAAGACCCCTGAATACCACAACACATGAACGATAAACCCGGTCCATCACTATAGAATTCCCCACTGGCATAGACACATATATAGGAATACTCAAGGCCTCACTAGGCATAACCAAATAGGGTGCAAAATAGGACAACACATATGAATACGTAAATCCGAGATCAAATAGCACAGAAGCATCCCTATCACAGACCAGAATAGTACCTGTAATCACAGCATCAGATGACTCAGCCTCTGGCATGGCTGACAAGGCATAACAACGGGGTTGGGCCCCACCTCCCTGAATCATATCCCTGGGACGATCTGCTGCTGGCTGACCCCTACCTCTAGCGGTCTGAGCTCCACCTCTAAGACCTCTACCTCCACCTCTATGTCCTCTACCCCCGCCTCTAGCTGGCTGGGCAGGCTGTGGGGCAACTGGTGCCTGGATCATCGGGCGAGGACCCTGCTGCTGCGAGCTGCTGGAAGCTCGAGGGCAATATCTGGCAATGTGACTCACATCACCGCAAGTATAACAAGCCCTCGGCTGCTGAGAATAACGAAGTGGTGGTGCACTGATAGGTGCTGATGGTGAACTGAAGAGCTGCTGGTCAGAATACTGCGGCTGAGAACCACGACCACCTGGTGTACCATGAGAAGCCTGGAGAGCTGACTGAAAGGGCCTCGAAGGATGGCCTCTACCATAAGAATCCCTACCTCCAGACGAGGTACCACTGAATCTACCAGAATGACGGGGCCTCTTATCAGACCCATGACCACCTCCTTGAGCAAGTGCCATCTCTATCTGGCGGGCACCATCTGCCGCCTCCTGAAATGAAATCTCACTACCGGTACTCATGGCCATCTGAACACGGATCGGCTGGGACAACCCATCAATAAACCTCCGCACCCTCTCTCTATCGGTGGGGAGTATCACAATGGCATGACGAAAAAGATCAATGAACCGGGTCTCATACTGGGTGACCATCATAGGACCCTGCTGGAGGCGCTCAAACTACCTGCAAAGAGCATCTCGCTGAGTAACTGGAAGAAACTTCCCCAAAAATAACTCTGAAAACTGATCCCAGGTCAATGATGGCGACCCTGCTGGCCTAGCTAAACAAAAATCCCTCCACCAAGTCTTGGCAGATCCTGCCAGGCGAAAAGTGGCGAAGTCGACCCCATTGGTCTCTACAATGCCCATAGTCCGTAGAACCTCATGACAGCTGAATATGAAATCCTAAACATCCTCTGAGGGGGTGCCACTATATGTGGTTGTGAAGAGCCTGGTGAAATGATCAAGCCTCCACAAAGCATCCGCAGACATAGCCGCACCATCGCTGGACTAAGCCGCAATACTTGGCTGGGCTGCCATAGCTGGCTAAACTGCCACGGCTGGCTGAACTGCTGGAACCTGAGCCTGAGGAGCTACCAGCTCTGGAGTACGAGTATCGGGAGTCTGAACTCCTCCCCCAGCCTGAGATATGGCTGGCGCTACGGGAAGCAAACCCGCTCTAGAAATGCCCTCCATAAAGCCTACCAGTCGGACCAAAGCATCTTAAAGCACTGGAGTGGCTATGAAACCCTCTGGGACCTGAGCTGGGCCTACCGGAGCTGCTGGAGCTGGGACCCCTTCGTCGTAGTCAACATGAGGCTCCACCTCTGGGACTGCCGCTTGGGGCTGAGCTCTACCCCGGCCTCGGCCTCGCCCCCTGCCCCTGATAGGAGCTGCTGTTGGGGGCTCGGGCTGCTGCGCGGTAGAAGAGGAAGCATGTGTCCTCGCCATCTGCGAAAGAACAGAGTGGAAAGACAATCAGTACTTGAGAAACAGAATCGCACGACAAAAATGAACAAGGTGAAGTTTTCCTAACTCAGTAGCCTCTGCGGGATAAATACAGATGTCTCTGTACCGATCCCTCAGACTCTACCGAGCTGTCCGTGAGTTGTGAGACCTAAGTAACCCAGGGCTCTGATACCAACTTGTCACGACTCGGATTTCCCACCATCGGGTGTCGTGATGGCGCCTACTATCGGAACTAGGCAAGCCAAATATTTAAAACACCTTTCCTGCTTTCTTCCAAACAATATAATAAATGAGACAAAATTTAAGCGGAAAACTTTAAATCTAAAGCAACTGAAAACCAAAAGTGCAAAAGTTTAATACACATCACTACCCAAGGTCTGGTGTCACTAGCTCACGGACTACTAAGAATACTACAAACAATGTCTGAAAGGAAATACATCATGTTTGTCAGATACAAGATGAACAAACAAAAAACATGGAAAGGGGCTTCGGCCTGCGAACGCCAGCTAGGCTACCTCGAGAGTCCCTGGACTGAAAATAACTCCCAGAAGTCCTACTACTGTGGTCCGTAAGCTGCTCCCTGATCTGTGCACAAAAATGCACAGAGTGTAGCATCAGCACAACCGACCCCATGTGCTGGTAAGTGCCTGGCCTAACCCCGGCGAAGTAGTGACGAGGCTAAACAGGACCTACCACAATTAACCTGCACAGATATATATACAAGTGCAAGAAAACAATAACAAGATAATAAAAAGTAAAGCTAGGAGAGGACATGCTATCGGGGAGTAACAGATAAAATGAAATATCGAAAATAAACAGAAGAAACTCCGGTTCTCATGATATATATATATATATATATATATATATATATAGTGGACGACGTGCCACACGATCCCATAATATCATATATAAGTGGACGGCGTGCCACACGATCCCATAATATCATATATAAGAGGACGGCGTGCCACACGATCCCATAATATCATATAAAAGTGGATGGCGTGCCACACGATCCCATAATATCATATATAAAAGTGGACGGCGTGCCACACGGTCCCATAATATCATATAAAAGTGGAAGGCGTGCCACACGATCCCATAATATCATATATAAAAGTGGACGGCGTGCCACACGATCCCATAATATAAAAGTGGACGACGTGCCACACGATCCCATAATATAATTTGAAACATCTGATTTTGTAAGGAGAGTCCCATTAGGGGAAATCAACAACATATCACTCTAACCCGGCAAGGGTACAACTAACAACCCAAAATATCCCGACAAGGGAGAGTATATATATCGGTCTACACATCCCGGCAAGGGAGTAATCACAACACATTCTCTTTTTAAAATCCCTTCTTCCTCAACTAACACATTCATGTTCGAGCTAACGCTCCAAAAGTACACCAATCACAATTTTACCTCAACCGTTCACTGTATATGAAACTCATCAAATAAATAAGGAGATTGTGTCACGCTATTCGAATTTAAAAGCAAATAAGACTCACGGTCATGCTAGACTCCGGAGCATAGATAACCGTCACCATGCCTATACACCGTACTCCACATTAGCAAGTAGCAAATAACATCCTAATCCTATTTCCTCAAGCCAAAGTTAGAACAAACACTTACCTCGAATGCTCCAAACTCAACTCACGCTTCTAGGATAGCTTTACCTCTTGATTCCACCACCAATCCGCTCGAATCTAGTCATAAGTTACTTAATCACATTAATAATTACTAAATGAATCACTCCCCATGCATGCAAAATAAATTTTACAAGGTTTTTCCCAAAATGGTCAAAAACACCCCCGGACCCACGTGGTCGAAACTCGAGGTTCGGACCAAAACCCGGTTACTCATTCTCCCACAAATCCAAATATATGATTTGTTTTGAAATCGGACCTCAAATTGAGGTCCAACTTCTCAATTTGTAGAAAACCTAGGTTCTACCCAAAACATCCAATTTCCCCCATGAAAATCTTTGATTTGAATTTGAGATCATGTTAAAAGATGTCAAGGAATAAAGAAATTAAGTTAGAAATCACTTACCAATCGTTTTGGAGAAGAAACGTTGTTTGGAAAATCGCCTCTTAGGTTTTGGGTTTTTGAAAAGAGGATAAAATGACTGAAAATCCCGAATTTATATATATGCTGGGGGCTGGCGCGGACCGCACAGAAATGCACTGCGGCTGCGTGGCTGCCAGTGCGGACCGCGCGAAAATGTACCGCGGCCGCGCCGAGGGGGGGAAGAGGTGGGCTCTCTGAACCCACCCAGCGCGGACCGCACTGATTTGGTGTGCAGCCGCACTGGTCGACCTGGCTACCGACCCTCTGAACCCCACCACGCGGATCGCACAGAAAAGCACTGCAGCCGCGTGGCTACCAGCGCGGACCGCGCAGAAACGGCCGCAGCCGCGCTGGGCCTGCAACACCTGAACCTGCATTTTTTAAGTCTAAGGCCTCCCAGGCCCCACTCAAAACTCACCCGAGCCCTCGGGGCTCTAATCCAAACATACATATGATCTTAAAAACATCTTACGGTCTCATTTGTGCGATCAAATCGCCAAAATAACATCATATACATAGAATCAAGTCTCAAAATACATGATTTTCTTTCAAATTTCATAAAACTCAAATTCCTCATTTAAGTCTGAAACACGTCATATGACGTCCGTTTTTAGCCAAACTTTACAGATAGCGCTTAAAACATATTTAAGACTTGTACCGGGCGTCGGAACCAAAATACGAGCCCGATATCACAGTTTTCTGATCAATTTTCTTCTTCATTTTCCTTAATTAATTTCAGAAGACAATTTCACACAAAATTTCATTTCTCAGGCTTGGGACCTCGGAATTTATTTCCGGGCACACGCCCAAGTCCCATATTTTTATATGGACCCTCCGGGACCGTTGAATCATAGGTCCGGGTCTGTTTACCCAAAATGTTGACCGAAGTCAATATTATGCATATTAATATCAAAATCCATCAAAATTTTCACAAAATTCACATATTCTAACATAAAAACTTTCCGGCTACGCGCCCGAACTGCGCACACAAATTGAGGCAACTAAAAGCGAGGTTTTCAAGGCCTCGGAAGCGCAGAACAAGGAAGAACTACGGTGATGACCCTTTGGGTCGTCACATTCTCCACCTCTAAAACAACCGTTCGTCCTCGAACGGACAAAAGAAAGAAGTACCTGAGTCGGGAAATAGATGAGGATAACGGCCCCGTATATCGGACTCGGACTCCCAGGTCGATGCCTCTCCACTGAACACGCACCGAAGGAATACTCTTTGACCTCAACTGTCGAACCTGCCGGTCTAGAATAGCCACCGGCTCCTCCTCATATGACAGATCCTTGTCCAATTGGACAGTGCTGAAATCTAACACGTGCGATGGATCTCCGCGATACTTCCGGAGCATAGATACATGAAACACGGGATGCACAGCTGACAAGCTAGGTGGCAAGGCAAGTCTATAAGCCACCTCTCCCACACGATCAAGAATCTCAAATAGACCGATGAACCTAGGGCTGAGCTTGCCCTTCTTCCCAAATCTCATCACGCCCTTCATAGACGATACACGGAGCAATACCCGCTCCCCAACCATGAAAGCAACATCTTTGACCTTGCGGTCTGTATAACTCTTTTGTCTGGACTGAGCTGTACGAAGTCTATCCTGAATAATCCTGACCTTGTCCAAGGCCTCCTAAACCAGATCCGTACCGAATAATCGAGCCTCTCCCGGCTCAAACCATCCAACCGAAGACCGACATCGCCTACCATACAACGCCTCATACGGAGCCATCTGAATGATGGACTGATAGCTGTTGTTGTAGGCGAACTCTGTTAAAGGCAAAAACTGGTCCCACGAGCCTCCAAAATCAATGACACAGTCTCGGAGCATGTCCTCAAGAATCTGAATAGTCCTCTCGGACTGACCGTCCGTCTGGGGATGAAATGCTGTACTCAACGCAACCTGGGTGCCCAACTCTCGCTGAACCGCTCTCCAGAAATGCTAGGTAAACTGCGTACCCCGATCCGAAATGATAGATAGCGGCACCCCATGAAGACGAACAATCTCCCTGATATTAATCTCGGCTAACCTTTCAGACGAATAGGTGGCTGCAACAGGAACAAAATGCGCTGACTTGGTCAGCCTATCAACAATGACCCAAACTGCCTCAAACTTCTTCCGAGTCATCGGAATCCCAGTAACGAAATCCATCGTAATCCTCTCCCACTTCCACTTGAGAAGTGCAATCCTCTGAAATAGACCACCGGGTCTTTGATGCTCGTACTTAACCTGCTGACAATTCAAACACCGAGCCACATGTGCAACGATGTCTTTCTTCATCTTGCGCCACCAATAGTGCTGCCTCAGATCCTGATACATCTTCGCGGCGCCCGGGTGAATAGAATACCAAGAACTGTGGGCCTCCACTAAGATCAACTCTCGAATTCTCCCCTGCAATCTCAATACGCCATCATCATCTAAGGTTACTTTCTTGGCACCTCCACGCTGCACCGTGTCTCTCAAGACACACAAGTGGGGATCATCGAATTGCCGGTCACGGATACGCTCCAATAACGAAGAACGAGCGACCGTGCAAGCTAATACTCGACTAGGCTCAGAAATGTCCAACCTCACAAACTGATTGGCCAAAGCCTGAACGTCCAAAGCAAGCGGTCTCTCACCGACCGGAATATAAGCAAGACTGCCCATACTGGCTGACTTCCTACTCAAGGCATCGGCCACCACATTGGCCTTTCCCGGGTGATATAAGATAGTGATGTCATAATCTTTCAACAATTCCAACCACCTCCTCTGCCTCAAATTCAACTCCTTTTGCTTGAACAAATACTGAAGACTCTTATGATCCGTGAACACCTCACACGCCACACCATACAGATAGTGCCTCCAAATCTTCAATGCGTGAACAATGGCTGCCAACTCCAAATCATGCACTGGATAGTTCTTCTCATGAACCTTCAACTGCCTCGAAGCATAGGCAATGACCTTGCCATCTTGCATCAACACTGCACCAAGTCCAATACGAGATGCATCACAATAGACTGTATAGGGCCTTGAAGCTGTGGGCAAAACCAACACTGGTGCCGTGGTCAGAGCTGCCTTGAGCCTCTGAAAGCTCGCCTCACACTCATCTGACCATCTGAACTGGGCACCTTTCTGGGTCAATCTGGTCATAGGGGCTGCAATGGATGAAAACCCCTTCACGAACCGACGGTAGTAACCTACTAACCCCAGGAAACTCCGAATCTCCGTAGCTGAAGCTGGTCGAGGCTAGTTCTTGACTGCCTCTATCTTCTTCGGGTCTACCTGAATACCTGCTGCTTATACGACATGACCCAGGAATGCGATCGAACTCAACCAAAACTCGCACTTCGAGAACTTAGCATACAACTGACTACCCTTCAGGGTATGAAGAACCGCTCTGAGGTGCTGCTCATGCTCCTCCTGACTGCGGGTATATAAGAATATCGTCAATGAAGACTATCACGAACAAGTCCAAATAAGGTCTGAACACTCGGTTCATCAACTCCATGAACGCTGCTGGGGCATTAGTCAATCCAAATGACATGACCAAAAACTCATAGTGCCCATACCGAGTGCGAAATGCTGTCTTAAGGACATCAGACGCCCTAGTCCTCAGCTGGTGGTAGCCAGATCTCAAATCTATCTTTGAAAACACCCTCACACCCTGAAGCTGGTCGAAATAGTCGATCCTCGGCAGTGGGTACTTGTTCTTAATCGTCACCTTGTTCAATTGCCGGTAATCAATGCACATCCTCATCGAACCATCATTTTTCTTCACAAATAGCACCGGTGCGCCCCAAGGCGAAACACTGGGTCTAATGAAACCCTTCTCAAGCAAATCTTGAAGCTGATCCTTTAACTCTTTCAATTTTGGCGCCATCATACGATACGGCGGAATGGAAATGGGTTGAGTGCCCGAAGCCAGATCAATACAAAAATCAATATCCCTATCGGGCGGCATGCCCGATAGGTATGAAGGGAAGACCTCGGGAAACTCTCGAACAATAGGAACAGAATCAATAGACGGGACCTCAGCGCTGGAGTCGCGAACATAAGCCAGATAAGCTAGACACCCCTTCTCGACCATGCGTCGAGCCTTCACATAAGAAATAACGCTGCGAGAAGAATGACCAGGAGTCCCTCTCCATTCTAAACGGGGCAAATCCGGTAAGGCTAAGGTCACGATCTTGGCATGACAATCCAAGATCGCATGATACGGGGACAACCAATCCATCCCTAATATGACGTCGAAATCCACCATATCCAAGAGCAACAAGTCAACACGGGTCTCAAGACCCCTGAATACCACAACACATGAACGATAAACCCGGTCCATCACTATAGAATTCCCCACTGGCATAGACACATATATAGGAATACTCAAGGCCTCACTAGGCATAACCAAATAGGGTGCAAAATAGGACGACACATATGAATACGTAGATCCGAGATCAAATAGCACAGAAGCATCCCTATCACAGACCAGAATAGTACCTGTAATCACAGCATCAGATGACTCAGCCTCTGGCATGGCTGACAAGGCATAACAACGGGGCTGGGCCCCACCTCCCTGAATCATATCCCTGGGACGATCTGCTGCTGGCTGACCCCTACCTCTAGCGATCTGAGCTCCACCTCTAAGACCTCTACCTCCACCTCTATGTCCTCTACCCCCGCCTCTAGCTGGCTGGGCAGGCTGTGGGGCAACTGGTGCCTGGATCATCGGGCGAGGACCCTGCTGCTGCGAGCTGCTGGAAGCTCGAGGGCAATATCTGGCAATGTGACTCACATCACCGCAAGTATAACAAGCCCTCGGCTGCTGAGAATAACGAAGTGGTGGTGCACTGATAGGTGCTGATGGTGAACTGAAGAGCTGCTGGTCAGAATACTGCGGCTGAGAACCACGACCACCTGGTGTACCATGAGAAGCCTGGAGAGCTGACTGAAAGGGCCTCGAAGGATGGCCTCTACCATAAGAATCCCTACCTCCAGACGAGGTACCACTGAATCTACCAGAATGACGGGGCCTCTTATCAGACCCATGACCACCTCCTTGAGCAAGTGCCATCTCTATCTGGCGGGCACCATCTGCCGCCTCCTGAAATGAAATCTCACTACCGGTACTCATGGCCATCTGAACACGGATCGGCTGGGACAACCCATCAATAAACCTCCGCACCCTCTCTCTATCGGTGGGGAGTATCACAATGGCATGACGAAAAAGATCAATGAACCGGGTCTCATACTGGGTGACCATCATAGGACCCTGCTGGAGGCGCTCAAACTACCTGCAAAGAGCATCTCGCTGAGTAACTGGAAGAAACTTCCCCAAAAATAACTCTGAAAACTGATCCCAGGTCAATGATGGCGACCCTGCTGGCCTAGCTAAACAAAAATCCCTCCACCAAGTCTTGGCAGATCCTGCCAGGCGAAAAGTGGCGAAGTCGACCCCATTGGTCTCTACAATGCCCATAGTCCGTAGAACCTCATGACAACTGAATATGAAATCCTAAACATCCTCTGAGGGGGTGCCACTATATGTGGTTGTGAAGAGCCTGGTGAAATGATCAAGCCTCCACAAAGCATCCGCAGACATAGCCGCACCATCGCTGGACTGAGCCGCAATACTTGGCTGGGCTGCCATAGCTGGCTAAACTGCCACGGCTGGCTGAACTGCTGGAACCTGAGCCTGAGGAGCTACCAGCTCTGGAGTACGAGTATCGGGAGTCTGAACTCCTCCCCCAGCCTGAGATATGGCTGGCGCTACGGGAAGCAAACCCGCTCTAGAAATGCCCTCCATAAAGCCTACCAGTCGGACCAAAGCATCTTAAAGCACTGGAGTGGCTATGAAACCCTCTGGGACCTGAGCTGGGCCCACCGGAGCTGCTGGAGCTGGGACCCCTTCGTCGTAGTCAACATGAGGCTCCACCTCTGGGACTGCCGCTTGGGGCTGAGCTCTACCCCGGCCTCGGCCTCGCCCCCTGCCCCTGATAGGAGCTGCTGTTGGGGGCTCGGGCTGCTGCGCGGTAGAAGAGGAAGCATGTGTCCTCGCCATCTGCGAAAGAACAGAGTGGAAAGACAATCAGTACTTGAGAAACAGAATCGCACGACAAAAATGAACAAGGTGAAGTTTTCCTAACTCAGTAGCCTCTGCGGGATAAATACAGATGTCTCTGTACCGATCCCTCAGACTCTACCGAGCTGTCCATGAGTTGTGAGACCTAAGTAACCCAGGGCTCTGATACCAACTTGTCACGACTCGGATTTCCCACCATCGGGTGTCGTGATGGCGCCTACTATCGGAACTAGGCAAGCCAAATATTTAAAACACCTTTCCTGCTTTCTTCCAAACAATATAATAAATGAGACAAAATTTAAGCGGAAGACTTTAAATCTAAAGCAACTGAAAACCAAAAGTGCAAAAGTTTAATACACATCACTACCCAAGGTCTGGTGTCACTAGCTCACGGACTACTAAGAATACTACAAACAATGTCTGAAAGGAAATACATCATGTTTGTCAGATACAAGATGAACAAACAAAAAACATGGAAAGGGGCTTCGGCCTGCGAACGCCAGCTAGGCTACCTCGAGAGTCCCTGGACTGAAAATAACTCCCAGAAGTCCTACTACTGTGGTCCGTAAGCTGCTCCCTGATCTGTGCACAAAAATGCATAGAGTGTAGCATCAGCACAACCGACCCCATGTGCTGGTAAGTGCCTGGCCTAACCCCGGCGAAGTAGTGACGAGGCTAAACAGGACCTACCATAATTAACTTGTACAGATACATATACAAGTGCAAGAAAACAATAACAAGATAATACAAAGTAAAGCTAGGAGGGGACATGCTATCGGGGAGTAACAAATAAAAATGAAATATCGGAAATAAACAGAAGAAACTCCGGTTCTCATGATATATATAGTGGACGGCGTGCCACACGATCCCATAATATCATATATAAGTGGACGGCGTGCCACACGATCCCATAATATCATATATAAGTGGACGGCGTGCCACACGATCCCATAATATCATATAAAAGTGGACGGCGTGCCACACGATCCCATAATATCATATATAAAAGTGGACGGCGTGCCACACGATCCCATAATATCATATATAAGTGGATGGTGTGCCACACGATCCCATAATATCATATAAAAGTGGACAACGTGCCACACGATCCCATAATATAATTCGAAACATCTGATTTTGTAAGGAGAGTCCCATTAGGGGAAATCAACAACATATCACTCTAACCCGACAATGGTACAACTAACAGAGTGCAGAACCAAAATGTGGTTTATTTTTACTCAAAATACTCAAATAAGTGTAAAAAAAAAGTTACCAAACTATATATAACGCCACTAATAGTGGCGCTATACAGTAACGTTAACTGTACCGTTACTGTATAGCGCCACTATTAGTGGCGCTATACTGACAAACCTTACATAGCGCCACTATTAATGGCGCTATACAGTAATTACCTGACCCCACCAATAACGTCTGGGTTCAATAATTTAAATGCGTATAAAGCCACTTTTTGTGGCTCTATATACAAAAAAAAAAAAAAATAACCTGGCTAGCCATTTTCTATTTAAACATCGTAGAATCGCCACAACTTCATTCAAAATTTTTTTTTAACTCTTGTTGGTTTCTATTGTTGTTAAATTCTCTAGCATTTTTTCATTATGTCTGAAGAGCGTAGAATAAGAGTATCATTATATTGGGGGGGGGGGGTGAGGTTGTGATGGAGAATAACTCTGTGGGCTACAGTTTACCTGCTAAGTGTAATGTTAAATTGCCACTTTCAATGGAGTACGAAACATTGATATCGTTGTTATGCAAAAAAATGAGTGTGAGAAAACGTTCAGTGATACTCAAAGTAACCGGAAGATATCCGTATTCCGTTACGCCGCAAGGGGTTGCTTTTTACTCAGAGTTTAACATCGACGATGATGACACTTTGAGTGATTTCTTGAGGACTCCGGACGAATGCCGGGAATTTCTTGTAATCACAATGTTGGAGATGTACGTGAAGGTCGAAGACGTTCCAAAAAATGAGGTTGTGCGTAGTAGAGATAACCCCCTGTCATCGGGTGGTTATTCTGGATCAGTTTTTGCCGGACATGTTCCAGATGAAAGAATTTTTCTTGATTTAAATTTATCACCGTCGGCGAATGAGCAGCGAGAAAATAATTTATACCCTACTTTCCATAATTCACAAGAAGAGTGGTAAACTTCAATTTTCATTTGTGTTAATTATGTATATTTTTGCGTATTGAATTAATTTTAACGCTCATATATTTAATAGGGGGTACCGGCCGAATATGAATTTTACAAGTGGCCCATCCGGTAGTCATCACCTAACTGAAAACGTCCATCATGGAATGTCATCACATTACAACTTGTAAGTGAAAAGCTACAGCCATATATAAAGCATTTATTAATTTAGTAGCTTATATTTTTGTTGAAATGTGCAGTGAAAACGAGCAAGTTGAAATACCCGTACTCACTCAATTGCCTGAAAACGACGTATTACATCAGGATCTGACAGATGAACAGAGTGAGGAAGAGAACAGCGATTACGATAACAATGCCGATGAATCGGGAGACGAGACACCATTTGCTCGTGAGGATGGTGATGAAGAGGACGAGGAGGAAGGACCCGATTTGAAGAGAGCCCCCCATACACGAAAAGTGAACGAGTCTGAAGTGCCGTTTCATTCAAGGGAGATTCCTTATATTGATAACTTGCCAGCCGTGCCAGATGTGGAAGCTCTCACAAGGGATTTTGATGAAATCTGGACAACAATGTGGGATGAGTCTAGACCAACGGTGCTTGCAAAGGGGATGCTTTTTCCTGATAAAGCACGCGTAAGCAGGGCTTGTAAAATGCACAATGTTAAAGAGTGTCGTGAGATGCAGGTATCGGAGTCAAGTCCGACGGTATACAAGGCTATTTGCCGCAGGTGGTTTTGGCCATGTAATTGGATGTTGCGTGCGTCGAAGAAGAAAACAGGTATGTGGAAAGTGGGTAAATACATTCCCACCCACACATGCGAAATGGACACTTTCAACGGGAATCACTTCAACTTGGATATTGACTTGATATCTCTTGTACTTATTCCGCACATCGAAGCGTCCATAAGGTATAAAATCAAAGAGTGCATTACAGCAGTCTACCAGGAATATGGCCACACAATTACTAAAAGAAAGGCATATCTTGGGCGCAAAAGAGCGTTTGAAATAGTCTATGGTAACTGGGATAAGTCATTTGCAGATCTGCCTAGCTACATGGCTGCACTGCAACACTTTAACCCCGGAACAGTTATTGAATGGAAGCTTGAGCGGAGTCCGGGTAAACCAGAATATATATTCAATTACGTGTTCTGGGCGTTTAAGCCAGCAATTGATGGTTTTCCGTATTGCCGGCCCGTAATATCCATAGACGGAACTCATGTCTATGGAAAGTACGATATCAAGCTATTGATAGCCGTGGCTGTGGATGCTAATGGACAGATATTTCCTCTAGCCTTTGCTATTTGTGCAAATGAAAGCACAGAGACGTGGACAATGTTTTTGAACCACTTGAAAGAGCACGTTGTCAAACATCGTTCAGGTATTTGTCTAATATCTGATCGGCACGGGGGTATATTAAGTTCTGTGGAGAACCTTCCTGCCTGGCAAGAACCTTATGCATACCACCGTTACTGTGTGAGGCACTTTAAGGCCAATTTCACTACGCTACAAGGCTCTACGTTTTACTACGCTAAAAAGGTCTACGTTTTACTACGCTAAAAAAGTATACATTTTACTACGCTAAAAAATAATCTAAACTAAACGGCATAAAAACACATAAATATACATGAGGATATTAACAAACACATTTTTTAGACTAATTTACATATTTTTATACAACACTAAAATTAAATCCGGATAAAATTTAACATGCTAGTTTCGGAAAAAATAAACACAAACCGAAATAGAACACATACAAATCAAGTAATATGCATTGTTATAAAAGTTTCAACTTAAAATAAATCGAAATACCTCGATTTAGAATTTTCGAAATGTAGATAGATCGAAATTTTGACTCCGAAAGAGTGAATCCACAATAACACGAAGCTCTACTCGACAGTGGGACCACAAATTTTAAACTTTTATGTGACGGGGGGACCCAAATTTTTTTTTTTTTAAAAAAATGGGGGCAGAATCGGTGGTGGTGGGGGGACCAGAAATGAAAATGAGGGAGATGGAACGAAGAAGAAGAAGATGGAGGATTTGTATTAAGGGGTATAGCGCCACTATTAATGGCGCTATGTCTTCAGGTAATTACTGTATAGCGCCATTAATAGTGGCGCTATGTAAGGTTTGTCAGTATAACGGCACTAATAGTGGCGCTATACAGTAACGGTACAGTTAACGTTACTGTATAGCGCCACTATTAGTGGCGTTATATATAGTTTGGTAACTTTTTTTTTACACTTATTTGAGTATTTTGAGTAAAAATAAACCACATTTTGGTTCCGCACTCCAACTAACAGCCCAAAATATCCCGACAAGGGAGAGTATATATATCGGTCTACAAATCCCGGCAAGGGAGTAATCACAACACATTATCTTTTAAAAATCCCTTCTTCCTCAACTAACACATTCATGTTCGAGCTAACGCTTCAAAGGTACACCAATCACAATTTTACCTCAACCGTTCACATTATATAAAACTCATCAAATAAACAAGGAGATTGTGTCACGCTATTCGAATTTAAAAGCAATTAAGACTCACGGTCATGCTAGACTCCGGTGCATAGATAACCGTCACCATGCCTATACACCGTACTCAACATTAGCAAGTAGCAAATAACATCCTAATCCTATTCCCTCAAGCCAAAGTTAGAACAAACACTTACCTCGAATGCTCCAAATTCAACTCACGCTTCTAGTATAGCTTTACCTCTTGATTCCACCACCAATCCGCTCAAATCTAGTCATAAGTTACTTAATCACATTAATAATTACTAAATGAATCACTCCCCATGCATGAAAAATAAATTTTATAAGGTTTTTCCCAAAATGGTCAAAAACACCCTCTGGACCCACGTGGTCGAAACTCGAGGTTCGGACCAAAACCCGGTTACCCATTCTCCCACGAATCCAAATATATGATTTGTTTTGAAATCGGACCTCAAATTGAGGTCCAACTTCTCAATTTGTAGAAAACCTAGGTTCTATCCAAAACACCCAATTTTCCCCATGAAAATCTTTGATTTGAATTTGAGATCATGTTAAAAGATGTCAAGGAATAAAGAAATTAAGTTAGAAATCACTTACCAATCGTTTTGGAGAAGAAAAGTTGTTTGGAAAATCGCCTATTAGGTTTTGGGTTTTTGAAAAGTGGATAAAATGATTGAAAATCCCGAATTTATATATATGCTGGGGACTGGCGCGGACCGCGCAGAAATGCACCGCGGCCGCGTGGCTGCCAGCGCGGACCGCACGGAAATGTACCGCGGCCGCGCCGAGGGAGGAAGAGGTGGGCTCTTTGAACCCACCCAGCGCTGACCGCACTGATTTGGTGCGCGGCCGCGCTGGTCGACCTGGCTACCGACCCTCTGAACCCCCACCACGCGGACCGCACAGAAAAGCACTGCAGTCGCGTGGCTGCCAGCGCGGACCACGCGGAAACGGCCGCGGCCGCGCTGGGCCTGCAACACCTGAACCTGCATTTTTAAGTCTAAGGCCTCCCGGGCCCCACTCAAAACTCACCCGAGCCCTCGGGGCTCCAAACCAAACATACATATGATCTTAAAAACATCTTACGGTCTCATTTGTGCGATCAAATCGCCAAAATAACATCATATACATAGAATCAAGCCTCAAAACACATGATTTTCTTTCAACTTTCATAAAACTCAAATTCCCCATTTAAGTCCGAAACACGTCATATGACGTCTGTTTTTAGCCAAACTTTACAGATAGTGCTTAAAACATATTTAAGACTCGTACCGGGCGTCGGAACCAAAATACGAGCCCGATACCACAGTTTTCTGATCAATTTCCTTCTTCATTTTCCTTAATTAATTTCAGAAGACAATTTCACACAAAATTTTATTTCTCGGGATTGGGACCTCGGAATTTAATTCCGGGTACACGCCCAAGTCCCATATTTTTCTACGGACCCTCCGGGACCGTCGAATCACAGGTCCGGGTCCGTTTACCCAAAATATTGATCGAAGTCAATATTATGCATATTAATATCAAAATCCATCAAATTTTTCACAAATTTCACATATTCTAACATAAAAACTTTCCGGCTAGGTGCCTGAACTGTGCACGCAAATCGAGACAACTAAAAGCGAGGTTTTCAAGGGCTTGGAAGCACGAAACAAGGAAGAACTACGGTGATGACCCTTTGGGTCGTCACAGTCCACCTTTGCTTCAGCTGTCTAATTTTTTTGCAGAAACTAAAACGCATTTGATCATTGAAAAGTTCATCATACACATTGAAAAATTCAACTACATTGAATAGACAACATTGGCCATAAATCATAAACAACATTGCAGTAAAATAAATGGGGTTACATGCCCATATACATATACCATACACCTAAATAATAGATGATTCCCTCAAAAATCAAGTCACAATTACAATAACAAGTAGTCAAACCAAAATTCTTTGTTTCTTCATCAACTTCAGCTTTTCTTCTTCATGATTTTTACCCTCTTTAATAATCCATACATGACTTTGGTATAGTGTTCGGACAATTCAACATCATACAACGAAAAAAATTGCATCCACCATTGCCAGCTTTTCCAAATCTACAGCAATAGAATCTTCTGCCCGGATTAAATGGTGACCACGAAAGTTTTAAAGGAGCAATCTGGCCACATTTGCAATTAACAATAGGTTCCATTGAAATAGAAGAGGTAGAGAGAGAAGAAAAGAAATTTTGCTGCTTTGCTAAAGAGGAAGAAGATATATGCGGCTGGGTAGATAAATTTTTAGGGATGGGTTTGGGTATTTAAATTAGGGAGTTCATTAAGGGTCTTTTTGGAATTTCACAAAAAAACTGTTATATTACCATTGGAATTACCTACACAAGCGCGAATCCGGAGGTGTAACACACGCGACGGGGGCTGGTGAGGTCGGGTGTTTATTGAGTTTAGTTTTTAATCACGTGATATGTTTAAGTGAAAAAGGTCTCAGTTGAGGTGTTCAACTGACTGTTGTGGACAACTTGGAGGGGCTGTTTATGTATTTCGCCTTTTTTTTCCAAAGTTAAAGTGTTTGGTCAAGCTTTTGTAAGGTAAAAAATGATTTTGAGGAGAGGCAGAAAAAAGTAGTTTCTGCTTAGCCAAACACTAATTGCTGCTCAGAAGTGCTTTTAAAATTAATTAACCAAACACAAACTACTTTTTACCAAAAGTACTTTTGAGAAAAAACACTTCTTAAAATAAGCTGATTTTTACAGTTTGGCGAAACAGGCTATAAGTCTTAATGCTAAAGCCTGATGAATGCCACTTGACTGTTCACAATTTAAATGGTGTGGATGTATTTACTTTTTCCTAAATTTTGAATAAATAATAATTACCAAACATGTTTTTTAGCATGATAATATTGAAGACTACACAAATAAAAATAATCAGAGTATTATAAATAATGCATTAGTGAAAAACAAACTTGTCATGTGGGTCTATTAAATGGCGACATATGTTAGCAGAGTTATGAGAAAAGTAAAGAATGACGGAAAAAGATGATACGTGAAGCATCTTCGGGACCGAATATACTCGTATCGAGTCAATTAGTCTCAGAACTGATTATCATAGGATAGCCCTGGATCAGGCATGTAGAATAACTCATAATTACAAATGATAAAAGAATCAATTAATCCCAGATTACACAAAATTTACCATAATTACGCCATCACTTACAAATCAACTATGTAACGTATAATAAATGCAATAAATAGTTATAACGGGCAAAACAAGGCAATCAGTTACAGAATTAAATCAACAAGTACATAATTGACCTAACATGTACGGAATTAACTCATCATTTAAGGAATTTTACCACTTACTCAGCCGTTACAAGTGTTCCAAAAGTAACAATTATTTTGGGTTAAACAATTTAGTTCTGTTACTGTAAACTCAAGCAATTTTTCTATTCATCCAAAGATAGTAATAATTTCTTGTTAATCTTCGCTTGTTTTTAGTTTAAACCTTCATCATGGCTAAAATTTACCAATCAACACAGTTGCGAATAGCCGAGTTGGAGATGACTATACCAGGCAAAATAAAAATGAAAGAATAGCCATGATAATGATAGGTAAGTAGCAAAAAATAGAGAATGGACATTGGTACTACATATGTTGGTAATGTAACTATTAGTACCAAAACTGATTATAATAAATCTGCGCCAAACAGTTTCGAAACAGGAAGTTCAGATATACCAGGTAATTTCGATTTGTAAAATTTAGTTGTAACCTTACAAAAACAAATCAAGGAACAGAACGAGCGGATAGAACACCTTCAGGATTCCCAACCATCCCACGAAAATGATATCCATAATCGTTAAAACACCAAACTTCAAACAGAAGAAGACACGGTAAGTCGAATTGACATTGATAGGATGTACGAAAATAGGCTCAAAAACCAAATGGAGGTGATTCTGAATCTGATCGAAGGAGTTAGGAGAACAACGCCAGACCTTCCCGGAGCTGAGAAATAAAATTACAACTAGTATAATTCGAAGAATTGAACAGAGGAAGACATGGAGGTTCAATCGAAAGTCAAAAAAAGGCCCAAAGATCAACTAAGGTGATTCCTAGGAGATCTAAATTCGTATGCAGAAATTTGAAAATCTGGTCTGAGCCAAGAGATATATGACTTATAGGCTTAAAAAATTTTGGACCTTCCCAAACATAAAATGAATCAACTTGCTAAATTGCAAGATTTTGCAGGGCCCTCAATTGAAGGAAGCTCGAATGTAGATGGAAATTAGACAAATATTTTCTGACTAAATTATTGAACCGAAAGAACTAAAATCCACGAGATCAAATGCTAAAGAACTAGAATTATCATTGACTTTCCGGATTGGAAAGTTTACGTTGGTCGAGACTCGACCCCGAACTTAAAGGTAAATCAATTGAATTTTTATGTGCTAACGCAAATTACTTTGCTTGCCCCTAATGCCAACATGACAGGTATACCGCCGGAGGTAATGACATGTATGCTCACTATTGACCTGCGCTATACTACGGTCAAGCAAAAGAAGAAATCAGAGCCAAATAATAAAGATGAAGTTATCAAACTTCGAAAGCTCGAATTAGTCCGTAAAGTCAAATTTTTCGGACTCGCTAGCTAATATCAACCCACCATTGCATTCTAAACTCCAAGGATGAGGATGATTGTTGGTATACCAAGCTGTCTCGGAGGTCTCAGTAAGCACATTCTTAGTTAAAGAAGACAAAGTTACACAATCTTCTATCTATTATAAAATACTCTTAGACACGAAAACTAGGTATTCACGTTTTGAGAAGTTGGCATTAATAATAGTTGTCCTAAACCTATGGCTTTATTTTCAATATCATCCAATTCCTCTAGTCACTATATATTCATTAAGCAATATTTTGTATAAACATGAACTATCAGGAAGGCTATCTAAATGGGTAGTCGAACTTAGTGAATATGATATTATTTATTAGCCACGTACGAGTATAAAATCACAAAAGGAAAGCCCGGTGCACTAAGCTCCCACTATGTGCGGGGCCCGTGGAAGGGCCGGACCATAAAAGTCTATTGTACGCAGCCTTACTCTGCATTTCCGCAAGAGGCTATTTTTTAAGAAAATTTTATGGTTGATTTTTAGCTCGAACATATTATCCGAAGCTGAAAAAGAAGTACATGTTGCTTCCGAGATAATTCTCCAGATCTGGACCTTCTACACGATTAGGTCCACAAATGTTATATTAATGCACCTATCGGGAAAATAGCTAGATAATTCATAAAAGTTATTTTATTATTAACAACGAAGCCGAGTATGAAACATATATTACAGGATTCGAATTAGCTCGAAAACTCAAACCAAAAATATTGAGTTAAAGAGTGATGCTTAACTAGTGATCAATAAAATCTAAAGAAACTATGCAACCCGAGAAAGCCGAACCAAATGCGCTGGTCTCAGATCTACTGCTAATATTAGTGAATCCAGAAATAACTCCGGGCTCTTATTAAAAAATGTTATTTTTGGGTCAAACAGTCTCAGGATTGGGTCATCTCTTATTCGGGGGATCCCTGACCTATCATCAATTAGAATGAAAATGAGATAAGCTTGATTAATTTAATTTAGACTTTGTATACTAAATTTATTGATTACTTGCAGAATGGGACTTTGCCCGAAGATAAGCATGCGTCTCAACAACTTCGAGTGCGTATCACCCCATAATGCCTTGTTGAAGGAGAATTATATTGGAGAATATTCAAGATCCCAAAGCTAAATACCATTGACCCAGACAAACAGAATATGTGATGCAAGATATTCATAAAGGGAGGTGTGAAAATTACTCTGGCAATAAGGCTTTAGATTGAAAACTCATCAAAAACAGTATGACTAGCCTAAATCATAATACAACATGATCCTCGATCAAAACCTCCGTAGTTTCCATTTAGAGTAAAAAATATTTGATAAAAAGAGCTCTAGTGTCGTCCCTTTTTTGGAACCAGACCATATGAAAGTCCATCAACATCAAAACTAGCTATCCTACGGGGAACTGTTAAACCGGGGATTGGCAAATTATGATTTTAGTGTTCGAGTTCTCATAGATCAATACTCAAGCACTAGGGGGACTAACTATAATTAAAGATTTGTCAATTTGACCTGATATTTGTCACGATCCCAATTTTTCTCCGAAGAATGTCGTGATGGCACCTAGTCCCTATGACTAGGTAAGCCTAACAATTAATAATAACTTGACGGAAATAATTAACAGAATACTAAAACAAAGATAAATAACTGATATAAACTTCCAAAAACAGATTCAACAATAGTACACTCCCTAAGAGCGCTGGAACTAAGTCATAAGCTCTACAGAGTAAAACTAGAATAACTACTGCATCGCTGTCTAAAAGGAAATACAAGTAGTAAATAAGAATAAGGGAAGGTGAATTCCTAGGCCTGCGAACGCTGAGCATGCATACCTTGAAGTCTAACGACTGAAACGAGCAGACGTACCTAGATGTGCACAAAAATGTGCAGAAGCATAGTACGACTACACCACAACGGTACCGAGTAAGTATCAAACCTAACCCCAGTAGAGTAGTGAGGCCAGGTCAAGACACCTACTAGGATATAAATAAACAGTATGAAAAATGTAATGAGGATAAATAATGAAAAGTGAAGAAATAACTGATATGAAACAACTAACAACATGAACTAATACCGAAATTGTAAACACAGAAATAACAATAAAAAATCAGTTAAAGAGAACTACAATGATCATATATAGATTATAACTGGTAAAAGAAAACAAGGAAGAACAAAATAATAAGAATCATAGCGAGGTACCGCCTCGTGTACAATAAGAATCACCACTGAAGTACCGCCTCGTGTATATATATCAAGAATCACAAACGAGGTACCGCATCGTATTCACAATCTCAATAACAATATTTCCTTATACCTCCGTGTCAGCCTTACATTTTGAAATAGGTTTTGAAAGTAGTTTTTCTGAAATAGCTACATGCACTTTAGCCCACCTTATGATGCCGCGGGGCTTCACGTAGTTTCCCTACAAGCAATACGCATGTAAGTCCCACCTAATACCACCTCATGCACATTAACCCCAAGCCTTATACCGCCGCATGCGTTAAATATCATATCATAATAACAACTTGCATCACAAGTGCTCATATATCATAACTTGCCAACAATCAACAATATCAATATTCCACCACAATAGCCCACGACTCCACCACAACATGTACAAGAATAGCAATAATAACAATGAATGTAAAATTCTCAACAATTATCAACTTCGCTTCAAAATGATACGACTTCCACAACTTCAATACCAATTACTCAACAATAAGAAAGATAACGTGTAATTCCGAACTAAATACAAATAACTCATAATGGAAGGAACAACATGACTTCAAATGAGAATAATAGCAACAAAAGAGACAACCAGTAATGATGACTTCAAATAAGGAACATTAATAATGAAAGAGATAACACGTACAATGACTTCAAGAAATGATAATCAATAATGAAGGAGATGACATGTATCAAATAAAGGCAATAAGTTCAACTAAGGCATGAGAGCAATTTATCAAGTAGGATGTGGAACAAGTATTAAACAAGTCAATTAAGGCATGTAAGAATAGACCAACACAAATAAGGATAGATTGGCTATGAGAATTTAGAACATGATATGGAATTTCAATTAAAGCAAGGAACTAGTCTAAGTAGCCTAAACTAGTCAAATAGCACGTACAACCCGTGTACCCACTCATCACGTTGTGTACATGACTTTCACATAGCACAAATGAATCAATCAATACCAATCCTAAGGGGTAGTTCTCCCACACAAAGTTAGGCAAAATACTTACCTGAACTAGGCCAATTCAGCACTCAAAAATAGTTTTTCCTCTAAAATTCGCCTCCACACGGCTCAAATCTAACCAAAATTGACTTAATATCATCAAACAATGCTAGGAAAATCAATTGCAGTAGATAAAAATAAGATCTTTACACTTTCACTAAAATGTCAACTAAAGTCAATCTTAGGCCCGTCCGATCAAAACTTAGGTCCAATGGTAGATTCCGACTAACCATGACCCCACGGGTTCATATATGTGATTAGTTTCAAAATCCGAGTCCAAATAGACTCTTAAAACTCAATTTCTTATCTTTCAAACACTTGACAAAGCTTTACAAATTTTCACTTCGATTCACATGATTTTGATGTTAAAATCTTAAATATATCGATGGAATATGATTAGAAATATATTACAATCACTTACCCAAAGTTTGTAGGTGAAAATCTCCTCTAAATGAGTCTAGGGTTCAAAAATGAGAGAATGTTTTCAAAAATCTCGTCTCCCAGTCCTCTAACCAGTTGCAGATGTCGCATTTGCGACATGCAAACCCTCACAATTGCGGACCATGGCTCGCATTTGCGAACCCTGACAGCCTAAGTCAACATCGCATTTGCGAACCCTGACAGCCTAAGTCAACATCGCATTTGCGAGAAAGGCTTCACAATTGCGAAGCTGGGAACTTCCCAAAATCAAACAAATGTTTGCAATTGCGAATCTTGTCAAAATTCTGCTGTCTTCGGAAATGCGAAGGGGAAGTCGCATTTGCGACATTTGACCCTTATTGTCACCTTTGCGATTGTGAGGCTGGTGCTTGCAATTGCGATACATGTCTGTAACTTATTTGAGCCCTGGGGGCTCCAAATCAAACATCCACACAAGTCTAAAAATATCATACGAATTCACTCGCGCGACCGAAACACAAAAGTAACATCTAAAACTATGAATTAGACTCTAAAGCGCATGAATTTCAAAGTAAATATTTGATGAATTACAACTAAACGTCCAAATCTTATCAATTAAACTTCAAATAACACCAAAATTTTCAAGCAAGTTCCAGATACTATAACGGACCTATTCCAAGTCCCAAAATCAAATTTCAAGCTTGATAGGTAAAAGTAAACCTAGGTCAATCTTTTTAACTTCAAGCCAAATTTCGGCAAATCAGTATAAATCAGCCCATGAACTTTTGAAATCAATTCCGGGAATACCACCAAGTCCGAAATCATGATACGAAGCTATCGGAGCCATAAAAATACAGTTCCAAGGTCGTTTTACAAAAGTCGAAATTTGGTCAACACTCTAATTTAAACTTCTAAGTCAAGAATCAAGGGTCCAAATCAACTCGAAAGCTTTTCGGGACTGAACTAACCAAATTTGCAAGTAGTAAAATCATAAACACATATGTGTGAAGCATCAAAAGGGAAAACGGGGCGCCATTACACAAAATGATTGATCGGGTCGTTACATTCTCCCCCTCTTCAAACAAACGTTCATACTCGAACGTGCATTAGGACATACATGAAGTGGTGAATAGATAAGGATAACAACTCCACATGTCGTGCTTGGGCTCCCAGGTCGCCTCCTCGACTTGATGATCCTCCATTGAACTTTCATTGAAGCAATATTCTTTGATCTCAACTTCCGGACCTGTCCGTCAAGATAGCCACATGCTCCTCAATGTAAGTCAAAATTGTGTTAAAGTCTAAAATATGAGATGGGTCACCATAATACTTTCGGAGCATATAAACATGGAACACCGGATGAACCCCAGATAAACTAGGTGGCAATGCATGCTTGTAGGCCACCTCACTAATCCTCTCAAGGATCTCAAATGGTCCAATATATCTAAGGCTCAACTTGCCCTTCTTCCCGAACCTCATCACACCCTTCATGGGTGAAAACTAGAGCAAGACTTGCTCTTCAATCATGAATGCAACATCTTGAACCTTCCGATCCACGTAACTCTTCTATCTAGATTGGGCTGTACGAAGTCGATCCTGGATAAACTTGACCTTCTCCAAGGCATCTCTAACCAAATATGTGCCTAATAACTTAGCCTCTCCCAGCTCAAACCACCTAACTGGAGAACGACAATGTATCCTTTATAGAGCCTCATAAGGAGCTATCTGAATTTTTGATTGGTAGTTGTTTTTGTAGGTAAACTCTGTAAGTGGCAAGAACTGATTCTAAGATCCCTCGAAATCCATAAGCAGGCACGAAGCATATCCTCCAATATCTGAATGGTGCGCTTGGACTGTTAGTCCATCTGGGGGTGAAATGATGTGCTCAACTCAACTTGTGTTCCTAGCTCACGCTGTACCGCTTTTCTATAAATGCAATATGAACTGTGTACCCCAGTCAGAGAGGGTAGATACCGGCACGACATGAAGTTGGACAATCTGGAGGATATAAACTTGAGCCAACTGCTCTAAAGAATAGGTAGTCACTACAGGAATAAAATGAGCCGACTTGGTCAACTTGTCCACAATCACCCATACCGCGTCAAATTTCTTCTGAGTCTGTGGGAGCCAAACAACAAAGTCCATGGTGACACGCTCCCATTTCCACTCAGGAATCTTATGTCGCTGAAGCAAACCACCTGGACGCTGATGCTCATACTTTACCTGATGACAATTTAGGCACCAATATACATACTACTATGTCTTTCTTCATTCTCCTCTACCAATAGTACTGCCTCAAATTCTGATACATCTTAGTGGCACCTAGATAAATAGAGTACCGCGAACTGTGGGCTCCTAAAGAATCGCCTCACGTAACCCGTCCATATTGGGCATATATAACCGGCTCTGCATCCGCAACACACCATCATCTCCCGTAGTAACCTCTTTGGCATCGCTGTGCTGAACCATGTCCTTAAGGACAAGGAAATTGGGGTCGTCATACTGACTCTCTCTAATACGATCATATAGAGAAGACGGAGAAACCACGCAAGCAAGAACTAGACTAGCTTCGAAACATCCAATTTAACAAACTGGTTGGTTAAGGCCTAAACATCCAACGCTAATGGCCTCTCTGCTGCCGGTAGATATGCTAAGCTACCCATACTCTCTGCCTTTTGACTCAAGGCATCGACCAACATATTGGCCTTCCCGGAATGATATAAAATGGTGTCCTATAGGCATGATTTCTAACAGTCGAAATAATTTTTTATACTTTGTTTACCGTGAAAATGGTAACAATAATTAAATTTGTAAATGGGATTCTAAAAATATGTGATCTATTCCCGTGCTAGTTGTTAGAGCAGTTGATGCTAATAATATGGAGTTTAATGATGAAATATAAGCTAAAACGAGATAGTAATCGAACCAAAGGGCTTACTGCCCGGGTGTAGGTCTAGTCGAAAGGGGGACCTCGGCGTCGATGACAAGGTCGAGTTCGAGCTATCGGGGATAGTCGGGAATGAGATAACAGTGAGGATATAATCAAATGGGGCTCTTTACGGCCGATATTAAGTAATATAATGAAGAACAAGTAAGAGAGCGATGGATATTAATGTGACTTCGGGCCAGTACCAAGTGATAAACAAAGAATAGACAAGAAGGCAATAAAAGCTAAATGGCTTTGAGCCAATGAGGGCAAGCGAGTTAGAGAGGAGAAGGAGAGAGAAGATATTATTGCACTTGAGTAGAATGGTTGGAGCTCTGCCTTTACAGGGTGTTAGCGACTCCCTTTTTATAGAAAGGGGTAAGTCCCAACTTCGTACAAGGTACATTACGTGATAAAAGAAATAGGATGGGACAACCGGCTAGCTTTGCGATGTATGCGTGGGCTGATGTCGAGCCGCTTGAATAGACCTGATCGACCCCGGGTACATTCCTCGGGAGATTCCTATGTTCGTTGGGGCTTTAGTTGATGTTATCCTTGGTAGGGTACCGGTCGATCTTGAGGGAAGTGACTGGCTCGAGAGCTGGGCTTCCGGGATCACCCTTCGAGGTATTTAGTCGACGAGAAATAGGCCTCCCAGATTTCACCATGCACAGATAGTCTCTGCGTTTCTTAGAGGGAAGTGATAATAAATGATTTTGATGCCTCACTTCTCGATCTCCCATAATGACGTCGCACTGACGACGCAACCCCCTTTTTACAGGTGTCGAGGCGCCTCGCCTTTCTACTTCTTTAGGATTACCCGAAACGTCGCGATTCTTTGATATTCGTTGCTATCGATTCAGCTTCCATGAACGCATTGATTGCGCCTGCTGTTACGCTTTTTAAGGGCGGTAATGGCACCGTCGGTTACTTTGCCCTCCCTATAAATGGGACTTTCCGTGGTTGGTTTTTATCCAAATTTCCTGTGACACCCATCTTTTATTCCTTTCCTATTATCTTGAATTTATGCCATCTCGTCATGTTTGAAGCCTGTATCCTCAAGATATTATGCCATGTGCACCGTGGCCCAACCCTTGATCCTCTTTTGATTGGGTGATGTTGTGCTGCTGTGATGCTGTTGTTGTTGTTGTTGGCCCGGGGTGATGAGGTAGAGGACCGATTTCCTACGACCCCAGGGATACTTTGGGTTATGCACCACTGCTCAAGAGGGTGATCGGATTATACTCCGCAGCTCACCCTCCTCCCTCGGCTCGGCGTGTTACACCCCTTTTGGATTCCCGGGGGGGGGGGGGTGCGTCGGCGGTCTCTACCGGCTGTTGCCTTCCGGGCCAAGGCAACGTCTCAAGAAGTGGTGTCAAAACGGCAGTACTAGCGGAGTTTGTATTAGCCAAAATTTTCACCCAATCACTTCTTGTGTTCTTCCGGCTTCTCCTTCGTCATTTTGCTCTTCTCCCCTGCCTTCCTTTTCCATACCCTCTCTTTTGAAGATGTCATTCCGGGAGGAATAGGATGTGGTCCCCGAGGGGATCGGATTTGGAAGATATTGTCTTTGAGGTCATACGCCTGAGAGAAGGATGATGGAGACGCAACAAGAATAGGCTAGGTCCTTAGGCTCCTACTATATGCATATCACTTGTACTTCTTTATTTTTATATAAGGATTCCCTGTGGGCTTTTGTAATCATATGTAAGGACCCCCCAAGGGTTGTTGTAAGTGAACACTTGTATAAACACAAAGATATTTTCTTGATTCCTTCCTGTGACACTTGCTGTATCTTTTTATATTTTTGGCAGCTTCGAATGCATGATCCTGTTTCGTCGCTTGTGATACTGGCCTTGGGCGCGAGTATTCCTCCCGACCTTCGATCTATGAAACGGCTTCGCGTGGGGTCTTTCGTGACTTCTCGTATCGTACCCAAATTAGGCCAATAACTCCGGGCCGTCGGGACCTTTTCTCTGCGTGAAAGCGTGGATAATATCTTCGGGCCTCATAATGTCCTTTCGAGAAGAGACTTGCCTGAGGACTCGCGGTTCTGGGACACCGGTGACTTCCTAGAGGCAATCTTTGAATGGAGGCCAGGCCATGCTCCGGGTCGCCCTGGTCATTACCCGGACTATTTCGCATGGGCATTTGTTAGGGACGCCCATTTCTTCGTAAGCTAGCCTTCTTTGGCGGAGCCATTTTGAAACTGTATGCCAATTCGGTGAAGGAATTGTTGGCCTGCTGGGGCGCTGTTTTGCTACGGCGGAGGTGTTCGGGTTTGAGCATTACCTCGAAACTGGAGGTGGTGCCAGTGGTTGGTGCCTTTGGTTGGTGTTGAATCGTCCCCGGTCTTTTTGCATGTAGTCGCGGGGTTGCTTGTGCTCCCCGGGGGACCCTCGAGGTTTGCTGATTTCATGGTGCTGGTGGGTCATGCCTCTAGCGACTGCTTATTTGGGGCAAGGTAGAGACCGGGTACGGCGACAAATGAGATGTGTGCTTCATAATCATGAAAGAGCTTTTATCGGGTCGAAACGCGCCCGTGTTTCTGAGAAGAGTGCATCATCCGAGCCTGGCGTTCTTGGAGTCCTTGGTTTTGGAGCAGCGGTTCCTTTGGGCCAATAAGGGTTAGGCCACCAGGAGGGTGCTCGGTCATCGAGTAGGTTTGCCGGCTTCACTTCGTGGTAAGTTTTATCATGATTCCTCCGTATCTCGGGCCTTCCCTTTCTTATAGGGTTTTCCCTCCGTAAGACTCCAACAGACCTAGGCTTTGAGCTGTTCCATTAAGGGGCTATACTTCGGGGGGCCCTGGATGAGGGTAGGCCCCTTAGGCTTCTTGGTGAGGGGAAAGAAGGGTCGAGTCAGCGTACTGGCGATTCGGGACATATCAGAGCTTTCATTACATAAGCCTTTTGGTGAGGCATGAGTCTTCTTGTGGTAAGCATTTCGCCTTTTCGACCTTAGGGGCAGAGCCAATCGAGCTAAGAATACCTGAAGTATCAAATGCAGGCTTCGAGATTCGATCTAAGTGGTATGATTGTGAAGCTGTAGCTTGATTCTTCAAAAGTTCGGATTGGGAACAGCCGGTGCCCGGATTGGTATGGTACTAAGATGATCCGAGGATGATGAAGGAGTGGAGACTTGTCGCCGATGATCGAGCCGAGTTGGAACGGGCTTTCGAGGGATGCTTTCGTCGTAGATCTTCGGGATAGGAACTTGAAGAGACCCACGCCAGGGGTTCCGTCCTTCTAGAAGGATTCGCTTGAGCGAAGGTGGTCGGGCGTGATGCTTGGTTTGCTTTTTGCAGATGCCATGAAGAGCGAGGCTGGGGCCGATAGGCCATAACCCTTTAGGGGTGGAGCGTAGATTTTGCCACTTTGTATTTTGCTGTTTATAGAGCATGCTTGTAGATGGAGAGCGCACCTTTCATGCATATATAAAATGAGAGAAATCTTGAAGTTTTACCTCCTTTGTATCTCTTCTAGTATCGCCTTTGATCCGACGGGCTGGTTTCCGTATTTTGGCGGGATCCTCGTGGGTTCGGAGCTGATCAGGCAGGCCCGGGGGCTTTCAAGCGCGATCCTTGACGCGAGCAGGTGTTGGGGCCTCTATGTTTTGCCCAACTGTTTTAGGCTCAGTCTCTGAGTCAGGCCTTTATTTGAGCATGCCTGTCCTTCGATCTTTTGTGCCCGTGCGGGCAGATGGTGATTGTTCTCATTTCTTTCCCTTGGGTATTTCACTATTTCATCTATTTTGGGTTCAGTCTCCGAGTCGCGTTGCAATTCAAGCTTTAACTGACCCTTAAGTTCTTTCCTGCCTGCATGGGCAGACAATGGTGGCCTTCATTTCTCGCCCTTGGGCGTTTTGTTGTTTCAACCATTTCGGGTCCAGTCTCCGAGTCGCGTTGTGATTCGAGCTTTAACTGACCCTTAAGTTCTTTCCTGCCTACATGGGCGGTCGACGATGGCCTTTTGTGCTTCGGGTCAAAGTGACCTTATAGTCGCGTGGCTCGGAGGCTCACTCGGCTGGTTGACAGTGGCATTTATGCCGTGCCCTTAGGCATGTTGCAGTTTAACTATTTCGGGTCTAGTTTCCGAGTCGCATTGCGATTCGAGCTTTAATTGACCCTTAAGTAATTTATACCAGCGATAGTGCCTCTTACGCTATTTTGGTCGTTGAGACCTTTCAATATGTGGCCCGGAGGCTTGCATAATTAACTATTTTGGATCCGGTCTCTGAATCGGGTTACGATTTGAGCTCATTTTAATCCTCAAATTGTCATTTTTTAAGCTGGCGACAATGGCTCTTACGCTGTTTAGTCGTAGAGACCTTTCAATGTGCGGCCCAGAAGCTTGTTTGGCTGGCGACAATGGCTCTTATGCTATTTTTCCTGTAGGCATTTTGTAGGCTTTGTTTTCCGCTCGTTAAGGTCTTTTGAAATAATTTTGCCTGACCTGTCATCGGTTCTGGAAGAACCTCAATTTCAAGTCGTTTATCAGCGATGTTTGAGCACCTCGGAAGGTTCATAGCTCGTAGGCTGAGTAGGTCGAGGAGTTGTGATTTGGAGCTGACATGGTCGAAGCTCGTTTTTTCCTGTTGAGAGAAGCCTGTTTTAACCGGCTCTTTCCGAAGTATATTCGAAGTTGTGGCCTGCGAATTTTGTTTAGCGACGGTCAAGCGTCCTCGAGTCGCATTAGTTTAGCTGTATCAGCCGTTTTGACCATAGTCATATGTGTTTGGCCGGAGCCATTTTCGATCCGAGTGATAGTTCAGGCGTCTACACTGAGGGTATGCCCTTTCAGGACTCTTACAAATGCGACGTATAGCCTGAACTTCGGGATTTTCATGCCTGTTGAGGTCTTAAGTTTGTCATGCCTGTTGAGGTCTTACAGTTTTTGTCATGTCTATTGAGGTCTTATAGTTTTTGTTGTAATGTAGAATAAATCTGGTTATGCCGAGTCTGCCCGCTAGGGGTCTTACAGTTTCGGGTTTCCCAGTACATGGCGATTGGCGACGAATGACAGCCTCCAAGTTATCGAATTTGTTTAAGCTTGAAGACCGTTTTTCGTGAGCTCGGAGTTGCCTTATAGGGGCTTTATGAGCCCGAAGTTCTGACCCTGGGGTCGTGCGGGTGGTGAATTGCTGATGCTAAGTCTCCGAGTATCTCGGGACGCGTTTGGTGGAGAGGTTTCCTGCCGGGAATATACTGTGATTTCCTTGCTTGGAGAATGGGATGCTGAAAGGCATTCTTCGATCTATTGTCGTAATATATATATTATTATGCCGAGTCGACCTATATCGGGTCGAAGTCGATCGCTCAGAGGTTTGTCTTGCCTGAAACCTTTTGTGATTTCAGAGTTTCGATCCGGAGGCCGTCGAAGCATTTGAACCACTGGCACTCATTCCTGAGTTTTCGGGACGTTTTTGGTGAAATAATTTTGTTACCCTACTCTGAGAAGGAGTTCTCTCCCCCCCTTTTTTGACAAAAGGTATTTTTTGATTGCTCGATACAATAGCACATGCTTTTATCGACGGGGCCTGACTATATCGGCCGTTTGATCCGATACATTATTTTCCTACATCAAACCTCTTTTGGCATTTTTCAAAACTCCTACGAGCGGGCAGCTTTTCGTTGGGAATGCCCCTCGTTTATTCAAAAGTCAGCCGCAAGGAAAGTCTTGAATATTTTTTGTGGAGTTCACCCTTAAGCGGCTTGCACACGTTGCCTCGTTAAAACCTTGCTAGTAAAAACCCTCCTTCTGGGATAAAAGTCGGTCGAAGGAAAAGAGTGCAACGGGTGCACTTTTGGGGCCTCGAGGTCTTGCGACAGCACTAACGTCCCGGCAGCTCCGATTGGGTGCCTGCACGAAGGTTAATTTCGAATTTGAAATAAAAGAAAAGGAATGGCCGTACCTTGAAACGAGATATGCCGGCAATTCCTTGGGATTGGTCTATTATAACTTCCCGGAGGCGGAGATGTGGCGCAGATCTCTACTTTGTTTTGTCAAGTTCGACCAGGGGAGAAACCTGGTTTGCCCATTGTTTTACTCGGGGGCAGAGGCATGAGCATTGGTACCACGTTGTGTATAGCGAACATTTCCCTTTCCGTATGTTGTTCCCCGTAGACGGTTTTGATCCCGTCCTTTGTAGGGAATTTCACCACCTGGTGGAGGGTGGATGGTATTGTTCTCATACAGTGTATCCACGGCTGTCCAAACAAGGCGTTATACCTCATATCTCCCTCGATGACATGGAATTTGGTGTCTTGGGTTTGCCGGCCACGGTAACCGGAAGGATGATTTCTCCTTTCGTCGTTTTGCTTGCCATATTGAATCCATTGAGGACCCGAGTGGCGGGCACGATTTGTTCGAGTAGCCCGAGCTGTTCTATCACCTTCGACCTAATGATATTGGCCGAGCTACCTAGATCCACGAGTACACATTTTACCTGAAAAGAATTTACAAGAAAGAAGATTACCAGAGCGTCGTTGTGGGGTTGAGATAGGGCCTCAATGTCTTCTTCGCTGAACGTGAGGGCGTCTTCGGGGATATATCCACGAGTCCGTTTTTCTCTGGTGATGGATATTTTTGTTCTTCTCATTACGGGTTCTTGCGGGGCATCAGTACCTCCCATGATCATGTGGATGACGTGTTGCGGCTCCTTTTTCTTGGTTGCCTCCCTTTCTCAGAATTGATTTTTGGCCCGATCGCTGAGGAATTCCCGAAAGTGTCCTTTGTTGAGCAGTCAAGCCACTTCTTCTCATAGTTGATGGCAATCCTCGATCTTGTGACCGTGCATGTTGTGGAACTCGCACACTAATTTGTAATTTCTCTACGAAGGGTCTGATTGTATCGGCTTGGGCCACTTGGCATCTCTGATTTTGCTGATAGCGAACATGATGTCTGATACATCGACGCTGAAGTTGTATTCCGATAAGTAGGGTGTGTTTGTTGGCGCTATGTTTTGATCGAACCTGGTTCTGTTGACGAGATCTCGAGGGTCCTGTCCTTGATCTATCCTCTGATCGTTGCGAGGTAGGTTGCACCTTGGGGAGTTCCTTCTGTCTTCGAGGTACGGCTGGTACCTTTCTTTGTTTGGTTTCGACTCTTTTACCGGGAGTCTGTTTCGGTATACTGAGCCCGAAAGGGCTCCCAGTTGGTCGTCCTCGGCCCTAGTCTTTGACTGGTATCGGTTGTGGACGCCCGACCAGGTCACGACCAGATATTCGATCAGGTTCTGCTTTAGCTATTTCGAGGCCACCGAGCTTCATTCGTTTAGGACTTGGGTGAAGGCCTGCACTGCCCAGTCATCGGAGACTGGAGGCAGCTCCATCCGTTCCATTTGGAAGCAGGACACGAATTCCCGCAACATCTCGTTCTCTCTCTGCTTAATTTTGAAAACGTCAGACTTTCTCGTTGCTACCTTGATGGCTCCAGCTTGTGCTTTTACCAAGGAGTCTGCTAACATGGCGTATGAATCTATGGAGTTGGGAGCCAAGTTGTGATACCACATCATGGCCCCTTTCGAAAGTGTTTCTCCGAATTTTTTAGCAATACGGTCTCGATCTCGTCATTCTTTATATCGTACTTTTACTACGCAGGTATAGGCAGTAATGTGTTCGTTGGGGTCGGTGGTACCATTGTACTTAGGGAGTTCCGGCATTCTGAACTTTTTAGGAATGGGTTTTGGGGCCGCTTCCTCGGGGAACGGCCGCTGTATGAACTTCTTCGAATCCAAATCTTTCAGGACCGAGGGTGCTTCGGGGATCTAATCCACTCTAGAGTTGTAAGTCTCGACCTTTTTATCATTGACTGCAATCATTTTCTCGCCTGATTTGATCCTTTTGATGAGGTCTTCGAGCATCTTCACTATGGCAGGGTCAGCCATCGACCCATTATTGCTTGATCTTTCGGGTACTTGCTCGCCAGGGGGAGCTGTCTCTGGTGCCGCTGTGATGGGAGTTCTCGGATGGTTCTGCAACTGAGCAATGGCCAGTTGTTGTGCCTGCAACATTTCAAAAATAACATGAAGACTAACTTCTTGTTCTTCCCGGGTCGGGGTTTTTTGAGCTTCCTGTCGGTCGCTGTGCCTTATGCTCCTATCGGTGTGAGAAGTTTTGTCGACTTGCTGCGTGTCCTGTGAATCCATGTCCGCTAGAATCAGTTCGGGCACGTTATCAGGATTCTGTAGTGGTGCTCTGGCGGCCGGGACAACCACGCCATTTTCCCCGTGATTTTTGAGGTTGTCGTTCTCGACTCCATTTATCGAGCCAAACATTTTGACCTGAAATCAAAGTATCTTGGACAAGAAAAAGTGTGAAAGATAATGTGCGTTTGTGCCATGAAACCAGCAAGAAAATAATCACTATTATTTTTAGCCCCACGGTGGGCGCCAAACTGTTTACCGTGAAAATGGTAACAACAATTAAATTTGTAAATGGGATTCTAAAAATACGTGATCTATTCCCGAGTTAGTTGTTAGAGCAGTTGATGCTAATAATATGGAGTTTAATGATGAAATGTAAGCTAAAACGAGATAGTAATCGAACAGAAGGGCCTACTGCTTGGGTGTAGGTCTGGTCGAAGGGGGGACCTCGGGGTCGATGACAGGGTCGAGTTCGAGCTATCGGGGATAGTCGAGGATGTGATAACAATGAGGATATAATCAAACGAGGCTCTTTACAACCAATATTAAGTAATATAATGAAGAACATGTAAGAGAGCGATGGATATTAAGGTGACTTCGGGCCAGTACCAAGTGAAAACAAAGAACAGACAAGAAGACAATAAAAGCTAAATGGCTTCGAGCCAATGAGGGCAAGCGAATTAGAGAGGAGAAGGAGAGAAAAGATATTATTGCACTTGAGTAGAATGGTTGGATCTCTGCCTTTACAGGGTGTTAGCGACTCCCTTTTTATAGAAAGGGGGAAGTCCCAACTTCGTACAAGGTACGTTACGTGATAAAAGAAATAGGATGGGACAACCAGCTAGCTTTGCAATGTAAGGGTGGGCTGATGTCGAGCCGCTGGAATAGACCTGATCGACCCCGGGTGCATTCCTCGGGAGATTCCTGCGTTCGTCGGGGCTTTAATTGACATTATCCTTGGCAGGGTACTGGCCGATCTTGAGGGAAGTGACTGGTTCGAGAGCCCGGGCTTCCGGGATCACCCTCCGAGGTGTTTAGTCGAGGAGAAATCGGCCTCCTAGATTTCACCGTGCACATACTTTATCCTTATAGGCATGTCGTCTAAGCGGTAGTGCAATGAAGTAACAAAGTAGTTGATTAAAATCCTATTGGCATAATATCTTAAGGAGCAGCATGACAGAAGCAATTGACTAATTGATTAATTGGGGTCCTATAGGCATGGTATCTAGATTGACAAAGAATATGTCATCACATCCTATAAGTATGTTGTCTAAGTGCACAATAGCAACATAAAAACAAGTGGGGGCATATACTTTGGATTAGCATGCTTGAACAGTGTATGAGTGAGGTGTGTGTAATCTCTATAGGCATAATTTCTATTAGTATACAACATACTAAACGAAATAGCATAAAAATCATGCCGAAAGAGATAACAAACAAAACACGTGGACCCTATAGGCATGTTTTTTACCCCTTTTATGCAAACATTAGAATACCCCAACCCCCCTTTCATTAATATCTCTATTATTCGTTATTACAAGTTATTACAGCCCAAATAGAATAATGCAAACCAAATATGAACAGTTATAGAAGGCGACAACTATAGGCCCAATGATAGGCCCAATACAAAATAACCTAGTATTTTTCTAGGCCTTCGACAGCTCCCTTTCATACAACCAGTAGACCCAAATCCCCAGCTCATAAGACCAGTATAGTAAGTCTAAATCCAACAGCCAAGTCCAACAACATATATAACCAAACACCAAGCCCAAACTAGTGACTTACATCCCAATTAGATGTCAAACTCAACCACACGAGCAACATACTATGCATTGAATTAATTAAACAGAGTGGGAAGTCCACACACTTAGTTCTTAGGACTGTAGTACTAATTCTCACTAAGACATATAGACAAATCATATGACATAAGATAAGTTCTTGCTTGTATTTTAGGGGACATGATTGATCATCCTGGGATAACAGACTCCTTCAAATAAAGTTTTAAACACTAACATGGTCAAAAACAGCTTAAGGCAATTTTTAAACAGGGGATCTGATCATGAAAGCTAAGGGATCAATAGAGAACAACCTCAATATACTAAGTTTAACATAAAGACTAACAGTATAGGTTCATGTTCGAGCAATTACTTAATAAGAGAAAGTTATCATACTGAATATTAATCACAGTACAAGAGACAATATCAAACTTCAACCGCGGGAGAAGCAAACATCAATTCTTGTTGATACCCAATTTTGCCCTCATATTTTTTTCAAATAGTATATATTTTTTTTAAAATGTCATTTTGCATCATTACTTAATTTACAAGATTTTCACAAATACTTTTGTAATTTTCCATAATTTTAGAGCTTCAAAAATTAATTTTCTTGCATTTAAATTACTTGAATATTTATTAATTATCTCTTAAATTATTCTGTGATGATATAATTATCCAAATTTATTATTTGCATCAACATATATGTTTCAAAATATTTTACTTTATTTTACATAAGTATTTTTGTATTTTTTAAGCCATTCACATAATTTTTACAATAATAGCCTATATTCATGCATACTTACGTTTTTATTACATTATTTGTGCCAAAATAGAATTTTATATTTTTATAATATTAAGTTATTATTTTCAATCATTTTATTGCATAATTAATATTTTTATTATTTATTATTAACTATTTTATTTAAACAATTTTGTGTATTTAAAATATAGTCCAAATTATACAATTTTTCGAACCACACTAGTGACCCAAACCCCTCAAATCTCTGGCCCAACTTCCCTAGCTCAATACAAGCGACCCACCACCCTATACCCATCCACTAACCCGATCCGCCTCTTATTAAATCCTGATCGTTGATCTTGCGAGATCAACGACCCATATGCCATCTCCCTTTTTTAAATACCTAGCCCGGAAACCCTAGCCCATTTTTTCTGAGATGGCTTCCCTTGAATCCTCTCTATTCTCTCATCTTTTAAACCTAAACCCTAGCCGCCTCACTCAAATCTTTTTCAAACCCGATCAAATCATGGATTCTTTATGTGATTCTCTTACCTTTTATGCGTTACCTCATCGCTACTTACAAGATTATGGTGTTACTTAGTATTTGGCTCACTTTCGGCAAATACCAGTCTCCGAATCAAGAGAAATCGGCTTCACCCTTCAAGATTTGGACGATATGTCGACTATATGCATCATGGCAAGGTCATATGAGTCCGATTTACCAAGATCTCCAACCAATCTTTGATTCCAGTCAAACTAGGGTTTGCCTGATTTTTTCCTAATTTGGTTTGTAAGTGATTTTGCATGCTCTTCGTTCCTTATTTTGTGTTTGATTGATTATATTTCCTTGTTTGTGCGTTCAATTTCTACTACTATATAAACCCCTCCTCTAATTCCCTTTAACGGGTCGAATTATTACTGCTATTACTCTTACTATTCTCTTCTTTCACTCTTTCACTTATTCTGATACACTTGAAGATTTTTTGAAATCATTGAATTCTTGTCCGGCTGAAAGCCAAGGCCATAATACTATTAAAACGATCTCCTTCGGTGCAAGCATTGCTCGAAGCCCTTCTCGAGGCTCTTGTAAACTCTGAAGCATCGGGGATTTGGAGTTCCATTGTCTTCTTTCAATTGCTGCTATTGAATCACTACCAATATTCTAAACTTCTCACTCTTTTGCTCGATTAACTTTGCTACTGTTTAGTGTGCTTGATTCTTACAATTTTAACTATTTCCCTTTCTGTTTGTCTGTGGCATGTGTATTCAGTGTGCCAATGTTGTTTAAACTTTTTGTAAGCATGATTCAGTTTTCCTTGCTATTCATGGATCCCTGATACTAAATTGGTGTATTCTTTACTATAATTATATTGTCTTAACAATGCCCTGTAGTTCCATGTTCTTTAATAGTTGAATTAAGTAGGCTTCAGCACATGTAATATGCTTTCATTTGGGAAATGAATTCCAGTCTTCTTAAGTGCTACTAAACTATTGTGTGTTCCCTACGTTGTCCTGTATCTCTATGTCTGTGTTTCAGACCTTGTTGAGTTATTCTTGGCCAATATGATAAATTTCTGAGGCTGTATTGATTAGATAAGGCATGTTTCCATGCCATTTAAGTTAATGTATGTTTGATTTGTTAATCTTAGGTCTTTAGAATTTCTTCTAGGGCAAATTTCTATGTTAGCTTTTCTTATGTCTAGGTAATTGGTATGAATGGTTATGCCCGCCTGTCCTATTCCTCTTAAGTGATATATATTTTCATGAGTTGTGGCATTATTGTGGTCTGTTGTAGACCATGCTACTAGGTTGTTGTATTTCTTGTGATTATATTAGGCCCCCATGTTAGAAATCTTCATGTGAAATTGCTATCCCTCGTACTATAACTATTTTGAATAAGGCATACTTATCTAAAGTCTTTTCTGACTAATTCTGGCTAATATCTTGTGCTAAGCTTGATTTTTGGAAACTTAGCATGTGTGTGTAAATACCCTGTTAACTCAATAGACCTGCTTCTTTAGCCCTCTTAGTGTGTGACCGTGTTCAACATGCTACACCCTTTCCTTTGTTGCATGATTGCTCAATATGGTGTTAGTTTTCTATGTCAAACTTGCTATGTTAAAGCTGTCCACCTAGTTGGCATGTTTAAGCCATCTTGTTTGACCAATCTTATTCCCCTAGCTTCTAAAAGGTGATGATATATTTGTATAATTGTGTCCCTATGAGGTATCACTGTTAGTAGACTTTAGAGTTGTCAATTGGTTTCCATATATGGTTCCTCCCTCTAAGCCTTGTACGAGTTCATGTGTGGCCCCGGGTTGTGCAATTGATACATTCTCACGTTTGAGGTGAGCTTGAATCCGGGTCTACTGTTCGTGTGAAAAGTGAGCTTGCTGAAGGCCCAAGTGTTACTGGGTTATTTCTCTTTTGTGCCTGCTCTATTTATTAGGCCTATAGTCTTTCGATATGTAATATTTGCTCTAGTATTCATTATTTTGGGCCTGTAATAATTCACAAATAAAACAGATGGGAAAATTAGTAAAAGGGGGATATGGTACTCTAATTCTCACATGAATGGGTTGAAAGCATTCCTATAGGATCTATGTGGTCTATTTGCTATTTGCTTTACATGCTTTTAGTTTCATGTGTAGAAAGCATTCCTATAGGAGTCACGCACACACACCTCACATAACTTATCAAAACAAGTTATTTCAAGTATTTGCTATACTTGTTTCCATGTCTACTACTGTGCACACTTAGACAACATAACTATAGGATGCAATAGCACATGACTCACTAATCCAGATACCATATTTATAGGACTTCAAATAATCAATTGATTAATTACTTCAATTACTTTTAGTGTACTGCTTATATAGATATCATGGTAGGGTTCTAACAATCTAATCGACTATTCCTCTTGTTTTAATTACACTGTAGCTTGTCTAAGGTGCATGCCTATAAAATTAGCATTACTAATTCAGAACTATGATTGTTTTCACTAACTTTTTACGCAAAACGATTAGATATCATGTCTATAGGACTTGCAACGTTCAATTAGAATATGCGTTAATCCAAAAATTGCTGCACTACCTATGTATTACTGGAATCCAAAATCACTTAGAAATCATGCCTATAGGATTCGCAATGTTTTAATTCGCCTGAACGCTGCTTATATATAATACTAAAAATTGGAATCACGTAGAGATCCTGCCTATAGGTCTTGAACAATTTAACATGCCTTGACTCCAAACCTACCTATCTATAGCTGTCCGTTTAAATAATTTGAACATCGTTAGTATAATCTATAGCTTGTCTGCCTAATTGACAGCTTGCATACGTGTCTATATGAGGAGGTGAATCTAAGCCTTTGGTGTTGATTATGTGTAGTCCTATCTATTTTGAATGTCGCTTAGTTTTGTCATTTTTGAGAAACCTAGGTTAAGTCTAGAACCACCCAAATAGAGGTCCAAAGCCTCCTGGATCATAGACATGGGGCGGGTAGCGCACACATAGGGTATGACGTAGAATTGAATTAGAACGCTTCTAGGTAAATAACTTCTACATAGTAATCGGGTAGTAGGAGATGATAGTCTGTGCCCGCTGAATAATATGAGCAACTCCTATCTAAAGGAAGTTGTGAAGTATTATTTATGTTGCACGAGGTGATCCTTTAGACTAAAAAGCTTAGGACCCCCTTATCTTTTTATATACATGCTATTTACACTTGGTCATTTAACATAGAACAATGTATTTGTACCCTTGTAATCATTAAGGAGTTGTACCAATTCCCATGTGTTATGATAAGACTCTTTGACTTCTGTATTTTCCTTTGTTTATTAGATCACCTAGCCTAATTATATAATCCACATAGTTTTAAAGTTCAGTCGGGACCTACAGTTGTGGATCTCAAAGAGTGACTAACACCTTCTCTTTGAGGTAATTTGAGCCCTTATCCGATCTTTGATGGCGTTGACTAGTCAAAACAGAGTTATTTGCAAATAAGTGCCCTAACGCACCTTAAAAATTATTAGGTGACGACTCTCCTCTTTTAATACCCGCTTAAAAGAGTTGTTACATGTCTAAACCCGCCTACACGAGAAAATGGGGCACGACAGCATGGCGACTCTGCTGGGGATTTACACTTAGGCTCTAACCATAATGAACTTGACTTATGTGGATTACCTTCTTTGTTGCATGCACATCCCTTCCCCTATTTACCTTTATTTGTTTAAATTTGGTATGACACGCACATCCCCTCCCCTATTCACCTTTATTTGTTTAAATCTGTTATGACATGCACATCCCTTCCCCATTCACCTTTATTTGCTATGACCACTCTTCATCTCTTTTCATCTTGTCTAAAACTGCCATATCACGCCTTTCCCATCCCTACTTCCTTACCCGCTTTATTTCATTTCTACAAATACTTTTATGAACTAAACTGACTTCTTCATTTTGTCTTTCTTCTCTATTCTTTCCATGTTTACTTTTGCTATCTTATTTACTGATTTTACATATTCTATCATGCAAATACTTGGCAACTTATCATTATTTCTGCATAAAACATGCTCCACATCATACTCCGCTCGTGCCAATTATCAATATAGCGACACTTGATGAGTGTATGTGCTCTTCAAATAATTACTCTTTTAATTTGAAAAGGCTTATTTGCGGTAGACTAGTCGATCAGTGGTGCAATCGACGATCCCGTACCTTTCCCTCTCAAGTTGTCCACTTGGGAGTACCAGTCTAGACCATTCTATAAACCCTACTCCAAGTTGAAATGTGCATACATCATTCTAAACCTAGTACGGGTTGAAGCGTTATTAACATAACAACTTGCTAAGATAAACCTTGTCCAAAGTCCGATGAGATTTCTATAGTCCCAATGGACACTATCATATTACGTGCATTACTTGGAGAAAATATGCCAACATGTTGATCATTATTGCATAAGTAGTCAAATCTAGAGGGGGAAAGGGCTAACCTTTGTTTGTCTACAGAAAATGAAGCACGAAGTCCCCAGGTTCAGTATGGTCCAAAACATCCTACCTTTGCTACTTTACTGGTGGAAAGACCTTGCACCTTACGACAAGAATCATGCGAGAAGAGTACTTGGTGACCTACACCTTGCTAAACATTCGACCAAATAGGGCATTGATTGAGGCCACTACCATGTTCTGGGACGAGAAAAGAGCCGTCTTTCAATTTGGCAACAAGAAATGACTCCTCTCCTAGAAGAAATAGGAGGCTTCGCCAAGTTACCATGGGATAGTCGGGGATTACTAGTACTAGAGAATCGTACCCCCCCGCAGTTTTCTAAAGATGTCGAGTTTTAAGACAAATGTAGAGCTTCTCTGTTTAAAGAAATCATACATCCCTTTTGAATTTCTTTACGAGTGTTATAGTCGTATCGTATTCATCATGATGAACTTGCCATTACTTCCTTGGGTTGGATGCACCGCGGGTTTATGTGTTCATCGTTTGCTTTTTGGGGTTGTTGATATTTCCAATAAAAGGAGGAAGGATTCATACTTGCTTAGCCAGGTCACCAGGACCTTGATGGAAGGCATCGAGGGACAAACTTAAACCATCATCCCTATGATCTTAGCTGAGATATATCGCGCTCTAGATCGGTCCAAGTAGGGATTTGGACACTTTGAGGGTTGTAATCTATTACTACAAGTCTGGCTGCTGGAACACTTTCAGAGAGGAGAGTATTGTCAAGAGCTTCTACGATGGCTATTGAATGACTACATAACTTACCATCACCCAAAGAAAATGACGTCTATTCCAGACAGGTTTGCACAACCTGGAAATGCTGTACATTGGATGTTTGAGTGGTTTCCTAGCAGTGAGTTCATTAACAGGTCAAGAGGGACTACTCATCTGGTACTGATTGGATTGCAAGGCATCTATCCTTGTGCTCCCATAAGGGTAATGAGGCAAGCACAGAGAAAACAGGCCATACCTCAGGTTTCCAACATGGTCCAGTACAAGGCAGATTTCAAAGGAGACGTCATTCCATTCAAGTTCAAGGCACAACATATGTTGAACCAAATGGTCATTGGAGAAAAAGAAACCATTGAGCCAGACATGTATCACACTGGTCATATGTACTACTATCTATCACGGTTGGAGGATGACATATCGGGAGACGTCAAGCCAGGAGTCAATCTAAAGGACAGAATCATAGATGAAGTAGCTGAGACACATGTTAAGTATAGAAGGCTACGCAAAAGTGTGTTCGAGTCTGAAGCTAAACATCTGGAACAACACCAAATGAACATGGAGGTGATAAAGGAATGGAAGGAGATTGCCACTAAGTCAACAGAAAGATTGGAATACTTGGAACAAGGATTGATGGAGCTCGAGGGAAAGATGAGAAAGAGACTCTCAGATTGTCAAGGCACAAATGGCAGTGAAGGAGGACATCTAGCAAAAACTTACTTACTATTGGACATGCGTGATCTGGGAAACTTGACTGATAGAGTCAAAAGAGCCAAGCACGGAGGTCCTTCAAGGACCAAGTAGACTAGGAAATAATGTTCTTTACAGCTTTCTAGCTTAGCTTTAGATTTCAATTGTAATAAAGATAAATGCCATTAGTAATTTTTATTATCGTCGGTTTAGTAAAGGTTTGACTATTTTTTGCATTAGTGAAATGACGCAAATGTTTGCATCAATTTTCTCCAGGTCTACGTGTCGCTTAAGCCTACCTCGGGCACAATGAGGTCCTCAAATTAGGACGCGAATTATTGCATGACTTTGTGAAGCATGTTTTAATATTGCAAACACTCTTTTAATATGCCTTACTAACCTTTTAATATGCCTTACTAACTTGGTTATCTTTTACTTTTCTTTCCTTTTGATTATTCCCATTCCCAAAGGTTGGTTTATGAATACTGGCATCATCAGCATACCACACCATATCCAGGGGTCCTCTACCTCCTCCTTCACCAAACGATCCT
Organism: Nicotiana sylvestris; assembly: GCF_000393655.2. Taxonomy (NCBI): domain Eukaryota; kingdom Viridiplantae; phylum Streptophyta; class Magnoliopsida; order Solanales; family Solanaceae; genus Nicotiana; species Nicotiana sylvestris. Next base: position 141,432,135 of record NC_091061.1, read on the forward strand.
AAAGGCAAAAGCAAAGGGAAAGGGAAAATGGATTATTTAGGTGGTATCAGGGAAGACAATGCTACCATGGTGGAAAATGTTGAAACTTCAGATGGCCAAAGTACTCCAGCATAGAATGAGTTGGTCTTACGTCTGGAACAGAAAATCTTGGAACTACAAGGCGAGCTTGAGCTAGTCCAAAATTTGGCAAACCTCTCCCTCACTCTTAATGTCCCCCACATCAACCAACAAAACCCGACTACCCAAAACTAAGCACCACCACAAAACACACAAAACCAAAACCCACCACCAAATCCTCCCGCACCACACCAGAATCCCACACCTCCCTAGAACCTTAACCCGCTACCAGTACCAACCCCTCAATAACACCAACATCATCCAACTCAATACCCACAAACCACTACCTATAACACACCCAAAATGCACTACAACCTAGTCCCGATCCCCAAACTCGAACAATGACCACCCTTATACCCAAATTCTAGGAGTCTATCAAAGCAATCTGATATATGTGGAAACTTTACCCCAAACCCCATAGCAAACCCTACACATACCCAGATCGACTGAGAAGGACTTGCTTATTAAAAACATGGCAGAGGAACTCAAGAAGCTCATTTGTAGAGTTCAGAGTGTTGAAGGAGGTAAAGGCGTTGAAGGTCTAATCTATGAGGACCTGTGTATTCAGTCGGATGCGGAGCTGCCGGAAGGTTACAAACCTCCCAAATTCCAAATATTCGACGGAACTAGTAATCCGAAAGTGCATCTGAGAACGTATTGTGACAAGCTTGTAGCAGTAAGCAAGAATGAACAAATCCGCATGAAATTGTTCATGAGAAGCCTCACATGAGATGCTTTGTCTTGGCATATCAGTCAAAACCCAAAGAAGTAGGTTAGTTGGGTAAGTATGGCATCAAACTTCATGTATAGATTCAAGTTTAACACGGAAAATGCGCTAGACGTTTTCTACATTCAAAACCTTAAGAAGAAGCAGACAAAAACCTTCCGCGAGTATGATACTCATTGGAGATCAGAAGCCACGAAAGTAAGGCCAACACTTGAAGAAGAACAAATGAACAAATCCTTTGCCAGAGCTCAAGACCCGCAATATTATGAAAGGTTAATGGTTATTGAAAATAACAAATTCTCTGATATCATCAAGCTAGGAGAAAGAATAGAAGAAGGAATTAAGAATGGGATGGTGACCGATTTCGAGGCACTGCAGTCCACAAATAAAGCTTTGCAATCAGGAGGCATTTCGAAGAAGAAAGAAGTAGGTGCCGTGATGGTAGCCCTGGGTCCTAAGTCTCCTCTCACATACCAAACACCTCCACCCACATACTAACCCTCATCCCCCAGATACCAACAACCTGCTACTACCTACCATGCCTATAATACTCAACCTGCATATTACTATTCACCACCACCTGCCAGCTAAAACTAGTAGAAACCACGACCAAATATCAACCGCAAACCGCCTAGACAACACACCCCAATTGATGAACCCCTAGACCAACTGTACGAGAAACTAAAGGTTGCTGGTTATGTTACTCCCATCCCTGCTATTGTTATGGAAAATTCCTCCCAATGTATTATCCCCAACAAAACATGTGCCTATCATTCAGGCATGAATGGTCATACCATTGATGAGTGTCGCATATTAAAAGACAAGATTCAGACGTTGATCGACACTAAGGTCATACAGGCAAAGGAAGCTGCACCAAATGTTCGTAACAATCCTCTCCCGGATCACATAGGTGAGGGAGTAAATGTGCTAGAGATTGATGGAGGGGTCTATCAGACTCATTTGAGAGAGAGATGCTCCTAAAACACCTCTGGTCACCCTCATGCCAATTGTGGTACAGACCCAGGCACCATTTGAAGTCGAGGTAACTACACCTTCACTATGATGGTAGCTCCCACACCATCCTACAAGTCTGATACCATCCAGTGGGACTATGTTGCGGAAGCAAGAAGGAAAGTAAAAGCAAAAATGGAGGAAACAGGTGCAGCGCAAGGTATGACTAGAATTGGTAGAGTTTATACACCTAAGAATCTAGGAAGAACAAGCAAGGAAGCTGCATCTAAACTGCCTGTTGTCGAGACTGGCACTGATGATCTTTGGAGAAAGGTACAAAGAGAAAGTACTCTATTGTTGACCTCTTGAACAAAACTCCCGCTCAGATATCCATCTTGTCATTGCTGCAAAACTCGGATGCACACATAAATGCTTTGATGAAAGTGTTAAGTGAAGCTTATGTAACCACAACCATCATTAGTGGAGAGATGGCTAACATGGTCGGACAGGTGTTGGAGAGCCACAAAATCACTTTTCATGAAGATGAATTACCACTAGAAGGACCGAGTCACAACAAGGCACTACACATTACGGTTTAATTTGAGGATAAGTTTATCACTAGGTTCTTGATAGATGGGGGTTCAAGTCTCAAAATATGCCAATTGACTAATTTGAAGAGACTAGGTGAAGGCCTGCACGAGATACAGATGGGAAGCATAAATGTGAAGGCGTTTGATGGATCTCAGAGAGCCACCATTGGAGAAATCAACCCCAGTCTACAGATGGGCCCGACTTGGTTTGATGTCGAGTTCCAAGTGCTAGATATATTTACTACTTATAACCTATTATTGGGGTGACTATGTATACATGCTGCCGGCGTAGTGCTTCAACCCTGCATCAGGCTGTGAAGGTTGAGTGGAATCATCAAGAGGTGATCATTCATGGAGATGTAAGTAACCCCATCTACACCAATCAGTCTGTTCCAGTCATCGAAAATAGAAAGAAGCTGGGTGGAGAAACATACCATCGCATTGAACGAGTCAACATAATTGAAAAGGACCGATAGTGGAGCAACAAGATAGAAAGCATACTACTATGGACGAGGTATGAACCCGGCAAAGGTCTCGGCAAAAATCTTCAAGGGATCACCAAACCCATACATCCACAGCATCATGGCACGAATTTTGGACTCGGATATGAATACACATGGTAGGAATACCAGGATTGGTCACCACCATGGTGTGCTCCTTATTATCTACTGGAACAACCGGTACCACCTCTGCACCAGACATTCCATTAAGCTCACATGATGTGGGGATCTGAGAAAGATAAGGTTTTATCTAGCATGAGGTAGCTGTTTTTGGATGAAGAAGATATGGACTGCAGTGCAATAGTTGAGGAGGAGGAGGAGGAGGAAGAAGAGGAAGACCTTACCATTCAGACCGTAGAGAAAGGAGCTGTTCTCAGGAACTGGACCGCTGCACCATCCCGGGCCCGTCGAGTTCCTGTGTAGCCTGGAAAATTAGCATGAATTACTTTAAAAAATAGTTTTGAGCATTTGAGACATTTTTCAGTATGTTGTTTTGAAATAATTGCTCGAGCCATCGAGCTGCACTTGTTGACATTTTTAAGATTTTATTAATGCATTACCGCTTTTTGTATTTGTTATTATTTTTATATTTTCTTTACGGCTTTATTATTACTTATACCAATGAACCTATGACACAATATGTAATGAGACAACACAATATGAGGATAGTGATTCAGAGGATCTGGAAGATGATATAATACCTGAGGAAATTGTCAGAGAAGTAGAAAACTTTGAAAACAAACCAATGTCTAATTTGGAGGAAACTAAGGCCGTTAACTTAGGGGATTTCGAAATGGTCAAGGAAACACGTATAAGCATTCATCTATCACCATCAGAGAAGGAAGAGTACATTAGATTCCTAAAAGAGTATGAAGATATCTTTGCATGGTCCTACGACGATATGACTAGTTTGAGCACATCCATAGTGGCTCACAAGCTACCCACCAATCCCATGTGTCCGCCGGTAAAGCAGAAGCTCATAAAGTTCAAACCAGATATGAGTTTGAAGATAAAAAAAGAGGTCACCAGATACGAGTCGAATACCCGACTTGGTTGGCCAACATTGTACCAGTTCCGAAGAAAGATGGGAAAATTAGAGTATGTGTCGATTACAAAGATCTGAACAGAGTAAGTCCCAAAGATGATTTATCATGTCCCAACATACACATACTGATTGATAACTGTGCCAAGCATGAGCTCCAATCCTTTGTGGATTGCTTCGCAGGATACCATCAGATTTGGATGGATGAAGAGGATGCCGAAAAGACAGCCTTTATTACACCATGGGGGATATATTGTTACAAAATGATGTCGTTTGGTCTAAAGAATGATAGAGCCACCTACATGAGAGCCATGACAACCATCTTCCACGACATGATACACAAGGAAATAAAGGTGTACGCGGATGATGTTATCATCAAATCTAAAAGGAGTTCAGATCACATAACAGACTTGAAGAAATTTTTCAATCGGCTTCAAAAATACAATTTGAAGTTGAATTTTGCAAAATGTTCCTTCAGAGTCCCTGCTAGAAAGTTGTTAGGATTCATCGTCAATCGTCGAGGGATTGAGTTAGACCCATCAAAAGTCAAAGCTATCCAAGACTTGCCACCTCCAAAGAATAAGAAAGATGTGATGAGTTTTTTAGGGCGCCTCAATTACATCAGCCTCTTCACAGCACAATCAACCGTGATATGTGAGCCAATCTTCAGAATGCTGAGGAAAGATGTTGCAACAAGCTGGACTAAAAAATGCCAGAAAGTCTTTGACAAAATCAAGGAGTATTTATCTAAACTGCCTGTTCTGGTCCCACTAAAACCAGGAAAACCTCTGCTACTTTATTTTCCCATATTAGATGGAGCTTTTGGTTGTGTTTTGGGACAACATGATGAAACTAGAAGAAAGAAGCATGCGATATTTTATTTTGGCAAGAAATTCACACCTTCTGAACCCCGGTACTCTTTGTTGGAACGCACCTGCTATGCTTTGACATGGATAGTTCAGAGTTTAGGCATTATTTTTGTGCATACACTACATATCTCATATCAAGGATGGATCCGCTAAAATACATCTTTCAGAAACACATGCCCATGGGTAAGTTATCAAAGTGGCAAATATTGGTGAGTGAGTTCGACATCGTCTATGTAACTTAGAAGGAGGTTAAACGGAAATCATTGGTAGATCATCTGGCAGAAAACCCCGTAGATGGAGAATACAAACCATTGAAAATGTATTTTCCCAATAAGGAGGTGTCATTTGTAGGAGAAGATATCACCGAGGCATATAATGGTTGGAGGATATTCTTCGACGGAGAAACAAACTTCAAAGGAGTAGTTATCGAAGCTGTCATAGTATCAGAAACTGGCCAACACTATCTAGTATCCGTAAAACTCAGATTTCCATGCACCAACAATACGACGGAGTATGAGGCCTACATCTTGGGACTCAGGTTGGACATTGACATGAATGTTCAGGAGCTGCTGGTAATCAGAGATTTAGATCTTTTGGTGCACCAGGTTCTAGGGGAATGGGCTATGAAGAACACCAAAATATTTCCATATTTGCACTGTGTACAAGAGCTGATCAAGAGGTTCACAAAGATAGAATTCAAACATGTTCTGAGGATCCAGGATGAATTCGCAGATGCGTTAGCCGGCCTATCCCAATAGGAATTCATAAGCAGCCGGCTTATTATGCTCATGTTGAAGAAGAAATTTATGGAAATTTGTGGTTCCACGATATCAAGAAGTACATGGAAAAGGGAGAATACCTAGAGACTGCTACCCATACCCAAAAGCACACGTTTCGAAGATTAGCCAACCATTTCTTTCAAAGCGGAGGAATTCTATATAGAAGGACTCCTGACCTAGGATTACTTCGGTGTGTCGATGCCAATGAGGCATCCAGATTGCTCGAGGAAATACATGCCGGAACCTATGGACCGCACATGAACGGTTTTATTTTAGCCAAGAAGATACTAAGAGTAGGGTATTTCTGGATGACTATGGAAAAAACTATATCAAGTATGTTTAGAAGTGTCACCAATGCTAGATACATGCTAACATGATACGAATACCACCTAATGAACTCAATGCAACAAGCTCACCCTAGCCTTTCTCCGCTTGGGTTATGGATGTCATCGGACCAATGGAACCCGCTGCTTCAAACGGGCATAGGTTCATTCTGGTGGTCATAGACTACTTCACAAAATGGGTTGAAGCTGCATCTTATAAAGCGGTAACTAAGAAGGTTGTAGCAGATTTTGTTTGGGACCGCATTATTTGTTGATTCGGAGTACCGGAGTCAATCATTACTGACATTGCCTCCGATCTCAACAACGATTTGATGAAAGCCATGTGTGAAACACTCAAAATCAAGCATAGGAACTCCACAACATACACGCCAGAAATGAACAGAGCCATAGAAGCCTCCAACAAGAACATCAAGAAGATATTGAGGAAAATGGTGGACAATTACAAACAATGGCACGAGAAGCTGCCAATAGCTTTACTTGGTTATCGTACCACAGTTCGCATATCAACTGGGACAACTCCCCACCTACTGGTTTATGGTACTGAAACCGTTATTCCCGCCTAAATGGAAATTCCTTCTTTAAGAATCATACAACAAGCTGAGCTCAGCGATGCGAAATGGGTACGAAGCCGGTATGAACAACTAGCTCTCATTGACGAAAAAAGAAAGAATGCGGTACGTCACAGTCAACTCTACTAGAACAGAATGGCAAGATCTTTCAACAAAAAGGTTAGGTCAAGGCAATTCGCACTGGGGCAATCGGTGCTAAATCGAGTCTTTCTGCACCAGGATGAAGCCAAGGGAAAGTTCTCACCCAACTGGAAGGGCCACTACATGGTTCACAATGTATTGATAGGAGGAGCTCTCATACTTGTAGAAATGGACGGAGAAATTTGGCCGAAACCTATCAATTCTGACGCAGTCAAGAGATACTATGTTTAAGATTGTCTGCAATTTCTATTTGATGTGATTGAACTACGCTTGACCTGATTCCCATTTAAGAGGGGATACATAGGCAGCCCTATGGGTTCGGTCACATCCTAATAAAATCTTCATTCCCCTATGATCAGAAACTGGGGCAAGATCTTGAGTTTGTCTGATTTCATCATGTTTGGAACAACCAATGAATGTGTTGTCAGAAGTATGCACTTAAACTGGGGCAGTATTTTAAGGAGCACCCTCAAAATTCTAGTGTCAGGAGGTTGCAATGTCTCTAAATACGTCACAGTCGCCAGTTCATCTAAATTATTTGATCTCGCACATTATCATATATTTCAAACAACTACATTTCAACAAATAATTTGTCAAATGCATGCATGTTTTTGAAAACTTCGTTTCTATGGCAGCCAGATATTACCAGGGTGACTCAAGTGGGACCCTAAGACAAGAGTAAAGGCGAAGCAAAGAATCAAGAGCACGAACCAACCATCCCTCCCCCTCATAAAACTCACAATTTTTCTTTGAATGTAGTTAGAATGAACATAACAGTAATATTCACAAATATATAGACGCAACAAAATCGCTATCTTCATAACGATAAAGATGCCAAACGCAAACACATCAAGCTAAGAAATACTTTACTCTCTCGCAGCTATTCATTTCTTTTCTTGCACAAGGCTAAGCACTAACCTCATCATCCCACAAGTCTAAACGCTGCCTTTCTTTGCATGAGACTAAGCACTGCCTTTCTTTGCATGAGTGTGATGACACTAAAGGTCATCCCTTATTTTAGAAGTCAAAGTTGTGTTCTAAGGCCTTGAAACCCGCTTTTTGTCTCACTTCGATTTGCGTGCATGATCCGGGCACGTTTCCGGAAAGCTTTTATGTGAAATTTAAGAAAAGAAGATTGATTTTTACCTTTAAAATTGATTAAAGTTTACTTTGCTTAATATTCTTGGTAAACGGACCCGGATTTGTGATTTGACAGTCTCGTAGGGTCCATAGTAAAATATGGGACTTGGGCGTATGCCCAGAATCGAATTCCAAGATCCCTAGCTCGAGAAAAGAATTTTTAAAGAAAATTATTTGCTGGAAAATATAAAGGCTTTCAGAAGTGAAATGATACGTGTCCTTGATGGTATCGGGCTCGTATCTTGATTTCGGAGCCTGGTTAGGCTTAAAATAATAATTAAGTCTCATCCGTAAAATTTAGTAAGAATCGGAGTTGATTTGGTAAAAATCGGACCTTTAGTTGAGAAAATGAAAATTTCAATGTTCTTAAAGAATTTCATGAATTTGAGGTTGAATTCGTAGTTGTTGATCTTATTTTAATAATTTGATCATATGAGCAAGTCCGTATGATGTTATTAGAGTTGCGTGCATGTCTGGTTTGGAGCCTCAAGGGCTCGGGTGAGTTTTGGATAGGCCACGGGGTGAATTGGACTTAGGAAATTTTTGATTTTTCATTTGGTGTTTGTTGCAGGCTCTAATCTCGCAATTGCGAGGTCAAGCTTCGCAATTGTGAGCCTGTTAGGTTTGGTTATTGCGATGGGGCTGATCGCAATTTCGATGAATGCCCTAGCCAGCCTTGTTCGCATTTGCGAGCATTTCTTCGCAAATGCGAAGTACTCAGTAGTCGCAAATGCGACCTATTTGTTGCAAATGCGAAGGAAGCAGAGATTGCGAAGGTTCGCATTTGCGATGCCTTTCTTGCAATTGCGAGCTTCGTAATTGCGGCATCTGCGACATGTTAAGTGGGATTTTGACGGGATTTCAACTCACTCTTTCAATTTTTCACACCCTAAACTCCCATAGGCGATTTTCTTGAAGAGAGTTCTTCCCCAAATCATAGGTAAATGATTTCTAACTTATTTTCTTCAATCTATAACATCTTTTTACATGATTTCACTTCAAAATCTAGGGTTTTCATGGGAAAATTGGGCGTTTTTAGGTAGAAATTAGGATTTTCAAATTTTGGGGATTTGGACCTCAATTTGAGGTCCGATTTCAAAATTAATTGCGTATTTGAGTTTGTGAGTGAATGGGTGATCGGGTTTGGTTCGAACTTCGGGTTTTTACCAGGTGGGTCCGGGGTCGATTTTTGTTTTTTTGGGAAAAACAATGGGAAACCTATTTTCATGCATTAGAATTAGTTTATTTAGCATTTATTGATATTATTAAGTAAATTATGACTAGATACACGTGAATTGGAAGTGGATCCGAGAGGTAAAGCGGTAATTGAGGCTTAATCTTGTTCGTGGAATCGAGGTATGTGTTTGGCCTAACCTTAGCTTGAGGGAATAGGAGTTGTGGTCTTATTTGCTATGTGTTAGTATGAGTACGATGTATAGGTGTGGTGACGAGTATCTATACGTTGGTGTCAAGCATGTCCATGGGTCTTATATCATGATCTTTGTGACTCTATTATGTATCATTTATGCTCAAATTGATAATTAATAATGTTGAACAAAGCTTATGAAAGTTTCTTGGTAATTGACTATTGTTGAGTATTGACTCATGTTGAGTTTCATTTTGTAAAGTAATTGTTGAAAACAAGATTGGTTATAGCTGAATCCCTTGTCGGGATGTTATTGATGTTATTGTTGATTCCCTTGCCGGGACGTATTGTTTCTATTGTTTGGGTGAGGATGAGTGTAAAACAGGAAGGGTGATGCTGTGCATGATATATTGAGTGAGTGTAATGCACAAAGGGTGATGCCGTGCCAATTTTATGAGTGTTAATGCACGAAGGGTGATGCCGTTCCATGATTTGAGAGTTAATGCACGAAGGGTGATGCCGTGCTGATATTGTGAGGAATAATGCACGAAGGGTGATGCCGTGCCATGATTATGAGAGGTAATGCACAAAGGGTGATGCTGTGTCGTTTCTGTTGTTTCGTATGGTGAGGACGAGAGTAAAAGCATGAAGGGTGATGCCGTGCACGTGTTACTATTTCATTATTCTTGTTGATATAGATATGATGTTCATTATGCTTCTTTATTGATGCTTCTTTATTGGTTTATTGTTAGAATCTGATATTCCTCACAGCATGTCCCCTTCCCACCTTATTTTGTTGATTCTTGTTATTGTGATTCTATTTGTATATGATTTAATTGCATAGGTATATATACGGTTGTCGTGTCCTAGTCTCGTCACTACTTCGTCGGGGTTAGGCTCGACACTTACTCAGTACATGGGGTCGGTTGTACTGATGCTACACTCTGCACTCTTTTGTGCAGTTTTCGGTACCGGACCCGGTGAGTAGCTGAGGTAGTTGCCTTCAGTCCAGGGAGACCAAGGTAGATCTGCTGGTGTCCACAGAGCCTAAAGTCCCCCTTCCCTATTTTAGATTTCTGCTGTCTCTTTTCATTCCGAGAACAGTTGTACTTTTCTTTTCAGACCAATATTTGTAGTAATTCGTAGATGTTTGTGAAATTGTGACACCAGATTCGTGGGTAGACATGTATTGGATTATTTGAATTTGTTATAACTCTTCTGCACTTTTTGTTTGTTTAACTTTAGTTATTCTTCATATCTGTTTGGGTTGATTGCTAATGGGTTAAAATCTAAGTAGTTGGCTTGCCTAGCTTTCAAGAGTAGGCGCCATCACGACTCCCGAGTGTGGAAAATTCGGGTCGTGACAAGTTGGTATCAGAGTTCTAGGTTGCTTAGGCCTCACAATTCACGAACAAGCTAGGTAGAGTCTGAGGGATCGATATGGAGACGTCTGTGCTTATCCCCTAGAGGCTACAAAGTTTAGGAATAACTTCACATCTATTCTTCTTTGTCTTGCGATTTGACTTCTCAATGCTAATTGAACTTCTACTCTGTTCTTTCGCAGATGGTGAGAACCCATGCTTCTTTATCCGCTGATCAGCTGTCCGAGCCCCTAGTGGCAGCTCCTACGAGGGGCAGAGGACGAGGTCGAGGCCGTGCTAGAGGTCGAGGTAGGGGTAGGGCTCAGCCTAGAGCAGCATCACCAGTGGCGGAGCCTTATGTAGAGTTTGAGGAAGAGGCTCCTGCCTAGACCGTCCCAGCAGGGCTAGCTCAAGTCCAAGAGGGGTTCATCGCTACCCCGGTACTTCAGGATGCTCTGGTCCGTCTAGTGGGCCTTATGGAGAGTGTCGCCCAGGCATGCTTACTTCCTGTAGCACCAACTGTCTCTGAGGCTAGGGAAAGAGCACAAACTCCCGCTACACACACTCCGGAGCATATGGCTCCCCAGTTTTAGACTCCAGCAGCTCAGCCAGTTGGGGTAGCTTAGCCAGGTGTTGTGGCTCAACCAGTGATGGAGCAGATATGTCTACTGATGCTCTATGGAGGTTGGATAGGTTCTCCAAGCTCTTCGCTACTATTTATGGCGGTACATCTTCAGAGGATCCCCAAGACTATTTAGATAGTTGTCATGAGGTTCTACGGAACATGGGGATAGTAGAGACCAATAGGGTCGACTTTGCTGCTTTTCGTTTGTCAGGTTCCGCCAAGACTTGGTGGAGAGATTTTTGTTTGGCAAGACCTGCTGGCACCGGCTTTGACTTGGGATCAGTTTTCTCAGCTATTTCTGGAGAAGTTTCTACCTATCACTCAGAGGGGGGACTATCAGAGGCAGTTTGAGCACCTCCAGCAGGGTTCTATGATCGTCACTCAGTACGAGACCAGATTCATTGCCTTATACCGTCATGCTCTTCTTATACTTCCCATCGAGAGAGAGAGAGGTTAAGGAGGTTTATTGAGGGACTAGCTTAGTCTATTAAACTGCAGATGGCTTTGGAAATAGGGAGCGAGATTTCTTTTCAGGACACGGCCAATATGGCCAGGAGAGTTGAGATGGTTCTACCCTCAAGAGAGCGGTCAGGGGTCTGACAAGAGGGTTCGTCATTCTGGCAGGTTTAGTGGTGCCTCATTTGGAGGCAGGGATTCTTTTGGTAAGGTCCATCCTTCCAGGCCTTTTCATTCAGCACTTCAGGCTTCTCACGGTTCTCCAGGTGGTCGTGGTTCTCATATGCAGTATTTAGATAAGCTACCTTACAGTGCATCACCAGCTCCTATCAATGCACCTCCGTTCCAGAGTTTTTAGGGTGGTTACTCAGGCCGCCAGGGTCAGCAGTCCCAGCAGCCGAGGGCTTGTTATACATGTGGCGATATGAGGCATATTGCTAGATTTTGACCTAAAGCACCAAGAAGTTCTCAGCATCAGGGTTCCCGTGCCATGGTTCAGGCACCGGGTGTTCCACTGCCTGCTCAGCCAGCTAGAGGTAGGGTTGAGGTGTTAGAGGTGGAGGTCAGGCCGTTAGAGGTGGAGGTTAGGCAGGTAGAGATGGAGGCTAGCCAGCAAGAGGCCGTCCTCGGGATGTAGTTCAGAGTGGTGGGGCCCAGCCCCGATGTTATGCTATTCCAGCTAGACCGGAGGCTGAGGCCTCCGATGCAGTTATCACAGGTATGATTTCAGTTTGCAGTCGAGATGCTTGATCGATGCCAACCCTACACTACTACAAAGTGGCGAGAGCGGTTGAAGCAGCTTTTCCCCGAGATGGTCGGGATCGAATCCACAGGGAGCTAGAAGTGGGAATTGGATTCCTATCTAAACTAGAAATGCGTAGTGCTCTTAATTACACTTCCAATAATCTTTTGGTTGGTTGTTACTTCTAATATTTGTGCTAATGGTAAGCTAAATTAAACTAAGAAGGATTGCTTGTAAGGTTTTCTAAATAGTTAAAGAGGCACTAGGGAAGTGACTTTATCCTAGGTAAATACTTGACGGGATCTAAAGCCTAACGCAAAGAAGTTATGTTGGGAATTGCGATATAGCCAATGCACAGAGCTACTCACTCTATACCTCTTGGTAGCTTGAGTGACTTTTCCCTAATTGACTTTCTCAAGACCAATTGGGTGTCAAAATTGTGCAAGCAATATAGGCTCAAGTCAGGTATTACTATATCTAGGTTTAACCCTTTGATTTGGGCTATCAATCTCTTATATTACACCCCAATTCCTTGTTGGACTAATTTTCCTAGACTCAAGCTCTCTTTCTCAAGAAGAACCCAAGTCAAATAGACACAAATTAGTATTTGCAACCACTACTTCAACATGAAAAATACAAATCAGTACAAATATCAACTATCCATAAACATCTAAGCCTTAAATCAAATCAAATACCCACACTAGGGTTGAGCCACAACCCTAGCTAATGGGTCTAGCTACTCATAATAATGGAAGAAAATAGAGAAATAGACGAAGAATAACCCATATGATTTAATTACAAACTAAGATAAAGAAGATTCAGTGTTAATCTAGATACAAATTACTCAAAATGGACATAAAATGTCGTTCACGTGCTCTGGTCTCTAACAGATTACAAAAGATGCCCTAAAAATGTGAAAAGAAAGTATTTATACTAGGCCGAATTTTTTGGACAAAAATATCCCTGACGAGGTACTGTGGTCCGCATAAAATGCACCGCGGACCGCGATGAGGCTTCTTGGCTTGATTAATCATTCTCTGAATCTGGTCACCGCGGGCCGTATAAAATGCACCGCGACCGCGGTGGCTTCAACCGCGGTCCGCACAAAAGGGACCGCGGACCGCATTGGCTTCCAACAGTTGAAATCCTAGCTCTCTGAATCTCTGATCAGTGGACCGCATAAACTCGATTGCTGCCGCGATGATGCTACTGCGGTTCGCACAAAATGGTTTGTGGCCGCAGTGCTTGAGCTTTCAAAATTGCACTTCTCTGAATCTCCTCACCGCGGACCGCACTAAATGGATTGCGGCCGTGGTGGGTCTGTTGCAACTGTGCTTTCACTTGTTCTTGGTACTTGTGCATGTTTCACTCCTATTTGAGCTGGTTTTGACTAATTGTCACCCTTTTGACCAAACCCTGCAAACAAGTACAACATGTAAGCCTTTGGGACTATTTTGTATACATTTTTAATTAAAACTCAAGTAAAAAGGAGTGTAAAATGAACTATAATCTCTAGTTATCAACTCCCCCAAACTTAAGCTTTTGCTTGTCCTCAAGCAAACAAAATAAGACCCACCTCCTTAAAAGTAAATCCAAGAAAATTCAGTTGACCTAAAATGACCTCATCTAACATCAATCGGGACTAACAACTGCCCTCAATTCAAATGAATCGTTAACAATATTCGACCTTCGAAGCACCATGGATTTAGTGCGACACAAGAGCATCAAGAGTTGACTTAACCTATCAAAGAAACTCTTTCTACTACTTTGGTGATTGTGGAACCCAAGCTCATACTCCTCAACTCTCCCTAAGCAAACCTCACTTTTAGGTTATAGCACTCAGAACAAGGATTGTGGAAAACACACTCATCTTTCTCAAAGAAAGGTCACAAGTCCGGCTCTAAGTACCATAAGCTTGCCCCTTATGTGAGTCACCACTAATGTAAGCTTCTTTCAACTCAAGATCATATAAGGCTTTTGTGGAGATATAATGAAGGCTTTTGGTTCAGGGTAGGAAATATTTGGTTTAAGTAGGTTCCATCTTCCCTTAAGCACTTCATTTGCTTTATTTTAGCACACATTCTCTTGACTTTTGAGTCATTACTTCTTTCTAGAGGTTAGAGAGACACACTGTCACTCTTTCTTGTCCATTTCAAACCTTTTTCTCCTTTCTCAACTTTCCACACCTTTCATCTCTATACTTTTATTGAATCCCTTCATTCTTTATTTTTTTTACATTGATCATTCTCTTTGACTTTTTGATTTTCTTTCTTTTTCATTGCCTTTTCTTTTCTTCATTTTGTACATTTTACCACTTTGTTACATTCCTCATCTCTCCCCCCCAAAACTTATGCTTTTGCCTTGTGCTAAGGAAAGATAGAGTTTCAAGAGAGGGTATTTTTAGAACGGGTAAAGGCTTGTATCATGCTTTTGAAAGAAAAAGGTCTATGGCTCAAAAGGGTTGACTAGGGATATTATCATTGATAGGCTATGGAAGTTTTCAATATATCATTCGGATCAAGGAGAGCCTATAATCACATCTCAAGTCAAACTACACTTAGAATTTCGCCTAGACAAACATTCAGGACAAGTTCTAGACTAATGGCTCAGGACTTGGACATGCAATTCAAATTCTCACAATACAAGCTATAGGATTGCAAAAGAGACAGATTCGGGGGCCCACAACAACCTTAGCTAAGATTTGAGCAACACAATAGTCCCGAAAAACCACTTGATGATTATTGGCCAATACAAGAGTCTCAAGGTCACAACTTTCACCATCCTATATACAACAGTTTGTTTTTGACCATAGGATCAAAGGCAAATGTGTTAGGCCCAAGTGAAGCTTTGCTTGAGGAACCCTTACTCACTAGCTACTATTTACACAAAAAGCAAAAGAAAATAGACTCAAAACCTTAAGAAGGTTGTCATGCCATCCATCATCGGGAAGAGCCACCCGGTACACACAAATTCCACCTTTGGAAAGAACCGTGGCATTAAGAAAACCAAAGGCTTATTGGACGCAAAACTCAAAATACGAAGCTATCAAAATGAAATAAGAAGCTATGAAAGAAAAAAATGCGGAAAGTAGAATGAATATGTATAAGAGGGGATTTAGACGAATATACATAAGGGGGAATGAATATATACATCAGAAAGTAAAAGTAACTTTATATACAAACCAAAGTTGCAAACTACAAAAAGTGAACTAAAATGGTAAAATTATGTACATACCAAAAGTAAAAAGAAAGCATAATAAAAAGAAAGTAGTGTCATATATACAACCCAAATAATCCAAATAGGGCTACCCCCTCAAATGAAAGCTAGTATTGTCCTCAATGCTAACTAACCAAAAATAGCTCAAAATAAAATAGAGATTAAAGAAAACTCCCTATTGGCCCTCCGTCTGAATAGGATCATGAGTCTAGGTCCCTGGGTCCTTGGACTGATTGGGAACATGTGACTGGATCCTTATAACCTATGTCTGCACTGGGTCCTGGGCCTGCACTGGGGCCTGAGGATGGATAGAGGAACCTCCTTGTGGGTCCTCCAACTCTATCACTGCATCATCAACTCGGGGGATCACCCTCTTCCTCTTTGCTGGCCTCTCTGTCTCCTGCTCCGGCTCAGGCTGGGCTGCTGGAACCGGGTCATGCAATAACATCTCCAAGGACATGTGATCAACAACCTTTAATTTCTCCACTTCGCCCCTCAACTCCTTCACAGACTCTGTTGATGCTCGAGTCTTTCTCAACTTCTTTGTCTCCTTTGCAAGCCCCTTTAGTGCCTTTCCATGGGAATCTACAACATCCAATATCAATTTCTGGTCTCCAGGAGCTTCTTCTGGTTGTTTAGAAGCTCCTTGAGAGTCTCCTCCACTAAGGCTGGGACCTGTGGCTGTGGGGGTACGGTCTGGGCCTCCACCGAGCTCGAAAGCACAAACATCTTAGAAGTAGCTGCCTGCATCCAGTTGTTAATACTGGCAAGGGTTTGGCTCAATCGGTGGGTAGTCAATGGGTAGGCTGAAGATGAGGGGATATCTGGGGCAGTGGCAGTAGAGGGTCCTAGGGCCATATCTAGGGTAACTGAAGGAGGTTGAGTAGGAGCTACTACTACTACTGGCTCTTCAGACTGGCCAGTAGAAGCAGTGGATTTGCCTTTAGGAGCTTTGCCTTTGGGTTGTCATCACCCTGTAGGTTGTACCAAGAAAAAGGTGCCTTTGCTTTCACCTTCACATCGAATCTCCTTTTGTCTACATCCTGATCCTCAAAGTACATAGTAAGGAAATTTGGGAAGGGTAGGACCTATCACCTTCATCCACCACCCGTGTAATCACCCTAGACATAACATTTTCGATGTTGATCAGGTACCCCCACCATGATAGACGCCACCAATATAGTCCGGGAGATAGGAAGAGAGTTCTCGTGAGTGGTGGGGTCTAGCCTGCTGCACATAAATGTCTCCCACTCTTTCGCCTTGAAGTTCAGGGTTCTCATCAAAATTTTAACTCCCGCTGTCAACCATGCTGGGGTGGTACCTGGGATTGCTAAGTATTCTGCTAACCACGGATAGGCATCCTCCCCCAATGCTACCTTTTCTAAGTATAAAGTTTCATCCTCCTCCATGAAGCCCAGATAGTCATTGATATTTTTTCCATCAAACTTTACTTTCAAATTTCACACCTTAGTCACTGTAGTGCCCTTTTTGATGTGGGAAACATTAGTGTAAAACTCCTTCACCAAGTACTCATTTGCATTCTCAACGTTGCCTATGAAATAATCATAGCCCGGACTCTCTCTGAATTGCCTCTGTACATTTGGGTTGTGAGGCAGAAGATCCTTGTCAATGAATCTCCGTTCAAGTATCAACTTCCTCTCGGGCCACCATTCTCTGAACTTGTGGTATGCCAATTCACTAACAAACCTATCTTGCCATGCTTCCGGTTTTCTGGTTCTAGCTAGCCCTCCTACTTGGGGCTCACCCCCTCCTTCTTCTTCTTCTTTGGGATCCTCATCGGGTGTTGAAGCTGTAGGTCAGGTAGAAGAAACATCATCACCGCTCTCAGCTGAGACCTCAGACGACTCAGAAGAAATTGCCACTGAAGCTTGAGCAGTAGGAGTGCCCGGAGGTGTATCTGTCAATCTTCGCCTTTTTGGCCAGTAAGGAACATACTCCGGCAGTGACTCGGAGTCGGATGCCTCCCGGGAGGGCACATACTCACTTCCAGAATGGGAAGCAACTCTATCCGCAACCATTATAGACTTTATGGTGTCCTTAATTGCTTGCCAAACTTGTGGGGTCAATCTGATCATGCCTCGTCCCCTACCCCGGGAGGACTCTCTTTTGCCTTTCTGTTTATCACCACCGCCTCTTGATTTAACCATTTTCTGCAAGTGGAATTCAGTTGAAGCTTGTTAGTACCACAATATTAGAAGAATCAGTGAATGAGATAATTGAAGAAAATAGAAGACAATAGATGCAGACAGTAGACTGCGGTCTGCACAAAATGTAGTGTGGCCGCAAAGGGACCACTGCGGACCACCGCAGTCCGCATTGAGGTGAGGGTCAAACTATCCACTCTCTGATAAAGGCCACCGCGGACCGCACAAAATGGTACCGTGGTCCGTATTAAGGCACCACAGACTGCAGAAAATCCACCGCAGCCGCGGTCTTCAATTTTCAACTTGCTGAAGTTTCACCACCACGACCCGCACAAAATGGAATTGTGAACCGCGGAGAAGCACCGTAGACCGCGGTAAGCCACAAGTAGTAATACCAACCTAGGGTTTCAATTTTTCGTCTCATTTTTAGCCTAAAATCACATATTATTGATCCCCAAAGTGTTTAATCCACATTCTTTATTAACTAACTCTAACCTAATCATTATTAAGCAACCCTACGCTACAATTTAAAGAACATGGAAGAAAAAGAAGAAAAACTAACTAATTAAAAGAAAATAACAAAGTTAAAAGACTAGGGAAAGATTAAAAATACCAGTGATGAGATGCAGTAAAGATGAATGAAGATTAGAGATTGAATTTGCATAGCTAGGGTTTGATGAACAGTGATTTTTTTACTATTGAGTGAGCAAAGAGTGAAAAGGGTAAATGGAGCCCTGGGGTCCTATTATAGAAAAGGACCCTGGGACCCACTATACCTACCCACCGCGGACCGCACAAAATGGCACCGCGGTCCGCGGTACTCAGAAACACGAAGCATTGGGGAGACGTCCACTGCGGACCGCAAGAAATGCTCTGCGGCCGCTATGGTCCGCCGCAGAACACACAAATTGCATTGCGGCTGCGGTGGCAAACTTCAGAGAACCCCATTCTTGACCAATCAACTATGCGGACCGCATTGAAATGTTGCCCCAGCACTAAGACCTTTGCGGCCGCAAGAAATGCAATGCGGCCGCAGTGCCATTTTCAGAGAGTGCACGTCTTTCCCAACTTGGTCCTGCACTACATCAAAACAATCCTACGCACATCTCACAACCAGTTAGTCCAAAAGTAAATCCTACACTAAAAAGAAAATCAAAGAAAAACAAAAAAAGAAAGACACATGGGTTTCCTCCCAAGAAGTGCCTGATTTAACGTCGCGACACGACGCAGGTTACCATTAAATCACTTTAGATGGAGTAGTGCCACCACGTGGCTGTCATCAATTTTGCACAGGTAGTGCTTGACCCTGTGCCCATTAACTCTGAAAATCTCCCCATTTCTGTTCTTCAAGTCAAGTGCACCAAACAGAGTCACAAACACCACTTCAAAAGGTCCACTCCATTTCGACTTAAGCTTTTTCGGAAACAGACGTAACCGAGAATTGAACAAGAGAACCAAATCACTTGAACTCCTCGCCACGAGCATACTTATCATGAAGGTACTTCATCTTGTCCTTATACAAGGATGAACTGGAGTAGGCATGGAATCAAAATTCATCAAGTTCATTAAGCTGTTCCACACACAGATTTGCTACCACATCTCATTCAAGATTCAGCTTCCTCAAAGCCCACATGGCCTTGTGCTCTAACTCAACCGGTAGGTGGCAAGCTTTCCCCAACACCAAACGGTACGGAGACATACAAATCGGAGTCTTGTAAGCAGTTCTATAAGCCCATAGAGCATCATCCAATTTCTTTGACCAATCAGTCCTATTTGCATTGACCATCTTTGACAATATTCTCTTGATTTCCCTGTTTTAGACTTCAACTTGGACACTCGCCTGAGGATGATAAGGAGTAGAAACTTTGTGATTGATACCATATTTTTCAAGCAAAGTGTCAAAAGCTTGATTACAAAAATGAGACCCCCCATCACTTATGATTGCTCGAAGAATGCCAAACCTAGTAAAAATGCTCTTTTTGAGAAATGCAACAACACTCCGTGCCTTGTTGTTGGGTAAAGCGACGACTTCAACCCACTTTGAAACATAGTCAACTGCCACTAGAATGTATGTGTTCCCACACGAGCTAACAAATGGGCCCATAAAATCAATGCCCCACACATCAAAAATATCAACTTCAAGAATGGTATTAATAGGCATCTCATCTTTCTTTGAAATTCCACCCGCTCTTTGATATTCGTCGCATCTCTTTACAAGTTCATTTGCATCTTTGTATAAAGTTGGCCAATAAAACCCACAACTAAGAACCTTTGAAGCCGTCCTCGCCCCGCCATGCTGGCCACCATAGGGAGAGGAATGACAAGTGTCTAAAATACTCAATTGCTCTTTAGTATAGTGGTAAGTATTCCCGCCTATCACGCGGGTGACCGTGGTTCGATCCCCGGCAACGACGTCAAAAAGTGATCGGTGCCAACCTACACCACTACAAAGTGGTGAGAGTAGTCGAAGAATTTTTTACCCGAGATGGCCGAGATCGAATCCATAGGGAGCTAGAAGTGGGAATTGGATTCCTATCTAAACTAGAAATGCGTAGTGCTCTTAATTACACTTCCTCCGGGATATACCTTCAGATCACACCATCCGTGCAGATTTTGAACAAGTACGACTCACCCCAATAAAAGTCCAAACTATCCCGTTTGAGCTTCTTCCTTTGGTTAGAAGAGAGCTCACACGGGATTATACCAGTCACAAGGAAATTAGCAATATCTGCAAACCATGGCATACCATTCGCCGACACCGAAAGGAGTTTCTCATCGGGAAATGAATCATTGATCTCTAGGCCATCACGAGGCCTCCCTCCTCCTCCAAGCGGGACAAGTGGTCCGCCACTTGGTTTTCACTACCCTTCCGGTCCACAATCTCCAAATCAAACCCTTGAAGTAATAAGACTCATCGCATCAGCCTAGCTTTGGAATCCTTCTTCGTCATCAAGTACCGGAGTGCGGCATGATCGGTATGAACTATGACCTTGGCACCCATGAGATACAGCCGGAATTTCTCCATTGCGAACACAATAGCCAAAAGCTCTTTCTCAGTCACCATGTAGTTCACTTGAGCATCATTCATTGTCTTGCTCGTATAGTACACCGGATGAAACATTTTGTTCACTCTTTGACCCAAGACCGCCCTAACCGCAACATCACTCACGTCACACATGAGCTCAAAAGGAAAACTCCAATTGGGTGCGGTAATAATAGGAGCGGTAGTCAACTTGTGCTTGAGAAGTTCAAATGCTTGCATACATCTCTCATCGAACACGAACTTGGCATCTTTTTCGATTAACTTGCATAAGGGATTCACTACCTTCGAAAAGTCTTTGATAAATCTATGGTAGAACCCCGCATGCCCAAGAAAACTTCTAACTCCCTTGACAGAAGTAGGGGGAGGGAGCCTTGAAATCACATCAACTTTTGCTTTGTCCACCTCTATACCATGCTTTGAAATTTTATGCCCAAGAACTATGCCCTCCTCAACCATGAAGTGGCATTTCTCCCAATTAAGAACAAGTTTGGTTTCTTCACAACAGACCAATACTCTATCAAGATTTTTCAAACATTCATCAAACGTGTCCTCCACAATACTAAAGTCATCCATGAACACCTCTAAAATATCTTCCACCATATCGGTGAAAATTGCCATCATACACTGCTGGAATATAGTCAGTGCATTACACAACCCAAACGGCATCCTAGAAAAAGCAAAGGTGCCATATGGACAAGTGAAGGTGGTCTTCTCCTGATCTTCCGGAGCAATCAAAATTTGGTTGTACCCAGAATACCCATCCAAGAAACAGTAGAAGGACGCCCAGCAAGTCTGTCTAACATCTGATCAAAAAAAGGCAATGGAAAGTGATCCCTGCGGGTCACTTTATTCAACTTGTGATAGTCCATGCACACCCTCAACCCGGTAACAGTCCTTGTTGGAATCAACTCATTCTGCGAATTGGTAACCACGGTCATACCACCCTTCTTCAGCACACATTGCACCGGCAAAGTCCAAGAGCTATCAGAGATGGGGTACACAGCCCCGACATCCAACCACTTGATCACCTCCTTTTTCACAACTTCTTGCATTGCCTCGTTCAACCTCCTTTGATATTCCAAGGAGGGCTTTGCATCATCTTCCAGAATAATCTTGTGCATACAGAATGCAGGGCTTATCCCCCGAATATTAGCTAAGGTCCATCCAATTGCCTTCTTCCGCTTTTGGAGCACCGCCAATGTGGCATCAACTTGCATGTTAGTAAGACAAGAGGAAAGAATAACTGGCAAAGTTGAACTAGGGCTTAAGAACTCATACCTGAGGTGTGGAGGAAACGGCTTCAACTCCAACACTGGAGGTTCCTCGATTGAAGGTTTTGTTGGTGGAGTCTTCCTATTCTCAAGATCCAAAGAGAGTTTCCTAGGCTCATAAGAGTAAGAGCCCATTCCATGCAAAACATTCACACACTCCACTTGGCCTTCATCCTCATTTACATCAAGATTCAACAATACTGCCTCTAGAGGGTCCTCTACATTGATAATTGCACTAGTATCATCAACTATCACTATCATGACAAGGTCCACAAAAGAGCACACTTCAGAACTATTGGGCTGCTTCATTGACTTGCACACATGAAAGACCACTTTCTTATCACCGACCCGGAAGGTGAGTTCCCCTACTTCCACATCAACTAAGGCCTTCCCAGTAGCAAGGAAAGGTTTTCCCAATATGATTGGAACCTCATAATCTACCTCACAATCCAAGATCACAAAATCATCTGGCAAGATAAATTTGTCCACCCGGACAAGAACATCATCAATAATACCCAATGGTTTCTTCATAGTTCTATCTTCTATTTGCAATCTCATGGAAGTCGGCCTCGGTTGCTCAATACCTAATGTCTTGAAAACTAAGTAGGGCATCGAGTTGATACTTGCTCCCAAATTAGATAGAGCCTTAGAAAAGTCTGCACTCCAATGATGCAAGGAATGGTGAAAGCACCGGGATCTTCTAGCTTCGAGGCCATTGAGTGCACTATTGCACTAACTTGATGGGTCATCTTGATAGTTTCACAATCCATGAATCTTTTCTTTGTCACCAAGTCCTTCATGAATTTAGCGTAACCCGGCATTTGCTCTAGAGCCTCCACCAAGGGCACATTAATGGATAAGCTCTTCATCATGTCAATAAACTTCTTAAATTGATTCTCATTTTTCTGCTTTGCGAGCCTTTGAGGATAAGGTGGGGTGGCCTTGGCAAAGGAGCCTTTGCTTTAGGCACAACCATTTTCGGCATTTCCATTACTTGTTCCCTATACGGGTTCACGTCATTCTGAGTTTCCACCTCGGCATCTTGGATATCAATCCTCACTTCCTCATTCACATTCTCATCAATCATATTTTCAACCACCAAAGGAATCTCATCTTCTTGCAACTCAACTTCATCACTCAAAATTTCTTTTTGTTTGGAGGCATTCACATCACTGCCTCGTCCACTTTTGGTAGTTACCACCATAACATGCCCGGAATTGTTCCCACCCTTCGGGTTCACTACCATATCACTTGGTAGAGCCCCCTTAGGGCGAGTATTCAAGGATTGTGAGATTTGGCCTAATTGAACCTCCAAGTTTTTGATTGAAGTATTGTGGGAAGCCAACTGAGTATCAGAGTCCGCATTCTTTTTCATCATCTGTTCAAACATCATTTCAATTCTCCCCATTTCATTATTGGAAGAACTAGGACCATGAGATGGAAATGGGGGTGGATTCTTCGGTTGTTGTTACATTGGGGCCTTTGAAAGCCTTGTCTCCGATTTCCTTGATTGCCATTGTTCCAACCACCCTAATTGTTGTTACCACCCCAATTGTTGTTGTTTCCATTCCAATTACCTGATTATTCTGATTATTGTTCTGATTTCCCCAATTGGAATTTTGGTTGCTGTTCCCCCAATTACTATTCCCTTGTTGTTGTTAATGCCCCAATTGCCTTGGGGTCTCTATTGTTGTTGGTTGGAAGAATTGCCCCTTTGGCCTTGATAGTTGTTCACGTATTGTACCTCTTCATTCTACTCATCATAACCATCATCTTGGAATCCACGCTATCATTGTCATATTGATCCGAACTCCCTTGGTTTTGTTGACCTCTTTGTCTTCTTCTATTCACTAACATGTTGACACCCTCCAGAGCTTTTACTTGGCGTGGATTTTGAACCTATTGTAACTGTGCCTTTGCTAGCTAGTTCATTATTGTTGTCAGCTATGCTATTACCTGCCCATGATCATGTAGTTCTTTGAGTAAGTGAGTGACCATGGGGTCACCCTGTGGCACATTGGCTCTACTTTGCCAAGCGGAGGACGTGTCAGCCATCTCATCAAGAATGTCACAAGACTCATCATAAGACAACTTCATGAAGTTACCCCCAGCAAGTTGGTTCACTATGCACTAATTTGTTGTGTTAATGCCCCGGTAGAATTTCTGTTGTATCATTGCCTCAGTCTTATCATTGTTGGGACATTCCTTTACCATGGTTGTATATCTCTCCCATATCTCATGTAATGGTTCGATAGGCTCCTGCTCGAAAGCTAAGATCCCATCTCTTAATGCTACCATGTGCCCCGGTGAGAAAAACTTTGCAATGAATATATCTGCCAACTCATCCCAAGTAGTGATGGAATGGTTGGGAAGTCGTTCAAGCAAATCCAATGCCTTCCCTCTAAGTGAGAAAGGGAATAATCACAACCTAAGTGCATCCTCTGACACATTAGTTTGCTTGCTCTCCCAACAGGTATCCACGAAACCTTTAAGATGTTTGTAAGCATTCTGATTGGGAGCACCCGTGAAATACCCTCGCTACTGCAACAATGTCAACATCACATTTGTAATTTGAAAATTGCCCGCCCAGATCTGGGGTTGGACAATTGCACTAACATATCCTTGGTTGGGAAGCACTCGAGGAGCCACTCTTGGAGGTGGCAGGGGAGGGTCTAGAACATTATCATTGGCCTGTCAGCCTCTCCTTTGTCCTTGAGGAACAATAGGAACCTCATCATCAATATTGTCATCTACCTCCTCCACCGGTGGAAGATCTCCAAGATGTGTGTTGTTTGCTGCCATTTTGTACAAAATTTGCGACACACACAAATTAGTAACGTAGAAGGAAAGAAGTACAATACACAAAACTATTTAGATAGATAGCCAAAACCGTTAGCTCCCCGGCAATGACACCAAAAAGTGATCAGTGCCAATCCTACACCACTATAAAGTGGCGAGAACGGTTGAAGCAGCTTTTACCCGAGATGGTCGGGATCGAATCCACATGGAGCTAGAAGTGAGAATTGGATTCCTATCTAAACTAGAAATGTGTAGTGCTCTTAATTACACTTCCAATCATCTTTTGGTTGGTTGTTACTTCTAATATTTATTCTAATGATAAGCTAAATTAAACTAAGAATGATTGCTTGTAAGGTTTTCTAAATAGTTAAAGAGGCACTAGGGAAGTGACTTTCTCCTAGGTGAATACTTGACGGGATCTAAAGCCTAAGGCAAATAAGTTATGTTGGGGATTGCGATATAGCCAATGCATGGAGCTACTCACTCTATACCTCTCGGTAGCTTAAGTGACTTTGCCCTAATTGACTTTCTCAAGACCAATTGGGTGTCAAAATTATGCAAGCAATATAGGCTCAAGTCGGGTATTACTATCTCTAGGTTTAACCCTTTAATTAGAGCTATTAATCTCATGATTACACTTCAATTCCTTGTTGGAATAATTTTACTAGACTCAAGCTCTCTTTCTCAAGAAGATCCCAAGTCAAATAAGCACAAATTAGTGTTTGCAACCACTAATTCAACATGGAAAACACAAGTCAGTCCAAATATCAACTATCCATAAACATCTAAGCCTTAAATCAAAAGACCCATCAAATACCCATACTAGGGTTGAGCCACAACCCTAGCTAATAGGTCTAGCTACTCGTAATAATGGAAGAAAACAGAGAAATAGATGAAGAATAACCCATATGATTTAATTACAAACTAAGATAAAGAAGATTCAGTGTTAATCTAGCTACAAATTACTCAAAATGGACATAAAACTCCATTCACGTGCTCTGGTCTCTAACAGATTACAAAAGATGCCCTAAAATGTGAAAAGAAAGTATTTATACTAGGCTGAATTTTCTAGACAAAAATACCCCTGACGAGGTACTGCGGACCGCGATGAGGCTTCTTGGCTTGATTAATCATTCTCTGAATCTGGTCATTGCGGGCTGCATAAAATGCACCGTGGCCACGGTGGCTTCAACTGCGGTCTGCACAAAAAGGACCGCATACCACATTGGCTTCCAATAGTTGAAATCCCAACTCTCTAAATCTCTGCTCCGCGGACTGCATAAACTCGATTGCGGCCGTGGTGAGGCTACTGCGGTCCGCACAAAATGGTTTGCGGCCGCAGTGCTTGAGCTTCCAAAATTGCACTTCTCTGAATTTCCTCAGTGCGGACCGCACTAAATGGATTGCGGTCGTGGTGGGTCTGTTGCAGCTGTGCTTTGACTTGTTCTTGGTACTTGTGCATGTTTCACTTCTTTTTGAGTTGGTTTTGACCAATTATCACCCTTTTGACCTAACCCTACAAACAAGCACAACATGTAAGCCTTTGGGACTATTTTGTCTGCATTTATAAAATTAAAACTCAAGTAAAAAGGAGTGTAAATGAACTATAATCCCTAGTTATCAATGCTTCAGTTCTATTTGATCCTGGGTCCACATATTCCTATGTATCATCTTATTTTGCCCCTTATCTGGCTGTGCCTCGTGATCCTTTGAGTGCACCTGTCTATGTGTCTACACCGGTGGGTAATTCTATTGTTGTAGATCGAGTGTATCGCTCGTGTGTGGTTATTATTGGGGGTCTTGATACCCGTGTAGATCTCCTACTTCTCGATATGGTTGACTTCGACGTCATTTTAGGGATGGATTGGTTATCCCCTTATCATGCTGTATTGGACAGTCACGCCAAGACCGTGACTTTAGTATTGCCGGGGTTGCCTCATTTGTAGTGGAGAGGGACTCCTGGTCATTCTACCAGTAGGGTTATCTCATATATGAGGGCTCAGCATATGGTTGATAAGGGATGTTTGGCCTATTTGGCGTATGTTCGTGATTCTAGTGCTGAGGTTCCTTCTATGGATTCTGTGCCCGTTGTTCCTGAGTTTCCAGAGGTATTTCCTTCAGACTTGCCAGGGATGTTGACTTTTGCATTGATTTGGCTTCGGGAACTCAGCCCATTTCTATCCTGCCATACCGTATAGCCCTGCCAGAGTTGAAAAAATTGAAAGAACAGTTGCAAGACCTGCTTGATAAAGACTTTATTAGACCTAGTGTCTCGCCTTTCCGGTGTTGTTTTTTAAGAAGAAGGACAGATCGATGAGGATGTGCATGTACTATCGGCAGTTGAACAAGGTCACAATCAAGAATAAGTATCCATTACTGAGGATTGATGATTTGTTTGATCAGCTTCAAGGTGCCAAAGTGTTTTCGAAGATTGATTTGAGATCTGGCTACCATCAGTTGAGGACTAGGGCATCCCATGTCCCTAAAATAGCTTTTTGCACTCGATACGAGCATTATGAGTTCTTAGTGATGTTATTTGGGTTGACAAATTCCCCAGCAACTTTTATGAATTTGATGAACCTAGTGTTTAAGCCTTATTTGGATTCCTTCGTGATTATCTTCATTGATGATATTTTGATCTATTCCCACAGTTGGGAGGAGCATGAGCAGCATCTTCGAGTCGTTCTCCAGACTTTGAGGGACAATCCGTTATATGCTAAGTTTTTGAAATGTGAGTTTTGGTTGAGTTTAGTTGCATTCATGGGTCATGTTGTATCAGCAGAAGGTATTCAGGTGGATCCTAAGAAGATTGTGGCAGTGAAGGACTGGCCTAGACCCACATCAGCCACAGAGATCCGAAGTTTCTTGGGTTTGGCAGGCTATTACTTTTGGTTTGTGGAGGGTTTTTCATCTATAGCAGCCCTGATGACCAGGTTGACCCAGAAGGGTGCCTAGTTCAGGTGGTCGGACGAGTGTGAGGCGAGCTTTCAAAAGCTCAAGACAGCTTTGACTACGATGCCAGTGTTGGTTTTGCCCACAGGTTCAGGCCATATATGGTATATTGTGATGCATCTCGTATTGGACTTGGTGCGGTGTTGAAGTAGAATGGCAAGGTTATTGCATATGCTTTGCTATAGTTGAAGATTCACGAGAAGAAGTATCCAGTTCATTATTTGGAGCTAGCAGCCATTGTTCATGCGCTGAAGATTTGGAGGCATTATTTATATGGCATGGCATGTGAGGTGTTTACGGATCACAAGAGTTTGCAATACTTGTTCAAATAGAAGGAGCTAAATTTGAGGCATAGGAGGTGGTTGGAGCTATTGAAAGACTATGATATTACCATCTTGTATCACCCAGGGAAGGCCAATATAATGGCCGATGCTTTGAGTAGGAAGTCACCCAGTATGGGCAGCCTTGCGTATATTCCAGTCGGTGAGAGATCGCTTGCTTTGGATGTTCGGGCTTTAGCCAATCAGTTCGTGAGGTTGGATGTTTCTGAGCCCAGCCGTGTGCTAGCTTGCATAGTCGCTCGTTCTTCATTATTTGAACGTATCCGAGATCGGCTGTATGATAATCCTCATTTGCTTGTCCTAAGGGACATGGTGTGGCACGGGGTTGCTAAGCAGGTTACAGTTGGAGATGATGGAGTTTTGAGGATGTAGGGTCGTATTTGTGTGCCTAATGTGGATGGACTTCGTGAGTTGATTCTAGAAGAGGCCTATAGTTCCCGATATTCTATTCATCCAGGCGCCGCTAAGATGTATCCGGACTTGCGGCAGCATTATTGGTGGAGGAGGATGAAAAAGGATATTATTGCGTATGTAGCTCAATGTTTGAATTGTCAGCAGGTAAAGTACGAGCACCAGAGACCTGGTGGTTTGTTCCAGAAGATTGAGATTCCTGAGTGGAAGTGGGAGCGTATCGCTATGGACTTCGTTGATGGACTCCCACGGACTCAGAGGAAGTTCGACACAGTATGGGTTATTGTGGATAGGCTGACTAAGTCAGCGCATTTCATTCCTGTGGCAAATTCCTATTCTTCTGAGCGGTTGGCAGAGATTTATATCCGGGAGATTATTCGTCTTCAAGGTGTGTCCGTGTCTATTATTTCTGACCGAGTCACGCAGTTTACCTTGCATATTTGGAGGTCAGTTCAGCATGAGTTGTGTACTTGGGTCAAGTTGAGCACATCATTTCATCCTTAGACAGACGGACATTCCAAGCGTACTATTCAGATTTTGGAGGATATGCTCCGAGCATGTGTTATTGACTTTGGAGGTTCGTGGGATTAGTTCTTACCATTAGCAGAGTTTTCCTACAACAACAGTTACCAGTCGAGCATCCAGATGGCTCCCTATGAGGCATTATATGATAGGCGGTGCCGATCGCCGGTTTGATGGTTTGAGCTGAGAGAGGCTCGGTTGTTGGGTACAGATCTAGTACAGGATGCCTTGAATAAGGTTGAGATCATTCAAGATAGGCTTCGTACAACTCAGTCTAGGCAAAAGAGTTATACTGACCGTAAGGTTCGCGATGTGGCATTCATGGTCGGGGAGCGGGTATTGCTTCGGGCATCGCTCATGAAGGGCGTGATGAGATTCGGAAAGAAAGGCAAGCTAAGACCTAGACTCATTGGTCCTTTTGAGATTCTTGATCGAGTGGGAGAGGTGGCTTACAGACTTGCGTTGCCGCCAAGTTTATCAGCTGTACACCCAGTGTTTCATGTGTCCATGCTTCGGAAGTATCACAATGATCCATCCCACATGTTAGACTTCAGCACTGTCCAGTTGGACAAGGACTTGACCTATGAGGAGGAGCCTGTAGCTATTCTAGACCGATAGGTTCGTCAGTTGAGATCGAAGAATTTCCCTTCAGTTCGTGTGCAGTGGAGAGGTTAGCTTGTTGAGGCAGTGACATGGGAGTCTGAGTCCGATATGCGGAGCCGTTATCCTCATCTTTTCACCGACCCAGGTACTTTTCTGTATCCGTTCAAGGACGAACGGTTGTTTTAGAGGTGGAGAATGTGATGACCCTAAAGGTCATCTCTAGTTTTAGAAGTCAAAACTGTGTTCCGAAGCCTTAAAAACCTCTTTTTGTCTCACCTCGATTTACGTGCGTGGTCCGAGCGCATTTCCGGAAAGCTTTTATGTGAAATTTAAGGAACAAAAAGATTCATTTTTACCTTTAAAATTGATTAATGTTTACTTTGGTCAACATTCTTGGTAAACGGACCCGGACCCGTGATTTGACGGTCTCGTAAGGTCCGTGGTAAAGCAGTAACTATGAAGGTTGTAGCAAATTTTGTTCGAGACTGCATTATTTGTTGATTCGGAGTACCAGAGTCAATCATTACTGACAATGCCGCTGATCTCAACAGCGATTTGATGAAAGCCATGTGTGAAACACTCAAAATCAAGCATAGGAACTCCACAACATACACGCCACAAATGAACGGAGCCGTAGAAGCCTCCAACAAGAACATCAAGAAGATATTGTGGAAAATGGTGGACAATTACAAACAATGGCACGAGAAGCTGCCGATAGCTTTACTTGGGTATCGTACCACAGTTCGCACATCAACTGGGGCAACTCCCTACCTACTGGTTTATGGTACTGAAGCCGTTATTCCGCCGAAGTGGAAATTCCTTCTTTAAGAATCATACAAGAAGCTGAGCTCAGCGATGCGGAATGGGTACAAAGCTGGTATGGTAACTAGCTCTCATCGACGGAAAAATAAAGAATGTGGTATGTCACGGTCAACTCTACTAGAACAGAATGGAAAGATCTTTCAACAAAAAGGTTGGGTCAAGGTAATTTGCACCGGGGCAATTGGTGCTAAAGTGAATCTTTCCGCACTAGGATGAAGCCAAGGGAAAGTTCTCACCCAACTGGCAGGGCCCCTACATGGTTAACCGGGTATTGATAGGAGGAGCTCTCATACTTGTAGAAATGGATGGAGAAATTTGGCCGAAATCTATCAATTCCAACGCAGTCAAGAGATACTATGCTTAAGATTGTTTGCAATTTCTATTTGATGTAACTGAACTACGCTTGACCTGATTGCCGTTTAAGAGGGGATACATAGCAGCCCTGTGAATTCGGTCATATCCTAATAAAATCTTCATTCCTCTATGATTAGAAACTGGGGCAAGATCTCGAGTTTGTCCGATTTCATCATGTTTGGAACAGCCAATGAATGTGTTGTCAGAAGTATGCACTTAAACTGGGGCAGAAATTTAAGGAGCACTCTCAAAATTCTAATGCTAGGAGGTTGCAATGTCTCTAAATGCATCACAGTCGCCAGTTCATCTAAATTATTTGATCCCGCACATTATCATATATTTCAAACAACTACATTTCAACAAATAATTTGTCAAATGCATGCAGGTTTTTTGAAAACTTCATTTCTATGGCAGCCAGATGTTACCCAGGGTGACTCAAGCGGGACCCTAAGACAGGAGTAAAGGCGAAGCAAAGAATCAAAACCACGAACCAACCATCCCCCCATAAGACTCACAATTTTTCTTTGAATGCAGGTACAATGAACATAACAGTAATATTCACAAATACATAGACGCAGCAAAATCGCTATCTTCATAACAATAAAGTTGCCAAACACAAACACATCAAGCTAAGAAATACTTTACTCTCTCGCAGCTATTCATTGCTTTTCTTGCATAGGGCTAAGCACTAACCTCGTCATCGCACAAGGCTAAACACTGCCTTTCTTTGCATGAGACTAAGCATTGCCTTTCTTTGCATCAGTGTGATGACCCTAAAGGTCATCTCTTGTTTTAGAAGTCAAAGTTGTGTTCCGAGGCCTTAAAAACCTCCTATTGTCTCACCTTGATTTGCGTGCGCGGTCCTGGCGTGTTTTCAGAAAGCTTTTATGTAAAATTTAAGAAAAAAAGATTGATTTTTATCTTTAAAATCGATTAAAGTTGACTTTGGTCAATATTCTTGGTAAATGGACCTGGACCTATGATTTGACTGCTCATAAGGTCTCTAGTAAAATATGGGACTTGGGCATATGCCCGGAATCAAATTTCGAGGTCCCTAGCCCGAGAAAAGAATTGTTAAAGAAAATTATTTGCGGGAAAATACAAAGACTTTTTGAAGAGAAATGATGCTTGTTCTTGATGGTATCGGGCCCGTATATTGGTTCTGGAGCCCGGTATAGGTTTAAAATAATAATTAAGTCGAATCTATGAAATTTTGTAAGAATCAGAGTTGATTTGGTATAAATCAGACCTTTAGTTGAGAAAATGGAAATTTCAATGTTCTTAAAGAATTTCATGAATTTGAGGTTGAATTCGTAGTTGCTGATGTTATTTTAATGATTTGATTACACGAGCAAGTCCGTATGATATTTTTAGACTTGCGTGCTTGTTTGGTTTGGAGCCCCGAGGACTCGGGTGAGTTTTGGATAGGCCACGAGGTGAATTGGACTTAGGAAATTTCTGATTTTTCATCTGGTATTTGTTGCAGGCCCTGATCTCGCAATTGCGAGGTCAGGCTTTGCAATTGCGAGCCTGTCAAGTTTGGTAATTGCGATGGGGCTGATCGCAATTGCGATGAATGCCCTAGCCAGCCTTGTTCGCATTTGCGAGCATTTCTTTGCAAATGCGAAGTACTTAGCAGTCGCAAATGCGACCTATTTGTCACAAATGTGAATGAAGCAGAGATTGCGAAGGTTCGCATTTGCGATGCCTTTCTCGCAATTGCGAGCTTCGCAAATGCAAAGCTCCAGTCGCAATTGCGACATCTGCGACCTGTTAAGTGGGATTTTGACGGAATTTCAACTCACTCTTTCAATTTTTTAAACCCTAAACCCCCATAGGCGATTTTCTTGAAGAGAGTTCTTCCCCAAATCATAGGTAAATGATTTCTAACTTATTTTCTTCAATCTATAACATCTTTTTACATAATTTCACTTCAAAATCTAGGGTTTTCATGGGAAAATTGGGTGTTTTTAGGTAGAAATTAGGATTTTCAAATTTTGGGGATTTGGACCTTAATTTGAGGTCCGATTTCAAAACTAATTACATTTTTGAGTTCGTGAGTGAATGGGTGATCGGGTTTTGGTTTGATCTTCGGGTTTTGACCAAGCGGGCCGGGGGTCAATTTTTTACTTTTTGGGGAAAACAATGGGAAACCTATTTTCATGAATTATAATTGGTGTATTTAGCATTTATTGATGTTATTAAGTAAATTATGACTAGATACACGCGAATTGGAAGTGGAACCCAGAGATAAAGCGGTAATTGAGGCTTAATCTTGTGTGTGGAATCGAGGTAAGTGTTTGGCCTAACCTCAGCTTGTGGGAATAAGAGTTGTGGTCTTATTTGCTATGTGTTAGTATGAGTACGACGTATAGGTGTGATGGCGAGTATATATACGTTGGTGTCAAGCATGCTCGTGGGTCATATGTCATGATCTTTGTGACTCCATTATGTATCGTTCATTTTCAAATTGATGATTAATAATGTTGAACAAAGCTTATGAAAGTTTCTTGGTAATTGACTATTGTTGAGTATTCACTCAAGTTGAGTTTCATTTTGTAAAGTAATTGTTGAAAACGAGATTGGTTATAGCTGAATCCCTTGCCGGGATGTTATTGCTGATATTGTTGATTTCCTTGCCGGGACGTATTGTTTCTATTGTTTGGGTGAGGAAGAGTGTAAAGCATGAAGGGTGATGTCGTGCATGATATAGTGAGTGAGTGTAATGCACGAAGGATGATGTCGTGCCGATTTTATGAGTGTTAATGCACGAAGGGTGATGTCGTGCCATGATTTGAGAGTTAATGCACGAAGGGTGATGCCGTGCCATGATTTGAGAGTTAATGCACGAAGGGTGATGCCGTGCCGATATTGTGAGGAATAATGCACGAAGGGTGATGCCGTGCCATGATTATGAGAGGTAATGCACAAAGAGTGATGCCGTGCCGTTTTTGTTGTTTCGTATGGTGAGGACGAGAGTAAAAACACGAAGGGTGATGCCGTGCACATTTTACCGTTTCATTATTCTTGTTGATACAGATATGATGTGCATTATGCTTCTTTATTGATGCTTCTTTATTGGTTTATTGTTAGAATCTGATATTCCCCGCAGCATGTCCCCTTCCCACCTTATTCTGTTGATTCCCGTTATTATAATTCTGTTTGTATATGATTTAACTGCACATGTATATATGATTTTCGTGTCCTAGACTCATCACTACTTCGCCGGGGTTAGGCTCGACACTTACTCAGTACATAGGGTCGGTTGTACTGATGCTACACTCTGCACTCTTTTGTGCAGATTTTGGTACCAGACCCGGTGTGTAGCTGAGGTAGCTGCCTTCAGTCCAGGGAGACCAAGGTAGATCTGCTGGCGTCCGCAAAGCCTAAAGTCCCCTTCCCTGTTTTAGCTTTCTACTGTCTCTTTTCATTCCCAGAACAGTTGTACTTTTCTTTTCAGGCCAGTGTTTGTAGTAATTGACGCTCGTGAAATTATGACACCAGATTTGTGGGTAGACATGTATTAGATTATTTGAATTTGTTATAACTCTTCTGCACTTTTCATCTGTTTAACTTTAGTTATTATTCATATCTGTTTGGGTTGATTGCTAATGGGTTAAAATCTTAATAGTTGGTTTGCCTAGCTTTCACGAGTAGGCGCCATCACAACTCCCGAGGGTGAGAAATCCGGGTCGTGACAATGAGACTAAGCACTGTCGCCATTCTTTGTGTAAGGCTAAACATTGCCTTTTTTTCCATGAGACTAAGCACTGTCTTCATTCCTTTCATAAGGCTAAACACTACCTTTCTTTGCATGAGACTATACATTATCTCCATTCCTTGCATGAGGCTAAGCATTGCCTCCATTATTGTACAAGGCTAAGCATTGCCTCTCCTTGTCAGAGACTAAGCACCGTTTCCTCTCCTTGCATGAGACTAAGCACTGTCTCTACTCTTTGCATAGGGCTAAACACTGCCCTCACCTTGCATAAGGCTAAAACACTGCCTTCTTTTGAGACTAAGCACTGTCTCCGATCCTTGCAGGAGGCTAAGCATTGCCTCCATTACTGCATAAGGCTAAACATTCCCTCTCCTTACATGAGAATAAACACTGTCTCCGCTACACTACATAAGGCTAAGCACTATCCCCTTTCTTCGCATAGGGCTAAGCACCTCCCTCATCTCATACAAGACTAAGCTTTGTCTTGTCTCGTCCTCCATATAACTAAGCATCACCTGTTTCCTGTACCAAATGATCATATCTTTGAATCTCATGGGCTAAAACATCACCACATTGTCCGAAGGCGTCATAGTCCGAAGGCACCATCCTCAGGCCTTAAGACACCATTCCATGGCCTGAGGATCTCTCAAAATGGCACATCATTATTCAAAGTCGTCATAGTCCAGAGGCACCATCCTCATGACTCGAGGACACCATTTCATGGCCCAGAACGTCATGGTCCATGGACATCATCCTCATTGTCCGAAGACAACCTTCATGGTCCAAAGGGAATTTGCATCATG
Organism: Nicotiana sylvestris; assembly: GCF_000393655.2. Lineage (NCBI taxonomy): Eukaryota > Viridiplantae > Streptophyta > Magnoliopsida > Solanales > Solanaceae > Nicotiana > Nicotiana sylvestris. The sequence continues at coordinate 141,467,477 of NC_091061.1, forward strand.
TTTAAATTTTCGCAATAACCCATATATATTCGCATGCACCGTGTTTTAAGTTTTGCAGGTAACTTGGGAGGTAACCGTTCTATAAGTAGGAGCAATCTTCGCTCCGATTTTCATTCACAATGTTCACATCCTTTGACTACCTTCAAACGTAACCGGCGACCAGTAATTGACTACCTTTTACTCCATAGCCGATCAAATATCCGCCTTGTGATACACCCGTAATGTCCAAACTCACATTCATGACTCCATCTAAAATTATCAGTTACTTACGATAATATCCTACCCAAAAGAGCCTTTTCGAAACATACCACTACTCTTATAACAACTCCATCGGTTTCGTTCGTCGTTGGATCCAGAACTACACACGGCCTGATTCCCGTAACACTAGGGATATGTAGGCAACTCAAGAACCAGGGTTCGACCCCCATTTTTTCAAAACACATCATCCTCACTCACGTCGGACAAAATTGGTCATAATTTTCTTTACCCGACAACTCTTTCATAATTCCCGAGTAAAGAGGGGTAGATGTTGATACCCAATTTTGCCCTCATATTTTTTCAAATAGTATATATATATTTTCAAATTTTTATTTTGCATTATTACTTAATTTACAAGATTTACACAAATATTTTTATAATTTTTCCATAATTTTAGAGCTTTAAAATTAATTTTTTTGTATTTAAATTATTTGAATATTTTGTTAATTATCCCTTAAATTATTCTATGATGATCTAATTAGCCAAATTTATTATTTTCATCAACATATATGTTTCAGAAAATTTTACTTTATTTTACGTAAGTACATTTGTATTTTTTAAGCTATTCACATAATTTTACAATAATATCCTATATTCATGCATAATTACATTTTTATTACATTATTTGTTCCAAAATATTATTTTATATTTTTATAATGTTAAGTTATTATTTTCAATCATTTTATTGCATAAGTAATATTTTTATTATTTATTATTAATTATTTTATTTAACAATTTTGTGTATTTAAATTATAGCCCAAATTATACAATTTTTCGGATTATACTAGTGACCCAAACTACTTAAATCTCTGGCCCAAATTCCCTATCCCAATACCAGTGACCCACTACCCTATACCCGTCCACTAACCCAATCCGCCTCTCATTAAATCCTGGCTGTTGATCTTGGGAGATCAATGGCCCCTATGCACCTCTTTTAATTAACCTAGCCCGGAAACTCTAGCCCATTTTTCTGAGACGGTCGCCCTTGAATCCTCTCTATTCTCTCATCTCTTAAACCTAAACCCTAGCCGCCTCGCTCAAATCTTTTCCAAATCCGTTCAAATCTTGGATTCTTTCTGTGATTCTCTTACCTTTTATGCGTTACCTCATCGCTACTTACAAGATTATGGTGTTACTTAGTATTTGCCTCACTTTTGGCAAATACCAGTCTCCGAATAAAGAGAAATTGGCTTCACCCTTCAAGATTTGGATGATATGTCAACTATATGCATCATGGCAAGGTCATACGAGTCTGATTTACCTAGATCTCCAACCAATCTTTGATTCCGGTCAAACAAGGGTTTGCCTGATTTTTTCCTAATTTGGTTCTTAAATGATTCTGCATGCTCTTCCTTCCTTATTTTGTGTTTGATTGACTATATTTCCTTGTTTGTGCGTTTAATTTCTACTACTATATAAACCCCTTCCCTAATTCTCTTTAACAGACCGAATTATTACTGGTATTACTCTTACTATTCTCTTCTTTCACTCGTTCACTTATTCTAATACACTCGAATATATTATGAAATTTTTAAATTCTTGGCCGACTGAAAGCCAAGGTCATAATACTATTAAAATGACCTTCTCTGGTGCAAGCACTGCTCGGAGCCCTTCTCAAGGCTCTTGTGAACTCTGAAGTATCAGGGATTTGGGGTTCCTTTGTCTTCTTTCAATTGCTGCTACTGAATCACTACCAATATTCTAAACTCATCAGTCTTTTGCTCGTTTAATTTTGCCCCTGGTTAGTGTCCTTGACTCTTACATTTTTAATTATTTCCCTTTCTATTTGTCTATGACATGTGTGTTCTGTGTGCCAATGTTATTTAAACTTTTTGTAAGCATGATTCAGTTTTCCTTACATGGATCCATGATACTATGTTGGTGTATTCTTTACTGCAATTATATTGTCTTAACAATGCCCTGTAGTTCCATGTTCTTTAGTAGTTAAATTCAGTAGGCTTCAGCACATGTAATATGCTTTCATTATGGGAATGGATTCCAGTCTTCTTAAGTGCTACTAAACTAATGTATGTTCCCTACCTTGTCCTGTATCTCTATGTCTGTGTTTCAGACCTTGTTGAGTTATTCTTGCCCAACATGATAAATTTCTAAGGCTGTATTGATTAGCTAAGGCATGTTTCCATGCCATTTAAGTTCTAATGTATGTTTGATTTGTTAATCTTATGTCTTTAGAATTATTTCTAGGGCAAATTTCTATGTTAGCTTCTCTTATGTCTAGGTAATTGGTATGAATGGTTATGCTCGCTTGTCCTATTACTCTTAATATATATTTTCATGAGTTATGGCATTGTTGTGGTTTATTGTAGACCATGCTACTAGGTTGTTGTACTACTTGTGATCATGTTAGGCTCCCATGTTAGAAATCTTCATGTGAAATTTCTATCCTCTAACTATAACTATTTTGAACAAGGCTCACTTGTCTAAAGTCTTTTCTGACTAATTCTGGCTAATATCTTGTGCTAAACTTGATTTCTAGAAACTTAGCATGTGTGTGTGTTTACCATGTTAACTCAATAGACCTTCTTCTTAAGCCCTCTTAATGTATGACCGTATTCAGCATGCTACACCTTTTCCTTTGTTGAATGATTGCTCAATATGGTGTTAGTTTTCAATGTCAAACTTGCTATATTAAAGCTGTCCACCTAGTTGGCATATTCAAGCCCTCTTGTTTGACCAATCTTGTTCCCTTAACATCTAATAGGTGATGATATGTTTGTGTAATCGTGTCCCTATGAGGTATCACTGTTAGTAGACTTTAGAGTTGTCAATTGGTTTTCATGTATGGTTCTTCCCTCTAAGCCTAGTACGAGTTCATGTGTGGCCCCGGGTTGTGCAATTGATACACTCTCACGTTTGAGGTGTGCTTGGATCCGAGTCTACTGTTCTTGTGAAAAGTGAGCTTGTTGAAGGCCCAAGTGTTACTGGGTTGTTTCTCTTTTGTGCCTGCTCTGTATATTAGGCCTATAGTCTTTTACTATGTAATATTTGCACGTGTATTCATTATTTTGGGCCTGTAATAATTTACAAACAAAACAGATGGGGAAATTAGTAAAATGGGGATAGGGTACTCTAATTCTCACATGAATGGGTAGAAAGAATGCCTATGAGATCTATGTGGTCTATTTGCTATTTGCTTTACATGCTTTTAGTTTCATGTGTAAAAAGCATGCCTATAGGAGTCGCGCGCACACACCTCTCTTAACTTGTCAAAACATGTTATTTCAAGTATTTGCTATACCTGTTTCCATGTCTACTACTGTGCACACTTATATAACATGCCTATAGGATGCAATAACACATGACTCACTAATCTAGATACCATGTTTATAGGACTTCAAATAATCAATTGATCAATTGCTTCAGTTACTTTTAGTGTACTGCTCATGTAGGTATCATGGCTATAGGGTTCTAACACTCTAATCGACCATTCCTATTGTTTTCATTACACTATCGCCTGTCTAAGGTGCATTCCTATAAAACCAGCATTAATAATTCAGAACTATGATTGTTTTTACTAACTTTTTACGCAAAACGATTAGATATCATGTCTGTAGGACTTGCAACATTCAATTTGTCTATGCGTTAATCGAGAAATTACTGCACTGCCTATGTATTACTGTAATCCAAAATCACTTAGAAATCATGCCTATAGGATTCACAATGTTTTAATTCGCCTGAACGCTGCTTATATATAATACTAGAAATTAGAATCACGTAGAGATCCTGCATATAGGTGTTGAACAATTTAACATGCTTTGACTCCAAACCTACCTATCTACAGCTGTCCGTTTAAATAATTTGAACATCGTTAGTATAATCTATAACTTGTCTGCCTAATTGACAGCGTGCATACGTGTCTATATGAGGAGGTGAATCTAAGCCTTTGGTGTTGATTATGTGTATTCCTGTCTGTTTTGAATGTCGCTTAGTTTCTTTATTTTTGAGCAGCCTAAGTTGAGTCTAGAACCACTCAATTAGAGGTCCAAAGCCTCCTCGACCATAGACATGGGACACGTAGCGCACAGATAGGGTACGAGTTAGAACTGAATTAGAACGCTTCTAGGTAAACAACTTCTACATAATAATCGGGTAGCAGGAGATGATAGTCTGTGCCCGCTGAATAATATGAGCAACTCCTATCTAAAGGAAGTTGCGAAGTATTGTTTATAATGCACGGGTGATCCTTTAGGCTAAAATATTTAGGACCCCCTTTCCTTTTATATACTTGCTATTTACACTTAGTCATTTAACATAGACCAATGTATTTGTACCCCTGTAATCATTAACGATTTGTACCAATTCCCATGTGTTATGATAAGACTCTTCTACTTCTGTATTTTTCTTTATTAATTTGATCACCTAGCCTAATTACATAATCCACATAGTTTTAAAGTTCAGCCGAGACTCATAGTTGTGGACCTCGAAGAGTGCCTAAAACCTTCTCTTTGAGGTAATTTGAGCCCTTATCCGATCTTTAGTGACGTTGTCTAGTTAAAACATAGTTATTTGTAAATAGGTTCCCTAACACACCTTAAAATCGTTAGGTGGTGACTCTCCTCTTTTAATACCCGCTTAAAAGAGTTGTCACATGTCGAAACCCGCTTCCACGAGAAAATGGGAATGCGACAATTCTAATACTATTTGGCCACATGTGGTGAAAGAAGGTCAGTTGTAAGATTTATTCATAAGGTTTTAACTGGTGCTAAGGAGTGCAGGATTGAGCAAGTCAGCAAACACATAATAGAATCACAAATGCATAATAACAGGTCCTCATGAACAGTAGGACCAGAAGAGTAACAAGTTAAGCATGGATTGAATTACTTCCTACACATGAGTTTGGTTTACATAACAATCCAGGACAGGGTAGGAAAGCAAACTCAGGATTGACAACAAACATTAGCCTAACATAGCAGGCTAAACAGGTTTAGTAGAGCCAGAATTCTCAATAGGCAAAGACACATTAAGAGCTAGGTTGTCACATAAAGGCTAGATATTGCATTTCACCTTACAGACTATAAGTATTATTAAACAACCCATGATTGAACTAAGCATGGAACACACAGTAAGCTCACAATTGGCTGACATCACAATTAAGAATTGGTCGCAGTAGAGTATCAGATATATTAGAACACATGAGTTGGTCTATCATAAGAATGCAGAACAAAGTAGGGGATAAACTCAGGGAGAGTAGCAGGTATAAACGTTCCAACACACACATTAAGGTAAACATGCTTAAGAGTGTTAACAATCATTCATACTGAACACATGTAATAGACAGATATTAGAGCTGGAAATTGTAAGCAAGTTTGAATGCTAGAAAAAGAGTTCAGAGTCGCAAAACAACTTCAGAGCCAATAAGGTTGCAAACATAGATGTCGTAGGAACATATTGATTCACAAACATCTCAATGTCATGAATATACTGAATATGAACACAAACAAAAGAGGATGAACTTCTAAGGTCAAAGAACTTACCAGCTATCAATTAACAAACAAATAAACAGGTAGAACAGTCTCAACAGTATTTCAAACGTTAATAGAGAGTGGAATAACCCAAAATAATCTTAGTGTGTCAGAGTTCCCTAGGGTTTTAGATGAACCCCGGGCAGTGCTCGCTCTAAGAAAGGTCAACTAGTCGAATTTCCGTGGCCTTGGCTTTCAGCCGGCCAAGAGCCAAAGTTCAGAATAATACAAAATGAGAGAAGAATAGAGTAATAGTGGTTAATTTTAGTGACTAAGCTCTATTTAAAGGGAATTAGGGGAGGGGTTTATATAGTGTTCAAATTGAGTAGACAAATATGGAAAATTATTAATCAAACACAAAGAAGGAAAGAATGCATCACATGCAATCAAAATCAGCAAAGGACAAAGAGATTCTCAAACCCTAGTTAGGGTTCAACAACTGAAGAATCGACTCGTGGATGTGGGGAATCAAGCCCTTTCTGTGTATTTGGACGAGATATCGTCCGAATCTTGAAGATCGAAGTTGAACGGGTCCGATCTGGAATGGAAATACTTACCAAACTTAGGGCGAGTACTAAGTAACATCAAGAGCATGTCAGTAGTAGCAGGGTAGTGTAAATAAGGTAAGTAGATCATAGGACTCTATAGTATAACCGGATTCAGAGAGATTTTGGGGTAAGACAGCTACGGTTCATATAAGATAAGAGCGTGTAGGGGCGGGTGGGCAAAGAAAATGGCCTCTAGGGTTTGGGGTAGGGATATAAGGAGAGTGAGGGTTTTATTTTGGGTCGTTGATCATTTGAGATCAACGACCAAGATTAAAAGGAAGGTGGAGTGGGTTGAGGAAACGGGTCCCGACCGGTTTAAATGAAGGGGTTGTTTGGTTTAGGCTACTGAGGGGTTTAATGGAGATGGGCTAACTATTTTGGACCTGTTTTGGTTTGAAAAATTAAAACTGGGCCATAGTTTAAATACACCAAATTATCAAAAAATAATTTATAAAAAGAAATTAGTAAATAATAAAAATATTATTTATGCAGTAAAGTTTTTGAAAATAATAGCTTAATATTATAAAAATATAAAAATACTATTTTGGCATAAATAATGTAATAAAATATAATTATGCATAAAATATAGGCTATTATTGTAAAAGTATGTAAATAGCTCAAAAATACAATTATAATTATATAAAACGAAATCAAATATTATAAAATATATATGTGGGTGTAAATCACAAAATAATTTGAAAAGATAACTAATAAATATTTGAACAATTTAAATGCAAGAAAATAAATTTTAAAGCCTTAAAAAATGGAAAAATTACAGGAAATACTTGTATGACTCTTGTAAATTGATGATGATTCAAAAAGGAAATTTCGAAAGTATATATAATATTTATAAATATATAAGGGAAAAATTGGGTATCAACACCAACTCTACACCGCTTCAATTTTCTTCGGATCTACCTTGATCCCCTCACTCTACAGTACATAACCCAAAAACTCCACCGAATCAAGCAAGAATTCACACTTTGAGAATTTTATGTACAACTTCTTCTCTCTCAAGGTCTGGAGCACAATCCTCAAGAGCTACTAATGATCTTCGCGACTGCGGGAGTATACCAAGATGTCGTCAATAAACACAATGATGAATGAATCAAGATAATGCTGGAATACACTATTCATCAGGTGCATAAATGTTTTTGGGGAATTGGTCTGTCATGACCCGAATTTTCCACCCTCGGAAGTCGTGATGGCGCATACTAATGAAAGCTAGGCAAGCCAACCATTTGAAATATTTTCCTTTTTCCCATTTTTAATCCTTTTACAATTAATGGCCAACAATTGATAACAACGAAAAATCTAATAAGCGGAAGATGAAAATGTAATAAGTTAAGAAAGATGCCAATACCAATCCAAACAAACAAACTACCCAAGACTGGTGTCACAATTCCTCAGACTGTCTAGGAATACTACAAATAGAAGTCTGAAAGACTTATTACAATATTGTCTCTAAAATATGTAAAGAAATAGACTAAAGGATAGGAGGAGACGCCAAGGTCTACGGACGCCTGCACGAGTACCTTGGAATCTCCGACTGGACTGAAGGCAGCCACCCAAGCTAAGGTCCGAATGTTGCTGCTCCGGGATCTACACACAATGCAGAGTGTAGTATCAGCACAACCGACCCTATGTGCTGGTAAGTGCCTAGCCTAACCCCGGCGAAGTAGTGACAAGGCTAGGACCAGACTACCAAATAAACCTGTGCAGTTATATTATATACAGCGGAAAATAAAACAGAAATATACAATTAAGGATGGGAGGGGGGCATGCTGCGGGGGAATATCATTTAACAATAGTAACTCAGGAGAAAAGTATAAAGAAAAATCTAAAATTTGCGGCAGAAAGAATAAGGAAACTGTAACCAATCAATAACCACTTTTATCCTTTATTGTTTTGGTGCGCAACCTTATCTGAATCATAAAAACACTGTTGCGGCGTGCAACCCAATCCATATCATATATCACTATTGCGGCGTGCAGCCCGATCCAAATATAATATTGTTGCGGTGTGCAACCCGATCCAAATATAATATTATTGCGGCATGCAACCCGATCCCAATATACAATTCAACACCAATCGCAAAAGAGTCCCGACAAGGGAACAATAAGGAGACAACAATATCCCGGCAAGGGAACAACAATATCCCGACAAGGAAAACGACAGTAAGAAGTAAATACGTCCCGGCAAGGGAATCAGCTATAACCAAACTTGTTCCAACATTTAACCTCCCAAAAGGAACCTCATCTAGCACCAACTCTCAACCATAAGCAATATCCATGAGAATAATCATAATTCTTGCCCAACAAAGAGAATCAACAACTTAGGCATTTGTAGTACTTATTAAGAACACAACGACTTCAATTTAAGACTCACGAGCATGCTTGACAACGACGTATAGATACTCATCACCATGCCTATACGTCGTACTCAACAAATAGCACATAGCAAATAGGACTCGACTCCGAATAGCTCAGGCTAAGGTTAGACCAAACACTTACCTCGATGCCACGAACACAATTCAAGCCTAAACTATCGCTTTACCTCTTGATTCCACCACCAATTTGCTTGTATCTAGCCATAAGTTGCTTAACTATATCAATAAATGCTAAATGATTCAATTCCAACGCATGAAAATAGGTTTTCTAAAGTTTTTTTTCCAAAAAGTCAAAAATCTCCCCCGGGCCCACATGGTCAAAACCCGAGGTTCGAACCAAAACCCGATTACCCATTCCCCCACGAACCCAAATATACAATTTGTTTTAAAATTGGACCTCAAATCGAGGTCCAAATCCCTAAAAATTGGAAAAAACCTATGTTCTACCCAAAACACCCAATTTCCCCCATGAAAATCATTGATTTTGAGTTGAAATCATGTAAAAAGATGTTAAAGATTGATGAAAATGAGTTAGAAATGACTTACAATCGATTTGGAAGAGAAATTATCTTTGAAAAATCGCCCAAGAGTGTTTTGGTTCTGAAAGGGTTTGAAAAATGAAAGATTTTCAGCTAAGTTATGAATTTGCAGGTCGCAGATATTGCAATTGCGATGATACGTTCGCAAAGGCGAACTCGCAATTGCGGCAAAGGCTTTGCAATTTCGAAATATGCCCAATTCTGCCTTCTTCGCAAATGCGAACTATTGTGCGCAAATACAATACCTGCTAAGGTCGCAATTGCGAAGGTTCCCTTCCCAGCCAGTATTCGCAATTGCTATGGGTTTATCGCAATTGCCAGCTCGCAATTGCGAAGCCTGTAGGTTTGAAAAATACCAGCAATTTTCCTAAGTTAGATTTCACTCCGCGGCCTATCCAAAACTCACCCGAACCCTCAGGGCTCCAAACCAAACATGTACACCAACCTAAAAACATCATAGGACTTGCTCGTGCAATCAAATCCTCAAAATAATATCAATAACCATGAATTTACCACCAAAATCAAAGGAAATCTCATGAACTTTCAAAGTATCAATTTTCACAACTACGAATCCGAATCACCTCAAACGACTTCCATTTCTTACCAAATTTTACAGGCTTAACTAAAATCACATATAAGTCCTGTACTGGGCTCCAGAACCAAAATACGGGCCCGATAGCATCAACTTCCAAACATTTTTCATTTCTAAAAACTCATATATATTCTAGAAAATAATTTTCTTTAAAAATTCATTTCTCGGGATTGGGACCTCGGAATTCGATTCTGGGCATACGCCCAGGTCCCATATTTTCCTACGGACCCTGTAGGACTGTCAAATCACGGGTCCGGGTCCGTTTACCCAAAATGTTGGCCGAAGTCAACTTAAATTCATTTAAAAGGCACTTTTTATCATTTTTCACTGATATTCACATAATGGCTTTCCGGCTACGCGCCCGGACTGCGCATGCAAATCGAGGTGAGACAGATAGAGGTTTTTAAGGCCTCAGAACACAAAATTTATTTCTAAAAGGTCATCACTTTCTCCACCTCTAAAACAACCGTTCGTCCTCGAACGGACATAAAAAGGAAGTACCTGAGTCGGGGAAAAGATGGGGATAACGGCTCCGCATATCGGACTCAGACTCCCAGGTCGATGCCTCAGCAGGTTGACCTCTCCACTGAACACGAACAGAAGGAAAACTCTTCAATCTCAACTGAAGAACCTGCCGGTCTAGAATAGCTACCGGCTCCTCCTCATAGGACAAGTCCTTGTCCAACTGGACAGTTCTGAAATCTAACACGTAGGATGGATCGCCGTGATACTTCCGAAGCATAGACACATGAAATACTGGATGCACAGCTGGTAAGCTCGGCGACAATGCAAGTTTGTAAGCCACCTCTCCCACTCGATCAAGAATCTCAAACGGGCCAATGAATCACGAACCTCATCACGCCCTTCATAGGCGACACCCGAAGCAATACCTGCTCACCGACCATGAAAGCCAAATCACGAACCTTACTGTTGGCATAACTCTTTTGCCTGGACTGAGTTGTATGAAGCCTATCCTGAATTGACCTTGTCCAAGGCATCCTGTACTAGATCCGTACCCTATAACCGAGCCTCTCCCGGCTCAAACCATCCAACTGGTGACCGACACCGCCTACCATATAAAGCCTCATAAGGAGCCATCTGGATGCTCGACTGGTAGCTGTTGTTGTAGGCAAACTCTGCTAAAGGCAAAAACTGATCCCACGAGCCTCCAAAGTCAATGACACAAGCTCGGAGCATATCCTCCAAAATCTGAATAGTACGCTCAGACTGCCCGTCCATCTAAGGATGAAATGATGTGCTCAACTCAACCCGTATGCCCAACTCTCACTGAACTGCTCTCCAGAAATGTGAGGTAAACTGCGTACCTCAATCCGAAATGATAGACACGGGCACACCATGAAGACGTACAATCTCCCGGACATAGATCTCAGCTAACCTCTCTGAAGATTAGGAGACTACCACCAGAATGAAATATGCTGACTTGGTCAGCCTATCAACAATAACCCACACTGCATCGAATTTCCTCTGAGTCCATGGGAGTCCAACAACGATGTCCATAGTGATCCGCTCCCACTTCCACTCGGGAAGCTCAATCCTTTAAAACAAACCACCGCCTGATGCTCGTACTTAACCTGCTGACAATTCAAACATCGAGTCATTTAAGCAACAATGTCCTTCTTCATTCTCCTCCACCAATAATGTTGCCGCAAATCATAATACATCTTAGCGGCGCCCGGATGAATAGAGTACCGGGAACTATGGGCCTCCTCTAAAATAAACTCTCGGATTCCATCCATATTAGGCGCACAAACTCGACCCTACAATCTCAAAACTCCATCATCTCCTAAGGTAACTTGCTTGGCACCTCCATGCTGCACCGTGTCACTAAGGATACACAAATGAGGATCATAATACTGCTGATCTTGGATACGCTCCAATAATGAAGAACGAGTGACTGTGCAAGCTTACACACGGCTGGGCTCAGAAACATCCAACCTCACGAACTGATTGGCCAAAGCCTGAACATCCAAAGCAAGTAGCCTGTCACTGACCGGAATATATGCAAGACTACCCACACTGGCTGACTTCCTACTCAAAGTATTAGCCACCATATTGGACTTTCCTGGATGATATAAGATGGTGATATCATAGTCCTTTAATAGCTCTAACCACCTTCTCTGCCTCAAATTTAGCTCCTTCTGCTTGAACAAATACTGAAGACTCTTGTAATCCGTGAACACCTCACATGCCACGCCATACAGATAATGCCTCCAAATCTTCAACGCGTGAACAATGGCTGCTAACTCCAAATCATGAACTGGATAGTTCTTCTCATGAATCTTCAACTGTCGTGAAGCATAGGCAATGACCTTGCCATCCTGCATCAACACTGCACCAAGTCCAATTCGAGATGCATCACAATAAACTGTATAAGGCCCTGAACCTATGGGCGAAACCAACACTGATGCCGTAGTCAGAGCTGCCTTGAGCCTCTGAAATCTCGCCTCACACTCGTCCGACCACTTGAACTGGGCACCCTTCTGGGTCAACCAGGTCATCGGGGCTGCAATAGATGAAAACCCCTCCACAAACCGACGATAGTAGTCTGCCAGACCCAAGAAACTCAAGATCTCTGTAGCTAATGCTGGTCTAGGCCAGTTCTTGACTGCCTCTATCTTCTTCGGATCAACCTGAATACCCTCTGCTGATACAACATAACCTAGTAATGCAACTGAACTTAACCAGAACTCACACTTTGAAAACTTAGCATACAACTGACTATCCCTCAAAGTCTGAAGAACCACTCTCAGATGCTGCTCATTCTCCTCCCGGCTGCGGGAATAGATCAAAATATCATCAATTAAGACTATCAAGAATGAATCCAAGTAGGGCCTAAACACTCGGTTCATCAAATCCATAAAAGCTGCTGGGGCATTTGTCAACCCGAATGACATCACCAGGAACTCATAATGCCCGTACCGAGTTCGGAATGCTGTCTTAGGGACATCGGATGCCCTAATCCTCAATTGATGGTAGCCAGATCTCAAGTCAATCTTCAAAAATACCTTGGCACCCTGAAGCTGATCAAACAAATCATCAATCCTCGGCAATGGATATTTATTCTTGATTGTAACCTTGTTCAACTACCGGTAATCTATACACATTCTCATCGATATGTCCTTCTTCTTAACAAACAACACCGGCGCACCCCAAGGTGAAACACTAGGTCTAATGAAACCGTTTTCAAGCAAGTCTTGCAACAGTGATAACAACACGATAGGGAATTCAAGAATTACTAAAGAAAAAACAAGAAAATCAAGAAACGTGCGTAAGCTAAAAGAAAATAAAGAAATGGAAAAAGACGGAAAATTAAAGATAGATTGAATTCAAGAAAGGGTTTCTTGAATTCAAGAAATCTATTCTTAAAATTGAATCCTAACAACAACAATTAGCTAACAAAGAACTAATCGCCTTTGGTAGAGAATGAAAAACAAGAGATAGATTGTTAAACCCAACCCTTTAGAAAAACAAGAACAACAGTAAACCTAAACTTATCACCTTTCTTGAATACCTAGAAGTGATGTAAGATTTCGAAAGAGTTTAATCTTACCACCTTAAGTTGAGTCTTGAAGGTTGAAGAATAAATCCAAGAGTAGCCACATACAAGAGTGCAAGAAAAATCTCACAATTTTTATTGATAATAATCTAAATAATCTAAGTCTAAAAACAAAGAAGAAACCCTTTTATATAGAGAGGGGGTCACGAAATTGTACCAAAAAAATTAGGAAATAAATTCCTAAACTACTTTAGACAACATGTCCAACTACCTTAGGAAAAAGAAAAATACTAGGAAGCAAAAACCAAGTCATTCTTGGAAAATAACTCCAAAGATATTAGTAAAAGGAAAATATAACCTTAACTAACTAGAAAAGCAATAAATATAGTCCCAAAATATATGGAAATAAGTCCCAAACCAATCTTGGATAGAATCTTGGAAATCTTGAAGGAAATTTGCAAGCAGCTTGGCACCAACTTGCACTCAACATCTAGCACGACTATTGTACAATTCTTGGACATCAAGTAAGTCCTATTTATGCTATAAAAACGTGGCTTTATGTAGGACTTTATGGGCTGCAAGTTTGGACACATTTTAGGTGCTAAATTGGTCCAACAGTGGCCTGATTTGGACCTTTTTCAGAGGATGTTTCTTGGGATCTAATCCACCTCTTATTGGACATGAATTTGGGCCATAAAATAATTATAACACCTAGATAACTCATATACTTTATCCTTAAGCTCTTTCTCTCAATTAACAACTTCTTTGATCGCTCCTGAAGTCCAATGACCTTGTTTTGCAGCTTTTTAGCTTGAGATCTTGTTAAAGGCCCTCTTTGAGATTCCAAAGCTTCACCCTTGTCCTTGAATAGATTTGAGCTTCCTAGGATGCTATCATTCCCCTCTTCTTGAAGAAAATTCGTCCTCGAATTTCTACCTTGCAAGAAAATGAAGACAGGCACTGGTTAATGGCATCCACTAATCTGAAAAAATGGTAAAAATAAAACAAGATAGTGACCATGTTTCAACTTAACCCAATTAAGTCTAATAGGTATAAATACTCCTTTATAAAGCATATGGACATCATCATCCCAATAAAATTTATGCCTACTTAGATTTGTCCCATAAAAACCTCTCTTAAGGTAGTCAAAAAATATGCATGACAATGAAATTACAAAAAATTGATCACGTGTCCATTTAAAACAAGTATCTCTAGCACATGTATCAAATAAGACACTTTTATGATATATCCAAGTATCAATTACAAATTTCATGGATTCTTCTACATATAAGCTATTCAAAGAAGCACATAAATCCTCAAGAAGGTTAGAAGAACCCATAATTCCCAAAATAAAAGTTTCAATACATTCAAGCTCATGATTATAACTTTCCCAAATAATATTCTCAACATCAAAGGATTCTAAATAATTGCTCAAACTGTCACAGAAAGAGTCATAGATAAGCTCATAAAAGAGTATTTGATCACTAACGTCACAATAATCATGCATAGCTTCTTTACTAGTATCAAATACTTTTACATGCTCACAATCAACATGACTAGAAGAATGACTTCCTACCATACAACAAAACTCATATTCTAGCAATTTATCACATGAAAACTCATTTCCAAGCCTCTTCTCATAAATTTCATGCCTCTTTCCACCAAGTTCGAACATATAATCATCTACGCCATACTCAATTTCAAAAGGAAACAAATTACTCTTGCACTTGAACTTAGTTAGTGACTTGATATGCATCAAAATATCATTATCCACAAAAATTATAAAGTCACCAACATAAAAAATAAGAGTATAGTTCATTACCTCCAAAAATACCTTAGGTGTTCTAGAAAGGCCAAGAATGTGAATAAGCCAATTATACATACCATACTTGGACTTATTGACAAATGGAACATCATCACCTTGTATTCTTTTATGCAATGGCTCCAACTTAGCAATACTTTTAGGCAACTCCATGTCATAAACCT
Source organism: Nicotiana sylvestris (assembly GCF_000393655.2). Taxonomy (NCBI): domain Eukaryota; kingdom Viridiplantae; phylum Streptophyta; class Magnoliopsida; order Solanales; family Solanaceae; genus Nicotiana; species Nicotiana sylvestris. The sequence goes on from NC_091061.1 coordinate 141,482,789, forward strand.
GTAAATAAGGATCAAAATAGTCAAAAGGTTCAACAACAAATAAATTAATCAAGCTTTTATCTTCCACACTCCAACAAGAATTGATTTCGCCTAATTCATGTTGGAATCCAATAGGATCCTTTTCCACCATCTCTTGCGCCTCACCTATCGTTTTAGAAGGTGTTTCAACATGTGGCTGCACAAAAACACAAGAAATAAAACAAGAAAGAGTTAATGGGTTAAGAAGTAAAGAACATGTTTTCTTACTTGCACTCTCTTGGGCTTTTATCTCAAGACTAACTTTTTCCTCACTCTTAGCCTCTTTTCTTTCACTAAAGTTTTCTTCTTTTTCTTCACTCAAACCCTCATATTTTTCCCTCTCTACCTCACATACTTTTGTTATCTCATTGCCTTTCCTCTTTTCTTTTCCCTCAAGCTCACTCTTTTTCTCACTTGACATCCCATTCTCTTCACTCAACACAACCTCTCCTTTTTCCTCTCTTGGGATATTAACATGCACTCCCTTACTCCTCTCATTCTTTTCTCTCTCGTATTTTTCCATATTCTTTTTAACGGTCTTTTCATCTTAACAAATTTGTGAGGGAGTCAAAGGTCCAAGAATGAGTTTCTTCCCGTTAATCTCAAAAGAGTATCTATTTTTTCCCATGTTATATGAAGCACTTCGGTAAACATACCATGGCTTTCCCAACAAGACATGATAATTATTCATGGAAATCACATCACACCAGATTGCATCCTCATACCTTCCAATAGAAAATAGTAATAACACTCTTTTATCTACATTTACTCCTCCGAACATGTAGGGTTCAATATGCTCAACATAAGGCAAGTTCAATTTCTCAACCATATAAGTGTTAATTGAGTTATAGCCAAACTCTTTGTCAATTCTAAGGGCACAAATTGCAGACATCACTTTAGCTCTTGTTTAAAAAATAACTTTACCATTGTCTTCCTTCCATTCGATATATTGTAAGTTCGACTTTTCAAGTTGTTGAGTCATAGCTCGCCTCCTTTCACAATAACTACTTGTTTAAAACATCTTGAACAAAGATTAGAAGAATTATGTTTCTCTCAAATATTGCTTTTTCCTTCTAATATTCTCACCCCTCTTGCCTTTTTCCACTCAATTCAACTCTTGGTCGTTAATCTTTAGATTTATTAATAAACCTACCTAGTCACAACCCTTAGTGATAAGAATATGGAGTTAGAAAAAGAAAGAAAAGTGAATGACCAAACATAGGAAGAATAGGAATTGGTTAGTAGAAAAAAAAGGGAAAGAATTTTAGGAAACCCAAAACCCACAAGAATAAGAAAAGAAGTTTCCTTAATCTTCAAGAACAAGGATATCCTCTTCTTGTTTCCTTTCTAGACTTGGAAACCAAATAATACTTGAATTCTAAAAATAATAATGAGCAATAACACTTTTTTGGGTTGATTTTCGTTTTTTTTTTGGTTTTTTTTTTGCTCAAGAACCTCCTAAGATTATCAAGATTGAAATCTTGATTAGCCTATGCCCTGGTACCACTTGATAAAAATACGATAGAGAATTCAAGTATTACTAAAGAAAATAAAATAAAATCAAGAAACGTGCGGAAGCTAAAAAAATAAAGAAACGAAAAAAGACGGAAAATTAAAGATAGATTGAATTCAAGAAAGGGTTTCTTGAATTAAAGAAGTTTATTCTTGAAATTGAATCCTAACAATAATAATTAGCCAACAAAGAATTAATCGCCTTTGGTAGAGAATTAAAAATAAGAGATAGATTGTGAAATCCGACCCTTTAGAATAACAAGAACAACAATAAGCCTAAACTTATCACTTTTCTTGAATACCTAGAAGTGATCTAAGATTTCGAAAGAGTTTAATCTTACCACCTTAAGTTGAGTCTTGAAGGTTGAAGAATAAATCCAAGAGTAGCCACACACAAGAGTGCAAGAAAAATCTCACAATTTTTATTGATAATAATCTGAATAAAGTCTAAAACAAAGAAGAAACCCCTTTATATAGGGAGAGGGTCACGAAATTGTACCTAAAAAATTAGGAAATAAATTCCGAAACTACCTTGGGCAACATGTCCAACTACCTTAGGAAAAAAGAAAATACTAGGAAGCAAAAAACAAGTCATTCTTGGAAAATAATTCCAAAGATCTTAGTAAAAAGAAAATATAACCTTAACTAACTAGGAAAGCAATAAATATAGTCCCATAATATATGGAAATAAGTCCCAAACCAATCTTGGATAGAATCATGGAAATTTTGAAGGAAGATTGCAAGTAACTTGGCACTAACTTGCACTCAATATCTAGAACGACTATTGTACCATTCTTGGACATCAAGTAAGTCCTTTTTATGCTATAAAAACGTGGCTTTATGTAGGACTTCATGGGCTGCAAGTTTGGACACATTTTAGGTGCTAAATTGATCCAACATTGGCCTGATTTGGACTTTCTTCAGAGGATGTTTCTTCAGAGGATGTTTCTTGGGATCTAATCCATCTCTTATTGGACATGAATTTGGGCCATAAATAATTATAAAAACTAGGTAACTCATATACTTTATCCTTAAGCTCTTCCTCTCAACTAACAACTTCTTTGATCGCTCCTGAAATCCAATGACCTTGTTTTGCAGCTTTTTAGCTTGAGATCTTGTTAAAGGCCCTCTTTGAGATTCCAAAGCTTCACCTTTGTCCTTGAATAGATTTGAGCTTCCTAGGATGCTATCAAACTGCTCCTTCAACTCTTTCAACTCAGGCAGAGTCATACCATACGGCGGAATAGAAATGGGCTGAGTGCCCGGAGCCAAATCAATGCGGAAGTCAATATCCCTGTCGGGTGGCATACCCGGCAGGTCTAAAGGAAATACCTCAGGAAACGCACGAACAATGGGCACAGAATCAATAGAAGGAACCTCAGCACTAGAATCACGAACATATGCCAAATAGGCCAAACACCCCTTCTCGACCATATGTCGAGCCTTCATATAAGAGATAACACTACGGGTAGAATGAACAGGAGTCCCTCTCCACTCTAAACGAGGTAAACCCGGCAAGGCTAAGGTCACAGTTTTGGCATGACAGTCCAAGATAACATGGTAAGGTGATAACCAATCCATCCCCAATATGACATCAAAATCAACCACGTCCAGAAGTAGCATATCTACACGAGTCTCAAAACCCTCAATCACAACTATACACGAACGATGGACTCGCACAATAGAATCACCCACAGGTGTAGAAACATATATAGGAGCACTCAAAGAATCACTAGGTATGACCACATACGGTGCAAAATAAGATGACACATATGAGTATGTAGATCCTGGATCAAATAAAACTGAAGCATCTCTGCTACAAACCAGAATAGTACTTGTGATAATTGCATCGAAAGCCTTAGCCTCAGGCCTGGCTGGTAGAGCATAACATCGGGGCTAGGCCCCACCACCTTGAACTACATCTCTAGGACGGCCTTCTACAGGATGGCCTCCATCTCTAGCGGCCTGAACTCCACCTCTAATACATCTACCTCCACCTCTAGCTCCTCTACCTCTACCTCTAGCTGGCTGAGTGGGCTGTGGAACACTCGGTGCCTGAACCATAGCACGGGAACCCTGCTGCTACGACTGAATACCTACTAATCTCAGACAAGCCCTACAGATATGACCATACTCACCGCACTCAAAGCATCTACCTGAATGTTGCGGCTAAGGAAACTGAGACTGACCCTGGCGACCTGAATGACCACCCCGAAAACTTTGGAGCGGCAGTGCACTGATAGGAGCTAGTGGTGCACTTTAGGGCTGCTGATCAGAATACTACATATGAGAATCACAGCCACCTGAAGCGCCGTGAGAAACCTGAAGTGCTGACTGAAAAGTCCTAGGAGGATGGCCTCTACCATACAAATCCTTGCCTCCAGACGAGGCACCACTAAATTTTTCTGAATGACGAGGCCTCTTATCGGACCCCTGACCACCCCCCTGTGATAGAACTATCTCAACTCTCCTGGCCACATTGGCCGCCTCCTGAAAAGAAATCTCACTCCCTGTATCCTTAGCCATCTGAAATCGAATAGGCTGGATAAGTCCCTCAATGAACCTCCTCACCCTCTCTCTCTCTCTCTTGGTGGGGAGTATAATAAGAGCATGGCGGGCCAAGTTGATGAATCTAGTCTCGTACTGAGTAACAGTCATAGAACCCTGCTGGAGACGCTCAAACTGCCTCTGATAGATCTCTCTCTGAGTGATAGGGAGAAACTTCTCAAGAAATAGCTGAGTAAACTGCTCCCAAGTCAAAGCTGGTGATCCGGCTGGTCTAGCCAAACAATAATCTCTCCACCAAGTCTTGGCGGATCCAAACAAGCGGAAAGTAGCAAAGTCAACCCCATTGGTCTCCACTATCCCCATGTTCCTGAGAACCTCATGACATCTATCTAGATAATTCTGGGGATCCTCAGAAGATGCACCGCTGAAAGTAGTAGTGAAGAGCTTGGTGAACCTATCCAATCTCCACAAAGCATCGACAGACATAACTGCTCCATCAACGGTCTGAGCTACCACACTCGGTTGAACTGCTCCAACTAGCTGAGCTGTTGGAGTCTGAAACTGGGGAGCCATCTACTACGGAGTGCGAGTAGCAGGAGTTTGGGCTCCTCCTCTAGCTTGAGAGACGTCTGGTGCTACAGGAAGCAAGCCTGCCCGAGTGACACTCTCCGTAAGGCCCACTAGACGGACCAGAGCATCCTGGAGTACTAGGGTAGCAATAAACCCCTCTAGGACCTAAGCTGGGCCCACCAGAACGGTCTGGCTGGAACCTTATCATCAAAGTCAACCTGAGGCTCCATCGCTGGTGCTGCTGCTCTAGGCTGAGCTCTGCACGGCCTCGACCTCTACCCCTCATTGGAGTTGCTGCTGGGGGCTCGGGCTGCTGATCGGTGGATGAGGAAGCGCGTGTTCTCGCCATCTGCGAAAGAACAGAGTAGAAATTCAATTAGCATTGAGAAACCAAACCACACGACAGGAAAGAATAGATGTGAAGTTTTTCCTAACTCTGTATCCTCTGGGGGATAAATACAGACGTCTCTGTGCCGATCCCTCAGACTCTACTAAGCTTGTCTGTGAATTGTGAGACCCATGTAACCTAGAGCTCTGATAACAACTTGCCACGACCCGGATTTTCCACCCTCGGGAGTCATGATGGCGCCTACTAGTGAAAGCTAGGCAAGCCAACCATTTGAAATATTTGCTTTTTTCCCTTTTTTAGTCCTTTTACAATTAATAGACAATAATTGATAACAACGAAAAATCTAATAAGCGGAAGAAGGAAATGTAATAAGTTAAGAAAGATGCAAATACCAATCCAAACAAACAAACTACCCAAGACTGGTGTCACAATTCCACAGACTGTCTAGGAATACTACAAATAGAAATCTAAAAGACTTATTACAATACTGTCTCTGAAATATGTAAAGAAACAGACTAAAGGATAGGAGGAGACGCCAAGGCCTGTGGATGCCTGTAGGACTACCTCGGAATCTCCGACTGGACTGAAGGCAGCCACCCAAGCTAAGGTCCGAATGTTGCTACTCCGGGATCTGCACACAGTGTAGAGTGTAGTATCAGCACAACTGACCCCATGTGCTGGTAAGTGCCTAGCCTAACCCCGGCGAAGTAGTGACGAGGCTAGGACCAGACTACCAAAATAACCTATGCAGTTATATCATATAGAGCGGAAAATAAAACATATATATACAATTAAGGAGGGGGGCATGATGCAGGGGAATATCATTTATAACCAGTAACTCAGGAGAAAAGCATAAGAACAATCTAAAATTTGCGGCAGAAAGAATAAGGAAATTGTAACCATTCAATAACCACTTTTATCCTTTACTGTTGAGGCACACAACTCGATCTGAATCATAAAAACACTATTGCGGCATGTAACCTGATCCATATCATATATCACTGTTGCGGCGTGCAGCCCGATCCAAATATAATATTGTTGCGGCGTGCAACCTGATCCAAATATAATATTGTTGCGGCATGCAACCCGATCCAAAAATATTATTATTGTGGCGTGCAACCCGATCCAAATATAATATTGTTGCAGCGTATAAACCGATCCCAATATACAATTCAACACCAATCACAAAAGAGTCCCGACAATGGAACAATAAGAAGACAACTATATCCCAACAAGGGAACAACAATATCCCGGCAAGGGAAACGACAGTAAGAAGTAAATACGTCCCGGCAAGGGAATCAGCTATAACCAAACTTGTTCCAACATTTAACTTCCCAAAAGGAACCTCATCTAGCACCAACACTCAACCATAAGCAGTTTTCACGAGAATAATCATAATTCTTGCCCAACACAGAGAATCAACAACTTAGGCATTTGTAGTACTTATTAAGAACACAACGACTTCAATTTAAGACTCACGGGCATGCTTGACAATGACGTATAGATACCCGTCACCATGCATATACGTCGTACTCAACAAATAGCCCATAGCAAATAGGACTCGACTCCTAATCCCTCAAGCTAAGGTTAGACCAAACACTTACCTCGATGCCAAGAACACAATTCAAGCCTCAACTATCGCTTTACCTCTTGATTCCACCACCAATTCGCTTGTATCTAGCCACAAGTTACTTAACTATATCAATAAATGCTAAATGATTCAATTCCAATGCATGAAAATAGGTTTTCTAAAGTTTTTCCCAAAAAGTCAAAAATTGCCCCCGGGCCCACATGGTCAAAACCCGAGGTTCGAACCAAAACCCGATTACCTATTTTCCCATGAACCCAAATATATAATTTGTTTTAAAATCGGACCTCAAATCGAGGTCCAAATTCCCAAAATTTGAAAAACCTAGTTTTTACCCAAAACACCCAATTTTCCCCATGAAAATCATTGATTTTGAGTTGAAATCATGTAAAAAGATGTTAAAGATTGAAGAAAACGAGTTAGAAATGACTTACAATAGATTTGGAAGAGAAGTTGTCTTTGAAAAATCGCCCAAGAGTGTTTTGGTTTTGAAAGGGTTTGAAAAATAAAAGATTTTCGGCTAAGTTATGAATTTGCAGGTCGCAGATATTGCAATTGCGATGATACGTTCGCAAATGCGAACTCGCAATTGGAGCAAAGGCTTCGCAATTGCGAAGTATGTCGAATTCTGCCTTCTTCGCAAATGCGAACTATCGTTCGCAAATACGATACCTGCTAAGGTCGCAATTGCGACATAAGCTTCGCAATTGCGAAGGTTCCCTTCCCAGCCAGTATTCACAAATGCGATGGGTTTATCGCAATTGCCAGCTCACAATTGCAAGCCAGGCTTCGAGGTCTGAAAAATACCAATAGTTTTCCTAAGTTAGATTTTACTCCGCGGCCTATCCAAAACTCACCCGAGCCCTCGGGGCTTCAAACCAAACATGTAATCCAACCTAAAAACACCATATGGACTTGCTCGTGCAATCAAATCCACAAAATAACATCAATAACCATGAATTTACCACCAAAATCAAAGGAAATCTCATGAACTTTCAAAGTATCAATTTTCACAACTACGGATCCGAATCACATCAAACGACTTCCGTTTCTTACCAAATTTTACAGGCTCGACTTAAATCACATATAAGACCTGTACCGAGCTCCGGAACCAAAATACGGGCCCGATACCATCAACTTCCAAAAAATTTTCATTTCTAAAAACTCATATATATTACAGAAAATAATTTTCTTTAAAAATTCATTTCTCGGGCAGGGACCTCGAAATTCGATTCCGGGCATACGCCCAAGTCCCATATTTTCCTACGGACCCTCCGGGACCGTCAACTCACAGGTCCGAGTCCGTTTACCCAAAATGTTGATAGAAGTAAACTTAAATTCATTTTAAAGGCACTTTTTATCATTTTCACAGATTTTCACATAATGGCTTTTCGGCTACGCGCCCGGACTGCACACGCAAATCGAGGTGAGACAGAAAGAGGTTTTTAAGGCCTCAGAACACAAAATTTATTTCTAAAACAAGTGATGACCTTTTGGGTCATCACATTCTCCACCTCTAAAACAATCGTTCGTCCTCGAACGGACATAAAAAGGAAGTACCTGAGTCGGGAAAAAGATGGGACTCATAAAAAGAAAGTACCTGAGTCAGCCCAAATAACATCACAAGGAACTCATAATGACCATAGCGAGTCCTAAACGCACTCTTCGGAATGTCTAGATCTCGAATCTTTAGCTGATGATAACCTGACTGAAAATCAATCTTTGAGAACACCTTAGCACCCTATAGTTGATCAAATAAGTCATCGATGTGTTGCTATGGATACCTGCTCTACACCGTAACCCTATTCAACTGCCGATAATCCTTATCAAGCAACTCTTGCAACTGCTCCTTTAACTCCTTTATCTCCGGTGGGGCCATATGATATGGTGAAATAGAAATGGGCTGAGTGCCCGGCAATAAGTCAATACCAAAATAAATATCCCTATCAGGCGACATGCTCGGAAGATCCGCTGGAAATATATTTGGAAAGTCTCTCACTATCGAAACTAACTCAACGGTAGGAGTATCAGCACCGACATACCTCACAAAGTCTAGATATGCATGACACCCTTCTCAACCATCCGTTGATCCTTTAGAAATGATACAACCTTGCAAGGAACATAATCTAATGCACCCCTCCACTCTAACCATCGTAAACCTGGCATAACCAGCGTCACAGTCTTGGCGTGACAATCTATAATAGCGTGATAGGGAGACAACTAGTCCATGCTCAAGATTACATCAAAGTCTACCATACTAAGTAACAATAGATCAACTTTGGTCTAAAAACTAGCAATAACAACTAAGCACGACCGATACACACGGTCCACAATAATGGAATCTCCCACAGGTGTGGATACATAAATAGGAGAACTCAAAGAATCACGAGATATATCCAAATACGGAGCAATGTAAGATGACACATATGAATAAGTGGATCTCGGATCAAATAAGACTGATGCATCTCTATGGAAAATCGGAATCATACCTGTAATGCCTGAGTCTGAAGCCACTGCATCCATCTTACCTGAAAAAACATAGAATCTGGCCTGGCTTCCCCCTCTAGGGTGACCTCTACCAGCCCGTCCCCCACCCCTAGGTGGCTGTGCGGGGTGGAGAGGCAATTGGGGCAGCAACCATGGCCTGAGAAGTTTGTGAGCCTGACTGAATCTGTGGAGCCTGAGTAGTCTGTGGAGGTGCACCCCTCCTGAGTCTGGGGCAGTCTCTAACCATATGGCGGGTATCACCACACTCAAAGAAAGATCTCGATAGGCGTGGCTTCTAGGACTGGCTCGGGCCTGGTCGGCTGGACTGACCGCTGAAGGCACCTATGCCGGAGGTGCACTAGAAAGTGACTGAGTAAAATGTGCAACCTGAGACCTTGAGATAACTGGAGCACCACTAGAAGCTGGAAGTTCTGAATGAATTGGATGACTCACATAACCTCTACCATGATGGGTTGTAGCTGCAATGTGAGCACCACTAAATCCTCCTGCATCACGAGGCCTCTTAGTCTCCCCGTCCTCTCTTTCACGGCCCTGTATACCCTCTAACCTTCGTGCAATCTCTACTGTTGATATGGGGTATCTGTCTCCAACTCTCGAGCCATGCTGAACCAAATACCATAGTTGAGCCCCTCGATAAATCGACAGACTCGCTCTCTGACTGTAGAAACCAATGCAGGAGCATGTCTGGACAATTCACTGAATCGAATAGCATACTCCGACATTGTCATAGTAACTTGGCACAGTTGCTCAAACTCTGTTTGCCATGAATCCCGAAGGGTCTGATGAACAAACTCTCTTAAGAACAACTCTGAAAATCGAGTCCATGTGAGTGAAGTTTTATCGACTAGGCTACCCTCCTCGTATGCTTTCCACCAGTGATATGCCGCTCCTGACAGTTGGAATATAGTAAAAGCAACCTCACTCGTCTCCACAATACCCATGGTGCGGAGAATATAGTGGCACTCCTCAAGAAAACCATATGCATCTTCTGAAGCTAAACCACTGAAAGTAGGAGGGTGATACTTCTTGAACCTCTCAAGCCTAAGCGGCTCCTGATCAATGGATTTGGCAGTGCGTGTCCTCACCATCTGTGAGAGAATAGAAAGTTAAAGATTCAGTTTTCGAAGTCAACCAACTCGCACAATAAGGAATCAAAGAAGGGAAGTTTTTCTAACAGTTCTGTAGCCTTTCGAAGATAAGTACAGACGTCTCCGTACCAATCTGCAAGACTCTACTAAACCTACTTATGACTCGTAACACCTATGAACCTAGATCTCTGATGCCAACTTGTCACGACCCCAATTTCCCTCTGAAGGATGTCGTGATAGCACCTAGTCTCTACGACTAGGTAAGCCTAATAGTTAATAATAACTTGATGGAAATAATTAAAAGAATACTAACACAAAGATAAAATAACTGATATAAACTTTCGAAAATAGATTCAACAATAATACACTCCCCAAGACTGGTGGAACTGAGTCATAAGCTCTACATAGTAAAACTATATTAACTAATGCATCATTGTTTGAAAGGAAATACAACAGTAAATAAGAATAAGGAAAGGTGACTCTGAGGCCTGCGAATGCCGAGAAGGCATACGTTGAAGTATCCGTAAAGTAGCTAACAGGTGATCTCTAATGACCGGCACGAGCAGACATACTTGGATTTGCATAAAAATATGCAGAAGCGTAGTATGAGTACACCACAATGCTACCGAGTAAGTATCAAGCCTAACCTCAGTAAAGTAGTGACGAGGACAGGTCAAGACACCTACTACGATATAAATAAATAGTATGAAAAATGTAATGAGGATAAATAATAGAAAACGGAGAAATTACAGATACAAAATAGCTAACAGCATGAACTAATGCCGTAATTGTAAACACGAAAATAACAATAAGAAATCAGTTAAAGAGAACCACAATGATCATATACAGATAATAACTGGTAAAACAAAACAAGGAATAACAAAACATCGAGAATCACAACGAGGTACCGCCACGTGTACAATAAGAATTACCATCGAGTTAACGCCTTGTGTAAATATATCAAGAATCACAATCGAGGTATCGTCTCGTATTAAAAATTCACAATCTCAATGACAATCTTTCCTTATACCGCCGCGTAAGCTTTACATTTTGAAATAGGTTTTGAAAACAGTTTTTCCGAAATAGCTACACGCACTTTAGCCCACCTTATGACGTCGTGTGGCTTTACGTAGTTCCCCTATAAGCAATACGCACATAAGTCTCACCTTATACCGCTGCATGCACATTAACCCCAAGTCTTATATTACCGCATGCGCCTCAATATCACATCATAATCGCAACTCGCACAACAAGTGCTCATATATCACAACTTTCCAACAATCAACAATATCAATGTTCCACGACAATAGCCCACGGCTCCACCACAACGTGTGCAAGAATAGAACAATAATAATGAATGTAAAATTCTCAAAGAAAGATATCTCAACAATTATTAGCTTCGTTTCAAAATGATACGGCTTCCACAACTTCAACACCAGTAACTCAACGATAAGAAAGATAATGTGTAACTACAAACTAAATACAAATAACTCATAATAGAAGGAATATCATGACTTCAAATGAGAATAATAGCAACGAAAGAGACATCTAGTAACAATGACTTCAAATAACAAACATTAACAATGAAAGAGCTGACATGTATCAAATAAAGGCAACAAGTTCAATTAAGGCATGAGAGCAATTTATCAAGTAGGATGCAGAACAAGTATTAAACAAGTCAATTAAAGCATGTAAGGATAGACCAATACAATTAAGGATAGATTGACTATGAGAATTTAAAACATAACATGACATTTCAATTAAATCATGGAACTAGTCTAAGTAGCCTAAATCGGTCAAATACCACGTACAAACCGTGTACCCACTCGTCACCTTGCATACACGACTTTCACATAGCACAAATAATTCAATAAATACCAATCCTAAGGGGTAGTTCCCCCACACAAAATTAGAAGAGATACTTACCTCAACTAGGCAATTCCACACTCGAAAATAGTTTTTCCACTAAAATTCTCCTCCACGCGGCTCAAATCTAATCAAAATCGACTTAATATCATCAAATAATGCTAGGAAAATCAATTGCAATAGATAAAGCTAAGATCTTTACACTTTTTCATAAAATCAACAAAAGTCAACTCGGGGCCCACCCATTCAAAATCTGGGTCCAATAGGAGATTCCGACTGCCCATGACCCCACGAGTTCATTTATGTGATTAGGTTTAAAATTCGAGTCCAAATTAACTCTCAAACTCAATTTCTTATCTTTCAAAAACTTGACAGATATTTACAAATTTTTACTTTGATTCACATGATTTTGATATTAAAATCTAAGATATATTGATAGAATATGACTAGAAATGGATTAGAATCACTTACCAAAGTTTGTAGGTGAAAATCCCCTTTCCAAATCGCCTCCTACCATTTCTAGAGTTCAAAAATGATCAAATAATTTCAAAAATTCCGTCTCCCAGCCCTTTAACAAGTTGCAGATGTCGCATTCGCGATACAAGGTTTGCTTTACGAACCCTTGCAATTGCCGACCAGGGCTCGCATTTGCGAACACTAACAACCTAAGTCATCATCACATTTGCGAGAAAGGCTTCACAATTGTCAAGCTGTGAACTTCGCAAAAGCAAACAAATGTTCGCAATTGCAAACCTAGTAAAAATTTTGTTGTCTTCGCAATGTCACATTCGTGATATAGGGTTCGCTTTGCGAACCCTCGCAATTGTGGACCAGGGCTCACATTTGGGAATACTGACAGCCTAAGTCATCATCACATTTGCGAGAAAGGCTTTGCAATTGCGATGCTGGGAACTTTGCAAAAGCAAACAAATGTTCGCAATTGCAAACCTAGTCAAAATTCTGTTGCCTTCGCAATGTGAAGGGGAAGTCGCATTTGCGACATCTTCCCCCTACTGTCACCTTCACAATTTCAAGGTTGTGCTTGCAATTGCGATAACAGAACACCAGCACACCAGCTGTTCATTTTAAGTTTAAAACTATTCTGATATATGTACGGAACTCATCCGAGCCTTGGGGGCTCCAAACCAACATCCACACAAGTCTAAAAACATCATACGAATTTGTTCACACAATCAAAACAGAAAAATAACATCTAAAACTACGAATCGAACTCTAAAACGCATGAATTTCAAAGTAAAGTTCAAAATTTCTAGATGTACAACTAAACGTTCGAATCTTATCAATTCAACTCCAAATGACACCAAATTTTGCAGGCAAGTTCTAGATACCATAACGGGTCTATTCCAAATCCCTAAATCAAAGAGCTTGATAGCTAAAAGTCAACTTACAGTCAAGCTTTTCAACTTCAAATTACCAAATTTTTGCAAATCAACATAAATCAACTCACGGACTTCCGAAATCAATTTCGGGCATATGCCCAAGTCTGAAATCATGATACGAATCTATCGGAACCATAAAAATATAGTTCCGGGATCGTTTCACAAAATTTAAAGTTTGGTCAATACTTCTAATTTAAACTTCTAAGTCAAGAATCAAGGGTCCAAATCAACCTGAAAGCTTTTCGGGACGGAACTAACCAACCCTGCAAGTCATAAAATCATAAACACACATGTGTGAAGCATCAAAAGGGGAAATGGGATGCAATTACACAAAACGTCTGATCGGGTCGTTATAATATTATAAGATATGATACAAATAGTCGATTGCCTTGGGAGATAGAATTACTGAGAATATTCCAGTATCATTTATTACCATCTCAACTCAGTCAGTTTTCTTGCTCATATCAAGCATATACACTTCAAATAGTGTTGAATCAGTTCTTCAAAAATGCATATACTACACGTGTACAAAAAGGATCGAGAACTCCAAATCAGAGTCAAGAATCCCTCATTACAAAAAAGAAAAAGAATTTTATATCCAAGTCGAGAATGAAACTTTTCTAAGATCAATATACACAAATATGCCACCATAATAAAGGTCACTTTGAACAAACACGTGACTTATGTTTGGTCCAGCAATGATCATTCAAGTTAAACATATAAGCCCTTTTTAATGGCTTATTGTATTATGTCTCGAATATATTATCTCATTTCATTTGTAAATGACTTACTTTTCGACATTAGACTCAGATAGATTATCCTATATACATTAATAAAAATCTCAAGTATTACTTTCGGACATGTGTCCCTCTCTACTTTGAAGTATGTTCATATACTCCAATTCGGGTTCAACATCCAATTACATTAAATGACTCTTCGGGTCAAATTCACTAAGATATATATTTATTCAGGATCAATATTCCCTTAGACTCAATGTCTTACCAGGATTAATATTCTCGTAAATCCTACTAGGATTAATACTCCTTCAGACTACAAATTTACTCGGATCTATCAGTCCTATTTATGTCCGAGTGAAGATGAGACGTCCTCTTCATAACATTTAAAAAATATAAAATCCTCTTTTATTTAAAAGTCAGATACCCAAAGGGAAAACTTTAAGATATCGCACGCGAAACAATAAATTTAAATATTTATATTTCAAGTCTATAAGACTAGATATAAGCACTCGGTAAATTCTTGAAGTGCCAAGGAAGAATTAATACTCGGATAATTTTCTACAATACCAATAATATCTAAACAAACGTGATTGCAATATTTATATCTTTCTCAAATCAAAGAATTCTCTCTATCATCCACCACGATAATGGAAACGTCATCTATCTCGTAGATGAAACTGAGTAGGCTGGGATTGGTTCAGGATAACTTTGAAAATGCTCGGTAAGCTCTTTCCTCCCCTTATTAGATCTTTTCTTCGGAGGACATGCAAAGACATTCTCCGAATCAGTACCCATGGTACTCTTCTTCTTCCGCTTCTAAGCGACCTATATAAAAAATTCAATCTTGAGGCTCATTAGCCGCCGGAGTCTCGATCAAGATTCAAGGTTGTCTATCTCGATTAAATGACTTACAATAGCAGAAGAAAAGAAATTTAAGAGAGTCGAAAGAAACTTACGAGTGTAGTTTCATTTCTCCGGGAACGGACAGTGACTAGGCTCAACCAATTCGAGGGTTAAAACAACTACAAAGCTGGTGTACTATCCCTGTCATGATCATCTTCATGGTCGACAATAATTCGTTTGCTAATCGCAACAAGAGTAAATATTCCGGCACGGAAGAGTTTAAGTGAATATAAGTGAAGAAGATGATAAAGGGTGAAATTTGAAATGAAGGCACGCCACTCCGCTCTAAATTATCATATCCATTTGAGCTAGGTAGATATTGAAGTGGCGGCACGATTCTTCTATCACCGGGTCTATTGCAGGTTGGAACCCAAGGGTGAATGGCACGCCATTAAAGTCTCGGGAAGAGGCGGCAAAATATTTTCGCTATAAATAAAATTATCACTTCCCTAATATTCAATTGAAATTATTCGGAAACTGAGGGGACTATCTGTATTAGTGAAAAATATACTCGTCATGTGAGTCTATTAAATACGATACGTGTCAGTAAAGTTATGAGAAAAGTAAAGAATGACGTATAAGGATGATATATGCAACACCCTCGGGACCGAACATACTCGTATCATATCTATTAGTCTCGGAATTGATCATCATAGAATTCCCCCGGATCAGGTAGGAGAATAACTCATAATTACAAATAAGGAATAAATCAATTAATCCCGGATTACACGGATTTACTATCATTATGTCATCAGTTACAAATCAATTATATAACATACAATAAACACAATAAATGGTTGTAACGAGCAGAACAAGGCAACCAGTTACATAATTGACTCAACATGTACGGAATTGATTCAACATGTACGGAATTAACTCATCAATTACGAAATTTCAGCATTTACTCTGCCATTACAAGTCTTCTAAAAGTAACAGATGAATTTAGTAAATGCTCATAATAGTCCCATAATTCAAGGAGAATGGTTACCTAGAACTAGTCCTATAAATAGACTGACTTTACCACCATTGTGATCATTTAATTTTCTTCTGTGCAATTCTATATATTATAATTTATAGCAATTTACTCCTAAGTTTGTCATAATTCGGCTCTTCAAGCTATGTTCGGCTCATCTTCCTATTAAGGATCATCTAATAAGAATTATTTTTTCTCTGTTTTATTTTTATTATATTTTCTGTCATTACATTTATTTTTCACTTCTCTATCACATTGTATTAATGAAAATTTAAATCTTTCGGATTGAATCAGTTTCTTGTGGCCCATCATATAAAATTAATTGCTTTGACTTTGAAAATTATTTTTTAGGTTAAACAAGTAACCCACAGAAAACCATTTTTGATGATACTTTTGTTGCAATTTGAGTAAGAACAAGTGTTTAAACTTAATTTGAAATGGATTTCGCAAAATGAAAATACTTTTTAAAATCATTTTCAAATATTGTTGGTTATTTTTTATATTTATTTATTGAAATAGCCACCAGTATGATGCAGGAGTTTAGACGATGACCACCTTAGGGGCGTATCTATGTGTTAGAGCATGGGGCACGTGAACTCATGCTCTTCTCTATTACCGTATATAATAATATTATATATATATATATATAAAGAGCTCTATGGTGCAATGATTATTGGATGCACCTTTATAAGTGAAGTTAGCGATTCAAATCTCCGTTGTAGGCATGTCTAGTGTTCCTCTTGTATTTTAATTAAGTATTTTTCTTTTTCTTTATTTTTTATTTGTTCTATTTATTCAAAATTTTCAAATTTAACACATTGCAATCCTTGACCTCCTTTTGTCTCATCGCAAGATTTTATATAATTAAAATTAATAGCAGTAGATAATGTAGCGTGATTCAATAATTCCAGCATTTTTTATATGACGTATAGGTATATATATTAAAAATTACTAAAATTACAAGATTTTTTTTTATTTTTAACCTATAATTTCTAACTTATAATAGAGTCATGCTAAGAATATAAAGGTTGATCCTGTCAAATTTAAATTTTAGATTTACTTTTTTATAATAGTGTACCCATCTTCTTAGGATCTTAGATCCGCCTCTGAACCACCTACTTGTGTATAATTAAAATCCAAAAGGCGAAAACATCGGGGCGGGGACATAGTGCCTTGTTTTCTCCAAATACTCAATGTAAGTTCTCCTATCCAACCTTATCTTAGTTAAGCTTACAAAAGGTACGAAATGTACAGTCACGAGTTTGATCAGCTAGACGAATGATGAAAGTGTTATGGCGCCGGAATTTGAAGTTTATGTAGAATTTTAGTTTTCTTGAGTTATTGGGTTCTAAATTAATAATTTATATATATTCAGTAAATTTCTTAAGTCAAATAGCCGCACCCGTAACCAACCCTGGCAGTTCATTAAGTTACATATGAGTACAAAATAATTACAGCATTATACATCATCAATATCAGATCTCCATCTAATCAGCAATATCCTCAATGATCTGTCTAAATCCAAAGAATAATTACCAAAAAATTATCAAAGAAATAATATTAAATATAGTGTATACGGTGAAATCAGGTGTCCCCGATTTTGTGGGCTCGAAAGCTCAAATCGAGGAATAGAAGGTTTGCGTCAAGGAATAGACTCTATGGACCAATTTCGAGCCCAAGGACAGAATACGAGGCTCGAAGAACTAAGTGCTCGAGGAATATCGGAGCCAAGTACGACCAACTCCGAGATGATGCCATTATGAGTTTATTACAGAAGGACAAGATTTCCGCCACGTCCCCAAGATTGTGACATAAATCCCGGAATTTATTCGTACGACCTAGTACGAATCCGTACTAGGCGATTAGACAGTTGTCCCAATAAGATTCCTTATTGAAAATAGAAATGTATCTTATCTAGGGTTCCCCTACTATATAAAGGGGACCCTAATCATTTGTAAACATTATCAATCAATGGCAAAAGAATATACTCTCTTACTTTCTTGTTCATTGCTCATCAGAATTGTCCTTTATCTTTTTTATTCGTACTTCATTGTTCTTGATATGCACCTCGAGGCCACTTGAACCCGAGGTCGAGACTGGTTGAAACACTGGTTTGATTTTACTTACTTCTCTCATTTATTCATCAGATTTATTGATTATTAATTAGTATTGAATTTAATCACATAACTTTAAAACTACAAACAAGTTTAATTGTTACTCGTACTTTCTAGGTAAACAGTTTGGCGCCCACCGTGGGGTTAAAGATAATAGCGGTTATTTCAATACTGATTCAGATAACATACTAATTCTGATAAAATATGTCAAACTCATATAATGCACCCGTACACGGTGATGACAGTTTTGGATTTCACGGAGAAAATAACAACATAATTGCTCCAGGGGTCGGAGTGCCACCGGTTAACCCTAGAGAAGTACATGTTGCCGACCCGGTCGATGTGAGTTCGCACATTGCTTTGAATGCGGATCTAGGCGCAGATCCCGGAAGAAGTATATGCATGGAAGATCGATCTGGGGGACAAGGTACACAGGGTGTAGGAGATGGGGGAATCAACCTCCAAGTAATATTCGAGATGCTACAAGCTCAACAGATTGCCATCGCTCAAGTTCAAAGTCAGAATAAAACTCCAAGTATAGTCGAACCAGAAAAAACTCGACGTATTGAGCCAGTGCCAGAGAGATCAAACGGTAATGGCTTGGGGATTGACCCCACAATTATGAAGATGCTCGAGGAAATCACCAAAAGGATCGAGTCCAGGGAGAAAAAGATTGAGGATAATGACAAAAAGGTGGAGACTTATAACTCTCGTATTGATCAAATACCGGGGGCACCCCAGGTCTTGAAAGGATTAGACGCTAAAAAATTCATACAAAAGTCGTTTCCCCTGAGTGCTGCTCTGATTCCCATCCCCAAGAAGTTCTGTATGCCCGATACACCAAAATACAACGGAACGAGTGATCCTAATGAACACATTACCTCGTACACTTGCGGGATTAAAGGAAACGACTTAAATGATGATGAGATCGAGTCGGTATTGTTGAAAAGATTTGGGGAGACTTTGTCAAAGGGAGCGATGATTTGGTATCACAACTTGCCACCGAATTCTATCAATTCATTCGCTATGTTAGTAGACGCCTTCGTGAAAGCACATGTTGGGGCCATAAAGGTTGCAATAAGGAAATCGGACGTTTTTAGATAAAATAGAGGAATGATGAGATGCTAAGGGAGTTTGTATCCCGGTTTCAAATGGAGCGAATGGAATTACCACCGGTCTCAGATGATTGGGCAGTACAAGCTTTTATGCAGGGGTTGAACGAGCGGAGTTCGATTACGTCACGATAATTAAAGCAGAATCTGATCGAGTATCCAGCTGTAACGTGGTCAGACGTACATAATCGTTACCAATCAAAGATCAGGGTCGAGGACGACCAGTTGGGAGCCCCATCGAGTTCAGTTCATCCTAATAGATTGGCAGCTAATCCCCCGAGGGATACGGAGAGGGAATCAAGATCGAACATGGAATGGTATCAGCCATATATCGATCGAAGAAACAACGGTTTGGGGCATAACGCTCATCGGAACAATCGGAGAAAGGATCGAGGTCAAAGCTCCCGTGGACTCATAAGTAAGAATGGTTTTGATAAACATACCGACCTCGTTGATGCACCTCGACTGTCGGAGTATAATTTTAGTGTAGATGCATCGGGGATCGTGTTAGTTATTGGAATAATCAAAGATACCAGGTGGCCCAGGCCTATACAAACCGATCATTCTCAAAGGAATCCAAACTTAATGTGTAAGTATCATAGCACACATGGCCATAGAACCGAAGACTGCTGGCAACTAAGGGAGGAGGTAACCCAATTGTTCAACGAGGGTCATCTTCGAGAATTTCTCAATGATCGAGCTAAAAACCACTTCAGGGAAAGAGATGCAAACAGAAAAAATGAGCAGGAAGAACCATAACATGTAATTCATATGATCGTTGGCGGCGTTGATGTTCCACGAGGGCTTATATTCAAGCACACCAAGGTGTCGATCACTAGAGAAAAAAGGACTCGAAGCTACGCGCCCGAGGGCGTCCTATCATTCAATAACGAGGAAGCAGAAGGCATATCTCAGCCGCACAATGACGCCATGGTAATTTCTATTTTGTTAAATAAAATACAAGTTAAACGTGTTCTAGTGGATCCAGGTAGCTCAACCAACATAATCAGATCGAGGGTCGTAGAGCAGCTCAGCCTAAAGGACCAAATTGTACCAACATCCCGAGTCCTAAATGGTTTCAACATGGCAAGCGAAACAACGAATGGGGAGATAATCCTACCAGTGAATGTGGCCGGAACCATTCAAGATACAAAATTCCATGTCATCGAAGGCGACATGAGATACAATGCATTGCTCGGGAGGCCATGGATTCACAACATGAGGGTCGTACCTTCAACCCTTCATCAGATGATGAAATTCCCAATAGTGGATGGAGTGAAAATGTTTTACGGAGAACAACATGCTGCAAAGGAGATGTTTGCGGTCGAGGAGGTGATTCCAGCACCAGCACTTTCGACCTCGAAAAAATCGAGCACCAAAGATAAGCAGACAGCCAAATAGCAATCACCGACCCCAACCTCGACCGAACCGAAGGAACGGGTAATCGAAGAAGAAGAAGAAGATTTCCTTACTCCTCGAACTTTCGTCATTTCCCAAGAGTTAGATGCAACCAAATCAATGGTCGAGGAACTGGAACAGGTCATACTGATCGAGTATATGCCCGAGAAAAAGGTATACCTGGGAACAGGGTTAACCCCTGAACTCAAGAAAAAACTCATTATATTTCTTATCGATAAAATGGATTGTTTTGCTTAGACCCATTTAGACATGACATACCAGAAATAATAATGCACCGGCTAAGCCTCGACCCCAGATTCAAACCAATAAAGCAAAAATGGAGGTCCCAGTCCGAGGTGAAGTATGCATTCATAAAGGATGAGGTAACCAAACTACTTAAAATAGGGTCTATTCGAGAGGTAAAATATCCCGAGTGGTTAGCCAACGTGGTTGTAGTTCCTAAACAGGGAAACAAACATAGAATGTGCGTATATTATAAGGATTTAAACAAGGCTTGCCTTAAAGACTCTTTTCCCCTGCCTAACATTGATCGCATGATCGATGCCAAGGTCGGCCATGAGATCCTAACCTTTCTTGACGCCTACTTCGGATACAGTCAAATTTAGATGAACCCGGAGGACCAGGAGAAGACCTCATTTATTACTAAGTTTGGAACATATTGTTACAATGTAATGCCCTTCGGGCTAAAAGATGCTGGAGCCACATACAAATGCCTAGTTAGGAAAATGTTCGAGGAACAGATAGGTAAATCAATAGACCATTTAACTCATTTTTAGAAAACATTCAAAATCTTGAGTAAGTACAACATGAAGCTTAACCCGGAATATGCCTTCGGGGTCGGTTCAGGCAAGTTCCTCGGTTTCATGGTATTAAATCGAGGGATCGAAATCAACCCTGACAAGATCAAGGCCATAAAAGACATCACTATCGTAGATAGTGTGAAAGTCGTACAATGATTAACATGATGGATAACCTTCTTGGGTTGATTCATTTCGAGGTCGTTGGATCGAAGTCACAGGTTCTTTTCCTTGCTTAAAAAGAAAAAAGGACTTCGTATGGATCCCGGAATACCAGCAAGCATTGGAGGAATTGAAGCGATATTTATCGAGCCCAACTCTGCTTCACACTCCGAAGGTGGATGAAAAAGCTTTACTTATATTTGGTAGTGTCCGAGATAGAGGTAAGTGGGGTGTTAGTTCGAGAAGAGCAAGGTACGCAATTCCATGTTTATTATATAAGTCGTACTTTAGGAGATGCTGAAACTAGATACCCGCACTTAGAAAAATTAGCACTTGCATTAATAAGCGCATCTAGAAAACTAAAGCCATATTTTCAGTGTCACCCAATATGTGTGTTAACCACTTATCCTCTCCGAAATGTTTTGCATAAGCCCGAACTATCAGGCTGACTGGCCAAATAGGCAGTCGAACTTGGCGGGTACGATATCGAATGTCAACCCCGAACGACTATCAAGTCTCAAATCTTAGTTGACTTTGTGGCCGCCTCGTACCCGAAGTGGAAAAAGAACTTTTGCTAGGATTGGGGTACATCATCAGGGGTATCGACCTTTTTCACGGATGGTGCCTTGAATGTGAAAAGGTCTGGGCTCAGCATTATTTTGAATCCACCCACAAGAAGTACTATCAGACAATCTATCAAAACTTCTAGGTTAACTAACAATGAAGCCGAGTATGAGGCCATGATTGCAGGTCTCGAGCTAGCTAAGAGCTTGAGGGCAGAGGTTATCAAAGCCAAATGTGACTCTCTATTGGTGGTGAACCAAGTAAACAAAAGCTTTGAAGTTCGAGAGGATAGAATACAGAGGTACTTGGACAAATTACAGGTGACATTGCACCGCTTCAAGGAATGGACCCTGGATCACTTGCCTCGAGAGCAAAATAGTGAGGCCGATGTGCTCACAAATCTGGGATCATCGGTCGAAGAAGACGACATTGTCCCGGGGACTGTCGTCCAGTTATCGAGGTCCATGGTCGAGGAGGGTCATGCCGAAATAAATTCTACGAGTTTGAATTAGGATTGGAGAAATAAGTATATTGACTATTTGAAAAATAGAAAGCTCCTATCAGATCATAAAGAGTCAAGGGCTCTACGAACCAAGGCTGCTAGGTTCACATTGGATGAAGATGGAACATTATACAGGAGGACTTTCGATGGACCATTGGCGGTGTGTTTAGGGCCAGGGGATACCGATTATGTTCTACGAGAAATCCACAAAGGCACTTGTGGGAATCACTCCGGTGTCGAGTCTTTGATTCGCAAAATTATTAGAGCAGGTTATTACTAGGATAGCATGGAAAACGACACAAGGAGTTTGTTAAAAAGTGTGATAAATGTCAAAGGTTTGCACCAATGATTCATCAGCCCGGAGAGTAACTACACTAAGTACTGTCCCCGTGGCCTTTCATGAAATGGGGAATGGACATAGTCGCCTCTCTACCAACAGCCCCAGGTAAAGGTAAATTCATTTTGTTTATGACTGTAATTAAATTGCATGCTTGGCCAACTCTGGATTCTTGTTTGATTATCTGATTAGTTGTTATGAGGCGGGAATTGTTTCGTGCCTTATTCCATGGGTGAACATGCTTTTAATTTGGTAAAGGGAATTGCATACAAGATTGATGAAATGCTAAACTTACTCCAAACGCTTCTCAAGTTAGATTTAAACTAACCCATTTAAACAAGATTAATGGAATTACTTATTAGAAGATGCTACTAATGGTATTCGAAACTTGTCCTATAAACTGCCTAAGCGGGATCCAATAAAGTTGAAACTCAAAAGATTAAAACTATATTGCATTTGGCAAGATTAAAGGCCACCTGCCCTACATATTCAAAACATAACTGGAGAGGGAGTTCAAATTAACAATTATACTAGCTAATTGTACATTCCATGAATTACATAGCTACATCATGTATACTACTAATCAAACCATATATCGCAGTTTTACACCAACTAAGTTTCAATTAAGTACGAGCTCACTAATGTGTTCTCTATTGAGCTACAAACTAAAGAATTACACAATTTTAGCAACATTTATAAAGCTGTAAGTACAGCAGCAACTGATTAAACTCCTTTGCATTTTTCATTTCATGTTTTTACTGTTACATCAGTATGAGATTCAAATGTGTACCTGGAAAGTGCTTACAATTGAAGAGGCAGAAAAGTCAGTAGAGCAGTAGTAGCATACATAAAGCAGCAGTACAGCAGGACTAGTAAAACCAGTAACGACAGTAGCAGAAATCTCTAGGAAAGAATAGAACCCAAAGAAGAAGCCAGTAGCTTGAAAAGTAGTGCTTGAAAATCAACAGACAACTAGGCTGCCCGATAAATCCCAACAGTACAAGAAGATTGCTAAGATTGCAAGCAGAGACAACAAAACAGTAGTTTCTGGTTTTGAATTTCTGAGCAGAAGACAAACTGAAGTTCTTTTTGTGGAACCTAAACTTTTAACACACTAAGGCCCTGGAAAATTCTTCTTTCTGGTTTTTAAAACTCTTGCTCTCTTTCTGATTTCAGCACTCTCTCTTTTCTGATTTTCAGAACTATTTCTTCTCAACTCTCTACTGTCTGCCTATTCTCTGATCTGTTTTTTTTTTCAATTCCTTTTTGAAAAACCTCCTCCTGAACTAGTGGAAAACTCGTCCTTTTATATCCTATTCAAACTATCCACCAACCTGTTAAACAATTCAAACTCCCCTCATCCCTCCTCCTGTTTTTCCACTCACAGACATAAAGAAAAGTCCTTCCCATCAGATTCCCTGACAGCCCCCTTTTGTTGTTAAAGTGACCTATCTTTATTAAATTAAGCAAAGCATGGGCAGCAGGAATATGCCCTGACAACACATGCTGTCCAATTAACCCTAACTTGTTAACAACTGACAATGCACATGTTGTCCACGCAGGGACAAAATTCCATGTCAATTTGAACTTTGAAATCTATGTTAAACTGCAGCTATAAACCAATCCTTAAGTGTTTTCTGATTCAAACTGAACAAACTACAAGCAGCTATACTCAATTCTTAATTGGATTCAAACAAAGCTTCAGCAGAAAACAAATAACATGAATCAAATTATTACCATTCAAAGCTGAAACTAATTGACGACATATATTGAATCGACTACGCGAATTACAACACATACAATCAATAGCTAATGATTAGAATCGAACAGTATTGAACAGGGGGTTCAGGTTGCACTGTCAAAACAAGAAATGACCCTGGGAACTAATTAATCGATCGAAATTTATTTCAATCAATTACACTATTAAACACATACACTTATCAATGAATAGCAAAAGAGATTCGACCAAATGAAAGGTCCGGGCAAGATGGACAGAACAGTCGACACAAAAATTCAAAACAAATCAACTAAACATTTGGACATATGAACAGACATTTAACTATAACAAAACAACAAAATGAACTGACAAGGAAAAGAAAAACAGAAATACCTTAAAGGTTTGAAAAACAAATTAGAAGACCCTTAATACCTGTTGAAAGAATGGTACAAGAATGATCCAATTTGTCCTTGTGTCTTTATAAAAAAGACTGGTTCTGAATTTGTTATAATCACCATGTATGTTGATGATTTAAATATCATTGGAACTCCTGGGGAGCTTCCAAAAATAGTAGACTGTTTGAAGAAAGAATTTGAAATGAAAGATCTTGGAAAGACAAAATTTTGTCTTGGTCTACAAATTGAGTATATGAAAGATGGAATATTTGTCCATCAATCAACATACACCGAAAAGATTTTAAAGCGATTCTATATGGATAAAGCACATCCATTGAGTACCCCGATGGTTGTGAGATCACTTGATATAAAGAAAGATCCATTCCGACCTCATGAAAATGATGAAGAGCTTCTTGGTGCCGAAGTACCATATCTTAGTGCAATTGGGGCATTAATGTATCTTGCCAATAATTCCCGACCAGATATAGCTTTCTCAGTAAGCTTATTGGCAAGATTTAGTACTTCGCCAACACAAAGACACTGGAATGGTATTAAACATATATTCAGATACCTCCAAGGGACCATTGATATGGGTTTATTTTATTCAAATGAATCCAAGCCATCATTGATTGGTTATGCAGATGCAGGATATTTGTCTGATCCACACAAAGGTCGATCTCAGACAGGCTATTTATTTACAAGTGGAGGTACAGCCATATCATGGCGTTCGACAAAACAAACTATGGTTGCTACTTCTTCAAATCATGCAGAGATAATAGCCATTCACGAAGCAAGTCGAGAATGCGTTTGGTTGAGATCTATAACTCAACACATTCAGCAAACATGTGGTGTTTCTTCGAAAGAGAATATTCCAACAATATTGTATGAAGACAATGTTGCATGCATAGCTCAATTGAAAGGAGGATATATCAAAGGAGATAGAACAAAACACATTTCACCGAAATTCTTTTTCACTCATGATCTTCAGAAGAATGATGAAATAGATGTACAACAAGTTCGTTCAAGTGATAATTTGGCTGATCTGTTCACTAAGGCATTACCAACCTCAATATTTGAAAAGTTGATATATAAGATTGGAATGCGTCGTCTTCAAGACATTAAGTGATTTTTCATCAGGGGGAGTAACTACACGCTGCACTCTTTTCCTTAACCAAGGTTTTGTCCTACTGGGTTTTCTTGGTAAGGTTTTTAATGAGGCAACAAGCAATGCATATTACAAATAACTATGTACATCCCAATATTTTTTTTGTAAGTTCTTAATGAGGCACATTATCTTACATGGACATCCAAGGGGGAGTGTTATGAATAGTTTGTACATTGGATGCCCATGTTGTGAATAATTTAAAGATTAAATCTCCTACTTTATGTCCATCATCTTTACTTTTTATGCCTACAAAAGGCCATGTAATTGCAATGGAAAGATACACCAAAATGAAATAAGAAAACACTTCTCTTTTTTTTCTATCTCTTCTTATTTACATTTTACTGCAATTGCTTTTATTTTATAACATGCTAAACTTTTCAATCAACTAAAAAGACTCTTTGGCTCATTTAATTTAATACTTTAGCTAGGTCACCCTAATAAATTCAATGGTGATATGATGAGTCAAAGTCAAAATTAAACTTCACCATCCAGGAAGGTAAAAAGATGTTGATAGCATGTTAGGGATTGCTTTTTGGATATTGGAAGCAATTAATTATTCATGATTTGGCATGTACAGAATATAAATTTTATTTTCGATTCTACGAGAATTTTTATTAAAGGCTTTCATTTGCTTCTCTTCTGATAAACACTAGAATAAACAATATTCACTAAGATAAGCGCAACCCCTTGAGTAAAAGCTACTACAGTTGGTTGACCAAATGAGGATCCCAAATTGCATGAGCATTAAGTCTTACAAGTAAAGGGTTCTGCACCCATGATTCTACCTTTTTGAAGTGCGCATACACAAAGGAAAATTTTTTCTTGTCCAATACAAAATTTAATATAAGAAAATTAAATATTCAAAAAAAAATTGAGTGAATATAAAGAATAAAATAAAGGATAAATTGTACTCTCACTTTACAAAGATCTTTCCAAAATTTATAGAATTAAATTGTACCAACCATTAATGCAAATAAATTTTTATTATTAGATTATCCAAAGGATACTACAAGTAAACTTTCATAAGAATTGAGACATATAATCTTGAAAATAAGAGGTCACATATAACGTACTATCAGATAATCTGTAAATTTTTTACACTGATGATGTATATATTACTTAAACTCAAGTTTATAACGTCGTCGTATGTGATGCTTCAGCCTTGCTTTCCGAAACGCATCTTTTTCTTATTTTTGGGGACTTTAGATATTATGTACTTTAGCAGAGTACAACTACACAAGCACGTGATACAACTATTGTAACGTGCAGGTTGCTCTAGTAGCATTCTGCGGGTCTAGGGTTGTGTTTGGTGGTTGTGAGCTTGGCGAGGAAGAAACCTTTAGATATCGTATTATGTATAGAATATTAAAAATACATAAGAAATTTACTCGCACCTGATGATCATATTTAGCAAATTAATACAAGATATGTGCAAGCAGAGACGGACCTACATGGTCACTAGAGGGGTCACCGGAACTCGTTAACTTCGGCAAAAACTGTATATATATACTTGTATATACATCAAGGACCCGCTAAATAATTTTGATGTGCCCCTCAAACACAAAAGTTTGATTGTTGGGCTGGTTTAACATGTGGCATTTAGTCGTCCCTCTCAAGATGACCTGGGTTGGGTTCAAGACCCAGCGGCAGCATAATGCATGCTCTTTTTCATTTTATTTTTTTTCTCTTTGAATTCAAGGTAGTTTAGTATTCTGTATTTAGAGCTCAATTTGGTTTTCTCTCTCTTTTTTTTTTAATCTTTTCTGAGTTCAAAAATATTTTAGCACTAGTACATTTATTGAATTTAGTTTAGCTTTGCTCCCTTCAAATCTTTCTCTCAAAAGCCTCAAACCAAGCTTCTCTCCACGATTAGTTCTTTAGAGCTTCTATATAAAATAGTCAAAAACTTTTTTGAGAAACGTCTTTCTAGAATTTGAAAAAGGTAACAGAGAGAGACGTAAAAAAATTAAAGAAAATTGGAGAGGAATAAAATATTCCATTAGCAAGAAGCCAATTTATACTCGTTATCATGATAACTAAGTCTATAAGCATCATCATTTTCTTGACTTGTATTAAAATAAGTAATTCAACAAAATTCCTCTCAAAAAGAGCGATAGAAAAACTTCAAAATGCTTGTGCCTTCAAAAATCACTTCGGCAAAGTAGCATACCTCCGTCGATTTAGCGATGGCGATTGAGACTCTGCTTGAACTACTTAACGAATATTTAATCTTGATTTTATTTGAGTAAGTATTTGATATTTTAAAAGATATTTTTGATCACTGACTCATAATCATTAAATTTTCAAGGAGTTAGTACGCTAAATTTTATCGCTATTAGCTTATATATCTATGTTAAAGATAGTGGTGCCCCCGCTGTGCTCAAATTCTGGGCTCACCTCTGTGTGCAAAGTTTTTCCCTATCGTTACTATATATAAGCTAATTTTTCATAATATATGCAGTAGTTCTCTAAGTTTTCAAAATTCGAAATGTTAGGGACTTAAAAATGATTTAATAAGTATATCGGGTAGCCTTGTTGGGTCGATTTCCAATAGAATATGAGGGTATTTAGTGAAGCTTATAAGCTGGTCAAATTGGCTTATAAGCATATTTTGACTTATCTACGCATTTGGTAACCACCCAAAATGCTTATAAACTAAAATCAGCTATAAGTCATAAGTAATTGGTCACCCACCTTATGACTTTTCCGCTTATAAACACTTTTAGTTTGACCTAAGCTTTTATATACTTAATAATATTTTTTATTCACAAAATACTTTTCTCAAAATAAATTTTCTAATTTTCTCTTCGTTCCATATTTGTTGTTTATCCTTTTCTTTACAAAGAGACTTTTTAATTTATAATCTTTTATAAAAAAATTTAAGGGTATTTTAGTCATTTTAATAAAAGAACAACTTATCAGTACTTTTCTGCCAAACACATCAACGGCTTATTATCAGTTTCAGCACATCTATTCAAACACGTAAATATTTAATTAAAAAATCAATTTCAACACTTAAAAATACTTTTAAAAACTTCAAGCATGTTACAATCAGCTCATCCAAACGGCATCTGTATATTTATTTTCTTCCTGAAACGTCCTTTTCTCGTGCTAAAATTGATAATGTCGTTGATTTCTTACCATAGTACGTAGAAATTGGCTTGCTATCATATACTGTATTATAGATTATTGACTTGTCAACATATTAACAATTAGTTGCTAGACGTAATGATTTGTTGACAAAATTGACGTTTCAAGGTAAGGATGGAAAATTCAAAAGTTCGGCAGATAAATTCAGCAGCCAAGACTTAAGAGTGAAGACATTTCTTAAAAATTTCATACTGAAATTCTTGTTCATTTGGTGTGTCCAAAGCTAGCCAAATGCTATAGACATTAATTTTCTTCCTTTTCTATATCCCAAGTCGACATTGAAGTGTGGTTTTGTTTGTTCGGTTGTTGCTATTTGCTTTTTTCACATTTCCATTTCTTTCCCTTGTACTTCAAAAGGAAAATAAAATCTGTACAAATACCAGAGCTCTGTTTACCTCGAAAATACGAGTAATAATTAAACTTGTTTGTGATTTTAAAGATAAGTGATTAAATTCAATACTAATTAATAATCAAGAAATCTGATGAATAAATGAGAGAAGTAAGTAAAATCAAACCAATGTTTCAACCAGTCTCGACCTCGGGTTCAAGTGGCCTCGAGGTGCATATCAAGAACAATGAAGTAAGAATAAAAAAGTTAAAGGACAATTCTGATGAGCAATGAACAAGAAAGTAAGAGAGTATATTCTTTTGCCAATGATTGATGATGTTTACAAATGATTGGGGTATTTTCAGTAAGGAATCTTATTGGGACAATTGTCTAACCGCCTAGTACGGATTCGTACTAGGTCATAGGAATAAATTCCAGGATTTACGCCACGATCTTGGGGACGTGGCGGGAATCTTGTCCTTCTATAACAAACTCATAACGACATCATCTCGGAGTTGGTCGTGCTTGGCTCTGATGTTCCTCGAGCACTTAGTTCTTCGAGCCTCGTATTCTGTCCTCGGGCTCGAACTTGGTCCATAGTGAGTCTATTCCTTGACGCGAGCCTTCTGTTCCTCGATATGAACCTTCGAGCCAACAAAATCGGGGACACCTGATTTCACCGTATACAAATAGTCCTCGCGTTTCTTAGAGTAAAATGATAAGAAATGATTTGAACCTAGATTTTTGGAGTCTCTGATGATGACGTCTTTCCCGTGACGTAGGCGCTCGAAGTGACTGAAATGTCCCGTCGGTTCGCTTCCCCAAAACATTAAATACGTGCCAGTAATGGTCGGCCATTAGCGTTGCCGAACCGTTGCCGCTTATATATAAATACGGGGCTCCTTCTTTGAACTAAGAACTTTACTTCTTCATTGCATTCTCTTTGATCCCTTCTTCTTTTTATCTCTTTCTCTCATCACCTGCTTCCACTGCCCTTTAAGTGCCAGAAAACGCCAATATTCGCCATCTTCCGTATCTCTTAACTTAAAACCATGGCAAAAATCTCTAAAACAGTTCCTCAAAAAGAGAAGCCTCTTATTCCTCTTCCCGTCTGGCCAAACATGCGGCGCCATCCCTTCACGAAATCATTCCCAGCCCATGTGTGATAAATAAAGATTTCAACATTGAAACTCCCCCCAATATCCCAGGCCGATGTGAGCATGTATCTCGATACATTAGTTCGATATTGAAGAAACATTTCAAGGCCATGAAAAAGGAATGTGACTGGGGAGACGAGGTCGTGGTACAGATCCCCGACCCTCGAGGAGAGCATCACTACTCACGTGGAGGGGTTCTTAAGTGTTTACACTTACCCCTTCATACTGGGTCTCCTTGATCCAGTAGTGATTGACTTTTGCAAAAGGTACGAGGTTACTCTCGGCCAAATCCATCCCTTCTTTTGGCGCATCGTGATTATGCTGCGCTACTTCTCCAGTAAGGCCGAGGGATTAGAGTTTACTCTCAACCATCTCATTCGGCTGTATCGGCCTCAGCTATTTCGAGGGCTGATCAAACTTCAATGTCGATCAAGCAAAGCCTTCTTTGCTAGTAACGATGAGGATAAAGACCGAGGCTGGATGAGCCAGTTCGTCAGAGTGAGGACCTCGAACGTCATCCCTAGGGAAAAAATTCCATTCCCGGAGAAATGGAACTTCAAACGTAAGTGAAGTCTTTTTCCAAATACCCTCTCGTATTCCGCTTTCGAGTTTCGTAATGCCTTTACCTTTTTTGCAGCTGTGGCTTGGATGCCCCATGAGGTCCCCGACCTCGAAGACTGGGTCCAGAAATTAGCTGCAACCTCATCGTATGATGAGCGCAAATGGCGTGACTTATCGAGGGGAAAATGGGAGGCCAAGAACCACGGTTAGTTCCTCTTCTAGGTTTTATGATGCTTTCCTTTTACTGGAGATGTTTTCCACACTTACGCTTATCTATGTAGGCATTGGAGATGTCTCTGAAATGAGGTCAGCCCCGCCCGGGGAAGAGACTTAGTCTTTAGTTCCAAAAATGGGGAAAGACAACAAAAGAAAAAGGGCTTCGAAGCCTGAAGACCCCCAAGACAAGAAAGCCCCTGCTCGAAGGCTAAGGAAGAAACTTATTCATATGGACGTAGATTCAGCCCACAAATTCCTGGATGATGAAGAAAACGAGGGTGAAGAATAGGCACTGGTACCCCGAACTAGGAAACCAGTCGAGACCGCCAAGCCCTCCGAACCGGAGACCTTGCCTCGTGGTGAGGAAACTCCAAAGAAAGACTCGGGCAAAGTCCCCGAGTCCCCTGAGATCGAGATTATTCCCCCGCCTTCGACAAGTACACCTGGGGGGCAGATACAGAGAATCCCGAAACTAATAAGAGCACCCCGAACGAAGAGCTCGGGGCCATGACAATAGGTCACTCCCTTCCTCTGCCATCTTATTTCGATGAGGCAATAAAAGATGTTCAAGCTCTGCGTACGCCTGACCTGAGCAAGGTTCCTTTAAGAAGATCCTTTTCAGGATTTTTTTACTGGGGTCGATGATGCTGTCGACCTCAATGATGCATCTACTCTCTTTTAAGAGGCTCGTCATCTCTTTTCTCGGGTAAGCACTAACTTTTTGTTGTTGCAAAAAATTCTTTGTTTTCTTCTCCTTCTATGTTAACTAATATCTCTTTGTTTTTGTGTAGGACATTACCAAGTTCAGGGCCGAGCTGAGCCAATGTGAGGCCGAGCTCAAGAAGTCTTCGGATGAATAGAAGGCCCTGATGCTCCTTTGCGGCCAAAACGAGGAGAAGATCAAGGAACTTCGGGCTGATTTGGCCAAAGCCCGTAAAAACGAGGCCGAGCTAGACAAGCAGGTAACCGTGAGAGTATGGTCTTCTTGGCCTCACTGTCTCAGCTGCAACAGAAATTAAAGTTGATCGAGCAACTTCGGGATGAGGTTGATCAGGTTAAGGCCAATTGCAACCGATGGAAGGAGAACATGGATCGGCTTGCTACTAAAAAATCTGGCCCAGTCTAAGAAGATCGAGGAGCTCGAGGTTAAACTCGCTGAAGCCAGGGCTGAGGTTGCTGAAGCCAGGGCCTAAGTGGAGAGGATGAAGGCCATGACCGATAAAACCATCGTCGTATACTTAAGGGATGTCGAGGATGTTCAAGCAGAGTTAAGGGAGGCTTCCGATTAGGAAAAACAGAGCAACAATCTGGCCAAGTGCCAATATCAGAGGGAGACCTTAAAGAGATCCACGCCTGAGGTTTCGACCTCACTAAAGAGATAGCTCAAGCAAGAGCGTTGGAAACCGATGCTAGGTTCCTCATTTCTTCCGATGATGAAGATTCCGCTAATGGTTCTGGGGGGGGGAATGAGGGTGGAGTCCCCGAGGAGGAGGTTCCCGAAGCTCTTAAAGAGGTGGCTCCCGAGGATGCGGCTCCCAAAGTAGATTAGTTTCTTTTTGTTCTTATTTTTTGTAAAAGGCCCTTTGTGGGCATTTGTAAATACTTTCTATGAATATAAGAAGTTCCCTTTCTTTTCACTTTATCTCCGATTTGTATTGAATTATACTTTGTCTTCATTTGTGAAAATTTTGGATGTTACAACTTCAATGATCAAGCGAGCACTAGCTCAGACTCAGAATAAACCCTTAGGTTTTTTAGTGATCAGTGGGCGATCTTTGAACTTATAATAATATAATACCTCTTAAGGTTTTTTGTTAATCCTCGAGCAATGCTTAAGTCGATTTGATGCAAGCCCGGGATGATGGGACTCTTGAGTCCGAGTTGAGTGAGAGCAAGGTCTCGAACTCTACATGCTTCGGCCCTTAGGCTCTTTTTATATTGGCCCTTAGGCTCTTTTAGGTCGGCCCTTAGGCTCTTTAATTTGGGCCAATTCGGCCTCTAAGACGGCTATAATTTTTCCCTCTTTTCGGCTAAAAGACTTAGTAAAATTTTTTTATGCCTTAGCATGTGTTGATGTAACCGTTGGGTTTTCGAAGGTTCAATCGATTGGAACCTTATTTGTAACCCGTTTGTGTTACGATAATTTAACACTTCTTGAGGTTTTTCCGAAGGCTGATGTTATTGAAGCCTATAAATTATTCGAGGGCTGATTTTATCAAAGCCCTTTTTTATTTTCTTTTGCCGAGGGTAGCCTGATTTAATCGGTTTTTCAAAGTATTTGAAGGACTTTAACTTATGGCGGAAGTCAAACGTCTCCGAGCTGCATTATTTCGGTCGTAGCCTTTTTTATATGACCGTAGTATTTAATGTGGTCGTAGCCTTTGATATGGCCGTAGTCTTCGGGTATGTCTCTTGGACTTGTTTCCAATAACTCTTGGAACTTGTTCGAAAGGTTAGTCCCCGAGTATGATGGCCTTGGCCTTTATGTCGAGGGGATGCCTCTTTGAGGTCTTATGAATTTCGAGTTTAGATGACTTGAATGCATTGACTGTCGATGACAGTCCCCGAGTATATGAGGTGTATTCGCATTTTGGCCCTTGAGTCATTTCTTGCAAAATCACAAGTATGATGTTCATATAGTAGCAAATCTCTTTAGGACACATCGTTTTGATATAGAAAGAATGCTTCTTTGAATAATTGATACATGCGTACATGTTTTGTCGTCGGGGCTCGACTATTCTACATGGACACGGTTCATCCGACCATTTGGCCCATTACAAAGTTATCCTATCGAGGCCCTCTTTCGCATGAAGTATTTTCCTTGAAAATATTATCTGCGAGGGTGATGCCCCCCAGTATTCGAGGTTGATTAAAAAGAAGCCTTGGATACTGTTGAGTTCTCCTTAGGTAGCACATAGTTGTTTCCTTCATTAAAAACCTTGCCGATAAAACCCTTTTGGGACAAAATCCGATCTAAGGAAAAAAGAGTGCAACACGTGCTTTAAAACCTAAGGTCTTCGTGTAAAAAGGTGCCCTCGATGTCTTCGATCGAACACCTGCAATGAGTTAGTTTTAAATTCATAAAAGAGAAAATCATTCCTTAGCAGTAGTATCGTTTGAGTAGTGATACATTCCAATTGTTCGACAGTTGTTTGCCTCCCATCGTGCCAAGTTTTTAAGATTCTTTACCAACAACTCCGATGACTTGGTACGGTCCTTCCCAATTCGGGTCCAGTTTCCCTTCATTCGGGTCTCGAGTATTGAGGGTGACCTTCCGTAGAACTAAGTCCCCGGTTCTGAAGTGTCGAAGGTTAGTCCTTCTGTTATAGTACCTCTCGATTCTTTATTTCTGCGCCGCCATCCGAACGAGTGTAGCCTATCATTTTTCATCTAATAGCTCGAGGCTAGTATTCATAGCCTCGTGATTTGACTCCTCCGATGAATGTTGAAACCTAGCGCTGGGTTCTCTGACCTCGACCGGGATTAAGGCCTCGGAACCATATACTAGAGAGAACGGAGTAGCCCTCGTGCTGGACTTCGATGTCGTTCGATATACTTAAAGGACCTCGGGTAGAACTTCTCTCCATTTTCCTTTTGCTTCATCCAACCTTTTCTTTAGGCTTTGAATGATAGTTTTATTTGTTGACTCGGCCTGTCCGTTCCCAGTTGGGTGATACGGTGATAAGATCCTCTTTATTTTGTGTGCTTCAAGGAATTCCGTTACCTTGTTGCTGACGAATTGCTTTCCATTGTCACATACAATCTCGGTAGGTATCCCGAACCGACATATGATGTGGTCTCAGATGAAGTCAATAACTTCCTTTTCTCTGACCTTCTCGAAGGCCTATTCTTCCACCCATTTTTATATGCTTCTGGCACTTTAAATCCCTCAGGTACTTTCATAAAAATTTCATTGTCTAATGATCCATACAAATAGGCTGTAACAACATCCATTAGATGCATATCAAGTTTTTCTTGCACTGCCATATTTATGAGATACCTGAAGGTGATAGTATCCACTACATGAGAATATATCTCCATATAATCAATTCCAGGCCTTTGGGAAAACCCTTGTACCACAAGTCGTGCTTTATATCTAACGACTTCATTTTTATCATTTCGTTTTCACACAAAAACCCATTTATACCCTACTGACTTTATGCCTTCAGATGTTCGAACTATGGGTCCGAAGACTTCACGTTTTCCAAGTAAAGTTAACTCTGCCTGGATAGCATCTTTCCATTTTGGCCAATCATTTCTCTGTCTACATTCATTGACAGATTTTGGTTCAAGATCCTCATCTTGTTGCATTATTTCAACAACAACATTATAAGCAAATATGTTATCGATAACAATATTATTTCAGTTCTATCTTTTCTCGGTTGAGATGTAACTTATTGATATCTCTTCATTCTCATTATTTTCAGGTACCTGAACCTCCCCTAAGGTCTTATCATTTGTTACGTCTTGGGGCTCTTCTTGAGCCACTACCTCTGTATTATGTTCAAAGAAACTGCCAATAGAGCCTCGGACACTTCTGAGACTAGTGAGTATATCCCATTTGGGGAGGCTTCTAAAGGAAACTCTAGGATAGCACAACTGGAAGTCCAGTCCCAACAAATCCCCAAGAAATTCTCGGGGAGACTGTATTTGGTTGATGAGTCCTCCTCCTCTAAGGGTTCATCTGGGGGTTCGGAAGAGGGTAGTAAATATTTTGAACCCTCTTCCACACATGCTCCCTCAGCTCCAATTAATTTAGATGGCAATGATGAAGTCCCGAATGATGGGAGATGGGGTGATACAATTATGGGAGGCCTGGCTCGATCAAGGAACCCAGAGGTGTGGGCTGATAAGTTTGTTAGTGAGAAAGCTTATGCAAAATTTAAGGAATGGTGAACTCAAAGGTCGCTCACTCTTGAGAAACAGTTCATAACCAAAGACCTGAGCCATCACAATCCAAATGTTCTAAAGTAATTCTCAGAGAGAAAAGGATGGAAATGGTTCTCCGGTTGTCCACATGATGCCAATGAATACCTCGTCAAGGAGTTTTATGACAATGTTGCCCACATCAAAAAGGGTACAAAAGTGACGAAGGTCCAGAACTTGAAAATCAGGTTTGATTGCCAAGCACTAAACATATATGTAGGGTTTGAGGAGGTTGAGGCGGGGTAATACCTGCAGAATCTAGCCTTGGGTGAGGCAGTTCGCCTATGGCTAGCTGAGCTACTTGCTATTTCGGGGACGTAACCTGTATGGCTCATAACAGGAATGTCAATCGTCAGAAATACCCTTAACTTTGAAGCAAAAGGGTGGCAAACATTCGTGTGCAGCCGTCTTGACCCTTGCCAGCATGAAAATGTCCTTCCACTTTCCTGAGCAGTATTGGTAGCTTCTATCATGGCAGGATATCCTATTAATGTAGGGAACTTGATGTCCTACAACATCTCCAACACAGTCCAGAAAGAAGAAAGATCTTATCCCTACCCCAATATCCTGACTGAGTATTTCAAAAATCAAGGGGAGGAGCCGAGACATTTTAATGTGGAGGTGAAGGCTAAAAAACCTTTCTCATGGTATCACCTTCAGGGAGCGGACAACCCTAAATTCAAAGGTAAAGCCACTACCTCCACTGTCCAGTCTAAAGAGCCAGGGGTAGTGGCTACTGGATCAGTTGTCGTGCCCTCCACAACAACCGGTACTTCTACTGGAGTAGCAGCCATGCCTCCTCCATATTTAGTGCCACTGTCAGTGCCTTCATCTTCTACCTACCCTCAAACTGCACTGAGGGTTTCCCAGATGCTATCCAAACTCAATAACTGGATGTAGGCAGCTACCATAACACTGTCTACCATATCCAGTGCAGTGGCAGCACAGTCTTCAGTCCCAACCTCCCCCTAATATTGGATATACTGATTCATCAAAATGGCAATCAGAAAATCTTGCCGTAAATAAATCTCCAGTCATTGGCTCTAGATATTTTATAATAGAAGGAGATTCAAATCCAACATATATCCCCAAACTTCTTTGAGAACCCATCTGTGTGCGTTGTGGTGGAGCAATTGGAACATATATCGTACAACCAAAGATCCTAAGATGGGAAATATTTGGCTCCTAACCAAAAACCAATTGCAATGGGGAGACTTTATGATAACTTGTGGGCCTTATCCGCACAAGTGCTGCTGCGTGCAAAATAGCATGACCACATACTGAAATGGGAAGTCTTGTTCTCATAAGCATTGGTTTAGCAATTAATTGGAGGCGTCTGATCAATGATTCTGCTAGACCATTTTGTGTATGAACATGAGCAACCAGATGCTCAATTGTTATCCCAGTTGAAATACAATAATCATTAAAGGCTTGAGATGTAAACTCACCAGCATTATCAAGACGAATTGTCTTAATTGCATAATCTGGAAATTGTGCTCTTAGCTTTATTATTTGAGCCAACAATCTCGCAAATGCCATATTGCGAATTGATAGTAAGCACACATGTGACCATCTTGTAGATGCATCTACCAAAACCATATAATATTTGAATGGTCCACATGGAGGGTGAATGGGCCCACATATATCACCCTGTATACATTCCAGAAATGCAGGGGATTCCATCCTAACTTTAATAATTGATGGTCTAATAATTAATTTTCCTTGAGAACATGCAACACAAGAGAATTCCTTAAATTAAAGAATCTTCTGATTCTTCATTGCATGTCCATGTGAATTCTCAATTATTTTACGTGTCATATTAGAACCAGGATGGACTAACCGGTCATGCCAAATAATAAAATTATCTTTACTAGTAAACTTCTCGTTTACTACGGCATGTATTTCAATCCTGCTAATACTTGTATAGTATAAGCCGGAGGAAAGAGCAGGTAACATTTCAAGCACATATTTCTTACCGGACATTATTGTAGTAATATAAAGATATTCAAACTTTTCATCATATGCAGTCTCAATATGATAGCCATTTTGGCGAATATCTTTGAAATTTAATAAGTTTCTTTGAGATTTACTACAATATAGTGCTTCATCAATAGCCAAATTTGTTCCTCTTGGTAGTAATAAATTGGCTCTTCCAGAACCTTCAATTAATCTTGTATTACCGGATATTGTATTAACATTCGCTTTTTTCATTACCAAATAAGAGAAATATCTCTTATCTTTTAAAATAGTGTGTGTTGTAGCACTATCCATAAGACATATATCATCTTTATTAATCTTGAGTCCAATTGAAGACTGAAGAATTTTCATATTCTTCATAAAAAAAAGACAAATAATACATCATAAGAAATATGAAAGACAAGTAGAAAAAAAATATTAAGAAATACATTAGGAAAGTAGAAACTAGCAACACATGATACATTAGGAAGATACACTCAAGAAAAATAAACTAGTTGCAAACATAAAAATAACAACTTTTATAGCTCCATTCCCCAGTAAGATGATTAGTTCTTCAGTCAATGTCCTCAAAGAAGTCTCCTGTGACGACCTGACCCGTCGTCTCATGCATTACCGCTCCGTTTTCCCTATTTTCAACTTCTTTATGCTTCATTATCTGTAATTGGTATGATCGAGTTGATTTGGATTGGTTTTGGTAGGAAATGAGACACTTAGTCTCTTTAAGGAAGGCTTAGTTTGAAAAAGTCAACCGGATGTTGACTTATGAGTTAGAGGGCTCGGATGTGATTTCTGGTGATTCGGTTAGCTTCGAGGGATGATTTGTGACTTAGGAGCGTGATCGGAAGGGGTTTTGGAGGTCTGGTGTAGAAATTAGCTTGTTTTGGCGAAGTTAGTATTTTGGCGATTTCCGGTTGGTAGGTGAGATTTTGATCCGAGGGTTGGAACGGAATTCCGAGAGTTGCAGTAGCTTCGTTAGGTGATTTGGGATGTGTGTGTAAAATTTCAGATCGTTCGGAGGTGATTTGGTCGGGTTTTTGATTGAATGCGTGTTTCGGAAGTTTTAGAAGAACTTAAGCTTGAATTCGATGTGAATTGACGGTTTTGGTGTTGTTCGAGGTGATTTGATGATTGGAACAAGTTTGAATGATGATTTAAGATGCGTTGGTGTGTTTGGTTGAGGTCCCGGGGGCCTCGGGGTGGTTTCGGATGGCTAACGTGAAGAGTTTGGACTTGTGTTGTTACAGATTTTCTGGTGCTTCAGGTATTTTCGCACCTGCGGTTTGAGGACCGCAGGTGCGGTGTCGCAGATGCGGGTTAGGGGTCGCAGAAGCGGAAAAGTTAAGGATTGGCTGGGATCGTAGATGCGGATAGGGAGTCGCACCTACGGAGCCGCAGATGCAGCTATTGGACCGCAGATGCGGCCAGGCGGGACTTAATGAGGTTCCGCAGATGCAGAGTATCAACCGCAGAAGCGGTACCACAAAAGTAGTACCGCAGAAGCGGCTATTTGACCGCAGATGCGGTTATGGCTGGGCGAAAGGTATTTAAGTTCTTCTTCGCAAATTTTGAAGGGTTTCTCATTTCTAACTTCGGACTTGGAGAATTTTGGACGATTTTGAATAGGGATTTCAAGGAGCTTCGATAAGGTTAGGATTTTTGGACCTAAAACACAATCCTATGGTGTTATTACATGAATTAAGACTAGAAATTTAAGATAATCATGGACTAAAAATGGAGGTTAGGGCTTGAACTTAAGAGAGCTAAGATTAGGGATTTGAGGGGCAATTGAACTCCGATTCTTGTGATTTTTATATGTATGAACTCGTTGCGAGATAAGGAATCTAATGATGTAAAAATTTCTGAGTTTCGAGAAGTGAGCCCGGGGCTCGAGTTTTGCCAATTTCGAGATTTTTGATATTTTCCGATTGTTTTCGATTGGGTATTGTTCCCTTAGCCTATTGTGACGTATTCGTTGTGGTTTTGGTCAGATTCGACGCGCGAGGAGGCCGATTTGAGAGGCAAGGTCATAGCGAGCTAGAGTTTTGGCCGGCTTGAGGTGAGTAATGATTGTAAATGATGTCCTGAGGGTTTGAAACCCCAGATTGCACAACGTAGTGCTATATTGAGGTAAGACACGCGCTTAATGACGGGCGCGGGGTCGTATACTATTGGGGATTGTGACTTGGTCCATCCCGATTGATGTTTTTACCGCGTATTGACTGAGACTTAATTGTTATCATCATGACTTGGGCTTATTGCCATATTTGGGCTTCGTGCCGACTATTTGAATCCTTCGCGGACTTTTATCACTGTTTCCTCACTATTTTGACATACTACTTGAACTCAGTCCTATTGATTTACACTGCTTTACAAACTCAGCCACTTCTACTTGAATTTGAGACTTAAATGATCTTTCAAATGGTGTTTGGGCTGAGCACTACTGTTTTACTGATGCCCAAGGGGCTTGTGATGATTTCTGGACTGAGTGAGACCGAGGGCCATATGTGAGGACATGCTGAGTGATATGAGATACTTCCTATGCCACGAGGTGGCTTGAGTGATGTGAGGCCGAGTGATGTGAGGCCGAGTGCCGAGTGATGTTGCCACGAGGTGGCTTGATATAGCGCTTGGGTCGTAAGGGGCCCCTCCGGAGTCTGCACACCTACAGTGAGCGCGAGTATCCGTTATGATCTGAGAGTGAGCCCGAGGGGCTGATACTGTTCTGAGTGACTGATACTGAGCCCGAGGGGCTGATACTGTACTGAGAGTGAGCCCGAGGGGCTGATCCTGTTATGAGCGATTGATATTGTGCCCGAGGGGCGGATTTCTACTTGTTATTTACCTGTTAAATTACCTGTTTTACTTGTTTTTAAAAAGGAATATCATTTGATTTCTTCATTGATTTACTGCTTTAAGTGATTTTACTGCTTGATATAGAATTGCTTTGTGCCTTTACGTGTTTTCATACTTTCAGCCATTATTTATAATTATTACTCACCGAGTGGGAGTACTCACATTACTCCCTGCACCATGTGTGCAGATTTAGGCATCGCAAAGTCCGCTCCTGAGTGCTGATTCTCCCAATTCAGGCAGTGATTCGGAGACTACGAGGTAGCTGTTGGCGTTTGCAGCCCCGTGCCTCCCTTATCTTGTCATTTTCATGTTTGTAGAACTATTGTATCATATTTCGTGTTCAGTAGACTTGTATCCGGATTTCTTAGTTGCTCATGACTTGTGACACCCCGTTTTGGGTTATGTCGGGATGGTTTCTACTGTTCTTACCGTTAATTCCGCAATTTATGGATATTATATCATGCTTTAGAACTATTTATGCTATTTAACTGTTTAAAAGAGGTGTTCTGTTTGGTCTGGCTGGCCTTGTCTTCACGAGAGGCGCCATCACGACCGGGTTCGGGAATTGGGTCGTGACATCTCCAGCTTCTAAATGAGTAATATTTGTTAGGCCTTCAAAATCATCATCTTTATATGCAAGATGTGCCTTAGAATCATATTTGTTTGAGGGACCTGCTTCATCATCATTATTTTGAAAGGTCAAATGTGCCTCCACATTATTTTCTTTTTTCCTGAGGGAGGCTTGATAAAGTTTGACAAAATGTTCTGGCGTACGACAAATGCGTGCCCAATGACCTCTCATACCACATCGGTGACACATACTAGTTTTACCTTTTGAATGATTAATTTGAGAACCCTTATTGTTCTCCAATTTATTTCCACCATAATGACGATAATTGTTTCGCCCCCTGCCACGTCCACGTTTATGACCATGTCCACGACCACGGTAATTATTTTGTTTTCTTTCAAACTTATCATATGCTGCTACAGCATTTACTTCCGGAAATGGAGCTGACCCAGTGGGACAAGCTTCATGATTTTTCATTAATAGAGTATTATTCTGCTCAGCCACAAGTAGGCATGTGATTAACTCAGAATATTTCTTAAAACCTTTTTCACGGTATTGTTGTTGTAGCACCACATTTGAAGCGTGAAAAGTAGAAAATATTTTTTCCAATAAGTCCTCATCTGTGATAGTGTCTCCACATAATTTTAATAGAGAACTTACTTTAAAGATAGCAGAATTATACTCACTTACGGTTTTAAAGTCTTGCAACCTTAAATGTATCCACTCATACCGAGCTTTCGGTAATACCGTAAGTTTTAGGTGGTCATATCGATCCTTCAAATTAATCCATAATTCAAGTGGATCTTTTACGGTTAAATATTCAGTTTTTAACCCTTCATGTAGATGATGACGAAGGAAAATCATGGCCTTCGCTTTATCCTGATTTGATGCTTCATTTCCTTGTATAATAGTATTTCCAAGACCTTTAGCGTCAAGGTGAATTTCAGCATCAAGAACCCATGATAAATAGTTCCTCCCGGTGATGTCAAGTGCCACAAATTCAAGTTTTGATAAATTTGACATAGTGAAAACTATCATAAAAGATGAATAAGTTAGAGAAATAATTATAATAATAAACAATTAATGAAAACAAAACGATTAAGGTAAAAGAAATGAAAATAGAGCTATATCATGTTAA
This sequence comes from Nicotiana sylvestris, assembly GCF_000393655.2. Taxonomy (NCBI): domain Eukaryota; kingdom Viridiplantae; phylum Streptophyta; class Magnoliopsida; order Solanales; family Solanaceae; genus Nicotiana; species Nicotiana sylvestris. The sequence goes on from NC_091061.1 coordinate 141,525,967, forward strand.
CAATCTACTATTTCATTTTATTCTTGCCATAAAGTAGAAATTACATACTTGTTTCATTTCACTTTATATTATTGATATATATATATATGTGTTAATAGAATCGAACGTGACTAACATTATCTATATGTTCCAATAAATATAAAGTAATTAAACTATAAAATTATTGCTTGTCAATTCATTTCTCACGGTTCTTCAAAATGCCTTAAAGATATGTTTTGATCCAGGGAGTCCATGAATATTATAAGTATGAAATTAGTGCATAGCTAGTTTGATGACTTTGAGGTCCTCTAAGAGTTGAGCACGGAAGGAAATAGTTATTTTATCACTGCAATGTACTTAAACTATTTAAGATGCCCAAGTGCACAAGTAATCTACAAACAGTGAGCATATGATATGTACTGCCATAAATAAAATGATTATAATGATACATACCTTAATAAAATATGGCTCAACTTAGCGGGAGTTAAGAATAAAATTAGAGCTTCGTGCTGATAACGTGTTATAAAATAAAAGCAATGCAGTAAAATGTAAATAAGAAGAGATAGAAAGAAGGGAGAAGTGTTTTCTTCTTTCACTTTGGTGTATCTTTCCATTGCAATTACATTATCTTTTATATGCATAAAAAGTAAAAATGATGGACATAAAATATGAAATTTAATCTTTAAGTTATTCACAACATGGACATCCAATGTAGCATCCAATGTACAAACTATTCATAACATAGCTAATTTATTTTAACGTATTATATGGAGAGACCAACAAAATAATCTTATGACCACATGATCAATGGGGTCTTCCAGATTGTGGCTAGTGATGTGCATGTCACTTTGCCTCATTCAACTTAGGACCATTTCCTTGACACCTTTTCTATTCAAAATTAATGGAGGATATTTTCATGTTCTAGCTAAATATGCGGCTAACTGACCTTAAAAGTTACATACATTAATTAAGAGATACAAGATATATATATATATATATATATATATATATATATATATATATATATATATATATATATATATATATATACCAAAAAGTTATGAAACAACTTATTTTTGCTAAATACATAAGTTATCATTGCCACCTAATATATATTAGTCTTGAGAGTATTAGAAATAACATAAAATATAGAGAAACATTAGAATCACAAAAGAGTTACTTTGAAAAATTAGAACTGGCATTAGAAATGGTAGTCTAATAAAGTTATAATTAAAACATTGAGAAAACAATAAAGTTATGTGTAAACTAGATATAATTAATCCAGAATATGTAATTAAAACAGTCTCAATAAAAGCTACGAATCAAAATCTAGAAGACTTCAAAATTCAAATTAAAGAACTTATGAATTTAGGAGTAATAAGAAGATCCACTTCTAAACACAGGTCAGCAGCCTTTATGGTTAGAAACCATAGTGAGATAGTAAGAGGAAAAGCAAGAATGGTAATAAACTACAAAAGACTTAATGATAACACTAGAACAGATGGATATAAGTTACCTGATAAAACAAAACTGATAAATAGAATACAAGGAAAAAAGATATTCAACAAGTTTGACTGTAAATCAGGATATTGGCAAGTAAAAATGCATGAAGAAAGCATTGAGTGGACTGCATTTACTTGTCCAGAAGGACATTTCGAATGGTTAGTAATGTCGTTCGGACTAAAGACAGCTCCACCAATTTTTCAACGAAAAATGGATAGTATATTTAGAGAATATAAGAGATTTGTTTTAGTATATGTAGATGATATATTAGTATTTAGTAAAGATATTAAGGAACATTTAAGACATCTACAGACAATATTTAGATTATTTGTAGACAATGGAATAATAATTAATAAAAAGAAAATGGAACTATGTAAATATTATATAAATTTTCTAGGAATAATTTTAGGGGATGAAAAAATTAAATTACAAACTCATATTCTTGTGATTTTAGGAAATCTAAATTTTGTTCTAATTTTTCTAGAGTCTTTCTTTGTTTAGTTTGTAATGTTTCCACTAGTTCTAGTGTTCTTATTATGTTTTTATTATATTTTTGGGTTTTTTCTCCAAAGTTGATTATTAAATCTACTAAAGTATTGTATTGTTTATCTTCGGTATGTGATATATGTTCTCCACTACTAAAATTGCACTTTAGTACTGTATTATCTTTTAATATTCTATACTTCTTTTTTGGGTATATTTTTAAATCTAAAAATTCTAGGTTCTTTAATTTATCTATTTTGTTCAACCTAATGGTATCCAATTTTTTCGTTTTTTAAAGAATTTTATTCTTTGATTTTCTAAATATATTTCTCCTTTTATATATTGTATATCTCACTCTAAAGCTGATATGGTTTCTGAACTAATACTATATTTTACTATATAACTCGGTTCTCTATTTATTTTTAGATCTGATTCTTTTATTTGTTTAGCTAATTCTAAAGTTGATATTAATAGAGTCTTAGTCTTTCGTAGTATTTTCTTTAATTCTTCTTTTCTCACTATATTTCTACTTAAAATCCAATAGTTACAAGCTATTTCTTTAGCTAAAGGATGTTGTCTTAATATATATGTTACCCCAATGGGATATGTTTTATCTTCTTTCTGATGGTTCGGATATAATCCTTTTCTTGTTGTATTTCAATATTAGGTCTTTTTATTTCAAGAAGAAGAAAATTTTGAAAATCTTCAGTATTTAAAATATCTAGTTCTGATTTTTCAAAGAAACTCTTTTGTGACTCTAATGTTTCTCTATATTCTATGTTATTTCTAATACTCTCAAGACTAATATATATTAGGTGGCGATGGTAAGTTATGTATTTAGCAAAAATAAGTTGTTTCATAAACTTTTTGGTCCGAAAATTTTCTTGCTCTGATACCAATATAATATAAGAGGGGGTTGGATAAATTAAAAAGGGGGGGTGGCTAAAAATTAACGTCTTAAATATGGTAGTCTGCTACTAAAATACTCATAAGGAAATATTTTACAAAGTGTTTGTTTTGGAGGATGGTTGGTGATGAAAAGGATATTGAAAAGGATATTACCTCCGTTTATTTTACAGTTTTATGTTATTCTGTATAGTTTTATGTTCATATGTTCGATTATTAGTTTGATAACAACCAGATATCACTCTTAGTATATGGTTAGCTTCCCAATTTCTTAACAATTCTGATGAATTAACCTGTAAATTCCTAGGAGAAACTGGTTAAATAAAACTCGAAAATAATTAAAAAGGGTATAAGTGTTTAACCGTGGCCGGAGTGAGGTTAAAAAAATAAGAGTTAAGAAAAGAGTTAAAATCTTTAAAAGATTGGGAAGAAGAGATGAACAGAGTGAATTAAAAAAAATTACAATAATAAAGAAAGGAGATAAAGGCTGATCAAAGTACAATAGATACTAACACAGGAAATTTTTCTGAAAAAAAAAGAAATATATATATATATTCCTCACCAAACCTCCCCATCCTGGGGAATAAACACACAGGTTACTTTGGTTCAAAATCGGGTTATCCTGGAATTATAACAAGGATTATTATAATTTTTAGATTACTAATAAAATTATAATTGCGATTCTCTATCCCATATTTTATATGAGATGGATAAACCTATATATAAAGGTTATTCTGATTTTAGCGAATACCTTCAACTAAACACATGATAGATTTAATTCCATTATTACCAGAATATAACACACTTAATCCCTCCAACCAAAGGGTTTGAGAGTTATGTTCCTCACTACAACAAATTTTGGCTTAAGGCCTTGTTAATTTAGATCATATTTAGTGTCACGATCCAAGTTCTCTCTCTATGAACTGTCGTGATGACACCTAGTCTCTATAACTAGGTAAGCCTAACACATTGCGAAAATAAAACAAAACATGAAAATTAACTACTGACAGTACAATTATCTAATAAGCAACTAAATGTCACTTGGCATATACAGTTATCACTTCAGAAATGTACCGAACAATACCCAAAATCCGAAAACTCGCAAGTCACAAGCTACTAAAATGTTCTAACTGTTCTATACATCATCTCTACAGAAAGAAAGAGAAATGAACGTAGGGGATAGATGGGGACTCTGAGGGTCTGCGGGCGCAGGCAGATGTACCTTGAAGTCTTCAACAAGCAGCAACAACTGCAACTAGTGGTGAAGCTGGTACGATGAACCTGAACCTGCACACAAAAACATGTGTAGGAAAGGGCATAAGTACACCACAACGGTACTCAGCAAGTACCAAGCCTAACCTTGGTCGAGTAGTGACGAGATCAGGTCAGACCCTACTGGTATAAATATAATGAAATAAGGCAGAAAGAAATATTACAGTAAAATAAATACGAAAATCTAACAGGAATAAAACTCAATGAAAACCAATAGCTCAAACCACACTAATAGCAATAGGGAGATCTCCCAGGATACCGTCTCGTAGTTCCAAATTTAAATGTACAGAGGGATCTCCCAGAATACCGTCTCGTAATCCCAAAGTAAATATGCAGTGCTGGGGGACCTCTCGGAATACTGTTCCGTAGTCCCAAAGTAAATATGCAGTATAGGGGGTCTCCTGGAATACCGTTCCGTAATCCCAAAGTAAATATGAAGCTCAACCAATACAAGCAATAGTTATAGCAAGGAAATCTGCAGTTTAGACTAAGTTCACATCAAAGGAAACATGTAATTTCACTAAATATGTTGCACAGAGTTCAAATAGACAGTTTAAACACGTTGGCATTTTTTTCTAATCTAAACAAGGTAATTACATATACTAGTGTAGTTCAAACAAGGAAAAACAAGTTAAGACTTAGTGAAAATGGAGTTTTATAACAAATAGCCCGTGTACGTACTCGTCACCTCATGTACACGGCGCTCATATATCAAACAGTACCAAAATCCTAAGGGGAGTTCCCCCACACAAGGTTAGGTAAGCCACTTACCTCGAACCAAGCTCAAATCAATCCAAAACAATGCTCTTTTCGCGAGTATCCGACTCCGGATGGTCCAAATCTAGCCAAATCAATTACATAACGTAAATATAGCTAAAAGCAACTAATCTAGCTAAGGCAAGAAAATAGAAAAATGCCTAAAAAGACTCCCCGGGCCCACATCTCGAAATCGGGTAAAAGTCAATAATTATGAACACCCATTCACTCATGAGTCGAACCATACCAAATTTTCTTAAATCCGATACCAAAATCTCGATCAAAACCCCAAAATTCGGCCTAAGAACTTTTCTCAATTTTCCCAATTTCTACCCCAAATCTGAAATTAAATGATGAAATTAAGCATAGATTAGTGGGATATAATCATAAAGGAGTTAGGAATCATTACCCAATAACTTCCTTTGAAAATCTCTCCAATTTTTGCCGTCTACCGAACTCTCAATCAAATTTTTTTGTTATGGACTCAAACCCTCGTTTTTTAAACTTTAAATCTGCCCAGGAACGTCCTTCTTCGCGAACGCGACCACCACCTCGCGTTCGAGTAGAACAAAAGTCCACTGCTCATTTTTCCTCTTTTACGAGCGCGAGTTACCTCTCGCAAACGCGTAGCTTCAGCTGCCAGGACCTTCACGAAAGCGACCCCTTATTCGCAAAGGTGAAGAGTAAATTCCTGAGGTCCCAGCTGTTCCACCTTTCCTCTTCGCGAACGCGTTCAGCTCCTCGCATTCGTGATGTTTCCACTGACCAACCTTCACGAACGCGATCTTCCTTTCGCGAACGTGAAGAATAATTTCTCTTCCTGGCCCAGCTCTTCTTCGCGAACGCGAAGAACAAACGTATGCAACAGAAAAACTAGCAAAATTTGCCATCCTTTTATGTCCCAAAATGACCCGTTGAGCATCCGAAACACACCCGAGGCCCCCGGGACTTCAACCAAACATACCAACCCATCCTAAAACATCATAGGAAATTAGTCAAGGCCTCAAATCGCATCAAACAATGCTAACATCATGAATCACCCTCCAATCCAAATGTTAAAAACTTGAAACTTCAAAATTCTACAACCGATGCTGAAACCAACCAAACCACGTCCGAATGACCCCAAATTTTGCACATAAGTCATGTTTAACACTACGGACCTACTTCAACTTCTGGAATCGAATTCCGTCCCCGATATCAAAAATTCCACTATCGGCTCGAAACTCCAAAAAATCAACTTTCGCCATTTCAAGCCTAAATGAGCTACGGACCTCAAAAACACAATTCGGACACGTCCCTAAACCCGAAATAATCATCCAACGGAGCTAACGAAATCGGCGCAATTTCATTCCGGAACCATTTTCATACAGTTCCGACTATGGTCCAAATCTTAAAGCTTAAACCTCCATTTAGGGACTAAGTGTCTCAAAATACTCCAAAACTCAAAACGAATCTTCCCGGCAAGTCATAATAGCAGAAATAAATACAGGGAAATAATTAATAGGGGATCGGGGCTCTAACTCTCAAAACGACCGGTCGGGTTGTTACATTTAGTAATGGTTCAACTAAGTATAAATTGAATCATAAATACTATTAGCACACATATAAAGGGTCGTTTGGTAGGGTGTATAAAAATAGTACCGAATATGGTGTATTAGTAATGTTGGAATTAGTTATGCTAGAATTATTTCATATCGATTGTTTGGTTTAGTGTATTAAAAATAACATGCATTGTATAATATTTTTTATAAATTATTATTTACAAAAATACCCTCCAAAAACGTTGAGAAGGATTTGCAAAAGGTTTTGAAAGAGCAGTTCTGCCTTTTATACATGCTTATTTGTTTATTAAAAATAATAATATTTGTCATGACCCAAAACCAACCGTCGTGATGGTGCCTATCGTAGAAATAGGCAAGCCACTACTCAACATCTCAACACAGTAAAAGCTTTGAAATTAAAGACGGAAGCAATTAATATTTAAGAGAAGCCTTTTTGAAACAGAAATAATCTGGAATACGATACAATCTATCCCAAAACCGGGGTGTCACAGAGTATATAAGCATCTATACCGGAATATAGTATACAACAATGTCTAAGGAATAAAAACTGAAGTACAGATAGAGATAATGAAGGAGAGTCAAGGCCTGCAAACGCCATGTAGCTACCTCGATAGTCTCCAAATCCTAATTCCTCGATCAACAACCTCCGTGACCCGAAGCACCTGGATCTGCACACGAGGTGCAGGGTGTAACGTGAGTACAACCAACTCAGTAAGTAACAAGTCCAACCTTTGGACTGAAAGGTAGTGAGAACTCAACCGGCACAGTTCAAAATAGAAATAGCAATGCAGAAATGTAGGCATGCTTTCATGTTAATCAGATAGCTCAAACAGTAAAATAGACCAAGTCTGAACAATGTGAAGAATATAACTTTTCTACTTCTACATGCCAATGCACATGATGTACGTGCTAGCACCATACTAATAGCCTCATGTGCTCACACTCTCAAATGCTCAATACTCCGTACTATATATGGCCCATGCTGCCCAGGGAAGATCCATCTCGGAATATATACACATCATTGACCATTAGTCACCCAGTACCGAGTAAGGCCAATCCATCCCGTGGAGAAGATCTATCTCTAGGTATATAATGCTTTGGATAAGATCCATTTCCAGGGAAGATCCATCCTTCAATATCAATCGCGCTCACTGGAGGGGGTGTACAGACTCCGGAGGGGCTCCTTCACCCCAAGCGCTATCATAAATCAGTATAATCGATGCAGCGTACAACCCGATCCCATAACTGTCACTCATAACCAGGCCCCCGGCCATACTCAGTCATCAATCTCTCCAGCCTCATTTACGGGCTCACAATATCATGAAACTATCCCGAAAATAATGATATGATGTATCAATAAATAACAACTGAAACTAAGATATGATATGAAATGAATGAATATGACTGAATATGAAACATCAATGAATTCAGTAATATGACCGCAAGAAACGACCACTATGGGTCCCAACAGTACTAGCATAAAGCCCAAACATGATATCTAGCATGATTGACAACTCTATTACTTTCTCACAAGATAAAAACACAAATATCAACAAGATAGATCCACTATACAGTGCCATGGAATCAACCAATTCATAATTTTCATGATGCACTCCCGCATGCCCGTCACTTAGCATTTGTGTCACCTCAATACCAATCACATAAAATATAATTTGGGGTTTCAAACGCTCAGAATCAAGTTTGAAAGTGTTACTTACCTCAATCCGGGCAAAACTCTACTCTACAATGCATTTGCCTCTCAAATCAGTCTCCAAACGTCCTGAATATAGCCACAAGAAGTACAATACAATTAATATAGGCTAAAGGGATCAATTGCACAAGAAAAACACTAAATTATAGCCAAAATCTCGAAATCCGACAAAAGTCACAAAATTCGAAAGTACATTCACTCACGAGTCTAACCATACCAAATTTACTCAAATCCGATAACAAAATCCCATTCAAAACCTCAAAAATCTACTCCAAGAACTCTTCTTCATTTTTCCAAAGTTTCCTCCCTAAATCACAATTAGATGATGGAATTAAAGCATGAATTTGACCAAAATTAGATAGGAATCACTTACCCCAAACACCCACGCAAGAATCTCTCCAAAAATCTCCTTCTACCGAGCTCCCACTTCAATTTTATGATATGAACTCGAAACCCTCGTTTTGAATCGTTTAAATCTGCCCTAATGCACTTTCATCGCGAATGCGTCCTTTTGCTCGCGTTCACATAGACCAATTTGCCTGGCTCTCAATTTAACACTTCGTGAATGCGACCACAGCTTCCCGAACGCGAAGCTTAGCCAACTCCACTCTTCGCGAACGTGAACCCTGCCCCACGAACGCGTAAGAGGAAACCAGAAGAAACACACCAGCAGTTATCACCCAGCAACCTAAGTCCAAAAATGATCCGTTAACCACCCGAAATTCATCCGAGGCCCCCGGGACCTCAACCAAATATTCCATCAAGTCTCAAAACATCATACGAACTTAGTCGAACCCTCAAATCACCTCAAACAACATCAAAAACACGAATTACACACGGATTCAAGCCTAATGAAATTTGAAATTTCCAAATTCTACAAATGACGCTGATACCTATCAAATCACGCCTAATTGACCTCAAATTTTGCACACAAGTCATAAATGACACGACGAACTTACTCCAACTTCCAGAAATCCAATCCGACCCCGATATCAAAAAGTTCACTCCCAGTCAAACTCTCCAAAATTCCATTTTTTGTCATTTCAAGCCTAACTCTACTACGGACCTCCAAATTCTAATTCAGATGCGCTCCTAAGTCCAAAATCACCTAATGGAGCTAACATAACCATCAAAATTTAAATTAGAGGTCGTTTACACATAAGTTGACATCCGATCAACTTTTCCAACTTAAGCTTTCAATTAAGAGACTAAGTGTCTCAATTCACTATGAAATCTCTCCAGATCCAAACCAACCAACTCGGTAAGTCATATAACAGTTGTAGAACACAAAAGGAGCAGAAAATAGGGGAACAAGGCTATAACTCTCGAAATGACCGGCCGGGTCGTTACGTCCTCCCCCTCTTAAATAAACATTTGTCCTCAAACGGGTTAAGAAATATACCTGGAGTCTCAAATATGTGTAGATATCTGCTCTGCATCTCCCACTCGGTCTCCCAAGTAGCCTCCTCCACAGAATAACCTCTCCACTGCACCTTTACTAAAGCTATATCCTTTGATCTCAACTTTCGAACCTGCCGATCCAAAATGGCCACCGGCTCCACATCATAAGTCAAATCACCATCCAACTGAACCGTGTTGAAATCCAAAACATGAGACGGATAGTCGATATACTTCTGGAGCATAGAAACATGAAAAACTAGATGCACACTCGACAAGCTATGTGGCAAGGCAAGCTTGTAAGCCACCTCCCCAATCCTCTGAATTACCTCAAAAGCCCAATGAACCGAGGGCTCAATTTGCCCTTCTTCCCAAATCTCATAACACCCTTCATGGGTGAAACCTTTAGCAAAATCTTCTCCCCAACCATGTAAGACACATCACGGACCTTCCTGTCAACATAACTCTTCTGTCTAGACTGCACAGTGTGAAGTCGCTCTTGAATCAATTTAACCCTGTCCAAAGCATCCTGAACCAAGTCAGTACCCATTAACTTAGCCTCGCCCGGCTCAAACTAACCCACTGGAGATCTACACCGCCTCTCATACAAAGCCTCATACGGGGCCATCCGAATGCTCGACTGATAACTGTTGTTGTAAGAAACTCCGCGAGCGGCAGAAATTGGTCCCATGAACCACCGAAATCAATGACACAAGCGTGTAGCATGTTCTCCAATATCTGAATAGTGCGCTCGAACTGTCATCTGTCTGAAGGTGAAATGTTGTACTCAACTCAACCTAAAGGCCTAACTCTCGCTGCACGGCTCTCTAAAAATGCAATGTAAACTGCGTGCCTCTATCTAAAATGATGGAAACTGGCACACCATGAAGGCGAACAATCTCCTTGATGTAAATCTCGGCCAACCGATCTGAAGAATAAGTAGTACCCACTGGAATAAAGTGTGGGGACTTGGTTAGCCGATCCACAATCACCCAAATAGCATCGAACTTCCTCGAAGTCCGTGGGAGCCTAACTATGAAATCCATGGTGATCCGCTCCCACTTCTACTCCGAAATCTCTATCCTCTGAAGTAATCCACCCGGTCTTTGATGCTCATAATTTACCTGCTGACAATTGAGACATCGAGCTACAAACCCAACTATATCCTTCTTTATTTTCCTCTACCAATAGTGCCATCTCAAATCCTGGTACATCTTCGCGGCAACCGGATAGATGAAATACCGCGAACTGTGGGCCTCCTCAAGAATAAACTTTCGTAGCCCATCTACATTGGGCACACATATCTGGCCTTGCATCCTCAACACCTCACCATCTCCTATAGAAACATCTCTGGCATCACCGTGCTGAACCCTGTCCTTAAGGACAAGCAAATGAGGATCATTATACTGGTGCTCTATGATGCGATCAAATAAGGAAGACCGAGAAACCACACAAGCTAGAACCCGACTGGACTCTGAAACATCTAATCTCACGAACTGGTTCGCCAGGGCTTAAACATCAACTGCAAGAGGTCTCTCACCAACAGGAATGAATGCAAGACTACCCATACTCACTGTCTTCCTACTCAAGGCATTGACCACCACATTGGCCTTTCCCAAATGACACAAAATAGTAATATCATAGTCCTTTAGCAGCTCCAACTATCTCCGCTGCCTCAAATTTACATCCTTTTATTTGAACAATTACTGGAGGCTATAATGATCAGTAAATATTTCACAAGACACACCATAGAGGTAGTACCTCCAAATTTTTAACACATGAACAATGACAGCCAACTCCAAATCATGAACATGGTAGTTCTTCTTATGAGGCTTCAACTGACGAGAATCATAAACAATTACTCTACCTCCAGTATCAAAACATACCCAATACCGATCTGAGAAGCATCACAGTATACTGTATAAGAATCAGAAGCTGATGGTAGAACTAGAATTGGAGTGGTGGTCAAGGCAGTCTTGAGCTTCTGAAAGCTCTCCTCACACTCATTCGACCACCTGAAAAGAGCACCCTTTTGGGTCAATTTGGTTAAAGGAGATGCAATAAACGAGAAACCTTGCATGAAGCGACAGTAATAACTAGCCAAACCAAGAAAGCTCCGAATCTTTGTAGTTGAGGACGGTCTGGGCCAACTCTAAACCGCCTCTATCTTCTTTTGATCCACCTGAATACCCTCACTAGACACTACGTGCCCCAAGAAAACCACTGAACTGAGCCAAAACTCACACTTGGAGAACTTGGCATAAAGCTTCTCCCTCAACCGCTGCAACACGACCCTCAAATATTGGGCGTGCTCTTCCTGGCTACGAGAGTACACTAGGATATCATCAATGAACACAATAACAAACGAGTCGAGATAAGGCCAAAATATATTGTTCATCAGATGCATGAACGTTGTTGGGGTGTTGGTCAACCCAAAAGACATCACGAATGGGTCCTAAAATCTATCTTAAGAATATCCGAGTCCCGAATCTTCAACTAGTGATACCCAGACCTCCAATCAATCTTGGAGAACACCCTCGCTCCCTGAAGCTGGTCAAATATATCATTAATACACGGCAAAGGATACTTGTTCTTAATTGTGACTTTGTTCAACTTTCTATAGTCAATGCACATTCTCATAGTGTCATCCTTCTTCTTCACGAACAGAACTGATACACCCTAAGTTGACACACTAGGCCTAATAAATCCCTTCTCAAGGAGTTCTTGAAGTTGCTCTTTCAACTCCTTCAATTCAACCGGTGTCGTACGGTACGGAGGAATAAAAATGGGCTGAGTGCCCGGCACCAAGTCAATACCAAAATCAATGTCCCTGTCGGGTGGCATGCCTGGCAGGTCTGCAGAAAACACATCCAGAAACTCTTACACCACCAGAACAGAATCAATAGTAGGGGTTTCTGCACTGGCATCCCTTACAAAGGCCAAATAAGAGAGACAACCCTTCCCAACCATCCGCTAGGCCTTCAAGTATGAAATCACTCTACTAGAAACATAGTCTAAAGAACCTCGTCACTCAATATGTGGCAACCCCGGCATTGCCAACGTTACAGTCTTAGCATGACAATCCAAAATTGCAAGACATGGAGACAACCAATCCATACCTAAGATCACGTCAAAATCAACCATACTAAGAAGCAAGAGATCAACTCTAGTCTCCAATCCCTTGATAGCCACTACACACGACCGGTCCATAATAATAGTATCGCCCACCGGCGTAGATACATGAATTGAAGAAACTAAAGACTTACGGGGCATATCCAGATAATGAGTAAAATACGATGATACATATGAATAGGTGGAACTAGGATCAAATAATACAGAAGCATCTTGATGACATACTGAGACAATACCTGTGATCACGGTGTTTGAAGCAATAGCATCTGGTCTGGTAGGGAGTGCATAGAATCGGGCCTGGCCGCCACCTAATTGGCCTCCTCCTTTAGGGCAGCCCCTAGCTGACTGAGCTACACCCCGAACTGGCTGGGTGGGTGGTGAAGTAACTGGTGTTGAAGTCGTAGGCTGACTCCTCTGTTGAGCTGAACCTCATAAGAGGCGGGGACAATGCCTCTTGATATGACCCATATCTCCACACTCAAAGCAACCTCTCCTTGCAAATGGCGATGGGGACTGAAGGGAGCCTCGAGATAACTGCTAGAACACCCCGACATGGATGAACCCTGAGCTGATGGTGCATGAAACGAACTCTAAGCTAGAAGGGCACTGAGAGATGAGTGACCCTGATGAGAACTGTGAGAACCATGGCTAGATGATGCACCACGGCGAACTGCGCGAGCCGTCGGAGCATGCCTGTAAGGACGACCCCTATCATGGTATAACTGACCTCCAAAAGGAACACCACTAAAACCACCTGATCCACGAGACCTCTTGGCCTCCCTCTCAACCCGCTCCTGGCTGCGGACCAACTCTATCTGTTGAGCAATGTCAACAACCTCATTGAAAGTAGCACTGGATACCCTCTCTCTAGTCATAAGCACCCGCAACTGAAATGTGAGTCTATCAATGAACCTCCTGATCCTTTCCCTATCAGTGGGAACTAACCAAACTGCATGATAGTCTAACTTAGAAAACCTCATCTTGTACTGCGTCACGGAAATATCATCCTGACATAACTGCTCAAACTATCTACACAGCTCCTTTTTGCGAGACTGCGACATGAACTTCTCCAAGAAGAGAACGATGAACTCCTACTAGGTAATGGTGTTGTACCGACAAGCCTACGTCTCTTATAAGCCTCCACAACTGAAGGCAGCTCCAAAGAACTGAAAAATAGTTAACGAGACACCACTAGTCTCTAGAATACCTGTTGTACGGAGCATTCTCTGACACTTATCCAAAAATCCATGTGCATCTTCCGCCTCTGTACCACTGAAAGATGGAGGCTGGAGTCTCTCAAACCTCTCCAATCTATGCTACTCATCATCAGGCATGACAGGAACCACATAGTCCTGAGCAGCTGTAACCGGTTGGGCTGGTGGTGCCTCCGGTGTCTGGAGTCCCTCCATCACCTACTCTAGTGTGAGGGCGGCGAGAGTCTGGTGCCTCCCCCTACCTGAGAAGTGGTTGCTGCGGCCGAAATAGAGACTGCCTGAGCAAGACTGGTGCACGCAGTCAGAATTTGAGTTAAGGCCTCCTGAAGGCCTGGAATCACAATAGGTATGGGCGGTGCCTGAGCTGGCCCCACTGGCGCATCCACAACTGGGACCTGCTCCTGAACTAGCAACTGGTCGATCTGCAGGTACTGCCCTAGCTGGTGTGCGAGCTGTACCTCTACCCCTACCACATCCTTTACCGCGACCTCGGTATCTCGCGGCTGGTACTGGTGGTTGTCCATCCTACCCAGTAGTACGTGCTCTCACCATCTGTGAAAAAATAGAATAGCAAAATTTTAGCTACTAGAATCAATAGATTCGCACGACAAGAATTCAAGAATGTGAAGTTTCCTAAGGGTTCGGCAGCCTCTCGAAGATAAGTACAAACATTTCTGTACCGATCCACAAGACTCTACTAAACCTGCTCATGACTCGTAAGACCTATGTAACCTAGGCTCTGATACCAACTTGTCACGACCCAAAACCAAGCATCATGGGCGCCTGTCACACATCCTTTTTCTACCCCGAAAGGGGCTATAAGGGAGTTTTTCCAATTAAAGTGACATAAATCGAAATGAGATTATTTATTTATTATAGAGTCGCCACTTGGAATAGTTTATGGTGTCCCAAGTCACCGGTTTATTTTAAATCCCAAATCGAGAAAATTGACTCTTATTTATGGTCTGTGAATACAGAAGATCGAGTAAGGAATTTTGTTAATCCAGGAGAAGGTGTTAGGCACTGGCGAGTTCCGTGGTTTTAGCACGGTCGCTCAACTATTAATAATTGGCCTAATTATCTGATTAATTATATATTTAAAACCTAATGTATATTTTTAACCTTCTAACCGCTTTTTATGGAATTATTTCTGGAACAAGGCACAATTATCGTACACTTGTCGTGTTGTACACATTGCAAACCGTGTCACATAAAATGCACCCGCGATCTACCACATATTTATTTTATTATTATTTAAAATTATGGTCGGGTCACATAAAATGCACACCCGAATTGGAGATTATATATCATGACTATGCCACGAGAACCGTACTTATAGTCATGATAATTGATTATTCATCACGCCTAAAGCAAACTACGATATTCATTTTTATTTTCCTAATAGCTAATAAAGATTTTCCACACACAAGTCAGCAGCTACAATTTGAAAGCTATAAATTCATTAGTAAATTAATGCATGTTCCCAGCCATATGATGTATTTGTGCAAGTAAATGTGTCCGCAAATCAATACTTACTTAGAGGTTAAACAAGAAAAAGTTATGATAATAAGAAGTGATAACAAGATTGCAAAAGGAATGTGCAGCTTTTAACTTGTAAAAAATCCACTCCACATTCTCTTAATTAATTTAAGGAGAGTCCACGGCAAAATAGCCATCGAGATTGTTGAAGTTAGAGCTCACATGTTAATTTAGTGTTTGGAAAATCAGGAAACAATATAATCTAATTAAAAAAAAACTTAAAATTACTATATTTTCACCTAAAGTTTCCATCCCTTCTCTTCCAACAATCAACCAGTAGGTCTAGCTCTTTAACTAGGTGGCATTCAAGTCAAATTAAATTAAACACAAGATTCCAGAGTATTCATCAACGCAAAAAAAAATTGAGTCCCAATAATCAAATATCAATTAAGCTAAATATCACTCGTCGGAAGCATAGTCTGAATCATACCATCAAAATCAAACTTGAAATTTAGAGGAGTATCAAGTAAGAATTAGACCTTCATTGATGAACAAAGCTGAAAATTGCAAATCAATCGGACTAAACAAAGCAACAACCTCGACGAAACCGTGAACCAAGCACAAACAGACTCAATTTAGCACCAGGAGTAATCGACGACGTTATCGAGCTTGAGAACCAGCAAAACAGTGAAACACAAAACCAAGGTGTGAGCAATTGGAAAATTGGTGGGTGCTGCCAGCTCTATGCCAAACTTAAGACTAATGATTAGCTCGACCGCTAACCATTTTATGCAACCTATACAAAGAGACCATTCCCAGAAATCATTAACATGGGAAAGTTTTGCACAAAAAAAATGCTTATTGATAGAAGCTCCCACCCAAATTCACATATGGATGAATCTGTTGAGCGTAAACATGACAAGGATGAAGAGTGTGAACTTTAGTAGCGTCTGCTTTAGAATGAAGAGAGGTGGGTGAGCTCTAAAGTTTTTAGGAGATTAGATTTTGAGGGTGTTGAGATTGGCTTTTAAGCTGGTCAAATCAGCTTTCTCTTTTTAGTTTTTTTTAGTGTTTGTCAAAGTCAAAAAGTACTTAAAATAAGTCAAAAGCAATAAGTTGGGCAATCCCAACTTACTGTTTTTTGGCTTAAAAGCTATTTCTGCTGAAAAACTACTTTTTTTAAGTCAATCTAAACGGACTCTTTTTGTCTTTCTCTTTTCTTTTGTCCGTCTCTTTCGTGAGTGTGTGCATCAGTCTCTATGATTTTTTGAGAGAAAGAGGACCATCAAAATCTGAAAGGGGAAGGGGAAAACGGCTCCCGCTAGGGGTGTCTCCTCAGTCCTTTTAAAATGTGGAGATGAAGGGGCCTTTAGGTTAGGAGAGCATGGGCTTAGGAATTATGGGCTAAGGGTCCAAAAATTGGACCTAAAAAATGGGTTGTTTGAACCCAAATTGTATTCTTTCTCCTTGAACAAGACTAAAAATACTACCATATTTACTAATTAATCATACTTAAATAAAATAACTATTAAAATAAAACTAACCGTTAAAACAAACCTATTTTTGTTATTTTTCAAATATCAATCCTAAAAATAAAAATGGAATTAGATTAAAATCATCGCAAAAATTAAAATAGTATTCCTACCAAAAATACTAATATTTCTGAAAACAAAGTGGAACTATTTTTGTATTTTCGACTTTTATGAAAGGCAAATAAACTAAAAGTAACTAGATGAAATGTCAATTAGCTAAATAAAAAAAAATACTTTTTTGTTATTTTCATTTTTGTGACAAAATAAAGTAAAGAGTCAAAACTAGTTGAACTAGCGATATTATACCTAAACTAAATATTTAAAGGCTAAAATATATAAAATCTTGAGGAGGGTCAAATTTACATATCTACAGAGCCTATCATAGAACTAGGCAAGCCACTACTCAATATCTCAACATAGTAAAAGCTTTGAAATTAAAAATGTCTACAGAGCCTATTCATAATTTTAGAGTTTTTAAATTAATTTTCCTTGCATTAATTCACATAAAAATTCAGTAATCGCTCTTTTAAATTATTTGTGATGACTTAATCACCTAAAATCATTATTTTCATTCCTCATATATTTTTAAAATATTTTTTCCTCCATTTTTTATATATTTACAATTGTATTTTAGGCTATTCGCATAAATTTGCAATAATAGCCTATATTTTGCATTCTTATTGCAATTGACATTTCATTTAGGGTCAAAATAATATTAACATTTTTTATAGTCTCCTATTATTGTTTAAAATATATTTTACATAATTAGCATTTTTATATATTTATTTACATATTTTATTAAATTATTTTCCTTTTAATTTTTATTTAAAAAAGCTGGCCCAATTTCGAGTTATTTTCGGACCAGACAAATCCAAATCCCTGGCCCAAAACGTCAATCCCAATCCCAGGCAACCCTGCACAATCCAAAACCGACCCAAACCCCGTTAAACCACAGCCGTTGATCAAAAATGATCAACGGCTCGAAAACCTCAACCCTTCTTCTCTTATAACCCAATCCCTAAACCCTAGAGACCATAGTCTCTGTCTAGCCGCCATCAAATGCTCCTCCCCTCCAAAAACCCTAATCGCCGCCTTCTCCAAATCTTCTCCTAATCCCCGCTACAATGGGATTTTCCTATTATTTACTTACCATAATTGTGGGTTTCTGCTACTCGTTGATTCTCCATGGTATCACCTAGTACTTGCCTAAACATGGCAAGTACTAACTCTCCGATTTTGTTCGAATGAGTCTTATTTCTTGAATCTGGACCGTATTTTCATCTACACGTATTTGATTATGCACTGTGTGAGTTCGATTTTGTTTGGATTCTGCTGATTTACACTTTCTCTAAAAAATTAGGGTTTACAGATTTTCTCTCTTAAATTGATTTCAAATCGATTTGCATGATTCTTTTCCTTGTTGTTTAAATTATTATGTTTCCTTATATGTTTGCTCGATTTTTGACTACTATATAAAGCCCCTCATTTTCTCTTTTGGGACAGACTTGAAAATCGATTTCTACAAAAAAAATTAGGGTTTTTGCTACTCTCTTTCTTGGTATTCTGTACTAGCCAGCTAAAAGCCAAGGCCATTAGCATCTTGTTACTTAACTCGTTCTTGGTGCGAGTATTGCCCGGGGTTCTATTTAAGCTCTTGGGAACTTTGACGCTTCGAGGTTTCTGGGTTCTTGTGGATCTTTTGTTCTTTATTGTTGTCCGTTTAACTGGTAAGCTACTTGACTCTTGCAATTTCATCCCTATGTGCTTTTGATTCGCATGTGTTCTCACCTCTGAAATTTCTGGCTTGATATATTTTCTGGATTACTTTTGTACATGATTTTGTTAATTCTACCTTGTTCTAAGTCTTTTAGCATCTAACTTCCTCCTAATACTACTAGTTCTGAGTTTGCCTAAGTCTAACTTGGATAATCTGATCCTCTTAAGTGTATGGGTGTCTGGATGTTCCCTAATACATGCTTACTTGCTTTGTCCTTAATCTATATAGTGAATGCTTCATACTTGTGCTAGAACTTCTTGTGTTAATTGTGACATGTTCACATGCTATTTTGTCACTCAGTATGATCCCCATACCCCATTAGTGATTGACTAAGATCTTGAGAGTTATCTCAACTTGATCTTCTATCCTGTTTGAACCATTTTGTTTTATGACATAACTTAGATCTTCTCTAGTTGATTAGTCTATTGTGTCAATCCCAGAATACCTACATGTGCTTGATATCTCATACTGTCCTGAATCTGTGCAATGTCCGTCTTGCATGTACAATGTGTTGCAATTTATATTAAAACTATTTTCTATCGACTATGATCTTGCTTCTATGCTAATATGTTTCCCAGTCTGTCTTTTGTTCATTTGATACCTTGTTTCTTCTAGAGCTTATCACAATGTGTGTCCCCCCATCATGTATAAATACTGATTAGCATGACCCTAGGATGCGTGCTTAGCTTAATCTAAACCTCTTAGGTCTCAATTGGTTTAGTGTCATGAATGATAATCTATGTATGTCTTACAAACTTGTTTCTTCCTCAATTTCTTTCGATATAAGGCTATCTATGTGGTGATTTGTTGTCCTGCTGAACCTACTGGCCTATTTGATTAATTACTCTATATGCTTAATTTGGCTATGTCTACTTTAGGATATGAATGTATCCCCTAACTTCTGTCCACTCTCATTACTTGCAACTTATGCTATTCTGAACTCTTAGCCGGCTGAAAGTCGAGGCTACCTAGGTTCTATTGTTAGCCTCCCTAGTGTGAGCACTGCTCGAGGTCCAATTGAGACCCTTGTGAACTCTTACGCACTAGGGTTTGGTCCTTAGTCACTCCCTCAATCTCAAATTGTTCCTATTCACTCTACTTCCCCCAGTTATGTGATGTGTGCATGAATTGGCTGATTTAAATGGTGCAACACTTAGTGTTATGGTTGAGTAAATTGGTTCTGGACTTCTCCATGGATCCTTGAGACGTGTATTGAATGTGGCTCTTTGTTGAAGGCTTGGGTATGTTGTGTAAAAGTTATTGAAGGCCCAAGCAATGCTGGGTATTTTTATTTAGGCCTATTGTAGGCCTATTCTCACTATTATGTAACATTTGTATTTTTACTCATTATTGGACCTGCAATAACCTTTTGTATAAACAGTTGGGGTGTTAGTAAAAAGGGAATGGGTAGAATTTGATATTGCTATATGCGTTATTCGATTACATGAGCACTGTAGAAATCATGAGATTAGGAGAAGCACACACACACTACTTGTTTACCATTAATTATGAGTTCAGATGTTATGTCTACTGCTACTTGTTTATAGACATCATACCTATAGGAAGTGAGCACTCTGCATGAGTACTTTCAAATGCATTAGAAACCTGCCTATAGGAACAAATGGCAACGAACTTTCTTTCAATTCACTTCAGTTATTCATTAGAAATCAGGCCTATAGAATCGGATCACTTCACTTGCTATTATATCGCATTGATCACTAGAAATCTTGTTTATAGAGCTAAGTATAAATAAAGCGAGATCTAATAAGTTTGCGTGCACTTCCTGCTTAAGTGCATACTTTGATCACCTAGAAAGCATGTCCAATTGTTTAAGATTCTGGATTCTGCCAATTCCTAATTGATATATGTGTTTGCGTGCACTTCCTGCTTAAGTGTGGAGGTCAATGTGAGCCTTTAATTGTATCTATGTGAAGTCCTTGGATGTTTTGATTGTCGCCTAGCTTTTGCATTTTTGAGCAGCCTAGATAAGGTCTAGAACCATCCAAATAGAGGTCCAAAACCTCCTGGACCATAGGTATGAGACGGGTAGTGCACGCTTAGGGCACAATTTAGAATTGAATTAGAGCGCTCTTAGGTAAATAACTTTACCATAGTAATCGGGTAGCAGGAGATGATAGTTTGTGCCCGCTGAATAATATGAGTAACACCCCATCTCGAAGGTGTTGATACCCAATTTTTCCTCATATATTTTATAAATGTGCAAACACACTTTCAAAATATTGTACATACATTTGCAAAAAACATGCATAAGTATTTGTACAATTTTTCTACGATTTTTAAAGGCCCTAAATCCATTTATTTTTGCATTATTAATTACATAAATGTTCAAAGCTATCCCTTATATTATTTTATGATGATTTAATCATCTAAATTCATTATTTATGTTCATATGAGTGTTCAAACACTTTAATTGCATTTTTTATCATTTTATTAGCTATTTTTAAAATTATTTTAATTAGTAAAATGAGTATTTAAATAACAGCCCCTAATTTACACCCAAAATCGGAACCCCCCCCCCAATCCAATTTATTAAATCCAAGCCCAATTTAAAATAACCCTAACCCAATTAAACCTAACCGACCCAGTAACTCCGTTTAATCGTGGCCGTTGATCTTTTAGATCAATGGTCCACGATTAAACTTACCATATTAATCCCAAACGACCCCCTAAACCCCCTTATTTCTTTCATTTCTGCCGCCCTTCGTTCCCTCAACTCTCTCTCAACCTAACCCTAAAACCTAGCTGTCGTCACTTGCAAAATTCCCCGTCTATGGGGTTTCTCTGTATTTTTCGGCCCTTACCGGCCTGCTACATTTTCTGGTTGTTCGACTTTGTTGATCTATGAGAGAATCTCAAAGAGGTTCAACCTGGTTTTGCTTGAAACTTTTTCAGAGGCCTGTCTATGGCCATTTTCGTTTGTGAGTGATGTTTTCTTCCTATTTTTGGTTCGAATCTATGGGTTTAGACTGATTTCCTTTCGTCTCTGTCATTTCTAAAAACCCTAGTCTTATGACTACTTTGGGTTTGTTCAGATCCTTGTAGATCTGAAACGTTCTGAGTATTATTTGGTATTTTTCTACGAAAAAAACTTTCTATTTCTCTTATCATTATTTGATTTCAGGGATTTCTAAGAACTAGGGTTCGTCCTAAGTTCTTTTCAAATAATTTTCAAACTTCCAAGTGTTGAATCTGACTATTATTTACTGATTTGATTAATTTCTGTGTATGTGCTTAAACCCTAGGTCTTTCTATTTCTGGCACTAGTTATTTCAGTGATTTTCTCCCTTATTTGTTTATTTCTGTCAATCAAATATACTGATTGATTTTTATTTGAGATTCGAATCATATTTTCCTGTTAAGATCAGTATCTCTCTGTGATTTTTATTTATTTCCTTATTTGTGACTTTAATTAGTAATACTTGCCTTATTTAAAACTATAGTCAGACTTATGGATCTTATTGATTCCTACATGGTATGAGAATGATTTCTTGCCTTATTTGAGCCCTAGTTTTGTACCGTTAATTGACTCTCTTCATTCTAAGGGGTCTCTTCCGGATTCTTCTATTTGTCAATCCAATATACTGATTGATTTTTATTTGGGATTCGAATCATATTTTCCTGTTAAGATCAGTATCTCTCTGTGATTTTTATTTATTTCCTTATTTGTGACTTTAATTAGTAATACTTGCCTTATTTGAAACTATAGTCTGACTTATGGATCTTATTGATTCCTACATGGTATGAGAATGATTTCTTGCCTTATTTGAGCCCTAGTTTTGTACCGTTAATTGACACTCCTCATTCTAAGGGGTCTCTTCCGGATTCTTCTATTTGTCAATCCAATATACTGATTGATTTTTATTTGGGATTCGAATCATATTTTCTTGTTAAGATCAGTATCTCTCTGTGATTTTTATTTATTTCCTTATTTGTGACTTTAATTAGTAATACTTGCCTTATTTGAAACTATAGTCCGACTTATGGATTTTATTGATTCCTACATGGTATGAGAATGATTTCTTGCCTTATTTGAGCCCTAGTTTTGTACCGTTAATTGACTCTCCTCATTCTAAGGGGTCTCTTCCGGATTCTTCTATATGAATTGACTCGCTAATTGGCTGATTGAATTATGTGATTACCCTTATTTTATGAATTGTAATTCACTCTTTACCTTATTTGTTTTTACCTCACTAAATGCTATATATACTCTCATTCTGATTCATCTAAGGACATGAGCATAGCTCAGAAACACACATATACACACACACAAACTTTGCTCCCACTAAAATTTTTTGTGCTTCTTGTGTTCTCTACATTGTCTAGCCGGCTGAAAGCCAAGGCTAGATCACTAAGTTCTGCACACTTTCACCTTTTGTTTTGCTATCTTTTACTGGTATGTTTCTATTCCTAATGCCATTCATTATGTTATAAAGCTTAAACCTATGTGCTTTCTTGTCTGTTGCTTTACTTCTGTTGAATCCATGACTTTTCTGTATTTCAGTCAGTATGACTACTTTTGCCTTTCCTATTCATGGACTTCAATTAGTCTCTTTTAAGGGAGTTTGAGTTGGAAAAGTCAATCGGATGTTGACTTATGTGTTAGAGGGCTCGGATGTGAGTTCCGATAGTTCGGTTAGCTTCAGAAGGTGATTCATGACTTAGGAGTATGATCAGAACGAGTTTTGGAGGTTCGGAGTAGAATTAGGCTTGAATTGGCGAAGTTGATATTTTGGCAATTTTCTGTTAATAGGCGAGATTTTGATATAGGGGTTGGAATGGAATTTCGAGAGTTGCAGTAGCTTCGTTGTGTCATTTGGGATGTGCGTGTAAAATTTCAGGTCATTCGGACGTGGTTTGGTTGGATTTTTTATCAAAAGCGTATTTCGGAAGATTTTAGAAACTTAGGCTTGAATCCGATGTGATTTGATGGATTTGATGTTGTTTGAGGCGTTTTGATGATTGAAACAAGTTTGAATAAGATATTGGGTTATGTTTGTGCTTTTGGTTGAGGTCCCGGGGGCCTCGGGATGATTTCGGCTGGTTAAAGGAGAAGTTAAGATGTCATTGCAGCTGCTGAAGTTTTGTTGCTTCTGGTGTTTTCGCACCTACGGTTTGGGGACCGCAGGTGCGGTGCCGCACGTGCAGAAGGAGAGCCGCAGAAGCGGATTCGAGAGGAAAGTCTAGAACCACAGATGCGGTAGTTAAACTGCACCTGTGTAGTCGTAGATGCGGAGAGTGGACCGCAGATGCGAAATTGGCCTTTAAGTGATTTTCATAGAAGCGGTGGATAGACTGCATATGCGGTATCACAGAAGCGACAAAAGTTGTTGCAGATGCGGAACAACTGGGCAGATGAATTAAAAGAGTCCTTCAAGAATTTTTGGGTTATTTCACCATTTTTTACTTCACCTGGAGAGCTTTTGGACGATTTGGAAGAGGGATTTCAAGGTAACTTCGTTAAGGTAAGGATTTTGGACCTAAAACACATTTCTATGGTGGTATTTCATGGATTAAGGCTGTAATTAAAGGAATTAAAGGGATAAAAATGGGGGATTAGGGCTTGAGTTTAAGAGGCCTTAAAATGAGGACTTGAGGGGTCATTTGAACTCCGATTTTGGTATTCTTGATATGCATAGACTCGTGGGGAGATAAGGAATCTATTGATATAAAAAATTTTGATTTTCGAGATGTGGGCCCGGGGTCGGGTTTTGGTAATTTTGGGATTTGTGCCCTTTGTTGATTGTTTTTGCTTGGGCTTTGTTCCTTTAGCATATGTTGACGTACTCGTTCTGATTTTGGATAGATTCGACGCATGTGGAGGCCGATTCGAGGGGCAAAGGCGTCGTGAGCTAGAGATTTAACCGGTTCGAGGTGAGTAATGATTGTAAATGATGCTCTGAGGGTTTGAAACCACAGATTTGCACATCGTAGTGCTATATTGAGGTGAGGCACACGCTTGATAACGAGCGTGGGGTCGTGCACTATTGGGAATTGTGACTTGGTCCGTCACGATTGAAGATTTTACCGCGTATTTGAACCCTTCGGGGCTTTTTATTGATATTTCCTTACTGTTTTGACTTTATGCTTGAACTCAGTCATGTTATTTTTCCACTGTTTTTCATACTCAGCCATGTTTACTCAATTTTAAGACTTAAATGATTTTTAAATGATGTTTGGGCCAAGAAACACTGTTTTACTGTTGCCCGAGGGGCTTGTGAGTATTTTTGACTGAGTAAGGCCAAGGGCCTAGTTGTGAGGAAACACCGATACTGATTTGAGGTCGAGGGCCTGAGATATATACGCCACGAGGTGGCCTGATTGATATGAGGCTGAGGGCCTAGATGTGATGCCATGAGATGGCTTGTTATTGCGCTTGGGCTGTAAGGGGCCCCTCCAGGAGTCTGCACACCCCCAGTGAGTGCGGGTACCTAGTGTGTATGAGATTGAGCCCGAGGGGCTAGTATTGTTCTGAGATTGAGCCCGAGGGGCTGATATTGTTCTGGGATGTTGCCCGAGGGGCAAACTGCTATTTGTTTACTTTACTTTAATTACCTGTTAATTACTTGTTTACTTGTTGAAAGAGGATTTTTCTTGACTTTTCACTGTTTTAGTGTTTCTAAATGATTTTACTGCTTCATTATAAAATGTCGTATGCCTTACGTGTTTTTTTACTTTCAGTCGTTATTTACATTTGTTACTCACTGAGTTGGAGTACTCACTTTACTCCCTGCACCCTGTGTGCAGATTTAGGCGTAGCTGGTTCTACTCCCGAGTGCTGATTCCTCCAATATCAGGCGAGCGTTCGAACACTACGAGGTAGTTGTTGACGTCCGCAGCCCCGTGTCTCTACTCTTTTATCATTTCTATTTCCCTTCAAATAATTGTACTAGTTTATGGATTTAGCCGACTTGTATTATGGCCTATAGACACTCATGACTTGTGACACCCCGGTTAGGGCTGTGTCGGGTTGTATTTCCACATTTTATCGATATTTTTCCGCTATTTAGTATATTTAAATCATGGTTAGACTATTTTTTTGTTGGTTAACTACTTTAAAAAGTGAATTGGATTTAACTGGCTGGCCTTGTCTTCATGAGAGGTGCTATCACGACCGGGTTCGGGGTTAGGGTCGTGACAAGTTGGTATCAAAGCCTAGGTTACATAGGTCTCACGAGTCATGAGCAGGTTTAGTAGAGACTAGCGGATCGGTATAGAGACGTCTGTATTTATCCTCGAGAGGCTGCAGAACCTTTAGGAAAAACTTCATATTCTTGAAATTCTTGTCGTGCGAACTTGTTGATCCGAGTACTAAACTTCTGTTATTTTATTCTCTCACAGATGGTGAGGACACGCGCTACTGGTCGGGGTGGACGACCCCTAGTACCACCAGCTTTGGCCACCAGAGGCCGAGGACGCGGTCGTGGTCGCGGTAGAGGCATGGCAGCGAGAGCAGCACCTGCATATCCACCAACTGCCCTAGTCCAGGACCAGGTCTCAGCTATGGACGCTCCAACAGTACTAGTTCAGGCACCAGCTGTGCCCTTCGTGATTCTGGGTCTTCAGGAGGCCTTGGCACAAATCTTATCAGTTTGCATTAGCTTGGCTCTAGCGATTTCAGTCACTACAGCCGCAGCTACTTCACAAGCCGGGGGAGGCAATCAAACTCCCACCGCTCGCACACCTGAGCAGGTCGTGCAGGGAATTCAGACACCGAGGGCGCATCCAGCCTAGCCGGTTGCAGCTGCTCAAGACTATGTGGTTCCTGTTATATCGGAGGATGAGCAGCGTAGGTTGGAGAGGTTGGGTAGATTGCAGCCTCCAACCTTCAGTGGCGCAGAGGGCGAGGATACCCAGGGCTTTTTGGATAAGTGTCAAAGGATGCTTCGTACTGCCGGTATTCTGGAGACCAACGGGGTCACTTTCACCACCTATCAGTTTTCAAGACCTGCTTTCACTTGGTGGGAGGATTTTGAGAGGCGTAGGCCTGTTGGTGTAGCACCCCTTTCCTGGAAGCAATTCTCCGTTCTCTTCCTGGAGAAGTATGTGCCGCAGTCTCGCAGAGAAGCGCTGCGTAGACAGTTTGAGTGGCTGCATTAGGGGGAGATGACCGTGTCGCAATATGAGTTGAGGTTCTCTGAGTTGGCTCATCATGCCATCTGGTTGGTTCCGATAGATCGAGAGAGGATCAGGAGGTTTGTTGATGGTCTTACTTATCAGCTCTGTATTCTTATGACCAGGGAGAGGTATCTGGTGCTACATTTGAGGAGGTTGTTGATATCGCCCATGAGAATGAGTTTGTCGTCGTCAGGAGCAAGAGGAAAGGGAGGCTAAGAGGCCTCGAGGATCTAGCAGCTATAGTGGTACTCCTTCGAGGGGTCAGTTTCAGCATAGCAAAGGCCGTTTATTTAGGTCTGCTCAGCTAGCTCGCCAGGTTATCGTGGAGCATCTTCGGGTCATGGATATCATGGATCTCAGCAGGACCAGTCATCACTCAGCGCCCTTCCAGCTCAGAGTTCATCTCGTGCTCCATCAGCTCAGGGCTCTTCTGTGCCGAGTGCATCTGCTAGTCACTCCGGTGCAAGGGGTTCCCTTCAATCCACTTCTCCAGCACCTGGGAGTTGTTATGAGTGTGGTAAGATGGGCCACATGTGGAGGCAGTGTTCTCGTCGTGTTGCTAGTTCGTCCCAGCAGAGGGGTCAGTCGTCGGCTTCGGTGCCAGTTTGTTCACCATGGTGGAGGTCAGTCAGCCAGGGGTCGCCCTAGAGGGGGAGGTCGATAAGGGGCGGTCCGGCCCGTTTCTGTGCCATCCCAGGTAGACCTGATGCTATTGCTTCAGATGCTGTCATTACAGGTATTGTTTCAGTCTGCCATAGAGATGCCTCTATATTATTTGATCCCAGTTCCACTCTTTCTTATGTGTCCTTGTATTTTGCTCATTATTTGGGTACGCCACGTGAGTTTCTTGCTTTACATGTTCATGTATCTATCCCGGTGGGTGATATTGTTGTTGCAAACCGTGTGTACCGGTCGTGTGTGGTGATTATTGGGGGTCTAGAGACCTGAGTGGATCTATTACTATTGAGCATGGTGGATTTTGATGTTATTTTGGGCATGGATTGGTTATACCCAATGTCGTGCTATTATGGACTGTCATGCTAAGACAATCATATTGGCTATGCCGGGTGTGCCATGGATCGAGTGGTGAGGTGTGACTGATTATGTTCCTAGTAGAGTGATCTCTTTCTTGAAGGCCCAGCGTATGGTTGGTAAAGGTTGTCTTTCATATCTAACGTTTGTGAGGGATGTCGGAGCTGAGGCTCCCAGTATTGATTCTATTCCAGTTGTGAGGGATTTTTCCGATGTGTTTCCTGCAGACCTGTCGGGCATGCCACCAGATAGGGATATTGATTTTGGTATTAACTTGGTGCCGGGCACTCAGCCCATTTCTATTCCGCCGTATCGTATTGCACCAGCGGAGTTGAAAGAATTGAAGAAGCAGCTTCAGGAACTCCTAGATAAGGGGTTCATTTGGCCTAGTGTGTCACCTTGGGGTGCACCAGTTCTGTTTGTGAAGAAGAAGGATGGCACAATGAGAATGTGCATTGATTATAGGTAATTGAACAAGGTAACAACTAAGAACAAGTATCCTTTGCCTCGCATTGATGATCTATTCGATCAACTTCAAGGAGCGAGGGTGTTCTCCAAGATTGATCTCCCTTTGGGTTATCACTAGTTGAAGATCAGGGATTTAGATATTCTTAAGACGGCTTTCAGGACTCGATATGGTCACTATGAGTTCTTGGTGATGTCTTTTGAGTTGACCAATGCCCCAGTAGCGTTCATGCATTTGATGAACATCGTGTTCCGACCTTATCTCGACTCATTCATCATAGTCTTCAGTGATGATATTCTGGTGTATTCGCGTAGTCAGGAGGAGCACGCGGAGCATTTGAGAGTTGTGTTAAAGAGATTGAGGGATGAGAAGCTCTATGCAAAATTCTCCAAGTGTGAGTTTTGGCTCAGTTCAGTGGCTTTCTTGGGACACGTGGTGTCCAGCGAGGGTATTCAGGTTGATCCGAAGAAGGTAGATGCGGTTCAGAGTTGGCCCAGACCGTCCTCAGCCGCAGAGATTCGCAGCTTTCTTGGTTTGGCAGGCTATTATCGCCGGTTTGTTCAGGGATTCTTATCTATTGCATCGCCCTTGACCAAGTTGACTCAGAAGGGTGCTTCATTTGTATGGTCGGATGAGTGTGAGGAGAGCTTTCAAAAGCTCAAGACAGCTTTGACCATAGCTCCAGTGTTGGTTTTTCCATCAGCTTCAGTTTCATATACCGTGTATTGTAATGCTTCGAGAGTTATTATTGGTTGTGTATTGATGCAGGAGGGTAGAGTTATTTCTTATACTTCTCGTCAGTTAAAGCCCCATGAGAAGAACTACCCCGTTCATGATTTGGAGTTGGCTGTCATAGTTCATGCATTGAAGGTTTGGAGGCATTACTTGTATGGCATATCTTGTGAGGTGTTCACTGATCATCGCAGTCTTCAGCATTTGTTCAAGCAAAAGGATCTTAATTTGAGGTAGCGGAGATGGTTGGAGTTGCTTAAGGATTATGATATCACTATATTGTACCATTCGGGAAAAGCCAATGTGGTGGCCGATGCTTTGAGCCGTAAGGCAGTGAGTATGGGGAGTTTGGCATATATTCCAGTTGGGGAGAGACGTCTTCCAGTTGATGTTCAGGCCTTGGCCAATCGGTTCGTGAGGTTAGATATTACGGAGCCCCGTCTGGTATTGGCTTGTGTGGTTTCTCGGTCTTCCTTATATGAGTGCATCAGAGAGTGCCAGTATGATGATCCGCATGTGCTTGTCCTTAGGGACAGAGTTCAGCATGATGATTCCAAAGATGTGACCATTGGCGATGATGGGGTGTTGAGGATGCAGGGTCGGATTTGTGTGCCCAATGTGGATGGGCTTAGGGAGTTGATTCTGGAGGAGGCCCAGAGCTCGCGGTATTCCATTCATCCGGGTGCCGCGAAGATGTATCAAGATTTGAGGCAGCACTATTGGTGGAGAAGGATGAAGAAAGATGTTGTGGGATTTGTAGCTCGGTGTCTCAATTGTCAGCAGGTGAAATATGAGCATCAGAGACCAGGTGGTTTGCTACAGCAGATGGATATCCCTGAGTGGAAGTGGGAGATGATCACTATGGACTTTGTTGTTGGACTTCCACGGACTTTGAAGAAGTTCGATGCTATTTGGGTGATTGTGGATCGGCTGACCAAGTCAGCGCACTTCATTCCTATGTGTACTACCTATTCTTCAGAGCGGTTGGCAGGGATCTATATCCGAGAGATTGTTCGCTTGCATGGTGTCCCAGTTTCCATCATTTCAGATAGAGGTACTCAGTTTACTTCGCAGTTTTGAAGGGTCATGCAAAGGGAGTTGGGTACTCAGGTGGAGTTGAGCATAGCTTTCCATCCTCAGATAGACGGGCAGTCCGAGCGTACTATTCAGATATTGGAGGACATGTTGCGTGCTTGTGTCATTGATTTCGGAGGGTCATGGGATGAGTTTCTACCGCTTGCAGAGTTTGCTTATAACAATAGCTACCAGTCGAGTATTTAGATGGCTCCATATGAGGCTTTGTATGGGAGGCGGTGTAGATCTCCAGTTGGTTGGTTCGAGTATGCCGCTAGGAAGGTTCGAGATGTATCCTACATGGTTGGCGAGAAGGTTCTGTTGAAGGTTTCACCCATAAAGGGTGTTATGAGATTTGGGAAGAAAGGGAAATTGAGTCCTCGGTTCATTGGGCCTTTTGAGGTGCTTCGAAGGATTGGGGAGGTGGCTTATAAGCTCGCTTTGCCACCCAGCTTGTCGAGTGTGTATCCGGTATTTCATGTTTCTATGCTCCGAAAGTATATTGGGGATCCGTCTCATGTTCTGGATTTCAGCACGGTTTAGCTGGATGATGATTTGACCTATGATGTGGAGCCAGTAGCTATTTTGGGTCGTCAGGTTCGGAAGTTGAGGTCAAAGGATATAGCTTCAGTGAAAGTGCAGTGGAGAGGTCGGCCCGTGGAGGAGGCTACCTGGGAGACCGAGTTGGAGATGCGGAGCAGATATCCTCACCTGTTTGAGGCTTCAAGTACATTTCTTGACTCGTTCGAGGATGAACGTTTGTTTAAGTTGGGGAGGATGTGACGACCCGGCCAGTCGTCTCATGAGTTACCGCTCCGTTCCCCCCATTTCTGCTTTTTTATGCTTTGTTATCCGTGTTTTATGGTATCGGGTTGGTCGGATCGAATCCAGAATGATTTTGGTAAGGTTTGAGATACTTAGTCTTGTTTTAAGGGAGTTTGAGTTGGAAAAGTCAACCGGATGTTGACTTATGTGTCAGAGGACTCAGATGTGAGTTCCAATGGTTCGGTTAGCTTCGGGAGTTGATTCATGACGTAGGAGTGTGATCAGAACCGGTTTTAGAGGTTCGGATTAAAATTAGGCTTGAATTGGCGAAGTTGATATTTTGGCAATTTCCAGTTGATAGGTGAAATTTTGATATAGGGGTCGGAAAGGAATTTCGAGAGTTGCAGTAGCTTCGTTGTGTCATTTAGGATGTGCATGTAAAATTTCAGGTCATTCGGACGTGGTTTGGTTGGGTTTTTGATCAAAAGCGTATTTCGGAAGATTTTAGAAACTTAGGCTTGAATCCGATGTGATTTGGTGGATTTGATGTTGTTTAAGGCGTTTTGATGATTGGAACAAGTTTGAATAAGGTATTGGGTTATGTTTGTGCTTTTGGCTGAGGTCCCGGGGGCCTCGGGATGATTTTGGGTGGTTAACGGAGAAGTTGAGATGTCATTGCAGCTACTGAAGTTTTGCTGCTTCTGGTGTTTTCGCACCTACGGTTTGGGAACCGCAGATGCAGTGCCGCACATGCTGAAGGAGAGCCACATAAGCGGATTCGATAGGAAAGTCTGGAACTGCAGATGCGGTAGTTGGACCGTACCTGCGTAGTCGCAGACGTGAAGAGTGGACCGCAGATGCAGAATTGGCCTTTAAGTGATTTCCGTAGAAGAGGTGGATAGACCGCATATGCGGTATCGCAGAAGCGGCAAAAGTTGCCGCAGATGTGGAACAACTGGGCAGATGAATTAAAAGAGTCCTTCAAGAATTTTTGGGTTATTTCACCATTTTTGAGTTCGGCTAGAGAGCTTTTGGATGATTTGGAAGAGGGATTTCAAGGGAACTTAGTTAAGGTAAGGATTTTGGACCTAAAATATATTTGTATGATAGTATTTCATGGATTAAGGTTGTAATTAAAGGAATTAAAGGGCTAAAAATGGGGGATTAGGGCTTGAGTTTAAGAGGCCTTAAAATGAGGATTCGGGGGGCCATTTGAACTCCGATTTTGGTATTCTTGATATGCATAGACTCGTGGGGAGATGAGGAATCTACTGATGTAAAAATTTTTGATTTTCGAGACGTGGGACCGGGGGTCGGGTTTTGGTAATTTTGGGATTTGTGCCCTTTGTTGATTGTTTTTGCTTGGGCTTTGTTCCTTTAGCATATGTTGACGTACTCGTTCTGATTTTGGATAGATTCGACGCATATGGAGGCCGATTCGAGGGGCAAAGGCGTCGTGAGCTAGAGATTTAGCTGGTTCGAGGTGAGTAATGATTGTAAATGATGCTCTGAGGGTTTGAAACCCCGGATTTGCACATCGTAGTACTATATTGAGGTGAGGCACACGCTTGATGATGAGCGTGGGATCGTGCACTATTAGGGATTGTGACTTGGTCCGTCCTGATTGATGATTTTACCGCGTATTTGAATGAAAACTATTTGATATCCTCATTACTTGGGCTGAATGCCATATGTGGGCCTAGTGCCAACTATTTGAACCCTTCGGGGCTTTTTATTGATATTTCCTCACTGTTTTGACTTTATGCTTGAACTCACTCATGTTATTTTTCCGTTGTTTTTCATACTCAGCCATGTTTACTCAGTTTTAAGACTTAAATGATATTTTAAATGATGTTTGGGATGAGAAACACTATTTTACTATTGCTCGAGGGACTTGTGAGTATTTTTGACTGAGTAAGGACAAGGGCCTAGTTGTGAGGAAATACTGATACTGATTGAGGCCAAGGGCCTGAGATATATACGCCACGAGGTGAGTTGATTGATATGAGGCCGAGGTCCTGGATGTGATGCCACAAGATGGCTTGTTATTGTGCTTGGGCCGTAAAGGGCCCCTCCAGGAGTCTTCACACCTCTAGTGAGTGCGGGTACACAGTGTGATGTGAGATTGAGCCCGAGGGGCTGGTATTGTTCTGAGATTGAGCCCGAGGGGCTGATATTGTTCTGAGATGTTTCCCGAGGGGCGGATTTGTTGATATTGTGCCCGAGGGGCGAACTGCTATTTGTTTACTTTACCTTATCTACCTGTTAATTACTTGTTTACTTGTTGAAAGAGGATCTTTCTTGACTTTTCACTATTTACTATTTTTAAATGATTCTACCGTTTTATTATAGAATGTCGTGTGCCTTACGTGTTTTCTTACTTTCAGTCGTTATTTACATTTGTTACTCACTGAGTTGGAGTACTCACTTTACTCCCTGCACCACGTGTGCAGATTCAGGCATAGCTGGTTCTGCTCCCGAGTGCTGATTCCTTCAGTATCAGGCGAGCGTTCGGAGACTATGAGGTAGTTGTTGACGTCCGCAGCCCCGTGTCTCTACTCTTTTATCATTTCTATTTCCTTTAAAACAATTGTACTAGTTTATGGATTTAGCCGACTTGTATTATGGCCTATAGACGCTCATGACTTGTGACACCCCGGTTAGGGCTGTGTCGGGTTGTATTTCCGTATTTTATCGATATTTTTCTGCTATTTAGTATATTTAAATCATGGTTAGACTACTTTTATGTTGGTTAACTGCTTTAAAAAGTGAATTGGATTTAACTGAATGGTCTTGTCTTCACGAGAGGCGCCATCACGACCAGGTTCGGGGTTAGGGTCGTGACAATGACTACTTCTGTATTTAGCTCTGTGTCTTTCCTGTCCATTGCTTTAAATCAGCATGATTACTTTTGGTTCTATGTCCAATCCAGTATTGAGTAATCTAGTTGTTAAGTTTATGTGCTTCCTTTTTTTGGCTTCTGATTAGCATGTCTATCCCCTATTGAGTGTTATGGAATCTGGCTGTCAACATGCTTTGTGTTAACTGGCATGCTTTCCTTCCTGACCTGTTTTATGTGTTCCTGACTAATGACTTCTATGTTCCCAACCCTTACTATCCTTCTTTGTATGGCTTTCTGTTTATTATTATTCTATTCCCAGCATGTTATGTGCCCCACCTAGTGATAACTAATGGATTGAGTTGAATCTAGGCAATCTGAAGCTTGTTTGAAATGGTTGTGAGCCTGTTTTGTCCTTTGTTTGATTGTTTGAACGCAGAGGGCTATAATGACTCTGTTTACTCCTGTTTCACTTCTATTCCTATTTCACTTCTACTCCTGTTTCACTTCTAAACTGTTTTCTTAAAACTATTTCTATTTTTCAAGCACTATTTGCAACTCCTACTCTTAGAATATCTAGGGTCCTGCCCCTCCAATACGAGCACTGCCTAGGAATTCATGAGACTTCTCTGAACTCTGACATATTGGGGCTGGCTTTTCCACACTTATGCCCAAAACCGTTTTCTTCAAATGGTTTCTGGTGTGATCATTGCCCAGGGTCTTTGAGGACCTGGGGAACTTTGACACACCGAAATACCATTTGGTGTACTATGAGATGTTGGCATAATTTAGATTTGGTCGAAGGCCTGGTTTCCCAGGTTTTTATTTGGCCTATCCAGGCTCCCTATAGTATAGTGATTTCATTTCTGTAATTTATTTACATTTGGCCTGTAATAATAACTCTTGTACAAACAGATATTGGGGATATTAGTAAAACGGGAGGGACTTTTATATATTTTTTGTGGGAATCGGGTAGAAAACATGCTCATATGACCGTTATGATTGTCTACATACATTAGAAACCATGCTCATATGACTGTTATGGTTATCTGCATGAATTAGAAACCATGCTTGCAGGATTGTTATGCACATTAGAAAATATGTTTATCGGCTCATTATACTATTTGTTCTGAATTTCCATTCTAAAAAATTCTGCATTCTCACACTTGCATTAAAAATCTGGTTCTTAGGTCATTTATCAATTGTGCCTTAATAATCACGTTCACGAACTTTCTATGTGCATTAGAGATTATATTTCTAGGATTTTTATTGCACTCGCTTAAATACCATGCATATAGTTCTAAAAGTATAAAAATCAGTTTTTTCACCTAGCCTATAAGGAATAAGCATAAAACAATCTCAACACTTAGACATCATGCTCGTAGAGATAAAATGTAAAATCAGTTCTGTAATGCCTGTGATCATTCTTCAGCACCTAAACAACATATAGGTCTAATAAAATAAAAATATGTCTGCCAATTACTGATTTAGAATTATGGTCTTTATTAATGTCTAGATGACATGTTACTGTTGATCCACGCCTAGGCAAGCCTATAGGTAATCAAGGTCTAATAAACTGTGAAACTATGCTTTTCTTACTTGTGACTGCCCAGATTCAACAGGTTTAAAATCAGTAGGCAAACTAATTAGGTCTTTAACACTTTGCCTTAACTCAATGCTGCATATTCTCTGCTTGTCATGCTCACCTAGATATCCTGTTCTAGGACCTCTCCAAATTATCTAAAATCTGTTGTTTGAGACATGCACTTGCTTGCTCTATTTGTGGAGGTAAAATGTGAGCCTTTTAATTATTCTATCCTTGGTCTAGTCCTACATGTTTTATTTGTCGCCTAGAGTTTTCTCCTTTTAATTACTGTAGGAGAGTCTAGATCTACCTTAACTAGAAGTCCTAAATACCTCTGAGACTATATAGTAAAGGGACGGGTAGTGCACACATAGGAGATACACTTTAAGGTTGCTAGAACGCTTTAGGCTATGACCAAGGGGAGAGTAATTGGGTAGTAAAGGATATGATGACCTGTGCGCTAATGCCACATGTAACCCCTCTAGTTGAGGAAGGCTTACTGGGTATTGTACAGATGTGATCCTATAGGCTAACAAGCCTAGGACTTCCCTCATCTTATTTACATATGTGTGCTCAGACTACTTATCTGGTAAATTTCCTTTATCTTATATGTGTGCTTAGACTGCCTATCTGTTAAATGACTAATTTATATAATCCGAGTTCGGCCGGGACCCACCATTGTGGGCCGCGAGGGGTGCCTATTACCTTCCCCTTAAGGTTATTTCGAGCCCTTGCCCAATCTCTAGTAATGCAAATCGGTTTCCTGAATTATTTTCTTTAGGTGCCCTAATGCACCTTAAGTCCGTTAGATGAAGACTCTTCAAATTCAAATACCCAATTCCCAAAAGGAAATGAGTTGTTCCCAATAAATGTCGAAACCCGGACTCCGCAAGGAAAAAGGTGTGCGACAACATGGAGACTCCGCTGGGGATATTTTAGGCTCTTACCATAACAGGCTTATTTTTATGAATTAGTCTTAAGCATGTTTATTTATGTCAACACACGTGCACCCTTTCCCTTTCCCCCTTTACTTGGATTTAATTACTTATTTTCAAGCATTTATGATTTTCTTTATTTTTCGAAACTGACTTGTTTTCTTGTTTTCCTTTTGTAACTGTCTTTCAATTATTTAAATACCGCATTTATCATTTTAACGTGCAAATACTTGACAACATGCTATTTATTGTTGCATAAATCATGCTTAACATCATATTCCACTCGTGCGTAGTCAATAATATAGCAACGCTTGATGAGTGTTTGCGCTCTTCTTATACATCACCCTTCAAATTCGAAAAGGCGTATTTGTGGTAAAACTAGTCGATCAGCGGTGCATTCGGCAGTTCCGTGCCTTTCCCCCTCAAGTTGTCCTCTTGAGGGTCCCAGTCTAGACCTTTACAGCAACCTTACTCTGATCAATTGTGCATGCATCATGATCAAACTTAGTCGGGTTAATATATTGTCCACATAATAACCCTTTAAGACAAGCCTCACCCAAAAGTCCATCGGGTTTTTCATAATCCCAACGGATGCAACCACGATTGTGTGCATTAATTTTGGAGAAATAAGTGCCAATATACTAATCATTGTTGTTTAAATATATGAACCTAGAGGGGGAAAGGGCCTAACCAATATTTTGTTTTTGCAGAAAATGAGGTACGAAGTCCCCAGGTTCGGCATGGTCGCTAGCATACCTTCACTTCTGCTAGATTGGTGGAGGGATCTTCCTTCAAGTGACCAAAATCATGTGAAATAAGTCTTAGGAAATTTGCCTTCTCTGTTGGATCTTCAGCCAAACAAAATGTTGATCGAGGCTACCACCATGTTTTGGGACAAAGAGAGGGTTGTGTTCCGCTTTGGGGATATAGAAATGACCCCTCTTCTAGAAGAAATAGGGGGATTTGCTGGGTTGCCTTGGGATAGCCCTAGTTTATTAGCACCTGAAAATCGCACCACTAAAGGATTCCTTAAGATGATGGGGCTGAAGAAAAATGATGACTTGGAGTGCCTGAAAAACTCCTACATACCCTTCGACTTCCTCTATGAACGATACGGTCATAGTAGCTCTTACCGTATTTTTGATGATGAATTCTCCATCACCTCCTTGGGTTGGATTCATCGTTGGTTTTTGTGTTCATTGTGTGTTTCTTGGGCATGCTGGTGTTCCCGATCCAAGGGGACATAATCCATACCAGGCTGGCCATAGTGGGAAAAACTTTGATGGACGGGATCGAGGGACAGACATATATCGTTGTCCCTATGATCATTATAGATATGTACCGGGCCTTGGAACGCTATTAGGAGGGATTCAGATTCTCCGAGGGTTGCAATTTGCTGCTGCCAGTTTGGCTGCTAGAACATCTCCAAAAGGGTCAATACCGTCAGGAATTTCTGCGAAGGCCGTGGAATGATCACATAGCATTTCATCATCCCAAGAGAATGACCTATATTCCAGACATGTTTTCCCAACCTAAGAATGTTGTGGGATGGGTGCAGTTTTTCAACAAGTTAACGAAGGACCAGGTTCAATGGATGTTCGAGTAGTTCCCTACCAACGAGTTCATCATCAGATCCAGGGATGTCCCCTACTTGGTACTAATTGGGTTAAGAGGCATATACCATTATGCTCCCCTCAGGGTTATGAGACAGGTAGGTAGGAGATAGGTCATACTGCGAGTCGCCAAAATGAGTCACTTCATAGCTGATTTTTAGGATGACGCCATCCCATATAAGAATGAAGCACAACACATGTGGAACTTGAAGATTATTGTGGAAAAGGATACCATCGAGCCGGACCGATATCATGCGGGTCACACATACTTCTACCCCTCATGGTTGGATTATAACATAGTAGGAATCTTCGAGCCAAGGGTTGGTCCAGGAAACAGGGTCATAGACGAGGTTTCCGAAGCACAAGTGAAGTATAACAAGCTGCGCAAAGGAATTCATGAGTCCGAAGCTAAGAATATGGAGCAGCATAAGGCCAATATGGAAATGATCAATGAGCGGACAGAGAAAGCTGTTAAATCCAGTGAAAGGCTGGAATATCTGGAGTATAGTCTGATAGAATTGGAAGGGAAAATGAGAAAAAGGGTCACCAATTGCCAGAACGCTGAGGGAAACGAAGAAGGACATTTGGCAAAGGCATTCTTACTACTGAACCTGCGCAAACTGGGGGAACTGATCGACAAGAGCATCCAGTCTGGAGAGGGTCCTTCTGAGACCAAGTAGATTAGGTTTACTTGCTTTTTTAAATGTAATAAGGCCAAGTTCCATTAGTAACATTATCTTATTTAGTGAAATGAGGTCATCTATTTTTACATTAATGAAATGAGGCAATTATTGGCACTGAATTTCTCCAAATCTATTTGTCACTAGGCCTACCTCGGGCACAACGAAGCTCCCAAATTAGGACGCGAATTTACATTCCCACAATATGTGTTTAAATACTGCAAACATTTTAGAACCTTTACTGACTTGTTTACCTTTTGTTTTCCTTTATCCTTTATTATTCCCATTCCCTAAGGTTGGTTCGCACATACTGGCATCATCAGCATATCACACCAGATCTAGAGGCCCTCCACCTCCTTCTCCTCCAAGTAATACGAGAAGCAGAGGGAAAGCTAAGATGGATGACTTAAGTGGAATTCGAAAGGAAAATGCGGAGAATGCAGAAACTTCAGACGGTCGGAGTACTCCGGCACCAAATGACTTGGTTTTGCAGTTGGAACAAAAGATACTGGAGTTATAGGGGGAACTTGAGCAGGTCCGCAACTTAGCAAACCTATCCCTCACCCTGAATGTCCTCGATATCAACCAACAAAATACCAGAACAACTCCTCAAAATACACCAAACCAGCATCCACAAAACCCTCCCGGACCACATCAATATACAACTCCACCTCAAAATCTCAATCCCTTACCGATACCATCTCCACCTCAAAATCTCAATCCCTTACCGATACCATCTCCACCACAACAACATCATCAACTAATCCAGTACCCACAAGCCACCACCTATCACACTCCTCAGAATACACCGCAACCCATTCTCGATCCATAAAACTCAACCAACGATCACCACTACACACAAGTCCCTGGCACTCACCAAAACAACCCTATATATGTGGAAACCGTACCTCACTCTACTCAACCAATCTCCTATACACCAAAATCCACTGAGAAGGACTTGCTCATCAAGAACATGGCCGATAAACTCAAGAAAATAACAAGTCGAGTTTAGGGTGTCGAAGGAGGCAAAGGGATATAAGGTCTGAATTATGAGGATCTATGCATACAACCAGATGTGGAACTGTTGGAGGGTTACAAACCTCCCCAAGTTCAAAATGTTTGATGGAATAGGTGATCCCAAGGTTCATTTGATAACTTATTGTGACAAGCTCGTGGGGGTAGGAAAAGATGAAAGCATCCGAATGAAGCTCTTCATGAGAAGTCTTACCGGAGATGCCTTGTCTTGGTACATAAGCTAGAATCCTAAGAAGTGGGCCAACTAGGTGAGCATGGCATCAGAATTTATGGACCGGTTCAGGTTCAACACGGAGAATGCATCGGATGTCTTCTACATCTAGAATTTAAAGAAGAAGCCAACTAAGACCTTCCGTGAGTATGCTACTCGGTGGAGGTCAAAAGTAGTCAAGGTCAGACCAGCACTAGAAGATGAACAAATGAACAAGTTCTTTGTATTATTAATGGTTATGAAAAGGTTAATGGTCATTGAGAATCACAAATT
The DNA here is from genome assembly GCF_000393655.2 of Nicotiana sylvestris. Lineage (NCBI taxonomy): Eukaryota > Viridiplantae > Streptophyta > Magnoliopsida > Solanales > Solanaceae > Nicotiana > Nicotiana sylvestris. The sequence continues at coordinate 141,566,047 of NC_091061.1, forward strand.
CTCCGATATCATCAAACTCGGAGAAAGGATTGAAGAAGGTATCAAAAGCGGGATGGTGACAAATTTTGAGGCACTACAGGCCACGACAAAGCACTACACTCAGGCGGCATATCAAAGAAAAGAGAAGTGGGGGCAGTAATGGTGGCTCAAGGCCTAAAATCTCCACTCACATACCAAACACCTCCACTCACATACCAAACACCTCCACCTACACACCAAACACCTCCACCTACATACCAAACACCTCTACCTACATACCAACCCTCTCTCCCAGATATTCTCAACCCGGCACCGCCTATCATACTTATAACACCCATCCGGCCTACTATCATTCACCTCCATCTCGTTCAAATTACCAGAAACCCCGACCTAACTTTGATCGCAAACCACCCAAACAATACACCGCTATTGCTGAACCCATCGACCAGCTGTACGAAAGGTTGAAGGCCGCTGGTTATGTCACTCTTATTCCTGCTGTGGTAGTAGAGAACTCATCCCAATGGGTCAACCCAAACAAAACTTGTGCATATCATTCCAGTATGAAGGGGCACACCATTGACGAGTGCCAACATTGAAAGATAAAATCCAGAAATTGATTGACAATAAGGTCATACAGGCAAAGGAAGTTGCGCCCAATATCCGCAACAATCCTCTCCTAGATCATAAGGGCGAGGGGGTACATGTGATAGAGATGAATAAGGAATGGGATCATAAGGGGTCAATCGGGCTTATTCGGGAAGGCGAAGACTTTAAACTTGCAGTCATACTCACTCCTATTGTGGTGCAGACACAGTTGCCAGTCGAGGTTGATGTAGCCGCATCGGTTCCATTTGAGGTAGAGGTAGCTCCGCCTACAGCCACACCTGCTCCATTTGAGGTAGAAGTGGCCACACCTTTCACAGTAACGGTATCAACCACACCTCCTTTCAATTCCAAAGCCATACCTTGGGATTACGTTGTCGAAGCTAGGCGAAAGGCAAAGGCAAAGATGGAAGAATCTGATGTTGCACAAGGAATGACCAGAACGGGAAGGATCTATACATCTGAACACTTGGGAGGATCAAGCAAGGAGACTGCCACTAAACAACCTGTCATTGAAACTGGACCGGATGATCTTTGGAGAAAAGTATAGGCGAGGGAATACTTCGTTGTCGATCATTTGAACAAAACCCCCCGCCCAGATATCCATCTTATCGTTGTTGCAAAATTTAGAGGCGCACAAGAATGCTATGATGAAGGTGTTAAGCGAAGCCTATGTGCCTAACAATATCACATGCGGAGAAATGGCCAACATGGTAGGGCAAGTGCTGGAAAGTCATAAGATCACCTTCCACGAGGATGAATTACCGCCTGAAGGGTTAAGTCACAACCGTGCATTGCACATCACGGTGCAGTTTGAAGATAAATTCATTGCCAGGGTCCTGATAGCTGGAGGTTCAAGCCTCAACATTTGTCCATTGTCTACTCTGAAAAGATTCGGCAAAGGTTTTCATGAGATAGGGGCAGGAAGTATGAACGTGAAAGCCTTTGATGGGTCTCAAAGGGCCACGATTGGGGAGATTAATCTTTGTCTACAGATGGGGCCAACTTGGTTTGATGTTTAATTCCAAGTGCTATACATATCAGCCACATACAATCTTCTATTGGGTCGACCTTGGATACATGTCGTTGTGGCTGTGGCTTCCACACTACACCAGGCCATGAAGTTCGAATGGAACTATTAGGAGGTGATCATTCACGGAGATGGACGTAATCCTATTACACTAGTCAAACCATCCTAGTTATTGAGAACAGAAGAAGGTTAGGAGGGGAAACTTATCACCACATCGAACATGTCAATGCAGTTGAGAAAGACAAATGGTGGAGTAACAAAATAGAAAGCATACTAGCATGGTCTGGATATGAACCCGGCAAGGGACTTGGGAAGAATCTCTAGGGCATTACTAAACCAATACAGCTGAAACATCATGGTACAACCTTCGGGCTCAGATATCAGTATACATGGCAAGAGTATGATGATTGGTCACCTCCATGGCGAGGACCTTATTACCCTCTCGAGCAACCAGTGCCACATCTGGGTCAGACTTTTCACCAGGCTGATACAATATGGGGAACTGCAGAAGAAGAAGCTTTAGTTGGACTGAGGAATTTGTTCCTAGAGGACGAGGATATGGATTGCAGCATGATAATTGAGGAGGATGAGGAAGAAGGCCTCACCATTCAGATTGTGGAGAAGGGAGTTGTTCTGAGGAACTAGACCGCCACACCATCCCGGGCCCGCCGAGTCCCTGGGTAGCTTGGAATTTAGCCTAATTTATTTTTATAGTCATGCTAAGCATTTCAGATGTTTTCAGTAATTTTGTTTTAAAGACGCATTTTGTTTCAAAAATAATTGCTCGATTCATCAAGCCGTATTTGTTTTAGATGTTTTCAATTTTTAATCAACGCATTACTATTCATTATTCATTATTATCTTTCACACTTTTATTTCTACAGCGTTATTATTACTTTTCCTGATGAACCGGTGATTGTAACATGTAATGAGACAACGAAACATAAGGATAGTGACTCGGAGGAAGAAGATGAAATACTTGAGGAAATTTTCCGAGAGGTGGAAAACTTTGAGAATAAGCCTAAGTCCAACCTGGACGAAACCGAAGCAGTAAATTTAGGAGATGCCGAAACCGTCAAGGAGACTCGCATAAGCATTCACTTATCACCGACATAGAAGGAGGAATACATTCATTTCTTGAGGGAATATGAGGATATCTTTGCATGGTCATATGATGACATGACCGGTCTAAGCACATCCATAGTGGCTCACAAGTTGCCTACCAATCCAATGTGTCCGCCGGTGAAGCAGAAATTCAGAAAGTTCAGATAAGAGCCTAAAAATCAAGGAGGAAGACCCTCAAAATTCCGGAGCAAGTCCAGCCAATGCTTTCATAGGCTAGAGAGTCAGAAATTGATTAAGAAACTGGGCAGAATTTTGAGAAGATTCTCAAAATTCTGGAGAAAGGTCAGCAAATTTCGTCGCACGCAAACGGTCGAAGGATCATTTACCAAACTAAGACAAAATTTTGAGGAGGACCCTTAAAATTCTAATAGAAGAAAGCTGCAATGTCTCTGAAATGTGTTACAGTCACTAGTTCATCTAAAATTACTTGATATTTCACTATGTTTTCTATAATAACTCTATTTTCATCAATAAGAGCATATTTTCGAAAACTCTATTTCTGTGACAGCCAGGTGTTACCTAGGGTAACTCAAACAAGGCCTCCAGAACAGAGCGGAGCAAAGCCAGCAGATGAAGGCACGAACCAACCTCCCCTTACAAAAAGTTACAATGTTTCTTTGAGTGAAGGCATATTTGGCGTAACAGTAGCACTCGCAAATATATACACGCAACAGAATCACTATCAATCGGGCCACCAGACACCAAATATACCTCCAGCTAAGACACATTTTACTCATACCTGCTACTTTTTCATTGCATAAAGCTAAGCATTGCCTTCTACTTGCATGAGACTAAGCTCTGTCTCAAATCCTGCCTGAGGCTAAGCTCTGCCTCCATATTTGCATAAGGCTAAGCATTGCCTTCTCTTTGCATGAGACTAAGCCATGTCTCAAATCTTGTATGAGGCTAAGACCTACCTCCACATTTGCATAAGGCTAAGTATTGCCTTCTCTTTGCATGAGACTAAGCAGGTCTCAAATTTTGCATGAGGCTAAGCCATGCCTCCACACTTGCATAAGGCTAAGCATTGCCTTCTCTTTGCATGAGACTAAGCCCTGTCTCAAATTGCATAAGGCTAAGCCTTCCCTCCACATTTGCATAAGGCTAAGCATTGCTTCTTCTTTGTATGAGACTAAGTCGTGTCTCAAATTTTGCATGAGACTAAGCCCTGCCTCCACACTTGCATAAGGCTAAGCATTGTCTTCTCTTCGCATGAGACTAAGCCCTGTCTTAAATTTTGCATGAGGCTAAGCCCTGCCTCCACACTTGCATAAGGCTAAGTATTGCCTTCTCTTTGCATAAGACTAAGCCTTGTCTCAAATCTTGCATGAGGCTAAGCCTTGCCTCCATATTTGCATAAGGCTAAGCATTGCCTTCTCCTTGCATGAGGCTAAGCCCTGCCTCCATATTTGCATAAGGCTAAGCATTGCCTTCTCTGTGCATGAGACTAAACTCTATCTCAAATCTTGCATGAGGCTAAGCCCTGCCTTCATATTTGCATAAGGCTAAGCATTGCCTTCTCTTTGCATGAGACTAAGCTATGTCTCAAATCTTGCATGAGGTTAAACCATGCCTCCGTATTTGCATAAGGCTAAGCATTGCCTTCTCACGGGACTAATCGTTGTCCTTTCCTGCATAAATGTTGCTTTATTCGTGGCACTATCTTCTTCCCTCAAGCTAAGCTCTGCCCCCAAACTCTGCACAAGACTAAGCTCTATCTTGTTGTCACTTTCGGTATCATATCTATGCACTTCATGGACTGACATATGGCCAATCCGTCCAAAGGCATCATTAGTTCGAAGGCATCAACCTCATAGCCTGAAGACACCATATCATGGCCTAAGGATCTCTCAATACTTGCACATCATTATTCAAAGGCATCATGGTTCGGAGGCACCATCCTCATGGACCGAGAACATCATTTCATGGCCTGCGAATCTCCTACCTCGCAATTCATGGCCCAGGACTTCATAGTCTGAGGACGTCATCCTCACGGTCCAAAGACAATATTTCATGGTCCAAAGGGAATTTCCATCACCTATATACTCACATGCATCGTATTTTGAGTTTTTGCAGGTAATCTAGGAGGTAACCATTCTTCAAGTATGAGCAACCTTCGCTCCGGTTTTCGCTCATACCACTTTCGCTTTGCCATTATAACTGATTCCCATCAATTGCACCTTACTCTGTAACCATTCAGATACCTGCCCTATAATACATCTGTCACACTCCAAACTCACAAATCATAACTCCATCAGATATTGCCCTTCACAAAAGAACATTTTCCATCGGATTCATTCATCATTGGGTCCAGAACTACACATGACCTTATTCCTGTAAAACCAAGGAAATATAGAAACTCAGAGACCAGAGCTTAGCCTCCATTTTTTCAAAACACCTATTCGATCAAAATCAGTCATCATTTCTTTACCCGAAAACTCTTTCATCCTTCCCGGGTAAAGAGGGGAAGCTGTTGATACCCAATTTTTCCCTCATATATTTTATAAATATGCGCACACACTTTCAAAATATTGTACATGCATTTGCAAACATGTATAAGTATTTTTATAATTTTTCTACGATTTTTAAAGGCCCTAAATCCATTTATTTTTGCATTTTAATTACATAATTGTTCAAAACTATCCCTTATATTATTTTACGATGATTTAATCATCTAAATTATCATTTATGTTCATATGAGTGTTCAAACACTTTAATTGCATTTTTATAATTACATTTGCATGTTTAAGACTATAATTGCATATTTTGCAAATATAGCCCCTACATAGGCATAACTATATTATCTATACAGGAATTGACCTTTTATATTTTTATAATATTGAATAACTATTTTAAACCACCTTTATGCTTGAAAACCATTTTTTACCATTTTATTAGCTATTTTTAAAATTATTTTAATTAGTAAAATGAGTATTTAAATAACACCCCCTAATTTACACCCAAAATCGGACCCCCCCCCCCCCAATCCAATTTATTAAACCCAAGACCAATTTAAAATAACCCTAACCCAATTAAACCTATCGACCCAGTAACTCCGTTTAACTGTGGCAGTTGATCTTTTAGATCAACGGTCCACGATTAAACATACCATATTAAGCCCAAACGACCCCCTAAACCCCCTCATTTCTTTCATTTCCTCCGCCCTTCATTCCCTCATCTTTCAACCTAACCCTAAAAATTAGCTGTCGTCACCTGGAAAACTCCCCGTCTATGGGGTTTCTCTATATTTTCCAGCCCTTGCCGACCTGCTACATCTTCTAGTTGTTCGACTTCGTTGATCTATGAGAGAATCTCAAAAAGATTCAACCTGGTTTTGCTCGGAACTTTTTCATAGGCCTATTTATGGACATTTCCGGTTGTGAGTGTTGTTTTCTTCCTATTTTTAGTTCGAATCTCTGGGTTTAGACTGATTTCCTTTCGTCTTTATCATTTCCAAAAACCATAGTCTTATGGCTACTTGGGTCTGTTCAGATCCTTGTAGATCTGAAACGTTCTGAGTATTATTTGGTATTTTTCTACCAAAAAACTTTCTATTTCTCTTATCATTATTTGATTTCAGGGATTTCTAAGAACTAGGGTTCGTCCTAAGTTCTCTTCAAATGATTTTAAGACTTCTAAGTATTGAATCTGACTATTCTTTACTGGTTTGATTAATTTTTGTATATGTTCTTAAACCCTTGGTCTTTCTGTTCCCGGCACTAGTTATTTTAGTGATTTTCCCCCTTATTTGTTTATTTCTGTCAATCCTATATACTGATTGATTTATTTTTGGGGTTTGAATCATATTTTCCTGTTAAGATCAGTATCTCTTTGTGATTTTTACCTATTTCCTTATTTATGACTTTAATTAGTAATACTTGCCTTATTTGAAACTATCAGTCTGACTTAGGGATTTGATTGATTCCTACATGGTATGAGAATGATTTCTTGCCTTATTTGAGCCCTAGTTTTGTACCGTTAATTGACTCTCCTCATTCTAAGTGGTCTCTTTCGGATTCTTCTATATGAATTGACTCGCTAATTGGCTGATTGATTTATTTGATTACCCTTATTTTATAAACTATGATTCACTCTTTACCTTATTTGTTTTTACCTCACTAAGTGCTATATATACTCTTATTCTGATTCTTCTAAGGACACGAGCACAGCTCAGAAACACACACACACACACACAAAAACTTTGCTCCCACTAAAACCTTTCTACTGCTTGTGTTCACTATATTGTTTAGCCGGCTGAAAGCCAAGGCTAGATCACTGAGTTCTGCACACTTTCACCTTCTGTTTTGCTATCTTTTACTGGTATGTTTCCATTCCTAATGCCATTCATTATGTTATAAAGCTTAAACCTATGTGCTTTCTTGTTTGTTGTTTTACCTCTGTTGAATCCATGACTTTTTTGTATTTCAATCAGCATGACTACTTTTGCCTTTCCTATTTATGGACTTCAATTAGTGTGGCTACTATGTGTAATTGAACCTATATCTTCCTTGATGCCGGTCAACATGACTACTTCTGTATGTAGGTCTATGTCTTACTACTTTAAATCAACATGACTACTTCTGTATGTAGGTCTCTATGTCTTACTACTTTAAATTAACATGACTACTTCGGTATTTAGCTCTGTGTCTTTCCTGTCTATTGCTTTAAATCAGCATGATTACTTCTATTGCTATGTCCTATCTAGTATTGAGTAATTTGGTTGTTAAGTTTATGTGCTTCCTTTTTTTGGCTTCTGATCAGCATGTCAATCCCCTATTTAGTGTTATGGAATCTGGCTGTCAACTGCTTTGTGTTAACTGGCATGCTTTCCTTCCTGACCTGTTTTATGTGTTCCTAACTAATGACTTCTATGTTTCCAACCCTTACTACCCTTCTTTGTATGGCTTTCTGTTTATTATTATTCTATTCCCAGCATGTTATGTGCCTCACCTAGTGATAACTAATGGATTGAGTTGAATCTAGGCAATCTGAAGCTTGTTTGAAATGGTTGTGAGCCTGTTTTATCCTTTGTTTGATTGTTTGAATGCAGAGGGCTGCAATGACTCTGTTTACTCCTGTTTCACTTCTATTTCGGTTTCATTTCTACTCATGTATCACTTCTACTCATGTTTCACTTCTAAACTATTTTCTTAAAACTATTTCTATTTTTCAAGCACTATTTTCAACTCTTACTCTTAGAATATCTAGGGTCCTGCCCCTCCAGTGTGAGCACTGCCTAGGAGTTTATGAGACTCCCCCTAACTCTGACACACTGGGGCTGGCTCTTCCACACTTATGCCCAAAACTGTTTTCTTCAAATGGTTTCTGGTGTGAGCATTGCCCGGGGTCTTTGAGGCCCTTGGGAACTTTGACACACCGGAATACCATTTGGTGTATTATGAGATGCTGGCATAATTCAGATTTGGTCAAAGGCCTAGTTTCCCAAGTTTTTATTTGGCCTATCTAGGCTCCCTATATTATAGGGATTTCATTTCTGTAATTTATTTACATTTGGCCTGTAATAATAACTCTTGTACAAACAGATATTGTGGATATTCGACTTTTATATATCTTTTGTGGGAATCGGGTAGAAAACATGCTCATAGGATCGTTATGATTGTCTACATGCATTAGAAACTATGCTTATAGGACTGTTATGGTTATCTCCATGAATTAGAAGTCATGCTTACAGGATTATTATGTGCATTAGAAAACATGTTTATAGGCTCATTATACTATTTGTTCTGAATCTCCATTCTAAAAAAATCTGCATTCTCACACTTGCATTAAAAATTTGGTTCTAAGGTCATTTATCAATTGTGCCTTAATAATCATGTTCACGAACATTCCTATGTACATTATAGATCATGTTTCTTGGATTTTTACTGTACTCACTTAAATACTATGCCTATAGTTTAAAAGCATAAAAATCAGTTTTGTCACCTACCCTATAAGGAATAAGCATAAAAACAATCACAACACTTAGACATCATGCTCGTAGAGATAAAATGTAAAACCAGTTCTGTAACGCCTGTGATCATTCTTCAGTACCTAGACAACATATAGGTCCAATAACATAAAAATTTGTCTGCCAATTACTGATTCAGAATTATGGTTTTTATTAATGTCTAGATGACATGTTACTGTTGATCCACGCCTAGGCAAGCCTATAGGTAATCAAGGTCTAATAAACTGTGAAACTATACTTTGCTTACTTGTGACTGCCCAGATTCAACAGGTTTAAAATCAGTAGGCAAACTAATTAGGTATTTAACACTTTGCCTTAACTCAATGCTGCATATTCTCTGCTTGTCATGCTCACCTAGATATCCTGTTTTAGGACCTCTCCAAAATATCTAAAATCTGTTGTTTGAGACGTGCACTTACTTGCTCTATTTGTGGAGGTAAAATGTGAGCCTTTTAATTGTTCTATCCTTGGTCTAGTCCTACATGTTTTATTTGTCGCCTAGAGTTTTCTCCTTTTAATTACTGTAGGAGAGTCTAGATCTACCTTAACTAGAAGTCCTAAATACCTCCGAGACTATATAAGTAAAGGGACGGGTAGTGCACGCATAGGAGATACACCTTAAGGTTGCTAGAATGTTTTAGGCTATGACCAAGGCAAGGGTAATTGAGTAGTAAAGGATATGATGACATGTGCGCTAATGCAACATGTAACCCCTCTAGTTGAGGAAGTCTTACCAGGTATTGTATAGATATGATCCTATAGGCTAACAAACCTAGGACTTCCCTCATCTTATTTACATATGTGTGCTTAGACTGCGTATCTGTTAAATTTCCTTTATCTTATATGTGTGATTAGACTGCCTATCTGTTAAATGACTAATTTACATAATTCGAGTTCAGTCAGGACCCACCATTATGGACCGCGAGGGGTGCCTAACACCTTCCCCTCAAGGTTATTTTAAGCCCTTACCCAATCTCTGGTAATACAAACCAGTTTCATAAGTTATTTGCTTTAGGTGCCCTAACGCACCTTAAATCTGTTAGGTGGCGACTCTTCAAATTCAAATACCCAATTCCCAAAAGGAAATGAGTTGTTCCCAATGTATGTCGAAACCCGGACTCCGCGTGGAAAAAGGGGGCGCGACAGAGGGAGTTACGAAATATTATTTATGTTGCACGGGGTAATCCGTTAGTCTAAAAAACTTAGGACTCCCCTCCCCCTCTTTTTTTTCTACTAGGATAAAAAATAGTTGTACCCCACTGTTCAAGATCTTTTTAAAATAAAATTCTTAAATTTTGTGCTCCCTCTTCATTTATTTGATCACATAGACTAATCCATATAATTTATGTTCGGTCGGGACCCACAGTTGTGGACCTCGAGGAGTGCTTAACACCTTCTCTTTGAGGTAAATTGAACCCTTACCCGATTTTTGGTGATGTAAACTAGTTAAACCAGAGTCATTTGTAAATAGGTGCCCTAACACACCTTAAACATTGTTAGGTGGTGACTCTCCTCTTTTAATACCTTCCTTAAAAGAGTTGTCACATGTCAAAACCCGTTTTCGCGAGAAAAAGGGGCGCGACAGCATGGCGATTCTACTGGGGATTTACACGTAGGCTCTTACCATAGCGAATTTGGCTTGTATGGATTAGTCTTCTTTGATAAAATGTTCTTCCCTCTTCCGTTTTCTTTGCTATTACATGCACATCCCTTTCCCATTTTCCTTTTATTTGTCTAATTCATTGTTACATGCACCTCCCTCTTCCATTTTCCTTTTACTTGTTACATGCACATCCCTCTTCTATTTTCCCTCTACTTGTTTAAGTTCGTTGTAATATGCAAATCCCTTCCCTTCTCACCCTTCCTTGCTTGAATTGGTTATAACATGCATATCCCTTTCCTATTCACCTTTATCTGCTCTAAACTGCTCTTCATTTGTTTAAAGATTGCTACATCATGTCTCTCCCACCCCTACTCCCTTGCTTACTTTATTATATTCCCTATATTCCACGAACTAACTTCCTCTTTTGTCTTTCTTTTTATGTCTTTTATGTTTTTTCTTAATACTGTGTTTGTTGCTTTCACATATTTATTATGTAAATACTTGGAAACGTGTTATTATCTTTGCATAAAGCATGCTCCATATCATATTCCACTCCTTTCAATTATCAACATAGCGGCGCTTGATGAGTGTCCACGCTCTTCTAAAATTACCCTTTTAAAGTCGAAAAGGCTTATTTGCGGTAGACTAGTCGATCAGCGGTGCAGTCGACGGTCCCGTGCCTTTCCCTCTCAAGTTGTCCACTTGGGAGTACCAGTCTAGGCCATTCTAGAAACCCTACTGCAATATCAAATGTACATGCATCATGTTAAATCTAGTATGGGTTATAACATTTTCAACGTGATATCTCGCTAAGATAAGCCTTGTCCAAAGTCCGACGGGATTTACACAATCCCAATGGACACCGTCACATTATGTGCATTACTTGGAGAAAATATGCCAATATGTTGATCATTAGTGTGTAAATAGTCAAATCTGGAGGGGGAAGGGCTAACTCTATTTGTTTGCAGAAAATGAAGCATGAAGTCCCCAGGTTCGGCATGGTCCAAAACATCACACCTCTACTGCTTGATTGGTGGAATAATCTCGCGCCTTGCGGCAAGAATCATGTGAGAAGGTCCTTGGTAATCTGTTGTCTTTGTTAGACATCCAATCGAATGGAGCATTGGTTGAGGTCGCTACTATGTTTTGGGATGAGAAGAGGGTTGTCTTCCACTTCGGTGACATAGAAATGACTCCTCTCTTGGAGGAAATAGGAGGTTTCGCTAAGCTACCATGGTATAGTCCTAGATTATTGGTACCAGAGAACGCACCCCTCGCAGTTTTCTAAAAAGGCTATATTTCAAGAAATATGATGAACTGCTTTGTTTGAAGAAGTTGTGCATCCCATTTGAATTCCGTTATGAGCGTTATGGGCACAGCAAGTCATACCGCCTTCATCATGATGAACTTGCCATTACCTCCTTGGGTTGGGCACACTGCCGAGTCTACGAGTTCATTGTCTGCTTCTTGGGGTTGCTTATATTTCCGATGAAAGGGGGAAGGATCCACACTCGTCTATCCATGGTCGCCAGGACCTTAATGGAAGTCATTGAGGGACAAAACCACACTATCATTCCCATGATCTTGGCCGAAATGTACCGCACTCTAGATCGATGCAAGCAAGGGCTCGGGCACTACGAGGGTTGTAATATGCTGCTGCAAGTTTGGTTATTAGATTATTTCCAGATAGGTGAATATCGTCAAGAGCTTCAGCGATGACCATTGAATGACCACATAGCTTACCATCACCCAAAGAGAATAACATTTATCCCAGACAAGTTCGCACAACCTGAAATGCTGTGAGCTGGGTGTGCTTCTATAGCAATCTAACGGACGAGCAAGTACATTGGATGTTCGAATGGTTTCCTAGCAGTGAGTTCATCATCAGGTCAAGAGAAACTACTCATCAATTACTGATCGCATTGAGGAAATTTATCCTTATGCTCCCATAAGGTTTATGCTCCCATAAGGGTAATGAGACAAGCGGGAAGAAAACAGGTTATACCTCGGGTTACTAACATGGTCTAGTACAAAGTAGCTTTTAAAGGGGACGTTATACCATTCAAGTTTGAGGCACAACATATGTGGAATCAGAATGTCAATGTGGAAAATGATACTATTGAGCTAGAAAAATATCATGTCGGTCATGTGTACTTCTACCCATCATGGTTAGTGGATGATATAGCATGAGACATCAAGCCGGGGGTTAATCTTAAACAACAGGATCATAGATAACGCTGCTGAAGCACAGGTCAAGTACAGGAGGTTACACAAGAGGGTCTTTTAATCTAAAGCTAGGAATCTAGAGCAACACAATGTGGATATGGAAGCAATCAATGAATAGAGGGAAATTTCCACCAAATCAACAGAGATTGGAATATCTGGAGCAAGGGTTAATGGAACTTGAAGGGAAAATGAGAAAGAGGGTTGCAGGCTGTCAAAACATGGATGGAAATGAAGGAGGGCTCCTAGCAAAGACTTATCTATTGCTGGATATGCGCGACTTGGGGAATCTGATCGATGGGTCCAAAAGAGCCAAGCACGGGGAGGGTCCTTCTAAGACCGAGTAGATTAGGGGAATGTTATTTTACTGCTTTCTAGTTTAGTTTAGATTTCGATTGTAATAAGTAAATTGTCATTAGCAACTTTCTTATTATTATCATTTTAGTAAAGATTTGATTCATTTTCAAATTAATGAAATGACGCAATTATTGGCATCAATTTTCCCCAAGTCTATGTGTCGCCTACCTCAGGCACAATGAGGTCCCCCAAATTAGGATGCGAATTTATTTTGCAAAGCATGTTCAATATTGCAAGCATTCTTTCAATACCCTTTACTGACTTGGTTACCTTTTATTTTTCTTTTCTTTTGTTTATTCCCATTGCCTAAGGTTGGTTCATACATACTAGCATCATCCGTATATCATATTAGATCCAAAGGTCCTCCACCTCCTCCACCACCAAGTGATCTTAAAGGCAAAAGCAAAGGGAAAGGAAAGATAGACGATTTAAGTGGTATCAGAAAAGACAATGTAGAGAACGTTGAAACTTCGGATCGCCGGAGCACTCCAGCATAGAATGAATTGGTTCTACACCTGGAACAGAAAATACTGGAGTTACAAGGAGAATTTGAGCAGGTCCGGAACTTGGCAAACCTTTCCCTCACCCTAAATGTCCCTGATATCAACCAGCAAAACACAAACACCCAAAACCCGACACCTCCCCAAAACACATAGAATCAAAACCCACCACCAAATCCTCTCGCACCACATCAATACGCCATACCTCCTCAGAACCAAAACCCTCCACCGTTACCTACTCCTCAACAACACCATCACCATCTGACTCAATACCTACAAACGACCATATAGCACACTCCCCAAAATGCACCACAACCTACTCCTGATCCACAAAACTCAACCAATGACCACCATTATGCCTAGATTCCCAGAGTCCACCAAAGCAATCCCATATACGTGGAAACTTTACCCCACACCCCACAACAAACTCTATACATACCTAAATCCGTCGAGAAAGACCTGCTCATCAAGAACATAGTGGAAGAGCTCAAGGAGCCTACTGGCAGAGTTTAAAGCATCGAAGGAGGCAAAGGCATTGGGGGTTTGAATTATGAGGATTTGTGTATTCAGCCAGATGTAGAACTATCGGAGGATCCTAAGTTTGAAATGTTAGACGGAACTGGTGATCCAAATGTACATTTGAGGACATATTGTGACAAACTAGTAGGGGTTGGCAAGGACGAACGGATCCGTATGAAGCTGTTCATAAGGAGCCTCACTAGAAACACCTTGTCTTGGTACATTAGTCAAAACCCAAAAAAGTGGGTTAATTGGGTGAGCATGGCATCAGACTTCATGGATCGATTCAGGTTCAACACAGAAAACGCACCAGATGTTTTCCACATTCAGAATCTCAAGAAGAAGCCAACGAGAACTTTCCGCTAGTATGCTACTCGGTGGAGGTATGAAGCCGCAAAGGTAAGGCCAACACTAGAAGAAGAACAGATGAATAAATTCTTTGTCAAAGCTCAGGATCCGCAATACTATAAAAGATTGATGGTTATTGAAAACCATAAGTTTTCTGACATCATCAAGTTGGGAGAAAGAATAGAAGAAGGGATCAAAAGTGGAATGGTGACAAAATTTTGAAGTGCTCCAAGCCACAAATAAAGCCTTGCAGTCAGAAGGTATCTCCAAGAAGAAAGAAGTAGGTGCAGTCATGGTAGCCCAAGGTCCAAAGCCTCCTCTTACATACCAAATACCCCCACCTACATATCATCCTTCACCTCCTAGATACCAACAACCTGCAGCCGCTTACCATACTTATAACACTCAACCAGTATATTATCACTCACCACCACCAGCCCGCCAAAATTATCAAAAACCAAGACCAAATTTCGACCGTAGAATACCTAGACAATACACTCTGATTACTGAACCCATAGACCAACTCTACGAGAGACTAAAGGTTGCCGGTTATGTCACTCCCATTCTCGATGTTGCTATGGAAAACTCTTCTCGGTGGATTAACTTAAACAAGACATGTGCCTATCACTCAGGCATGAAGGGTCATACTATTGATAAATGTCGCACTCTGAAGGACAAGATCCAGACATTAATTAACACTAAGGTCATACAGGCAAAGGAGACGGCACCCAACATCCGTAACAATCCTCTCCCAGATCAAAAAGGTGAGGGAGTAAATGTGATAGAGACCGATGAAGAATGGGATACGGAAGGGTCAATTGGACTCATTCGGGAGGGGGATGATCCTAAAATGTCTCCAGTCATCCTCACACCCATTGTAGTGCAAACTCAAGTGCCGATTGAAGTTGAGGTAGCCACACCAACACCATTTGAGGTTGAAGTAACAACACCCTTCACTATGATTGTAGCACCTACGACGTCTTATAAGTCTAATGCTATACCATGGGACTATGTTGCGGAGGCAAGAAGGAAAAGAAAGACAAAAATGGAAGAAACAGGTGCAGCACAAGGCATGATTGGTTGCCACCATGGCGTGGTCCTTATTATCTACTGGAAGAACCAGTACCACATTCGCACCAGACATTTCAACAAGCCGACGTGATATGGGGGTCTGAAGAAGATGAAGCTTTAGCTGGCATAAGGAATCTATTTCTGGATGATGAAGACATGGACTGCAGTGTGATAGTTGAGGAGAGGAAGACCTTACCATTCAGACCATGGAGAAAGGAGTTGTTCTCAAGAATTGGAGTGATGCACCATCCCGGGTCCGTCGAGTTCCTGGGTAGAATAGCAATTAGCATAATTTATTTCTTAAAGCAATTTTGAGCATTTAAGACATTTTCAGTATTTTGTTTTGAACGTATTCTATTTTGAAATAATTGCTCGAGTCATCAAGCCATATTTGTTTTGATGTTTTCAAGATTTATTTAATGCATTGCTATTTTTAGTATTTATTATTATTCTTTATGTTTTTTTCCCTCTACAACGTTATTATTACTTATTCCGATGAACTTACGACTGTGACATGTAATGAGACAATGCAACATAAGGATAGTGATTCAGAGGATCTGGAAGGAGATATAATACCCGAGGAAATTGTTAGAGAAGTGGAAAATTTTGAAAACAAGCCTAAATCCAATTTGGATGAGACCGAGACGGTTAATTTAAGGGATTCCAAGACAGTCAAGGAAACCCGCATAAGCATTCACCTATCACCATTAGAGAAGGAAGAGTACATCCAATTCCTGAAGGAGTATGAAGACATCTTTGCATGGTCTTACGATGATATGACCGGCTTGAGCACATCCATAGTGGCTCACAAGTTACCCACCGATCCCATGTGTCCACCAGTGAAATAGAATCTCAGAAAATTCAAGCTAGATATGAATTTGAAGATAAAAGAGGAAGTCACTAAGCAAATCAAAGCCGATGTTCTCTGAGTGGTTGAATATCCAACCTAGTTAGCCAACATTGTGCCGGTTCCGAAGAAGGATGGGAAGGCCAGAGTATGTGTTGATTATCGGGATTTAAATAGAGCAAGTCCCAAAGATGATTTTCCATTGCCTAATATACACATATTGATCGACAATTGTGCCAAGCATGAGCTCTAGTCTTTTGTGGATTGCTTCGCGGGGTATCATCAGATCTGGATGGATAAAGAGGATGTGGAAAAGATAGCCTTTATCACACCATGGGATGTTTGCTATAAAATGATGTCATTTGGCCTAAAGAATGCTAGAGCCACTTACATGAGAGCCATGACAACCATTTTCCAAGACATGATACACAAGGAAATAGAGGTGTACGTGGATGACGTCATCATTAAATCCATAAGAAGCACAGATCATATAGCAGACTTGAGAAAATTCTTTAATTGGCTTCAAAGGTACAATCTGAAACTGAATCCTGCAAAGTGTGCCTTCGGAGTCCCTACCGAAAAATTGCTAGGTTTCATCGTCAGTCGCCAAGGGATTGAATTGGACCTGTCAAAGGTTAAAGCTATCCAGGACTTGCCACCTCCAAAGAACAAGAAAGATATGATGAGTTTCTTAGGGCGTCTCAACTATATCAGTCCTTTCATAGCACAATCAACTGTGATCTATGAACCGATTTTCAGAATGTTGAAGAAAGATGCTAAAACAAGCTGGACTGAAGAATGCCAGAAAGCCTTCGACAAAATCAAGGAGTATTTATCTAAATCACCTGTTATGGTCCCATCGGAACCTAGGAGCCTCTGCTACTCTACTTATTTGTACTAGATGGGGCTTTCGGCTGTGTCTTAGGACAACAAAATGAGACGGGAAGAAAGGAGCAGGCCATATACTATGTGAGTAAGAAGTTCACACCCTACGAAGCACGGTATTTTGTGCTGGAACGCACCTGCTGCACTTTAACATGGATAGCTCAAAAGTTGAGGAATTACTTCTATGCCTACACACATATCTCATATTCAGGACGAATCTGCTAAAATGCATCTTCCAGAAACCTATGCCTACGGGGAAGTTAGCAAAATGGCAGATACTAGTGAGTGAGTTTGACATCATCTACGTAACTCAGAAGGCGGTCAAAGGGCAAGCATTGGCGGATCATCTTGCAGAAAATCCTATAGGTAGAGAATACAAACCACTGAAAATGTATTTTCCCGATGAAGAAGTATCATTCGTAGGAGAAGATATCACCAAAACCTATGATGGTTGGAGAATGTTCTTCGATGGAGCTACAAACTTCAAAGGAGTGGGTATTGGAGAAGTTTTAGTGTCAGAAATAGGTCAACACTATCCAGTATCCGCAAAGCTCAGGTTTCCATGTACCAACAATATGGCAAAATATGAGGCTTGCATCTTGGGACTCAAGTTGGACATTGACATGAACATTCAGGAATTGCTGGTAATTGGAGATTCAGACCTTTTGGTACATCAGGTTCTAGGAGAATAGGCTACAAAGAATACCAAGATATTGCCATATTTGTATTATGTACAAGAATTGATGAAGAGAACACTGCCTTTTTTGCATGAGACTAAGCATTGTCTCCTATTTACATGAGGCTAAGCATTTCCTCCTTAACTGTATAAGGCTAAGCACTGCCTTTCTTTGCATGAGACTAAGCATTGTCTCCTATTTGCATGAGGCTAAGCATTGCCTCTTTAACTGCATAAGGCTAAGCACTGCCTTTCTTTGCATGAGACTATGCATTGTCTCCTATTTGCATGAGGCTAAGCATTGCCTCCTTAATTGCATAAGGCTAAGCACTGCCTTTCTTTGCATGAGACTAAGCATTGTCTCCTATTTGCATGAGGCTAAGCATTTCCTCCTTAACTGCATAAGGCTAAGAACTGCCTGACTAAGCATTGTCTCCCATTTGCATGAGGCTAAGCATTGCCTCCTTAATTGCATAAGGCTAAGCACTGCCTTTCGTCGTATGAGACTAAGCATTGTCTCCTATTTGCATAAGGCTAAGCCCTGCCTCCTTAACTGCATAAGGCTAAAACACGGCCATCTTCTGATGAGACTAAGCCCTGCCTCCCTTTCTTGCATAAGGCTAAGTATTGTCTTTTCCTCAAGACCAAAGGCTAGCTTCATTATGCCATCTAAGACCTAACAATATCCTCTACTCACCTAGGGCTAAGCACTGCCCTCGCCTTACTAAGACTAAGCTTTGTATTGTCGTGTCTTCGCATATGACCAAACATCATGTCTTTGCATTTCATGGGCTAAAACATTGCCATTTTGTCCAAAGGTGTCATAGTCTGAAGGCATCATCCTCATAGCCAGAAGACACCATTCCATGGCCCGAGGATCTCTCAAAAGTTCACATCATTATTCAAAGGTGTCATGGTTTAGAGGCACCATTTTCATAGCCCGAGGACATCATTTCATGGCCTGCGAATCCCTTATCACATGATTCATGGCCCAGGACGTCATGGTCGAAGGACATCATCCTCACTATCCAAAGCAACCTTCATGGTATGAAGGGAATTTGCATCATGTTTAAATTCTTGAAATAATCCATATATATCTATCTGCATGCATCGCATTTTAAGATTTCCAGGTGATCCAGGAAGTAACCATTCTCCTAACGGGAACAATCTCCGCTCTAGTTTCCGTTCAACGTTCACATCCTACAATTATTTCAAACGTAACCAACCACCATCAGTTACCCACTTTTACTCGATAACCGTTCAGATACTCGTTCTGATATACATCTGTAACGTTTCAGACTCACGTTCACGATTTTGTATAAACTCATCTGATATTGTCCTACCCAAGAGAACCCTTTCCGAAGCATACGACCATTCCTATAACAACTTCATCGGTTTAGTTCACCGTTGGATCTAGAACTACACATGACTTGATTCCTGTAACACCAGGGATATGTAGGCAACTCAGGAACCAGGGTTCGGCCTGCATTTTTCAAATCACCTCATTTGGTCAAAATCGGTCATCATTTTCTTTACCCGACAACTCTTTCATCATTCCCGGGTAAAGAAGGGCAACTGTTGATACCCAATTTTGTCCTCATTTGCTTTTCAAATAATATGCATACTTTCAAAATATCATTTTTGCATTATTATTAATGTACAGGATTTACACAAGCATTTCTTATAATTTTTCATAATTTTACAGTTTTTAAATTAATTTTCCTTGCATTAATTTATATAAAAATTCAGTAATCACTCTTTTAAATTATTTGTGATGAATTAATCACCTAAAATCATTATTTGCATCCCTAATACATTTTACAAATATATCTTACTCCATTTTTTATATATTTACCATTGTATTTTAGGCTATTCGCATAAATTTGCAATAATAGCCTATATTTTGCATTCTTATTGCAATTTTGAGTTATTTTCGGACCAGGCAAACCCAATTCCCTGGCCCAAAACCTCAAGCCCAATCCCAGGCGACCCTGCCCAGTCCAAAATCGATCCAAACCCCCTTAAACCACATCGTTGATAAAAAATGATCAACGACTCACAACCCCTCTTCTCTTATAACCCAATCCCTAAACCCCAGAGACCATTGTCTCTGTCTAGCCGCCCTCAAACGCTCCCCCCCCCACCCACCCGCCAAAAACCCTAATCGCTACCTTCTTCAAATCTTCTCCTAATCCCGGCTACAATGGGATTTTCCTCTTATTTACTTACTATATTTGTGTATTTCCGCTACTGGTTGATTTTTCATAGTATCACTTAGTACTTGCCTAAACATGGCAAATACTACCTATCCGATTTTGTCCGAATGAGTCCTATTTCTTGAATGTGGACCGTATTTTCGTCTACATGCATTTGATTTTGCACTATGTGAGTCCGATTTTGTTTGGATTATGCTGATTTACATTTTTCTTAAAAAACTAGGGTTTACAGATTTTCTCTCTTAAATTGATTTCAAATCGATTTGCATGATTCTTTTTCTTGTTTGTTGTTTAAATTATTCTATTTCCTTATATGTTTGCTCGATTTTTGACTACTATATAAACCCCCTCATTTTCCCTTTTGGGACAGACTTGGAAATCGATTTCTACTAAACATTTGAGGTTTTTGCTACTCTCTTGCTTGGTACTCTGTACTGGCCGGCTGAAAGCCAAGGCCATGAGCATCTTGCTCCTTAACTTGTTCTTGGTGCGAAAATTGCCCGGGATTTTTTTGAAGCTCTTGGGAACTTTGACGCATCGAGGTTTCTAAGTTCTTGTGGATCTTTTATTCTTTATTGTTGTCCGTTTAACTAGTAAGCTACTTGACTCTTGCAATTTTATCCCTATGTGTTTTTGATTCGTATGTGTTTTCACCTCTGAAATTCCTGGCTTAATATGTTTTCTGGATTACTTTTGTACACTATTTTGTTAATTCTACCTTGTTCTAAGTCTTTTAGCATCTAACTTCCTCCTAATGCTACTAGTTCTGAGTTTGACTATGTCCAACTTGGATAATCTGATCCTCTTAGGTGTATGGATGTCTGGATGTTCCCTAATACATGCTTACGTGCTTTGTCCTTAAGCTCTATAGTGAATGCTTTATACTTATGCTAGAACTTCCTGTGTTAATTGTGACATGTTCACCTGCTATTTTGTCACTCAACATGATCCCCATACCCCATTAGTGATTGACTGAGATTTTGACAGTTATGTCAACTTGATCTTTCTACCCTGTTTGAACCATTTTGTTTTATGGCATAACTTAGATCTTATCTTGTTGATTAGTCTATTGTGTCAATCCCAGAATAACTACATGTGCTTGCTATCTCACACTGTCCTAAATCTCTGTAATGTCTATCTTGCATGTACAATGTGTTGCAATTTATATTAAAACCATTTTCTATCGACTATGATCTTGCTTCTATTGTTTACTGTGAAAATGGTAACAACAATTAAATTTGTAAATGGGATACTAAAAATACGTGATCTATTTTTATGAAGTTTATGGCAAAATACGAGCTAGAAACGAAGCAATAACCAAGCCTAAAGGCTTACTGTCCGGACTTGTTTACCAAGGGGATATAGGCTAAAACGGGGAGTTAAACGAACCGAGAAACCTGCTGCCCGAGTGTAGGATTAGTCGATGAGGGGCCTCAGGGTCGATGTCCGGCCCGATCTCGAGTTATTGGGGTCGATATCTGGCTTGAGTTCGAGGTGTCAAGGGTAGTCGAGGATGGGATAACAATTAAGATATGATCATACAAGGCTCTCTATGATCAATATCAGGCAATAAATGAAGAACCAATTAGAAAACGATAAAATAATAAAATGGTCTCGAGCCAATAAGAACAAGCGAGTTAGAGAGAAGAGAGAGAGAGAGATATTATTGCACTTGAATAGAATGGTTGGAGCTCTACTTATAGGGTGTTAGAGACTCCCCTTTTATAGGAGGGGGAGCCCAAACTTAGTACAAGATACGTTGCGTAAAAAGGAAATGGGATGGGACAACCGGGTAGCTTTATGACGTATGCATGGGCCGATGTCGAGCTGCTCAAATAGACCTAATCGACCCCGGATGCATTCCTTGGGAGATTCTTGCATTCGTCGGGACTTCAGTCGGCATTATCCTCGGCAGGGCATCGACAGATATTGAGGGAAGTGACTGGCTCGAGATCCCGAGCCTCCGGGGTCACCCTCTGAAGCATTTTGTCAAGGACAAATCGGCCTCCCAGATTTCACCTCACACAGATAGTCTCCGCGTTTCTTAGAGGGAAGTGATAAGAAATGATTTTGACGTCCCAATTCTCAGGCTCCCATAGCGACAACATGTTGATGATGCAACCCCCCTTTTACAAGTGTCGAGGCATTTTGCCTTTCCGCTTCTCCAGGATCATCCGAAATGTCGCGACTCTTCGTTCTTCAGGGTTGTGTTACTGCTATCGACTCAGCTTCTATGAACGATTGATTCTGTCTACTGTTACGCTTTTTGAGGGCGGTAATGGTGTTGTCGGTTACTCTGCCCTCCCCCTATAAATGGGGCTTCTTGTGGTCGGCTTCTCATTCAAACTCCCCTTGATACCCATCGTTTCTTCCTTTCCTGCTATCTTTAGTTTTTGCCATCTCATTATATTTGAGGCATGTGGCCTCAAGATCTTACATCATATGTGCCTTGACCCATCGCTCGATCCCTTTTCGGTTGGGCGAAGTTGTGCCACTGTGATGTTATTGTCGTTGTTGTTGTTGTTGTTGTTGCTATTGTTGTTGTTGTTGCAGTTAGGCATAGGGCCAATTTCCTCCGACCTTGGGAGATACTTCGGATTATGCACCGCTGCTCAAGAGGGGGCTCGGATTGTACACCGCTACTCACCCTCCTCTATTGGCTTGGCGCGTTACACCCTTTTTGGATTCCTAAGGGGTATGGCGATAATCTTTGCTGGCTGTTGCCTCCCGCGCCGAGGCAACATCTCAAGAAGTGGCTTCAAAATGGTAGTACTGGCGGAGCTCGTACTAGCCAAATTTTTCACCCAGCCACTTCTTATCTTCTTCCGGCCTCTCCTTTGTTATTTTGCTCTTCTCCTCCACCTTCCTCTTCTATGTCCTTCCTTTTGAAAATGCCATTCCGGGAGGATTAGGATGAGGTTCCCAAGGGGATTGGATTTGGAAGATATTGTCTTTGAGGTCATATGCCTGAGGGGATGATGACGGAGATGTCGTATTTAGGGAATAGGCTAGATTCTTAGGCTCTTGTTGTATGCATATCCTTGGAACTTCTTCATTTTTACGTAAGGATCCCCCTGCGGGCTTTTGTAACCATATGTAAGGACCCCCCGAGGGTCGTTGTAAGTGAAAAATTTTATAAATACAAAGATATTTCCTTGATTCCTTCCTTCGATACTTGCTGTATTTCTTTATGTTTTAATGCACGATCTTGTTTTGTTGTCTGTGATACAGACCTTGGATGCGAATATTTTTCCCGGTCTTTGGTCGACAAAAACAGCTTCGCGCGAGGTCCTTCGTGGTTTCTCGAACTAGACCCGAATAAGGCCAATAATCTTGGGTCGTCGGGACCCTATCTTTGCATGGAGGTGTGGATAATGTTTTCGGGCCTCATAATAATCCTTGAGAAGAAATTTGCTCGAGGACCCGCGGACCAAGGACGCCGATGACTTCCTGAAGGCAGCCTCTAAATGGAGGCTTGCCATTGCTCGGACCATCCTAGACAGCACCCGGAGCTCGTTTCGTACGGGTGCTTGTTAAAAATGCCTATTTCTTTGCAAGCTGGTTTCCCTTGGTGGAGGCCTTTAAAGTCGTGTGCCAATTTGGTGAAGGCGTTGTTAGCCCTTTGGAGTATCGTATCGCTATGACAGAGGTTTCCGGGGTTGAGTATTACCTCGAGACTGGAGGTGGTGCTGATGGTTGGTGTCTTTGGTCGGCTTTGAGTCGTTGCTTCTCTTCCCATATGTGACATAAGGCTGCTTCCGCCTTCCTAGGGGTCATCGGGATCTGCTGACTCCATGGCGCTAGTGGATCATGCCTTTAACGGCTGTTATTTGGAGAACGGTAGAGACCGGGCATGGAAAAGTCACTCCGCTCGAGAGCTGACCGCCGAAGCAACACCTTTGGGACATGCATTACTTGTTTGAAAAATGGAACAATACTCTTTAGGCGGCGTTCTCCATGCTTTGCCGGTTCTGCCTATGGCAATAGCGAATTTAGCAATCGTGCCTTCCTTCCTCTGTCGCATTTTTACGGGCATTGTTGGCATCGGACGGTCCCTCAGGGATGGGGTTGTTCCCCCCCCCCCCTCTTCCCAGAGAGGGGGAGGAATTGTAGGCTTCCGAGCTGGGGGATGATGGCAATATATGAGATATGCGCTCATAATACGATGGATCTTTTAATGGGGAAAGACGGGCCTATGCTTCTAAGGAGAGCGCATCATCCGAGCCTGCTATTTCTAGAGTCTTTGGCTCTGGAGCAGTGGTTCTTTCGAGAGATTACGCCCCGGCCGGGGTAGGTTCTTCCGGGACAAAAAAGGTTGGGCCAACAGGAGTATGCTCGGCCTTCGTGGAGGTCTGCCAACTTTATTTCGCGGTGAGTCTTGGCATGATTCTTCCGCAACTCGGATCTTCCCTTTCTTATCAGGTTTTCCCTATGTAAGACTTCGATAGGCTCAGGTTTGAGCCGCTTCGTCAAGGGGCCAGACTTCGGGGGGCCCTGGATGAGGGTGAGTCCCTTGGGCTCCTCAACGAGGAGAAGGAGGGGTTAAGTCGGTGCACTGGCAATTTGGGATGTATCGGAGCTCGTATTACAGAAGCCTTTTAATGAGGCATGTGCCTTTTTGTGGTAAGCGTTTCGCCTATTCAACCTTTGAGGTTAGGCTTTTGCTTTTTTTTTTTTAGAAAAAGACGAAGGCTTAGCGGTACCTTAGGAGTGAAGTCGGCCGAGTCAGGAATGCTTGTGGTGAACTAAAGGTTCAAATGCAGGCTCGAGCTTCGATTTGAGTGGTCATGATTGTGAAGCTGTAGTCTGATTCCTCGAGGGCACTAGTTGGAAATAACCTGTGTCCGGACTGATGTCGCACTGAGTTGGACCGAGGACGATGAGGGAGTGGCGACCCATTTGAAGGACGTTACTGTCATCTAAGCTGAGTTGGAGTGGGCCCTTGATCATGAGAAAAGGAATGAGGGATACGTTCGTCGTAGATTTCGGGAGAGGCACTTGAAGAGACCCGGGCTAGGGGTTCCGTCCTCCTGGAAGGGCTTGATTGAGTGAAGGCAGTCTAGCGTGATGCTCGGTTGCTTTCTTGCCGATGCCACGGAGAGCGAGGCTGGGGCTGGTAGGTCGTAACCTTTTGGGGTGGAGCGTAGATTTTGCCATCTTATATTTTTTGTTTGTAGATCATGTTTATAGATGGAGAGCGTGCCTTTCGCGCATATATAAAATAAGAGAAAACTTGAAGCTTTATCTCCTTTGTAACTTTTTCTGCGTTGCCTTTGACTAGGTGGGCTGGTTTCGGCGTTTGGCGGGAACCTCGTGGGTTCGGAGCTAATTAGGCAGGCCTAGAGGCTTTTGAGTGCGACTTTTGTCGTAAGTAGGTGTTGGGGCCTCTGTGTTTTGCCTAACTGTTAAGGCTCAATCTTTGAGCCCGGCCTTGACTCGAGCTTACTGGACCTCTGGTCTCCTGTGCCTACATGAGTGGATGATAATCGTTTTTATTTCTCGCCCTCGGGCGTTTGTTGTTTCCACTGTTTTAGGTTTAGTCTCTGAGTTGGGTTGCAACTTGAGCTTCAATTGACCTTCAAGTTTTTTCGTGCCTGCATGGACGAAACACGATGGTTTTTATCTCTCGCCCTTGGTCGTTTGTTGTTTCAATTATTTTGGGTCCAGTCTCCGAGTCATATTGCGACTCGAGCTTCAATTGACCCTCAAGTTTTTTTTTCGATTTTCAAGCTAGGGACAGTAGCTCTTACGCTATTTTCGGTCATTGAGACCTTTTGATATATGGCCCGGAGGCTTGCATAGTTAACTATTTTGGACCCGGTCTCCGAATCAGGTTACGACTCGAGATTATTCTAATCCTCAAGATGTCAATTTTCAAGCTGGCGACAATGGCTCTTATGTTGTTTGGTCGTTGAGACCTTTTAGTATGCGGCCCTGAGGCTTGTTTGGCTGGCGATAATGGCTCTTAAGCTTTTTGACCATGGGCATTTTGTAGGCTTTGTTTTCCTCTCATTAAGGCCTTATTGAAATAATTTTGCCTGACCAGTCGTCGGTTCTTTGAAGAACCTCGATTTCAAGTCGTTATCGGCGATGTTTGAGCACCTTAGAAGGTTCTTAGCTCGTAGGCTGAGTATGTCAAAGCCTTGTGATTTGGAGCCGATGTGGTCGAAGCTCGTTTGCCTATTGAGGGAAGCTTGTTTTAACCGGTTCTTTCCGAAGTATATTCGAATTAGTGGCTTACGATTTTGTTTAGCGATGGTCGGGCGTCCTCGAGTCACGTTAATTTGGTTGTATCAGCCATTTTGACCGTAGTCATATGTGTTTGGCCGGAGCCATTTTTGATCCCAAGTGATAGTTTAGGCGTATACACCAAGAGTATTCCCTTTCGGGATTCTTACAAATGCAACGTATAGCCTAAACTTCGGGATTTTTGAGTTTCATGCCTGTTGATGTCTTACAGTTTGTCAGCCTGTTGAGGTCTTACAGTTTTATCATGCTTGTTGAGCTCTTACAATTTGTATTTTTTTCTAGAATAGATCTGGTTATACCGAGTCTGCCCGCTCGGGGTCTTACAGCCTCGGGTTTTCCAGTGTAAGGCGATTGGTGACAGTCTCCGAGTCATCAAGTTTGCTTAGGCTCCAAAGCCGTTATTCATAAGCTCGGAGTTACCTTGCTGGGGCTTTATGAGCCCGGAGTTCCGACCCTGGGGCCGTGCAGGTGCCAAATTGTTGATGCTAAGTCTCCAAGTATTTCGGGATGCATTCGGTGGAGGGGCCCTTGCCGTGAGCATGTTAAAATCCCTTTTTCTAGAGTACGAGATGCTGAAATATATTCTTTGTTACTTGGCGTAAATATATATTGTTGTGTTGGATCGATCTATATTAGATCGTATTTGATCGCTCGGCGATTTCCATGTTGCCTTGCCTGAAGTTTTTGTGGTTTCAGAGTTTCGACCCGGGGGCCGTCTGAGCGTTTTGAACTGCTGGCGTCCGTTCCTGATTTTTTAGGACATTTCTGGTGAAAGAATTTGTTACCTTACTTTGAGAAGGAGTTCTTTTTCTTTTGACAAAAGGTATTCTTTGATTGCTCGATACAATAATATATGTGTCCGCCAACGAGCGCCTGACTATATGGACATGGCTCGTTCGACCGTTCGGTCCAATATATTGTTTTCCTACAGGAACCTTACTTGACGTTTCAAAACTCCTTTGAGCGAGTAGCTTTCTAGGGGAATGCCCTTCGCTATCCAAAAGTCAGCTACAGGGGAAGTTTGAGCATTTTGCGGAGTTCCCCCTCAGGCAGCTCGCAGACGTTGCCTCGTTAAAAACCTTGCCGGTAAAAACCCTTCTTTGGGGATAAAAATTTGGTCGAAGTAAAAGAGTGCAATGGATGCATTTTTAGAGCCTTGAGGTCTTCAGATAGTGCTATCGTTCCGGCAGCTCCGGTCGGGTGCATGCACAAGGGTTAGTTCCAAATTCGAAATGAAAAGGGGGATGGTCATACCTTGAAGTGGGATATGCTGGCGATGCCTCGGGATTGGTTTGTTATAATTGCCTGGGGCGAAGACGCGGCGTGGATTTCTGTTTCGTCAAGCTCGACCGAGGTCGAGGCCCGATTCGCCCTTTGGCTTATTCGGGGATAGAGGTATGAGCGTTGGTACCACGTCATATTGCCAACATTTCCCTTGCCATGTGTTGTTCCCCGTAAATGGTTTTGATCCCGTCCTTTGTTGGGAATTTCATCATCTGGTGAAGGGTGGATGGTACCGCTCTCATGCAGTGTATCCAAGGCCGCCCAAATAAGGCGTTATATCTCATATCTCCCTCGATGACATGGAATTTGGTGTCTTGGGTCGTGCCGGCCACGGTAACTAGAAGGACGATTTCTCCTTTCATCGTTTCGCTTGCCATGTTGAATCCATTGAGAACCTGAGTGGAGGGCACGATCTAGTCGAGCAATCCGGGCTGTTCTATTACCCTTGACCTGACAATATTGGCCGAGCTACCTGGGTCCACGAGTACACATTTTATCTGAAAAGAATTTACAAGGAAGTAAATTACCAGAGCATTGTTGTGGGGTTGAGACAGGGCCTCGGTGTCCTCTTCTCTGAACGTGAGGGCGTCTTCGGGGATATATCCCCAAGTCCATTTTTCTCTGGTGATGGATATTTTTGTTCTTCTCATCACAGGTTCTTGCGGGGCATCGGCGCCCCCATGATCATGTGGATGACATGTTGTGGCTTGTTTCCCTCATTTTTCTTGGTTGCCTCCCTTTCTCGGAACTGGTTTTTGGCCTGATCGCTTAGGAATTCCCAGAGGTGTCCTTTGTTGAGCAGCCGAGCCACCTTCTCTTATAGTTGATGGAAATCCTCAATCCTGTGACCGTGCGTGTTATGGAACTCGCATACTAAGTTGTAATTCCTCTGCGAAGAATCCGACTATATCGGTTTGGGTCACTTGGCGTCTCTGATCTTACTGATAGTGAACACGATGTCTGACACATCGACACTGAAGTTGTATTTCGATAGGTGGGGGTGCATTTGTTGGTACTATGTTTCGATCGAACCTGGTCCTGTTGACAAGCCCTCGAGGGTCTTGTTCTCGATCCATCCTCTGATCATTGCAAGGTAGGTTGCGCCTAGGGGCATTCCTCCTGTCTTCGGGGTACGACTGGTACCTTTCTTTATTTGGTTTTGATTCCTTTGTCAGGAGTCTATTTGGGTACACTAATCCCAAAGGGGTTCCCAGCTGGTCATCCTCGGCTCTGATCTTTGATTGATACCGGTTGTGGACGTCCGACCAGGTCACGGTCGGATACTCGATCAGGTTCTGCTTCAGCTGTTTTGAAGCCCCCGAACTTTGTTTGTTCAGGACTTGGGTGAAGGCCTGTACTGCCCAGTCATCGGAGAATGGCAGTAGCTCCATCCGCTCCATCTGAAAGCGGGACACGAATTCCCAGAACATCTTGTTCTCTCTCTACTTGATTTTGAAAATGTCAGACTTCCTCGTTGCTACCTTGATGGCTCCGGCATGTGCCTTTACGAAGGAGTCTGCTAGCATGGCGAATGAATCTATGGAATTGGGAACCAAGTTACATACCATATCATGGCCCCCTTCGAGAGTGTTTCTTCGAATATTTTCAGCAATATGGATTCAATCTCGTCATTCTTTATGTCGTTGACTTTTACTGCGTAGGTGTAGGCAGTAACGTCTTTGTTAGGGTCGGTGGTACCGTTGTACTTAGGGAGTTCCGGCATTCTGAACTTCTTTGGAATGGGCTTCGAGGCCGCTTCCTCGGGGAACAACCTCTGTACGAACTTTTTCGAATCCAAGCCTTTGAGGATCGGGGGCGCACCAGGGATCTGATCGACCCTAGAGTTGTAGGTCTCGACCTTTTTATCGTTGGCTGCAATAATTTTCTCACCCGATTTGATCCTTTTGGTGAGGTCCTCGAGCATTTTTACTATGGCAGGGTCGGCTATGGACCCGTTATTGCTTGATCTTTCGAGTACTTGCTCGGCGGGGTGAGCTGTTTCCGCCACTGCTGTGCTGGGAGTCTTCGGATGGCTTTGTAACTCAGCAATGACCAACTGTTGTGCCTGCAACATTTCAAAATAACATGAAAACTAACTTCATGTTCTTCCCGGGCTGGGGTGTTTTGGGCTTCCTATCGGTCGTTGTGTTGTATTCTCCTGTCGGTGTGGGAAGTTTCGTTGACCTGTTGTGCATCCAGTGAATCCGTGTCCGCTAGAATTGGTTCGGGTGTGTTATCGGGATTCTGTGGTGGTGCTCCAATGGCCGGGACAGCCATGTTGTTTTCCCTGTGCTTTCAAGGTTGTCGTTCTCGACTCTGTTTACTGAACCAGACATTTTGACCTGAAATCAAGAGATCTTGGACAAGAAAAAGTGTGAAAGATAACTTGTGGTTGTTCAATGAAACCAGCAAAAAAATAATCACTATTATTTTTAGCCCCACGGTGGGCGCCAAACTAT
Source organism: Nicotiana sylvestris (assembly GCF_000393655.2). NCBI lineage: Eukaryota > Viridiplantae > Streptophyta > Magnoliopsida > Solanales > Solanaceae > Nicotiana > Nicotiana sylvestris. The sequence continues at coordinate 141,595,989 of NC_091061.1, forward strand.
TTACCGTGAAAATGATAACAACAATTAAATTTGTAAATGGGATTCTAAAAATACGTGATCTATTTTTATGCTAGTTGGTTAGAGCAATTGATGCTAAGAATATGAAGTTTATGGCAAAATACGAGCTAGAAACGGAGCGATAACCAAGCCTAAAGGCTTACTGTCCGGGCTTGTTTACCAAGGGGATACAGGCTAAAACGAGGAGTTGAACGAACCGAGAAACCTTCTACCCGAGTGTAGTATTAATTTATGGGAGGCCTCGGGGTCGATGTCCATCCCAATCTCGAGTTATCGGGGTCGATATTTGGCTCGCGTTCGAGGTGTCGAGGGTAGTCGGGGATGGGATAACAGTTAAGATATGATCATACAAGGCTATATGATCAATATCAGGCAATAAATGAAGAACAAATGATAAAATACTAAAATGGTCTCGAGCCAATAAGAACAAGCGAGTTAGAGAGAAGAGAGAGAGAGAGAGATATTATTGCACTTGAGTAGAATGGTTGGAGCTCTGCTAACAGGGTGTTAGCTACTCCCCTTTTATAGGGGGGGGAGCCCAAACTTAGTACAAGATACGTTGCGTAAAAAGGAAATGGGATGGGATAACCGGCTAGCTTTATGACGTATGCATGGGCCGATGTCGAGCTGCTCAAATAGACCTGATCGACCCCGGATGCATTCCTCGGGAGATTCTTGCGTTCGTCGGGACTTCGGTCGGCATTATCCTTGGCAGGGCATCGATAGATCTTGAGGGAAGTGACTAGCTCAAGACCTCGGACCTCCAGGGTTACCCTCCGAAGTATTTTGTCAAGGATAAATCGGCCTCCCAGATTTCACCGCACACATCTATGCTAATATGTTTCCCAATCTGTCTTTTGTTCATTTGATACCCTGTTTCTTCTAGTGCTTATCACTATGTGTGTACCCCCATCATGTCTAAATACTGATTGGCATGACCCTAGGATGCATGCTTAGCTTAATCTAAACCTCTTAGGTCTCAATTGGTTTAGTGTCATGAATGATAATCTATGTAAATCTTGCAAACTTGTTTCTTCCCCCAATTTCTTTCAATATGAGGCTATCTATGTGGTGCTTTGATGTCTTGCAGAACCTACTGGCCTATTTGATTAATTACTCTATATGCTCAATTTGGCTATGTCTACTTTAGGATATGAATGTATCCCCCAACTTTTGTCCACTCTCTTTACTTGCAACTTATGTTATTCTGAACTCTTAGCCGGCTAAAAGCTAAGGCTACCTAGGTTTTATTGTTAGACTCCCTAGTGTGAGCACTGCTCGGGGTCCAATTGAGACCTTTGTAAACTCTGACGCACTAGGTTTTGGTCCTTAGTCACTCCCTCAATCTCAAATTGTTCCTATTCACTCTACTTCCCCCTGTTATGTGTTGTGTACCTGAATTGGTTGATTTAAATGGTGCAACACTTAGTGCTATGGTTGAGTAAATTGGTTCTGGACTCCTCTATGAATTCCTGAGTCGTGTATTGAATGTGACTCTTTGTTGAAGGCCTTGGTATGCTATGTAAAAGTTATTGAAGGCCCAGACAATGCTGGGTATTTTTATTTAGGCCTGCTGTAGGCCTATTCTCACTATTATGTAACATTTGTATTTTTACTCATTATTGGGCCTGTAATGACTTTTTGTATAAATAATTGGGGTGTTAGTAAAAAGGGAATGGGTAGAGTTTGATATCTACATGCACAATGGGTAGATAATATACCTATAGGACATGACAATGTATTTGCTATATGTGTTATTCGATTACATGAGCATTGTAGAAATCATGACATTAGGAGAAGCTTACACACACTACTTGTTTACCATTAATGATGAGTTCAGATATTATGTCTACTGCTACTTGTTTATAGACAGCATGCCTATAGGAAGTGAGCACTCTGCATGACTACTTTCAAATGCATTAGAAACCTGCCTATAGGAACAAATGGCAATGAACTTTCTTTCAATTCACTTCAGTTATTCACTAGAAATCATGCCTATAGGATCTGATCACTTCACTTGCTATTATATCGCATTGATCACTAGAAATCTTGTTTATAGAGCTAAGTATAAATAAAGCGAGTTCTAATCATCAACTGTTAGAGATCCTGCCTATAGAAAACAATTACTTGTTAATTGGTTAACATTAGACTACTCAAACACTGTTTCTTTGTGTCACTGTTAGAAAATCTAGATAATTCTAGGACTCTTCCCGGCATATTCTGTTATACCTAAATGCGTATATCACCTAGGTATCATATATGTGATTGGTAACTTAAAACTATTAATAATAAGCTTGTAATCATGCATCATTCCGCCTATAAGCAATATCTTGCATCTGACATTTACCTGCATACTTTGATCACCTTGAAAGCATGTCCATAAGTTTAAGATTCTGGATTCTGCCAATTCCTAATTGATATATGTGTTTGCGTGCACTTGCTGCTTAAGTGTGGAGGTCAATGTGAGCCTTTAATTGCATCTATGTGAAGTCCTTGGATGTTTTGATTGTCGCCTAGCTTTTGTATTTTTGAGCAACCTAGATAAGGTCTAGAACCATCCAAATAGAGGTCCAAAACCTCCTGGACCATAGGTATGGGACGGGTAGTGCACGCGTAGTGCACAGTTTAGAATTGAATTAAAGCACTCTTAGGTAAACAACTTTAACATAGTAATCGGGTAGCAGGAGATGATAGTTTGTGCACGCTGAATAATATGAGTAACACCCCATCTCGAGGGAGTTACGAAATATTATTTATGTTGCACAGGGTGAATCTTTAGGCTAAAAAACTTAGGACCCTTCCCTTCCCCCCCCCCCCAATTCTCTTTCTTTTTCTACTAGAATCAAAAATAGTTGCACCCCTGTTCTAGTTCTTTTTATAATAAAATTCTTAAATTTTGTGCTCCCTCTTCGTTTATTTGATCACATAGACTAATTCATATAATTTAAGTTCGGTCGGGACCTACAGTTGTGGACCTCAAGGAGTACCTAACACCTTCTCTTTGAGGTAATTTGAGCCCTTATCCGCTCTTTGGTGATGTAAACTAGTTAAACTAGAGTCATTTGAAAATAGGTGCCCTAATGCACCTTAAAAAGCATTAGGTGGCGACTCTCCTCTTTTAATACCTTCCTTAAAAGAGTTGTCACGTGTCGAAACCCGCTTTCGCGAGAAAAAGGGGCGCGACACATGCCAATACACATGCTGTGTGTGACGTACCATAGTGACAGCCTCATGTGCTCACACTCTCAAATGCCCAATCACTCGGTACTGTATATGGACCATGCGGCTTAGGGAAGATCCATCCAGGATTATATGTACATCACTGACCATCAGTCACCCAGTACCGAGTAAGGTCAATCCATCCCATGAAGAAGATCCATATCCAGGTATATAATGCTTCGGAGAAGAACCATGTCTAGGGAAGATTCATCCGTCAATAATATCAACCGCGCTCACTGGGGGTGTGTATAGACTCCGGAGGGGCTCCTTCAACCCAAGCTCTATCATACATCAGTATAACCATTGTGGCGTGCAGCCCGGTCCCATAACTGTCACTCATAACCAGGCCATCGGCCTCACTCAGTCATCAATCTCTCCAGTCTCACTCACGGGCTCACATTATCATGAAACTAGCCCGAAAATAATGATATGATGTATTAAATAACAACTGAGACTGAGATATAATATGATATAAAATGAATGAATATGACTGAGTACGAATATCAATAAAATCAGTAAGATGGCAGCAAGAAACGACCACTATGGGTCTCAACAATACCGGCATAAATCCTAAACATGATATCTAGCATGATTGGCAGCTCAATTACTTTATCACAAGATGAAAACACGGATATCAATAAGATAGATCTATTATATAGTGCCATGGAATCGACCAAGTTACAATTTTCACGGTGCACGCTCGTCACTTAGCGTGTGTGTCACCTCAATATCATTCACATAACACATAATTCGGGGTTTCGATCCCTCAGAACCAAGTTTGAAAGTGTTACTTACCTTAATCCGGAAAAAACTCTACTCCATAATGCTTTTGCCTCTCAAATCGGTCTCCAAACATCCCGAATCTAGCCACAAGCAGTACAATACAATTAATATAGGCTAAAGGAATCAATTCCACAAGAAAAATAATAATTTATAGCCAAAATCTGAAATCGGCTCAAACCCGGCCCCTAGGCTCACGTCTCGAAATCCGACAAAAGTTACAAAACCCGAAAGCCCATTCACTCACAAGTCTAATCATACCAAATTTACTAAAATCTGATAACAAAATCTCATTCAAAACCTCAAAAATCTACTCCAAGAATTCTTCCTCATTTTTCCCAATTTTTCACCCCAAATCACAAATTAGATGATAGAATTAAAGGCATAATCACGAAATTTGACCAAAATTAGATAGGAATCACTTACCCCAAACACTCAACCAAGTATCTCTCCAAAAATTGCCTTCTACCGAGCTCCCACTTCAATTTTATGATATGAACTCGTAACCCTCGTTTTGAATCTTTTGAATCTGCCTAGATGCACCTTCATCGCGAACGCGACCTTCTTCTCGCGTTCGTATAGACCAATCTGTTTGCCTCTCAATTTAACACTTCGCGAACGCGACCACACCTTCGCAAATGCAAATCTTTGCCAACTCCACTCTTCACGAACGCAAACCCTGCCCCGCGAACGCGTAAGAAGAAGTCAAAAGAAACACACCAATAGTTATCAGCCAACAACCTAAGTCCAAAAATGATCTGTTAACCACCCAACACTCACCCGAGGTCCCCCGGACCTCAACCAAACATGTCATCAAGTCCCAAAACATCATATGAACTTAGTCGAACCCTTAAATCACCTCACACAATATCAAAAACATGAATTACACACGGATTCAAGCCTAATAAACTTTGAAATTTCCAAATTCTATAAACGACGTCGAAACCTATCAAATCATGTCCGATTGACCTCAAATTTTTGTACACAAGTCATAAATGACACCACGAACCTACTCTAATTTTCAAAAATTCAATCCGACCCCGATATCAAAAAGTCCACTCCTGGTCAAACTCTCCAAAATTCCAACTTTCGCCATTTCAAGCCTAATTCTACTACGGAACGCCAAATCACAATCCGGACGTGCTTCTAAGTCCAAAATCACCTAACGGAGCTAACAGAACCATCAAAATTTAAATCCGAGATTTTTTACACATAAGTCGTCATCCGGTCAACTTTTCCAACTTAAGCTTTCAATTAAGAGACTAAGTGTCTCAATTCACTCTGAAATCTCTCCGAACCCGAACCAACTAACCCGGTAAGTCATATAATAGTTGTAGAACACAAAAGGAGTAGAAAATGAGGGAATGGAGCTACAACTCTCGAAACGACCGGCCGGGTCGTTACAGTATTACTAATGCATGATTTACTATGTATAAGAATAGTACTGAATATTAGTTATACATATGTTAAAAAATAATATCAAACAAGGGATTAATAATACCAAAGATAATTCATATATTATTTTTCCTACTACATCCTACCAAGTAATGTAGGAATAGTAATTAGGACAAATCTATTTTACACTCACCTAGTATTTACACTAAAGAAATATATTGGGTAAAAATATTCATTAATAATTATAGTTATTGTTAGAATATGCGCAACGGAACCAAGCATAAATGCATGTATCACGTACATGTAATCTAGACAATGAATTTAATAATAGACATTAAAAACACTAACCTCTCCAAACTGTTGTACAACTTGTTCACAAGGAACGAATCCAGAACTGCAATATACTGCAATGATCCTAGTGGGCCTTTCATGGAATACTTGTGTGGGCAAGTATTGTTGCTCTGAAGAGTAAGTTTTTTGGTGAAACTAGTGCTCTATAGTAGCACACGAAATTAAGCCAAAAATGTGTACAAGTCTATTAGGGTCATAGAATCATAGTCCAACTCCAAGTAGAGAACTTTTCTTTCAAGTAACTCTCTTCTCAAGTTTGTTAATTTACTAAGCATAGCAGGGACCACAAAAATAATAAGAAGCTATCAATTATAGTATTAATTTGAAATTTGGAGTGATTAAACCCTGCTATAATTACTCATAGTTATTCCACTAAAAAATTGTAGTTGAACTTCACAATATAAATTTTGAAATTCATCAACACTTATTTAACTCTCATGTTAAGATTAAAAATATTAGTTGATTAAATTACTGACAATTTAATTTAATCGACTAATTGAATCCTTTGTAATTTTACTTAGATAATTATTTCATGTGTTGGATACAAAATTTACCGATCGAGTTTACACATAAAAATTTATAAGCTTTTATAAAGGGGTTAACTCAAGGTTGAGTCATGGATTCTATCAACTAATTATTATTTCACATATGTCATTTATTATTGTCTAATCTATTAAGCATATACTAACTCAAAGCAAAGTTGTACCTTTTGATAAATCAAAACAATGAACAAATCGCATTGATCAAAATAACTATATTAAGAATAGGAGTACAAACTCATTTAATGAATTGGAGAAATTATTTTATATATTCAGTACAAAAACATCTTTTCTCTACTTGATCAGTTCAATATACGCTAAGTATATTAGTACTAGAAGTTAGAGTAAAACTACTCTCATAATCAAGACAAATTATATTTTAATCTTGTGCTACAATCATCAAGATACTTTGCCCAATAATATCTTTGATTGTGAACATAATTTTGTTAATTATGAGAATCGACAATTTAATCTTTTTGTGCATGAGCTAAGACTCCATACACTAAATCATCTACTACTTAATTAAAGGATACACATGTAACAAATGATTTATTTAAAATAATAATTTTTTTTTGAATCGATTAAATTAAATAAATAATTATTCCATAAAAAATAAAACATAATACTATAGCTAAACCGCATGGTTAATAGTACAGTCAAACCTTTCTATAACGGTCTCGTTTGTTGCGAATATTTTTGGATGTTATAGCGAATTGCTGTTACATGGAACATATATTATAACAAAACATGACATTTGGTTCCGAAAAACTTAACTTTTATAGCGAAGTGCTGTAAGGATACTATTATATAGAGATCTGACCGTATATCTTTTAACAGTTATAAAAGTATAAGTGAAGACACGAATCATCTGTTCATATGGTGCAACACCTAGTGTATGTAATTTTTTTCAATCACCAACTTTTTGATTAATGTCCTAACTTTAAGAAACATACTAAGAACCTCCTCTCAAATATTTCTGGAGAAATTTAAGGACTCTTTCACTTTAATTCCTTTCCTTTTCGTTTAGCACTTGAAAGTCAAGTATCCAGACCTTATGTTGACTCTTGAATTAACAATTCTAGAATTTGGATGATGGCATAACAATTTCACCTTAGTTTACGAGATTGAACTAGTTCTTATAGTATGATTTAAAGAGTTACGAAGATTATGTGCCACAAATTAACCCAAACTTTTATTTATTTTGGTCAACACGCCCTCCCGTGTGGGATTGATCGCGAAGAGTTAAACTCGAAAGGGGTTCACTATGAAGTTCGACTCGAGCAAATTTTACATTGGAATGCAATATGAAAGTTAGAGGTCTTAATAGAGTCAGTTATAGATGCGCCTTTTGGATTAAACCCAAGAAGACAAAACCAAATAGCTGGATTGCATTAAGGATGAGTTAAATCCAAAACTTTAGCTTTATTAGGAGTATTTATTTGGTACATGCTAAATTAATGTTCACTTACTCAAAAGAAGTACTCCCAGAAGAAAAGTAACACGAGACTCACGTTTAGTGTTATTATTATGCAACTTTTTCCAGAAAAAATATATTCATCACAATGTTATCTCTTATTAGAATATACTACAACAAATAAATTCTCCCCAAAAGTGAAATCGCCACATTTACTAATTTGGTGATGCAACTTTTGCTTTTTAGATACAAAGTACACAAAAACAAAGATTTTTTTTGTTTGCTGAATAAGATGCAAATTTTCTTGAAAGCAATAAAGAGGAGTTTAAGTAGTATTATTACAAACGGGAAAGTAATCAAAGCATGTAGTAAAACTTTTTAAATTGTATAACTTTTTGACCACTGAACTGTTCACACAAATACAACAAAGTCTTGCTTGACAAAACAAAGAATTTAATTTAGAAACTCAAAGTTATGCCAATGAGACGTACGTTGCTAAATAAGTAGGAATTAAGGTGCCAAAATTTTCAGAAGATCTTATCTTCTATCCTTCCTGAGAGCAGGATATTTTTTCTATACAAACTTGTGAACGTCTAGTGACTTTGTTAGACTTGAAATTCTATCATCTGATTAATTATAATATCGATGAAGAATTTCCTAATCATGAGATAATATCAGTGTATTGGAAAAAATTATATTTAAATATAAAGGTGACGTATCGAATACGTGTCGAATATTGATGAAGAATTTCCTAATCATGAGATAATATCAGTGTATTGGGGAAAATTGTATTTAAATATAAAGGTGACGTGTCGAATACGTGTTGAAACACGTAGACTGGTCAAATGGTCAAAAAATTACAACTAGCCAAGAGGCACGAGTTGCAACAGATACGAGCAAATGGCAGAGGAAGAGGCACGGGCAGGAATACAAATAACTCAGCACTCTAAGTCATTTATGTCCGAGAATCAAAAGGAATGAATCTGACAATAGAAAAGAGTGCAGATACGGCATTTAATAGGCATTAAATGTGGAATATGTTAGAGAATTTGTATTAAATATAATGATTATGTAACGTAGCATTAAATATCTTTAATTACTCATAATAGCCTCATTATGATTTGGGAAAAACGTATATCCCCAAGATATCTATAAAAGGGGGACATCTGATCAATTGTAAGGACACGAAATACTATTGATATAAACTTTGGTTTACTTGTTTTTCTCTTGATTACTCTCTTGTTACCTAAATTACTTCCTTCTATACACTCTTTTGATTATCAGTAACCCGTGTTCTTCTAAATTCTAGCTTTGACAAAAAATTCATTTTTGGTTAAACAAATTGGTTCCGTTGCTGGGAATCTGATAATCTATTTTCTTTTCGCTTAATTTTCCTTGTTGCATCAACTATGTCGAACAACAATGACAACATCCAAGGAAACCAAGAAAACCAGATAAACTAACAACTTCAGAGAGACCCTCAGGATAATAACGCACTGATTATTTCTCCACAAGGCTCTCCTCGGCGATCTCGTGAAGGCACTCCTGAGGGATCTCATACTGATGGACAGGCTCAATTCGAAAATGTTGAAGCTATAGATGAGGCTTTGCAAAAACTTATTACCGCACAGGTCAATAAAGTCGTTCAGGCCTTGGTTAGCCAGTTACCTGCTGCACCCCCCACACCTACTCCAAATAACAACACTCTGGAGAACTCTCGTTCCGGGCTTGTTAATTCAGGCAGAGGTGGAACCCCCAGTGAATCGCGGGATGGAGAACCAGGTAATTTAGTTAATTCAAATTTACAGAACTTGGTACTAACCTTGCAGAAACAGCTCAAGGAGCAAAGTGAGCGCATAGAGCAGATACCCGGGGTCCCGCCCATAATCAAAAGGGTAGATATGGATAGATATTCACAACAACCCTGGAAGTCTAGTGCTGCTCCACTCCCAATTCCAAAAAAGTTCAGAATGCCTGATATTCCAAAATATGATGGAACAACAGACCCACGAGATCACGTGAATTGGGTGTAAAAGGCAAATATTTGACTAAGCAGGAGATTGAATCAATATTAGTCAAAAAAATTGGTGAAACGCTCACCAAAGGAGCGCTAACATGGTATTCTCTTTTACCCAAAAATTCTATAAATTCTTTTGCTGAGCTTGCAGATTCTTTCATCAAAGCACACTCGCGAGCTCAAAAAGTAGAGAAAAGAATGGAGGATATTTTAAAAATCAAGCAAGGGGACTCAAAACTGCTTAGAGAGTTCGTGGACAGATTCCAACGTGAAAGAATGACATTACCACGTGTACAAGATAATTGGGCAGCTATAGCTTTCACAAGCAATTTGAATGAAAAACGCTCAGAAGCTACGAGGCGACTCAAAGAAAGCCTTCGTGAATTCCCAGCTACAACGTGGAATGACGTTTACAACAGGTATAGCACGAAGCTGAGGATAGAAGAAGATACTGTTCCACGACTTCAAAAAGAAGAAAAGGTAAGTTCGAGACGTGCGGAGACCGAAATAAGATACGATAAGAACAGGTACGAGCCTTACATGGGACCTGCGGGAAAAGACTCACGATCAAAGCAGGATAATCAAAGGTACGATCACAGATCAAGAAACAGAGAATCAGGTTCTTATCAAAATTCAGGAACGAGCGAAATAACTATGAGTCACGAGATGATGATAGAAATTTGAAGGCGAGATTTGGTGGTTACAACTTCAATGTCAGCACCTCCGAGCTCATAGTTGTTTTGAGAAGTATGGGAGATAAGGTACGATGGACAAAGGAAATGAGATCGAACCCAAACAGGCGCAACCCTGACCATTGGTGCGAGTTTCATAATGACCACGGACATAAAACAGCAGATTGTAGGTTTTTGCAAAGTGAAGTTGATCATTTATTAAAATAAGGGTACCTTACTGAGTTGTTCAGTGAGAAAGGCAAGTAAGCTTACATGAAGAATAGGCAGGAGTCTCCAAAACCACCTTCTCCCAAAAGAACTGTCAACGTTATAAGTGGGGGTGAAGACGTCAAGGGTATATCATATACAGCAGCTAACAAAATTTCCAAAGTAACAATTACCCAAGGGAAACGGGTGCGGCATGTTTTAGAGGAAGACAACATTACATTCAATGATGCAGATGCAGATGGTATATTAACCCCTCATAACGACGCATTGGTAATATCTTTAATTATACATGATACTAATGTGAAACGAGTTTTGATTGATCCAGGTAGTTTCGTGAACATTATTTTACTGAGAATATTACGTGAGATGCAAGTTGAAGATAAAATGATTCCAAAGGCGCATACTCTATTTGGATTTGATAATTCTAGTGTCCTCATGAAAGGAGAGGTAACACTCACCACCTTCGCTGAAGGAGTCATTAAAGATACAAAGTTCCAGGTGGTAGATATGGAGATGGCTTACAACATGATTCTTGGGAGACCATGGATCCACAAAATGGATGTTGTTCCTTCAACCTTGCATCAAGTTATTAAATTTCCGTCGCCATGGGGAATCTGTCAAATTCGTGGAGATCAACATACAACCAGGGCTATCAACTCTGTTGCAGATACAAGCACGAGAAATGAAGGTAAATAGCAATCACAGAAGACAGTTGAGATCACCACAACATAAACCTCAACTGAACAAGAGCAAATAGATGTAGATTCAAGGCTTAATACCATTCAAGAACCAGAAGAGAATAAAAATATTAAAACAACAATAGAGGAATTAGAGCTTGTCGTGTTATTTGCTCAATGGCCTGATAAAAAAGTCTATGTTGGAGCCAATCTTAGCCAAGGTATGAGAGGTAAGTTAATTGAATTTCTGAAAACTAACGTGGATTACTTTGCATGGTCCCATTCTGACATGACAGGAATACCCCCGGAGGTGATGACCCATAAACTAAATGAAGATCCATCGTACCCTCCTATCAAGCAAAAGAAAAGAAAGCAAGGAACTTTCAAGAATCATGTGATTCAGAAAGAAGTCCAAAAATTGCTAAAAATTAGTTCTATTCTTGAGGTAAAATATCCTAACTGGTTAGCTAACACTGTTGTAGTTCCAAAAAAGAATGGTAAGTGGCGGGTTTGTGTAGATTACACGGATCTTAATAAAGCCTGCCCTAAAGATTCTTTTCCACTACCACACATAGATCAATTGATTGATGCAACTGCAGGTCATGAACTATTAAGTTTTTTACATGCATATTCAAGTTATAATCGGATTAAAATGGATCCGGGAGATGAAGAAAAAACTTCATTCATAACAGACAGGGGGACTTATTGTTATAAAGTAATGCCCTTTGGTCTGAAGAATGCAGGTGCAACGTATCAGAGGTTAGTTACCAAAATGTTTCAAGAACATTTAGGAAAGACTATGGAGGTATATATAGACGATATGCTTGTTAAAACTCAGTATTCAAAAGATCACATATCACACTTATCTGACACATTTTCAATTTTGCGCAAATTTAATATGAAGTTAAATCCCAAAAATGTGCATTTGGCATTGCATCAGGCAAGTTTTTGGGTTTTCTTATTTCTAACCGTGGTATTGAAGTAAATCCTGCACAGATCAAGGTCATTGAGGAAATCCCCGATATACTTTTAAACAAGAAAGAAGTTCAAAGATTAACAGGGAGAATTGCAGCCTTGGGAAGATTTATTTCTAAATCATCAGAAACGTGTTTTAAATTCTTCTCAGCCCTTAAGAAGCAGGATCATTTCGAATGGAATGAGGAATGTCAACAGGCACTCAGGAATTTGAAAACGTACTTATCAAACCACCTTTGCTAGCAAAACCAAAGGCTGGGGAAAGATTACTCATTTACCTTGCTGTTTCAGAAGTTGCGGTAAGCATTGTTTTGGTCCGAGAAGAACAAGGTAAACAATCCCATATCTACTATGCCAGTAAATCTTTGTTAGATGCGGAGACGCGGTATCCTCAGTTAGAAAAACTTGCACTTGCATTAATCATGGCATCTAGAAAGTTAAGACCTTACTTTCAGTGTCATCTTATCGTCGTAGTAACTGCCTACCCTTTACATAATATATTACATAAGCATGAGCTATCATGTAGGTTAGCTAAGTGGGCAATAGAGTTGAGTGAATACGAAATCACGTACCAACCCAGAACTGTTATAAAATCACAAGTGTTAGCTGATTTTGTGGCCGATTTTAGCCAAGAGATGCAATTAGAAGCAGCAAAAAGAATTACAGGTATTCAATGGGGCTAGCCCAAGAACTTGGACTTTATTCACTGATGGCTCATCTAATGTAAAAGGTGCAAGTTTAGGGATTGTCTTGGTACCACCTACGGGTGAGACCATTCGACAAGCTATTAAATGTCACTCTATAACTAACAATGAAGCGGAGTATAAGGCTATGATTGCAGGTCTAGAATTGGCACGAGAGCTTGGCATAAATCAGATTATAATTAAGAGTGATTCGCAACTCGTGGTTAATCAAATGCTGGGGACTTATGCAGCTAGGGAAGCAAGGATGCAACAATACTTAGAAAAGGTACGGGAATTGATAAAGCAATTTCAAACCTGGAAAGTTATACAAATACCAAGGGATGAAAATGTTGAAGCAGACTAGCTAATCTCGCATCTGCAGCTGATGTGGCAAGCGATGCAAACGCCTCAGTTATACATTTGTTTCATTCAGTTCTCGATCCTGATAAGAATGAGGTAAATTTTAATAATTTAACTTGGGATTGGAGGAACGAGATTGTTGCTTTTTTGCAGTATAGTACCATCCCTGATGATAAGAAGAAAGCTCATGCACTTCGAAAGAAGGTTACTCGGTACTGCTTAAAGCAAGGCAATCTGTATCGTAAAATGTTCGGTGGTCCCCTAGCAAGATGCCTCGAACCTTCACAAACGGAGTATGTAATGAAAGAAATACACGAGGGACATTGCGGGAATCACGCAGGAGGAAGGTCATTGGTAAGAACCTTAATTAGGGTAGGTTATTACTGGCCTAAAATGGAAAAAGAAGCAGAAAGTTTCGTGGCCAAATGTGATAAATGTCAAAGGTACGGTAACAATATGCATAGACCTGCGGAATTATTACATCCGGTCATTGCCCCATGGCCATTTATGAAATGGGGAATGGATATCGTGGGTCCATTACCACAAGCAAAAGGACAGGTAAAATTTCTGCTCGTACTCACTGATTATTTTACTAAATAGGTGGAGGGAGGAGCATTTAAACAGGTGCGAGAAAAGGAAGTCAAAGATTTTCTTTGGCGGAATATCATATGTCGATTCGGTGTACCAAAGGAGATCGTGTGTGATAATGGTCCTCAATTTATTGGAGCACAAATCACAGAATTCTTTCAAAGTTGGCAAATTAAAAGGATTATGTCAACACCTTATCATCCGGAGGGTAATGGGCAAGCAGAATCAACGAACAAGGTTATTATCAATAATTTAAAGAAACGATTAGAGGAATCAAAAGGTAACTGACCCGAAGTGTTACCTGGAGTTTTATGGGCATATCGCACAACTGCAATAACAAGTACAGGAGAAACACCATTTTCATTGGTTTATGGAACTGAGGCTTTAATTCCAGTTGAGATAGGGGAACCAAGTACACGGTTCACACAGGCGACACAAGAATCTAATAACAAGAAGATGCAGGTCAATCTAGATTTACTCGAGGGGAGGAAAGAAGCTGCATTGATAAGAATGGCAGCACAAAAGAAAGTCATAGAACGATATTACAACCGAAAAGCACGCCTCAGATTCTTCAAAGTGGGGGACTTCGTGCTTAAAAAGGGTTTTCAATCCACAAAGGCAGCTAACGCGGGTAAATTAAGTCCAACATGGGAAGGACCCTATAGAGTTCGTGATATTGCAGGCAAGGGAGCATATGAGCTGGAGACAATGGATGGCAAGATACTACCTTCACATTGGAATGCTGTTCATTTGAAGAGATACTATTTCTAAGAATACCCACGGTCAAGTATCACTATTTCAAATTTAATTTTTGAATTGTTAAAATTTTACTAACAGTTTTAGATGATAGTCAAAAAGCTAACCCGTACTAAATGATGAGTCACGACCTGTAAGGCACACGGAATAACCTAAAATTCCTGGCCTAGGTTTACAATTATTCTGATAGAAATTCATAGGGTTAAGCAGTTTTCATCTAAAATCGCATCTCCGAGTCCCATATGTTTTTCCTTTTCAGGAAAAGGACCAAATGAGAGAATCTATCAAGTGCTCGAGGCTTCATACTTCAACACTCAAACACTTGGGGGACTACATAATATACACAGATATGTGTATAAAGAAGGCAAAGAAGATTAAGAAAAATCAAGCCTAAAAGAGTCAAGTGCAGAGTAAAAGTCACAAGGTCACGAGATAAAGCCACGAGCTAAGGCCAAAGAAAAACCTCATTATAGTTAGGGTAAATGCTATGTACTAAAACGGGTTATAAGAAAAAAAAACGTATCTATTATTCTTCTTTTGAAAAAATTTGTTACAAGAAAACAATTACGAGAAAGTTATAGATATAATTCAAATACATGTAAAGTATTATTCAAAACTTGTCAAAGTTATTTCAAAGAAACACATGTGTTCCTATTTCTTTTATCGTATGATAACACCATTATGAAGTTGAGACGTCTTCTTCATTAAGTGTCGAAATATAAAAGGGCCCTCTTTTATAAAACTCATGTTTAATTAGTCAATCATGAGATTAACAGAAGCATTTTTCGAATAACAAAATGCAAATTATTCTATAAGTCCTTAAAAATAAAGGCAAGAATAAAGCTGACAGAAGTTTAAGATAATAACATGAAAAACTTCTTAATACCTAAAAACTGAAGACTAAGTACGAACTTAGTCATAACGCTATGAAATTGTTTATACAAACTGCCCCATAAAAGACTTGGGGACTTACGTTTCCAAATCCAGCCCTCAGATGAAGCTAAGGGTTTTATTACAATTTTTCAAAATAAAAACAAAAAACAAAATTATTCAAATGATTAAAACTAGTCACTGAGAAGTTTGTGGAACTAAAGCAAGAGCATCAATAGCAGTGGGCTCAATTTGGGCAGGCGCATCAACAGATGCGGTTTCAACTTGGCTTGCAGCAACAGGCTCGATTGGGCTTGAAAGAGTCGGGATAACCATATCAGCTTCAACATTTATGGGAGCTTCAACCACGGGAGAAGGGAAGTCTTGAGTTTGCTGAACTTTTTCAATGGTTTCATTGATCTTAGTACTCCAACTCCAGGCTGAAGTTTTCTTGGCCAGCTTCAATTAGGGTATCTCGACGTGAATTCAAAAATGCCCAACTTACCTCAACAGTAGATTTTTCTTCAAGGGTCTCATAATTATTTTCCCAATCAGCAATCTCATTCTTTAGCTCTTCATTTTCAGCCAAGGCGGAATTGTAAGAAAGCTTGAAGAGAGGCATGAGAGCTCTCTAAAGCATGAACCCTGTCAATCGAGACTCGAAGGTCTTCTTGTGTTGAGTTAAGCTTTGCACGAGCTCCCCAGCGTAAACTTCTTTTTGACTCAAAAGAGCCTTCAACTCTCTGTTCTCTTTGCTGGCTCTAGATAGTTGCTCTGAGAAGGAATATTCGAGACGTTCTTTGTTTTTTTTCTGCTTGGCTTGAGGAAGCCTTTGCAACCGCTAACTTTGAAGTTAAAGCCCGCACCTGTTGTTCTAGGGTACTCTTGCCTTCTTGTAAATCTTCCATATCAATTTGTGCACTCTCAAATTGTTCCTTCCAATTGATCGCCTCCAATTGAGAATCACGTGCTACTTTCTCCAAGAGAGGAATTCTGCTCATCATTTCTGTGCCGATAAGATTGGCCTAAAAAAGGAAAGGAAATAAGAATATAAGAATCCCAAAGATAAAAAAAAATTATAAGGTAAAGAAGGGAGAGAAGGAAAGTACCTTCAAAGTGACATGCACGATATCATTCATTAGAGTCAGGGAACTATGGCTCTCCAGCTTTGCTTTTTCAATTGGACTGATTAAAGGTTCCAGCCATACGTCTGCTTGACCTGACTTCCTCAAAAGGTTGCTATCAGCAGGAACTTCAATGGTTACCCTTCTCATAGCGGCACTTCTACTTGAAGAGCCCACTTCCGTATGGTGAATGATAAGAGGGGGAGTTGTTTAAGGAGGAGCGGTAGAGGAAGTGAAAACAGTAGAAGAAGGAACAGATTTAGTTGGGGCTGGTAAGGAAGGAATCACAGGCAAGGAAGTTGAGAAAGAAGATAAGGGTATTTCATCTAAAACAGGCCCTAAACTTCCACTACCAAAACCTCTAAAGAAAATTTGATCAATAGATTCATGGGTATCATGGGGAGTGACGTCATCGTCATGAGTTATTACTGGGGTTTCAACAGGTTCGGCAAGAGGAACAGAAAGATGAAGGGAAACTTCAACTTCGTCATCAGAGACGATGCGTCTCCTAGCTCGTGGCCTCGTCACCAGGGAACCCCCATCTTCCTCTTCTTCAGAGTATCCTTCTTCAACAGTTTTCCTTTTGCAGAAGAAGAACCCAAGACTATTTCTCGGGCTCTTTCTAAAGAGATACGGGTTCCCGAAGGAGTACGGGTTCCCGAAGAGACACGAGAGGCCGCAACTGCTTCAGCAGTAACTCCTCGAATAGCAAATCCTGATAAAAAGAAGGATGGAAGTTAGAATCATAAAGAAAAATAAATACAAGCGCGAAAGATGAAATAAAAACTATTACCATGAGTTTTTACTTTCCAACCGTAACGGTTAGAAAGTGTTTTCCAAGACCTACCATCTATTGGTGCGGCCTTCAGCAATTTATCTACCCAACCACAAAAATTGGGAATATTTTCCACCACTCCCATGGTTGCTAAAAAAAGGAGGAGCAAAAATTAGAGAAGTTGATAAACTTGAAGGAAAAAGGTACGAGATGGATAAAAGACTTACGTGCAAAATTCCACTTCTCAGGGAAGGGAATGTTATTCTCACCCACTAAACCAACAGTGGGGGCAGCAACAAATCGGGCGTACCAGCCACGATCTTTGTCATCTTCAAGGCTCACTAAAACCCTCTTACTCCTGGCCACTAGGGTAAAAATGCCACTACAGAAAAGTCTAGGGGAGTAAAGATGAATTAGGTGAGGGAAAGTAAAGGAAATGTCAGCCAAATTGGTTAGATGCCTACAGGAAACAGCCCTCCATATGATTGGGCCAATTTGACCCAAACAGACATTAAAGAAACGGCAAAATTCAAGAATAACTGGGTCAATAGCTGATTTGAACCCTAAAGTGAAAGGGTATGTATAAACAAAAGAGAACCCAGTCAAGTAAAAAGTAATTCTCTGATTTGGATTAGGGATTATAATGGGAAAATCATTACTCCAATGGCAGTCTTTGCGAACTACAGGAGTTAAAACTTCTGTAATTTGAGTGGGGTAAGCGTCAGCACGATCTAAGACGGAAACCTAGTTTCTAAGAGATTCCCTATCATGGTAAAAAAATAATTCTGTAGGGACTATTTCCTCTACTAAAGGTTCACGTAATGGTTCAGAAGGTTCTTTATCCCTAGAAGAAGATCTGTGAGAAAGGGAACCTCTAGTTCTGGAAGAAGGACCAGAACTAGGAGAAGGTATAGACGAACCACCATCGCGAGTTGACCCTAATCTATAAAGTCTACCTCCCCTTCTATGTATAATGGGGGCGTTAGGGAAGGTATCAACAATGAGAACTCTCATAGGGTTAGGATTTGGTGAAGACATGGCGAAGAAGAAGAATGTGAGGAATTAAGTGTTCAATAAGCTTTATGTGGTAAAAGACAAGGAGAGAAGTTATATTTATATTAATACGCCACCGCCAAAGGTAAGAGTGCAGTGATGGAATGACCATAATAATGATAACTGGTACTTCGTGAATAGTGGAGCCGTAAAAAGCCTTGAAAAAGGGCTGCAAAACTGTAGAACTAATGAAAAAAGACACGTGTACGGAGCATTAAATGGAAGCGACAATTGAAGCGTCAATTTTGTCATAGCATTAATGGTGACAAAAATTCTCTTTTAATGAAATCAACTTCTCAAATATTCAACTGATGAATAAATGGAAAGTGGGGGGACTATCTGTATTGGGAAAAATTGTATTTAAATATAAAGGTGACGTGTCGAATACGTGTTGAAACACGTAGACTGGTCAAATGGTCAAAGAATTACAACTAGCCAAGAGGCACGAGTTGCAACAGATATGAGCAAATGACAGAGGAAGAGGCACGGGCAGGAATACAAATAACCTAGCACCCGTACCTATCTAAGTCATTTATGTCCGAGAATCAAAAGGAATGAATCTGACAATAAAAAAGAGTGCAGATACGACATTTAATAGGCATTAAATGTGGAATATGTTAGAGAATTTGTATTAAATATAATGATTATGTAACGTAGCATTAAATGTTTTTAATTACTCATAATAGCCTCATTATGATTTGGGCAAAACGTATATCCCCAAGGTATCTATAAAAGGGGGACATCTGATCAATTGTAAGGACACAAAATACTATTGATATAAACTTTGGTTTACTTGTTTTTCTCTTGATTACTCTCTTGTTACCTAAATTACTTCATTCTATACACTCTTTTGATTATCAGTAACCCGTGTTCTTCTAAATTCTAGCTTTGACTAAAAATTCATTTTTTGGTTAAACAATCAGATTAAATCATTTTTTTTTCATGTACTTCTAACCATATAACAAGAAGATAAGAAACCATAAATCTAAATTGTCAATCTAGAGTACCCTCCAACATAGAAGCCTAAGATGATTAAGATTTAATATTTATATATCCGAAAAGTAACTTTTGAACGGGAAGAGACTTACAACAACCTGCATTGACATGGAACAAGAAGCCAATGTCTCCCCTCATGTAACTTTCAATGCAATTGTATTACTGTTTCACGCCATTCATAAACAAAAGCAAGATTAGTGTGCTATATAAAATACTATAATGGCTGAGTGGCCGGGAATAAACTTGTTTAAATGATCCATTAAAATATGGATATTTTATACATCTTTCACACCATTTCTAATCTGATGTTAAGCTAAAAATTTATATTTTTGCGTGTAATTTTCCTTGAATTATATCTCAATCTTGTTAACTTCGGAGTAAATATTTGTGACTCGAGCTTAATAATGGTGTCAATTTGAAGTGATTTGGCAAGCTTGCATGCAAAGGGAAGAAAAAACGGAAGATTTGGAGCGACTATGAGTATGATCTTCGAAAATATCAATATATATAGCTTCATGTCATAATGCAGTTTATTTTAATTAATTAGGAATGATTTCACAATTTTATAGTTATTATTTTAAAAATTAATATTTTTAGTCTAGTAGAGTTAAAAGATCACTTTTAAAGATAAATTAGGCCAAAATTTAGCCCAATTCAGACCTTGGCCCATAATCCCAAGCCCAACTACCCTAATAAAAAAACCTAGGAACCCTAAAGAAGAGAACCTCCTTCAGCACATAATACACTAGACCAACCCAAAAAACCCTAAGGCTCCTTCTTCTTCATACCCTAAGAGCACGCCACCGTAAACAAAAACTCAGCCGCCGCCCACCACCTCAAGCCGCCTCTGTCGTCTTCTCTAAGACCCAATGCTACCGCCCATCAGCCATACGACCATCACACTCTCACCTCTCAAAAGCTGAACCCGGCGCCACTCTCAACAACCCTAGAGAGACCTTCTCCGCCATCAGACCCACCAACGAACCTCTCCACCCCCACTGGACACCCCTTCTTTTTCCCCAACTGCTCCAGCAGCACCAGGGCGGCTGCAGCCGCAATTCCCTTCTTCTTTGCATTTTTTTCTTTCCCTTTTCTGTTTCGCTGAACAAGGAGAAAATATATTTTAAAAAAAAATGTTTCTTCATTTTGAAGACTAGTTGGTGACTAGATTTTCAGGAAAAAAAACAAAAAAAGAATTATGCTTCTTCATTCATTTTCATTTCGGATTTTGTGTCGAGTACGGATTGTGAATGAGTCGAGGTCTATCTGAGTTCGTGTTCGTGGTTCCTGCCAAGATTTCGCTGCTATTTTTTTTGTGTGTGTTTTCTGAAGAGATTAATTACCGAGGCTAGCTGGTATCATAATTCTTATATGCCGAAGAAGCTTTCTTCAACGAGGTCCATTTCTATCTCTCTTCTCTAATCTCACTTATTATGAAATAAAACTGACGAGAGCCGTTTAAGATCTCGGGGATTTAGATAGTTAATGGTGCATGAATAGCAATTTAAGTGATATTCATGTAGCCTCCTAAGTGGTTCTGTTAGTTAATTTTCAATTTCATTGAGCCATGTTAGTTTTCTCATTTTCCTCTAAATTTGAATGTTAATTAGCTGGGTAGTATGCAAGTTGTTTTAGGTATATTTGTCTTTATGTTATTTTGGGCAATATGGCTGAATAATCTTATATCTCGAACTAACCTGATGTCCGAAATTTGGAGATTTCATATATCTAGTATAGCTGTCGGTTTATTTCATCCTGTAGTTTTGAAGTTACCTCTGGCTTATCTCTTCATGGTTCCATAGGTCTGTTATGGTGTTTAATTTGCTAACTCTTTGGTATACCTTCCCTGTTGCAGCTCCATTTGACTGGAATTTATGTGAAAATTTGGTATTTGTGTTCTCTTCTTTTCCTTGTATGTAGCTTGGTCATTGGGAAAGGGATGGATTCAAAAAGATCTTAAACGGCTCTTACCACGTTTTATTTCACTTCTTTTCGTCTTGTCTTATTTAATAATTGTCTCTTTTGCCGTTTTTCCTTATTTGCCTATCTCGTGTACTGTGGATGCTTTGTTTAGTTTATTACTTAATCAATTTGCCATGCTTTGTTTGTTTGGATATTTGACTTTGCTTGATCGTAGTCATATGATTGTGGAATGCGACGGGTATATGGGAAGGGGGAAGATGGAGTCCGTAGTAATTTCATCTTGCCTCACATGTTTTCGAATTGGACTCGGTATAAATGCATGAAATAAGAGTTGAAAAGAACATGAGTATGAAATGAAACTTTCTTTTATTTAGTTTTCGTTATTTTTTTACCGTTGGTAGCCTGTTTTAGGCCGATCACACTCGAGTAGGCAAACTTTAGGGTTTCCCTTTTCTTTTCTTTTATATGAGGTGATAGATCTCCCTCTAGGTTTATTCATTCGGGAAATGCCCCGTAAATTTTGTATATATTTTTATCCGGGGTATGCCTCGTAGTATCATGTAATTGGAGGCCGAAAGTAGAACTCGTAGTATTTTATTTTCATTTTTTATTTTTCTTTTATTCGGTGGGGACGACCTCGAGCCTCTTGTGTGTTTATTTTTCTTTTCTGTGTTTATTTTACCTCAATTTGAATATTTTATAAGTCAACTTGATCATGTACGCAACTGTACTAGTTACGGGACTTGGGAATGCCTAACACCTTCTCCTAGAGTCAAATGAACCCTCTTACCTTGAATTTCTGGTGCAAACTGGTTTAAGAGTCAAATGTGTTTTGAAGGGAAATTGTCATTTTAAAAAAAAACGGTGACCTGACACATCGAAATCAAATGTCAGGTGGAAACTCTGAGTTAATCCCTTTCAAACAATTGTTTTGTCACTTTCAATTTTGAAAACTCTTTTGAACTTCAAAATCTTTTTTATTTATTTAAAAGAGGGTTAAGTGAGGTAAAAAAAAGGGGTTCGATAGTTCTGGCTACTCTATTGAGGAGTTGCAGGTTCGAGCTGGTACTTGATCTTATTGGCTTTTTGTAATGATCCGGCCGGTTGTTTCATGAGTTATCTTTCTGTTTCCCTCGTTTCTGCTTCTTTATGTCTTGTTCAACTGTATGATGTGGTATCAGGTTAGTTGGTTCGGGTTCAGTGGTTTTGGAAAGGAATGAGACACAAAGTCTCTTTTGACTAAGCTTAAGTTGGAAAAGTCAGTTGGATATTGACTTATGTGAAAAAGGTCTCGGATGTGAATTCTGATGGTTCTGATAGCTTCGTTAGGTGATTTGGTACTTAGGAGCATGTTCGGAATGTAATTTGGAGGTCCGTAGTAGATTTAGGCTTGAAATGACGAAATTGGAATTTTGGGGTTTTTCAGTTGGTAGTGAAAATTTTGATATAGGGGTTGGAATGAAATTCCAAAAATTGTAGTAGGTCTGTTGTGTCATTTTTGATGTGTGTGCAAAATTTCAGGTCATTCGGACTAGGTTTGATAGACGTTTTTATCGAATATGGAATTTTGAAGTTTCTAAGTTCTTAGACTTGAATCCGAGATTAATTTGGTGTTTTAGTATTGTTTTGAGTGATTCGAGGGCTCGAATAAGTTTGAATGATGTTATGAGATGTGTTGGCATGTTTGGTTGAGGTCCCGAGGGCCTCGGGTGAGTTTCGAGAGGTTAACGGACCAAATCCTTGTTTTGGAGAGTTGCAGATTTCTGGTATTTTGTTGCAGAAAAAGTGCTCTTTGCGTTCGCGAAGGGGGTGCTCGCGTTCGCGAAGGTATGTCCAGTGAAAGGATCGCGAACACGAGGAGCTGGATGCGTTCGCGAAAAGGAAAGTGGAGAAGCTGGGCCCCAGAAGTTTGTTCTTCGTGTTCGCGAAGGCCTGGGCAGCTGAAGCTTTGCGTTCGCGTGGAAGGACTCGCGTTCGCGAAAGAGGAATTTTTGGACAGTAGAATTTTGTGCTTCGTGAATACGAGGGAGCTACCGTGTTCGCGAAGAAGGAAATAATCCCTGGGCAGAATATTTAAATAGTTGTCTTCGCGATTTTTAACCCATTTTCCATCATTGTTGAGCGGTTTTGAAGCTTTTTTAGAGGGATTGAAGAGGGAATCGAAGGGAAACACTTGGAGGTAAGATTTTCAAACTCAATACTCGATTCTATGATGATTTCTAACTAATTGGACATGAAATTAGTGGGATTTAAAGCCTAAAATTGGGCATTAGGGCTTGAAATTGGAGAGTGCAAATTGGGGATTTGAGGTTCCATTTTAGGTCCGATTTTGATGTTCTTGGTATGTATGGACTCGTGAAAGGTTAAGGATTTTAGTGATGTGATTTTTATCGAAATCCGAGACGTGGGCTCGGGGGTCGAGTTTGGCCAATTTCGGGATTTTTGATGTAATTTGATTATTTTCGCATGGGTTTCGTTCCCTTAGCATATATTAATGTTATAATTCTAATTTTGGATAGATTCGATGTGAGTTGAGGACGAGTCGAGGGGCAAAGGCATTGCGGTCTAGAGTTTGGACCGGATTGAGGTAAGTAATGATTGTAAATGTTGTCCCGAGGGTATGAAACCCCGGATTTCACATCGTGGTGCTACTTCGAGGCAATGCACACGCAAGATGACGTGCGTGGGGTTGTGCACCGTTGGGGATTGTGACTTGGTCCATCTCGTACGACTGTTAAGTCGCGTATTTGATTGAAAACTGTTTAATATCATTGTGTTTTGGAAAATATTACTATATTTTGGGCTGAATGTCATATTTGGGCCTCATGCCAACTATTTTGGACCCTTAGGGGCTTTTTATTGCTATTCCTCCCTATTTTGACTTAATATCTGTACTCAGTCATGTCATAACTCAGTTGTATTTACTCCGTTTTAATATTTTTAAATGATATTTTGGGTTGAGCATCATGTTTTATTGCTGCCCGAGGGCTTGAGAGATTTCTGACTGAGTGAGGTCGAGGGCCTGTATTGTGATAACATCATGGGATCGGGTTGCGCGCCGCAGCATGTGTACTGAGTTGTGATATATGAGAGGCCGAGAGCCTGATTTGTTATGCCACGAGATGGCTTGTGATAGCACTTGGGTTGTAGGAGCCCCTTCGGAGTCTGAACACCCCCAGTGAGTACGGGTACCCAGTGTGAGAGATGTGATATTGCCTGAGGGGCTGTTGTTGTTTCATGTTGTTGCCCGAGGGGCTGATTACGAGTGATTGTGAGGTAGCCTGAGGGGCTACTTCTGTTGATATTTTGCCCGAGGGGCGGTTGTGGTACATGTTTTGCCCGAAGGGCTATTTACATTTCTATCCTTTTACTCATTGTTTTCCTCACTCGTTTGAAACTATGGAAAGGTGTTTTAAAAGGGTTTTATTGAATTGAATTTTTTTAGGAGTTTATTGAATTACTGTATTTGTTTTGGACATATACTATTTTGTTGTAGTGTTATGACATGAAATTACATGTTTTCTTATTGTTCGACTGCTTTTACTTTTATTACTTATTGAGTTGGCGTACTCACATTACTCTCTGCACCTTGTGTGCAGATCCAAGAGTCTCGGGACGTGATAGTGAGTGTTGATCAGTCTTGTAGTTTTGAAGTTATCTCTGGCTTATCTCTTCATGGTTCCATAGGTCTGTTATGGTGTTTAATTTGCTAACTCTTTGGTATACCTTCCCTACTGCAGCTCCAATTGACTGGAATTTATGTGAAAATTTGGTATTTGTGTTCTCTTCTTTTCCTTGTATGTAGCTTGGTCATTGGGAAAGGGATGGATTCAAAAAGATCTTAAACGGCTCTTACCACGTTTTATTTCACTTCTTTTCGTCTTGTCTTATTTAATAATTGTCTCTTTTGCCGTTTTTCCTTATTTGCCTATCTCGTGTACTGTGGATGCTTTGTTTAGTTTATTACTTAATCAATTTGCCATGCTTTGTTTGTTTGGATATTTGACTTTGCTTGATCGTAGTCATATGATTGTGGAACGTGACGGGTATATGGGAAGGGGGAAGATGGAGTCCGTAGTAATTTCACCTTGCCTTGCATGTTTTCGAATTGGACTCGGTCTAAATGTATGAAATAGGAGTTGAAAAGAACATGAGTATGAAATGAAACTTTCTTTTATTTAGTTTTCGTTATTTTTTTACCGCTGGTAGCCTGTTTTAGGCCGACCACATTCGGGTAGGCAAACTTTAGGATTTCTCTTTTCTTTTCTTTTATATGAGGTGAGAGGTCGCCCTCTAGGTTTATTCATCCGGGGAATGCCTCGTAGACTTTGTATATAGGTTATGCCCCGTAGTATCATGTAATTGAATGCCGAAAGTAGAAGTCGTAGTATTTTATTTTTGTTTTTATTTTTTATTTTTTTTATTAGGTGGGGACGACCTCGAGCCTCTTGTGTGTTTATTTTTCTTTTCTGTGTTTATTTTACCTCAATTTGAATTTTTTAGAAGCCAACTTGATCATGTACGCTAAGGCGGATTTCGTCCTATTTTGGCTAGGACTTGGTAGCTTCGACCGCACACGCCCCCAACATGTATAAAAGAGTTTCTAAAGACATTATTGGAGATGAAAAAGGCTACGGGAACACTTAGAAGCAACGAACCGCAAGAGTTTTTCTCTTCTGTTCTTAATCTTTATTTTAATGCTGTCAATTATTATCATGATTGTTGGTATGATTATGAGTAGATAAACCTTTTAACTAAGGTTTGATGAAACCTATTGGAGGATGATTTTTTACTACGTTTAATATGAATTGGCCATTTAGTTTTCTCTACTTGTTCAACTATATGATTATTATGGTTGATTGAAGGACCCTTAATTGATTGTGCCTATTTAATGTGTATTGCTTGAAAAGGGGTACACATTTAGGTAGTTGTTGATCAACACTATTCCTAACATATATGAGGAATTAATACGAAGGGTTTAAAGGTGAGATTAGGAATAAAAAAACTTTGGTGCGATCTTAGTAAGTAGTAAACTAGAGCCAGCTTGCATAGTTCGGAAGAATACGCTTAGTAAATTGTGGTTGTTACTTGGAAGAGAATTACAACACCCAAAGTACTCACGATCGGTAGAGAATACTTAGGCGAATTTATAGAGAATGTAGCGGGGAGGATTTCGATAATAGAGAAAATCATAACCCTAGACTTTTTCAAATCTTGTCCACGACATTTCCTCTATTAGTTATAAATTACTGCATTTTAATTACTTTACTCTTAGGTAGTAAACATTCAAATCGTTATTTCATATTTCTTAAGGTTGATTAGTTGAATTCGTGCGAATCTAATGATTGTAATTAGTAGGTTAATTCCCTGTAGGAGTCACTATGAGAAGGTTTTCATAGTGACTTCATAACCAATTGTGAATTATTTTTCCTTTCTTCTATTTTTAGCACAACGGAAATGTTCACCAACTGGCATATTTTAATTTAGAATTTCATTTTTAAAAGAAGGTTAAAATGATTCCAAAGTGGTATATTGTCTCACTTCGAATACGCAAATGTCCTTTTTGTTGATTTATGCATAAGAAACCCCCCCCCCCCTCCTCCCCTAGGTTACTATTTAGATGTTGTCGGTATTTTTAAAAATTGTACAAATATAACCCTTGGATAATTATCCTTTAAGGACAATGTTGGACTTGGGTATGCACTTTTGCTCATATATAACTTTTAGTTTGCTTAACCTTACAAGCAAAATATTAGACTGTATGTTAACATTTGTAGTAATTTATAAAATTTTAGACATGATTTAATATTTTTTCATAAGATTTTCAGTTTGCTCTAAAGTGATCATTGTTTAAAATGTCTATACACTGCCAAAAAAAATTTTAATAATAATAAAAAAAGAGGATAATTTACTAAATGACAACTTGCGAGAATTTCTGAATAATGCATTGATTCACTTAATCTGCTTCTCAATTGCATATACGAACACCAGACTTGGTAATAGGTTATACAAGAAAATGACTTTCTATACATAAGATAGTGGATCCACTTTTACTCTTACGTTTTCAAAATATTTTCTTGTAATCAAACATTTTAAAAATATTTTCCGGACCAAAAACTCTTAGAGAAATGTTTGGGATCTTTATACAAATTGTCGGATAGATTCACCGTTTATTTTTTCTAACAGCTATACATAGATTATACACAGTTTATACATGGCTATACACATACGTATGGATAATACATATATGAAGTATGCGCCAACTATTTTTAGTTTAAGCATTTGAGAGAGTGACTGTTTAGATTAAATCTTCCAGAATTTCAATATATTTTATTTTTTATTATTCTTCTCAATAAGTCTAATTGCAATTTTATTTTGATTTCTTAAATGGTTTTCCATGTAAGTTAATAAATGAGAAATTTTCATAAAGCACTATCTTTTAGTAGTAATTAGCCATCTATAGATACCATTTGCTATATTACGGATTATTGATACCTTTTATGTGGTTATAAGATGTATTTGATATATTTAAGTTATTGTATTCATGAATACAGTAGCAAAAGTAGGCGTGAATCAGGGAAGTCTAGCTAATCAGTTGTTGTTGATGTTCTAAGCGTCAATACCACACAAGAGGGGGATGATTTGTGTGGTACCCAATTTTCGCTCTAGAAGAACCTGGTTCTTCTAGGTGTTCTAACTACTACTGTTTGCGGAATAAAAAGTACATAAAATAAAGAACACAGAGATTTTTACGTGGAAAACACCTGACTCAAAAGGTGAAAAAACCACGACCTACTACTCAGTAGGATTTTCCCAAACTTTCGCTAAAATTACTGAGCCAAAACAGCATTTACAAAACTCTTTGTAAACCTAAGGATTACCTCTAATCTCGTTGTAGCACACACTCTCAACTGTTGCGACAACTTCAAGTTAGCTTATAACTTGAACACTCAAAGTACTGCTTCTATGAAAGCTGAAAGGTACAACTTTAAACCACATACTACAATTGAACTAGAATAACAAAAAACACAATGGAACTGGTTCTTCTATCTCATTTAAGTAGCTTCAGGAGTGCACACTCAAATCTCACATAAATTGCTTGCAAAATCGCCTTGCTCTTTTGCTTTCAATTTAGTTTAACTTCTGCGTTTGTGCAATACCTGTAAAAGAGAACAATCACTGTCATTTAATAGGTTAGAAATCAGAGTTTGATTGGGACTCAATTTCTGATCTTCTATCGTAGTTGAGTCCTTGAAGATATCAAACTCTAACACTCTCTTTATCCGGATTGTGTTCTCTTCATATAAGGAGACTTTCTCCCCTTATCTGATATGCAACCTTTTCGATCAGATCAGGAGATATTGCTGCTTGATCAGTAGGAATTATCTCCTTCACGTGCATCTCACATGTGTAGGTTGATTATGACAGTGTTTCACAAGATGGACCTAGTCCATGACTGAGTTCATTTGTCATTCTTCAAAACTTCACATGTTCTTGGTCCAACAAATTCCCCCTTTTTGATGATGACAAACTCTGTGCTTTTTACTGATCAAAAAACCTGTAAGAACTCAGCTTAACCATCAACACTAAACTTAGAAAATTTTCTTTTCATCAAGGACCAGGTTAATTAGGTTGTAAATATCACTTATTTCAGAATAATGTGTAAAGCACAATATCTCTTCCCCATTTTGGCATCATCAAAAATTTGCATACACAGTGTGAATTCTAGATTTTAATAAGTACTCATGGCCACTGGGGCAACTACAAGTGCAATCATGGTGCAATCATCAGTAATCAAACAAACATATTTAAACTATCAAGGTCAGAATAGTCATTGAACAAGAGAAAACAGCAGTTGTTATTGAGAGAGATATGTTGCCACTAATAATCCACAAAAAGAAAGAAAAACATCCAAACCATGAGCAAAAAACAGAAAAATCCCTAATCTGGGTCACTAGGGGTACTAGAACTAGTTCAGGAGACAGAAACTAGGAGTCCTAAGGCTTGAAGGAACTGGAGGGTTGAGTTTGGAGAAGATTCAGCATGTTCTGAAGAATTTCATCATTCTTCTCCTTTTCTTTTGCAAGCTCAATTCTCCATCCCTCTCAGCTTCCACTTCAACCACACGAGCCTTGAGCCTAGCAATTTCTGCATCCTTAGTTGCACATTCCTGAACCAAAGTCCTAACCTTGCGGTTGATGGGTGTCCTCAAGGATAAACCAGGTTCAACTGGGATGGCATTGACTGGATAGTCACAAGCAAGAAGAGTTTTGATGCCAAAGTATTCTTTGCTCGAGGCCATTTCCCATTTCTTCAGAGGCACATTGAGCCTGTCCAGAACCGTGGTTAGTATGAAGCCATATGGGGTAGCATGAGCCTTGGAACCATTTATGACCCTGTCTAGCAGTTTGACTATGAGGGCAGGCCAGTTGATTTGCTTTCCTCTCTCCAGACATTCCATAAGAACCAGATCCATGTAGTTAGCAGTGTGCCTTCTCTCCTGTCTTGGCAATAAGCACTTGTTGACAAACTCAAACACCACCTTGTGCTGAGGTCTCATCTCACTTTTCTGCACAGCTCTGGCTTCATTCACATTCTCTGAATCACAAAACCTTTTGGTGATTTCAAGGGTAGTGGGGAGGGAGTCCAGGCATGGCCACCTTTGCCTAGTATAGTCATCAAACCCTTCAGAAGGTATGTCCAGAATCTCTCTCAGTTTCACAGCACCAAACTACACTTGAACTCCCTTCACCTGGCTACTGACAACTCCATCCTTAACAGCAGCATTTGCCATAAATTCAATCAACTCATTTCTAGCTAGCCTACCTTCCATCTAAAGGACCATGTCCTTCCATCCCTGAGCAGCCAAAGAGTCTACCAATCTCATCATCCCTGGTTCCATCAGGTCCTTCAACAATCTACCTTTTAAGATTTTTCTTCTGCCAAAAATGGCAAGCTTATCCTGTTCCTTCTCAGATTCATCATCTTCTTCTTCTCCATTCCAATCATCATCATCAGAAACTTTGGTTTGTTTAGCTTTCACTGTAGATCTTGTCCTCTTGGCTAGTGTGGGTTCAACAGCTACAAGCACAGAGGAGGACTTCTTGGAGGAAGTCTTGGGTTTCTTAGGCTTGGGTGTAGGAACCTCCACTGTTGTACCCCTCTCTTGATGGACCAGTTCCATCTCTTCTTCCTCAACAGCCTCTGAGGATTCTGCAACATTTCCCTTTACCTTATCCTTTTTCCTTTTCTTGCTTTCTTCTAAAGCCTTTTGTAGATCAACTTTACTCTGTTTTACCCTGCTTCTTGCAGCTCTACCCCTAGGCACTGAAGAGGCAGTAGGTGTTGGGGATGAGGTTTTTCTTTTCTTGGATGGGTTGGGAACATTTGGGGCTTTTGGTGTAGTAGCTTTGCGTTTCTTTGGGTCATAACTTGCTCCAACCTTTTTCAGGAGGTCATCCAAGGTTTCTTCAGTAGATGAAATAGGTTCATCTCTTTGTTTGCTTAGATGAACCAACCCCTCAGCTGCTTTCCTAGAACCACTTCCCCCTGACTTCATACCACTCTCATCTAACCTATCTTGTGCAACCCCACATATAGCAAAAACTGCTCCCTTCCCTTTTCCCCTCTCTTCACCACATGCACCATCTCGTTCTTTTTCTTTTTCAGACTTCTTTTTACCTCCACTTCTACTCATCTCAGGCAACTCAACATCCCTAATGGGTCCAACCAGAACAAATCTAGTTTCTAAGTTTTCAACCACAGAATAACTTACCTTAGAAGGAGATTCTCGAGTCTTTTTAGAGTCAGAAGACCCATGTCCATCTCCCTCAGTCGCAGATTGAAAGGATCCAGACTCAGAGCTAGAATCAGACTTTGGAGCTAGGCTTTCTTTCACTTGGCTAGCTTTCAACCTTTCATTTAAAACCTTCCTCAGAGCCCCAGATGCTACAGTTTTTCGAGCAAGCATTTTCTGCCTTCGAAACCTAGGTTTTGGAGATACACTGGGTAAAGTAGATGAGGATGAATTTGAGGGAGATGGTGGTGGAGGAGTGCCAGGATGATCTTGTGGGTTAGACATGATTCTTCGTTTCTTAAAAGAATTTGGGAATTTTGGAGAAGAGGGCAATTAGAATTGAAGAGGAATTTTTGAGGTTTTAAAATTATGAAGAAGACTGGAGATGTGGTGTGTATTTAAAGTGAATTAGACATTAAATAAGTAACGACATCTTTTTTGGGGGTCAAATAGAAGTCTAATCAAACTGAAATTCCAGAATTTTAATGATAGATTTGGCTTCCCTAGATATTAGGCAAAAATCACGATTTAGAGTTCTAAATGGACGGAACTGGTTCAATGCTCAACGGATAGAATTTTGTAGGAATTTGACAAGTATAGGACTGCTTCTCATGATTGAATTATTAATCTTTCTAATTGTGCAGAGTATAGAAAACATACCTGAGCTTTCATATGAACCCATACTGATGAACCAGGTTCTTCATATTGAACTCTCTTGAACATGCTTCAAATGCCATAATAGAGAAAATGTTGTAAGAGATCAGTGAGTCTATATACACATGTCACAGGAGTATACTAATTAAAGTATGAAACTGAGTAAGAATTAATCTAGATATTTG
The DNA here is from genome assembly GCF_000393655.2 of Nicotiana sylvestris. Classification (NCBI taxonomy): domain Eukaryota; kingdom Viridiplantae; phylum Streptophyta; class Magnoliopsida; order Solanales; family Solanaceae; genus Nicotiana; species Nicotiana sylvestris. The sequence goes on from NC_091061.1 coordinate 141,628,036, forward strand.
CACAAGGTTAGAATTCCTAGCCAAAAAATATTTTTTTTTATGCATTCTGAGCTGGATCTATAATGTGATCTTAATCATCCCTAATTCCAACCTATTCCTCTCAAAGTTTTCTCTACTTAGTGCTTTAGTGAAGATGTCAGCAATTGCTTATCAGTAGCATAGAATTCTATGGAGATCAAACCTTTCTCATAGTTGTCTCTTAAGAAATGGTGCCTAACATCTATGTGCTTAGTTCTCTTATGATGAACATGGTTCTTTGTCATACTTATAGCACCAGTGTTATCACAGAATATAGGAATGCAACCAACTTCAATGTCAAAGTCTACTAGCTGTTGTTTGATCCATAGCAATTGAGCACAACAAGAGGCAGCAGCAACATACTCAGCTTCAGCAGTAGATAAGGCCACTGAATTTTGCTTTTTAGTAGCCCATGACACTAGACATGAACCAAGGAAGTGTGCCATACCTGAGGTGATCTTCTTATCCACTAGGAAACCTGCATAATCAGCATCAGCATATCCTACTAGATTGAAATTACTACCTTTGGGGTACCAAAGACACAGATCAGTGGTGCCTTTCAGATATCTTAGTATCCTCTTGACAGCAGTCAAGTGAGACTCTTTTGGATTTTCCTGAAAACGAGCACAAAGCCCTACACTGAAAACAATGTCAAGTCTGCTGGCAGTAAGATACAAGAGTGAACCAATCATACCCCTATATAACTTTTGATCAACTGATGAACCAGGTTCATCAATGTCTAATTTAGTGGCAGTTGCAATGGGTGTGTCTATTTCTTTTGATTCTTCTATTTTAAACTTTTTGATAAGCTCTTTTGCATACTTCTGTTGATGGATCATGGTTCCATTAGGACTTTGTTTGATCTGCAAGCCTAAGAAGAAGTTAAGCTCACCCATCATACTCGTTTCAAACTCACTCCCATTAATTTTGTAAAGTCCTTACTTAGCTTATCAGTGGTGGCCCCAAAGATTATGTCATCAACATATATTTGTACCACAAGGAGATCCTTACCTTTTTCCCTTAAGAATAAGGTACTGTCAATTTTACCTCTTTTGTAACCATGCTCCAGTATGAATTTGGACAGTCGTTCATACCATGCTCTTTGGGCCTGCTTGAGTCCATAGAGAGCCTTGTCTAACTTGTACATATGCTCAGGACATTCTTTGCTCTCAAACCCTGGAGGCTGTTTTACAAACACTTCTTCTTTCAGGTATCCATTCAGGAAGGCACTTTTGACATCCATCTGATGAAAAGTGAATTCCATGTGTGCTGCAAAGGCTATGAGGAGTCTGATTGCCTCTAGTCTTGCAACTGGAGCAAAAGTCTCATCATAATCTATGCCTTCCTCTTGACTGTAACCTTGGACCACCAGTCTTGCCTTGTTTCTTGTAACTGTTCCATCTTCATCAAGTTTGTTTCTGAAGACCCATTTTGTACCAATAACTGATCTGTCCTTGGGTCTTGGAATGCCAAACTTGACTTCTCTCAAACTGATTGAGTTCATCTTGCATTGCATTCACCCAATCTGCATCCTGCAAAGCCTCAACAATATTTTTAGGTTCAATAAGAGATAAAAAAGCATCAAAAGTACACAGATTCTTTAATTGTGATCTAGTTTTGACTCCAAATGTTGGATCAGTGATAATGTTCTCAATAGGATGAGAACTTTGATACTTGTGAGGTTTTACAACCAACTGGTTTCTGCTAGATGTTTCTCCCATGTTCTGTTGCTGAGGAACAGGGTCATGAACAGGTTCTTTTAGGGGATTTATTTCCGTTCCTCTTTGATCACTTCCCCATATCAGGTTGCCCAGGATGGAAGAACCTATTCCATCACCTGTTCCTTCTTTTGGTGTCACTTTGACTTGTGCTGAGGCTTCAGTCAAATCCTTTACCAATCCAATGGCTTTATCTTCATGTTCCTGTCTCTCAGAAAGAATGTTAGTTTCACCAAATACTACATGTACACTTTCTTCTACACACAAAGTTCTTTTATTGAACACTTTATATGCTTTGCTATGTGAAGAATATCCCAAGAATACTCCCTCATCACTTCTGGGATCAAACTTACCTAGGGAGTCTTTTCCATTATTGTGCACAAAGCACTTGCATCCAAATGCCCTAAGATGGGATATATTTAGTTTTCTCCCTTTAAGTAACTCATAGGGAGTCTTCTCTATAAGAGGTCTAGTCATGCATCTATTGATAATGTAACATGCAGTGTTTATAGCCTCTGCCAAGAAGTTATGTGGCAGTTTACTAGAAAGAAGCATAGTCCTAGCCATGTCTTCAAGAGTCCTGTTCTTTCTTTCAACTACTCCATTTTGTTGGGGGGTACTAGGGGCAGAGAAGTTATGAAGTATACCATTTTCATCACAAAATTCAACAAACTTAGCATTTTCAAATTCAGTTCCATAATCAGACCTAATTGATGCAAGTTGATTTCTTAATTGTTTCTAAGTTTTTGTAACAAAGGCAGTGAACATGTCAAATACTTCAACTTTAGATGTTAGAAATAGTACCCAGGTAAATCTAGAATAATCATCAACAAGTACCATTACATATTTCTTTCCTCCTCTGCTCATGGTTCTCATTGGACCACAGAGATCCATATGGACCAGTTCCAACGACTTGGTTGTGCTTACCATTTTCTTGCTTTTGAAAGATGATCTTACCTGCTTCCCCTTGCACAGGCCTCACAAACTTTGTCTTGTTTGAACTTGATGTTGGGTAACCCTATCACCAAGTCCTTATAAACCAATTTGTTTAGCTGATTCGGACTATCATGACCAAGTCTTTTGTGCCACAGGAAGGGATCATTATCCAGCACACTTAGGCAGGTTAGTTCATTTTCTGAGAGAGTAGACAAATCTATAATGTAAATATTGTTAACTATTTTTCCCTGCAAAACAATCTTGTCAGTGGTAAGGTTAATCACAAAGCATTTAGTAGAGGTGAATGCTACAAGGTTAGCTCTGTCACATAGTTGTGACACACTGATCAGGTTGTATTTCAAGCCATTTATCAAGTAGACATTCTCACTGAAGTGAGAGTATGTCTTACCTACCTTTCCAACCCCAATGATCTCACATTTCTTCCCATTTTCAAAGGAGACATTGCCTCCCCTTAAGTCCTCAAGTGAAAGGAACTGGTTCTTGCTTCCAGTCATATGTTTTGAGCAGCCACTACCATATTTGGCTGCTTACCTTCACTTGGACCTACAAAAAGAAATCAGGGGTTAGTCTTAGGAACTCAAACTAGTTTGGATCCCTTTCTATGGGCAAAGGGATAAATCAGATTCCTTCTAGCCAACCCAGGCAGCCTATTTTTTTTCTTGAACAAAAGTTTTGTTCTTTTGACTGGCCTTTTCTTTTGCATTACATTCATTTTTGTAATGGCCAACTGCCACAATATGTGCAAATTTTGTTCTCAGGAAGAGTGAGGTACTTGCTTTTAGGATCTCACTTAGGTGCTTGAGTCCCATAACCAAGTCCTCTTTTGCTGCTACTGTGATGTTCTTGTAGCCAGGAGAGTGCATCAGAAGCCTTGTTCCATTTGCAAGTTCTGTCTAGTTCATGTTTTACCTTCCCTAGATCTTCTTTTAATACTCTTATCTGCTCATCTTTCCTGTACAGCTCATCCTTCATTTTTTCTTAAGTTTTCTTCTAGGGTGAGATGTGTGTGATCAGCTTTCTTCCTTCCTGTTCCTAGTTTCAATTTTAAGTTCTCAGACCTAAGTTCTAGGACACTAGTGTCAAGTTCAAGAACCTGGTTCTTCAACTCAATATTTTCACTTTCACTCTCATTAGCCCTAGACTCTAGGTTTTTGCACTTGGCTTTTAGGATCATACATTCCCTAGACAGCTCTTCTTACTCATTGTTAATTATCTCGGACTCATCAATGAAGTTTAGCAGTAGCTCAGACAACCTTTCTTTAGACAGGAATTTAATCTTGTCTTTGAGATGAAGAATACTTACCTCTTGTTCATCATCTGATTCTCCGATGGCCATAAGTGCTTGTTCATCTCCAGCGTCATCTTCTGAGTCCTCATCTGATGTTTCTCCCCAAGCAGCAACCATAGCCTTTGTTGATCCTTTGTTCCTTTTTGGTTGAACTTGTTCCTTCGTTCAGCCATTTCCTTCTTCCACTCAATTTCCCATTGAGGGCAATTCTTGATCATGTGATCAGTCTTACCACACTTGTAGCAACCCTTATTGGTCTGTTTCTCAGGAGCCCTTGGTTTGTTGAAGGTTGTACCTCTTGAAGAACCCTTTCCTCTCATCAGGTACTTTTTGAAATCTCTTGCAATTCTGAGAGCCAGACTTCTTTCCTTCTTTGGTGCATCCATTTTCATGGTTTGCTTCTCAGTTCATAGGCAGTAAGGTTTCCAATTAGTTCATCCAGCTTAAGGGTAGAAATGTTCTTTGATTCTTGAATAGTAGTGATTTTGCTTTCCCAAGAGACTGGCAGAACCCTTGTCAAAATCTTCTCAACTTTGTCTTCTTCAAGAATAATCCTTTCAAGAGACTTAAGTTCATTTGTCAGTGTGGTGAACCTTGTATACATCTCTTGGATGGTTTCTCCTTCCTTCATGTTGAAATTCTCATACTGAGAATACAACAGTGTTCCTCTGGACCTCTTCACTTGAGGGGTTCCTTCATGAGCCACTTGCAAAGTGTCCCAGATTTTCTTAGTAGTGGTATAGCTTTGAATTCTACTGTACTCATCTGGACCTAGTCCACACACAAGCCATTTCTTAGCCTTGGCATTCTTCTCCCACTTCTTCAGGTCTTCAGCGGTGCAGTCAGCTCTTGTCTTTGGCACATCCACTCCTTCAGCATTCTTTTTCGTAGTTGCTAGAGGACCATCAGTGACTATGTCCTAGAGTTCATAGTCTTCTCCTATGATGTGATTCCTCATCTTGTTCTTCCACCAAGAATAGTACTAACCATTGAAAAGTGGAGGCCTAGTAGTAGATTGCCCTTCCCAGTTCCCAGGTGGTGCACTCATGTTGATCTTTTCCTAAGGTGTTAGTCTCTTCAAGGATAACCCGCTCTGATACCAATTGATGTTCTAAACGTCAATACCACACAAGAGGGGGGGGTGATTGTGTGGTACCCAATTTTCGCTCTAGAAGAACCTGATTCTTCTAGGTGTTCTAACTACTACTCTTTGCGGAATAAAAAGTACATAAAATAAAGAACAATGAGGATTTTACGTGGAAAACACCTGGCTCAAAAGGTGAAAAAACCACGACCTACTACTCAGTAGGATTTTTCCAAACTTCCACTAAAATCACTGAGCCAAAACAGCATTTACAAAACACTTTGTAACCCTAAGGATTACCTCTAATCCCGTTGTAGCACACAGCCTCAACTGTTGCGACAACTTCAAGTTAGCTTATAACTTGAACACTCAAAGTACCTAATACAATTGCTTCTATGAAAGCTGAAAGGTACAACTTTAAACCACCTACTATAATTGAACTAGAATAAGAAAAAACATAATGGAACTGGTTCTTCTATCTCGTTCAAGTAGCTTCAGGAGTGCACACTCAAATCTCACATAAATTGCTTGCAAAATCGCCTTGCTCTTTTGCTTTCAATTTAGTTTAACTTCTGCGTTTGTGTAATACCTGTAAAAGAGAACAATCACTGTCATTTAATAGGTTAGAAATTAGAGTTTGATTGGGACTCAATTTTTGATCTTCTATCGTAGTTGAGTCCTTGAAGATATCAAACTCTAACACTCTCTTTATCCGGATTGTGTTCTCTTCATATAAGGAGACTTTTTCCCCTTATCTGATATGCAACCTTTTCGATCAAATCAGGAGATATTGCTGCTTGATCAGTAGAAATTATCTCCTTCACGTGCATCTCACATGTGTAGGTTGATCATAACAGTGCTTCACAAGATGGACCTGGTCCATGACTGAGTTCATTTGTCATTCTTCAAAACTTCACCTGTTCTTAGGACAGTTGTATTCGAGTGTATTCGACTGTATTCATGGAGTGAACATGGGATTACAGCTGGACAGATTATTGTATTCGACTGTATTCGATTATATTCACGGCGTGAAATAGGGGATTACACTTTTTTAAAATGGAAAGTGAATCAATTAACATAATAGACTCCTAATATAACTCAACAAACTCAATTATAACACATAAAATTTGTATTTTCAGTTATAAAAAAGATTCTCAACCAAAAAATACCCAAAAAAAGCAATCTTCAGAGAAATTATATAATACATCTGAATACATAAATTATATTAATTAAAAAAACTTATGAATACATTCATGGCATATAGCGAGACAGTGAATACGATGAAATACATAGAATACAACGGGATACATTGAAATACAATGAAAAAAAGACAGAGAATACAATAAAATACATGGAATACAGCGAGATACATTGAATTACAATTAAAAAATGGCGGCGGAAGGATCATTGAGGAGGTTAAGGATTGCTTGTGAGAGGGAAAAGAGGACTCTGTCATCGACTGCACAGACCACAATTGAGATTGATTCTTTGTATGAAGGTATTGATTTTTACTCGACTATTACTAGAGCGAGATTTGAGGAGCTGAACATGGATTTGTTCAGGAAGTGTATGGAGCCAGTGGAGAAATGTTTGAGGGATGCCAAGATGGATAAGAGCAGTGTTGATGATGTGGTTCTCGTTGGTGGATCAACTAGGATTCCCAAAGTTTAGCAATTACTTCAAGATTTCTTCAATGGGAAGGAGCTTTATAAAAGCATCGACCCAGACGAAGCAGTATCCTTTAAAGAGGGTCTTAAAGAGGTTTTTCAACGACCAGAAAACCAGCCAAAAATGGCGGCGGAAGGTTCATCACACTGGTGTAAAGGGAGGGGAAAGTGGGAAGGGATACAAAGAAAATCGGTGGAAGGAGGAGGAGATCGAAAATTTTAATGGGATGGGGGAGAGAATGAGATGTATCAAAGTAGAGAGAGAAAGAAAATAGTGTAACTAATTAGCGTATTTAGTGGCTTAGGGCTAGGAGGTAACCAAAATTAAATATTTTGCTATAAACCTTAAAAGGTATCTATAGAATATAATTTTTTTAAATGGTATTTATTTAAAATAAATAGGGTGTTAACTTTTGCTATAGGAGGTAAAAATTACTTAATTAATTAGGTAGATATATTGATACTCTCAAGTCATAGGGTGTGCTAGGTTTTCCAGAACAAAGTAACACCAGCGGCCCAAACCAAGAACCCATATCCACTGATCTTCCACTATTGGACTACACAAAATGAAGAATTAACACAAATAGCCGCTCATCGAACCACTAAAATTAAAAATAGCCGGTGAAAATATAATATATGCATAATTTATGTATTATATATGTATTGTTATGTATAATTAATATATGATCTATATATATATATATATATATATAATTAGAAAAAATAAAGAATGAGTATGGCGGGCTATTTATGTAAAAAATACCCTACAAAATTGATGATCATTATCTAAAAAAAATTGGTATCCTATAACAACCCATAATAGGAATTGGCAATTTTTTAGCCTTATATTAGGTTTGGCAAAGATAGTCCAAAACAATTGGCATTATATAGCCAAATCCTTAAAAAAAACCTACCCTCTTTTATATTCTCTCTAAAAAAAAAACTACACGCTTATTTTGACTTCCCTCCACCTTTCTATCCTTGTATTTCTTTTTTTATCTCTTTTCTTTGCTCTCACAGTTTAGCAAAAATTCTTGCAAATTATGGAAAAAAATCAATGGGATGTAAAGGTAAGGTTGATCTCACATCAGAGAAAATCAGAAGCAAAAACTAAGAGAGAAAAAATATATTTCAACTTTGTTTTTCTTTTCTCTTCCTTTTTTGTTTGGATTGAATGAGTGGGTGTGATGGAAATTGATTGAAAATACCTAAACTAGGCTTTATACAAAATTTGAGCAAGATTAGAAGTGGTTTATATTGGTTTCAGGCAAAAAATCAGACCTAAAAATCCAACTGCGATATATGTATATCACGTTGTATATCGTGTACATCAGTGTATATTACACACAAGTTTTCAAGGACGTCTGTGTATATCACTTTGTATATCGGTATACAACACAATTTATTTATGGACGCCGGTTTATATCACATTCTATATCGTATATCTAACACAAATTTTCATGGATATACACAGATACACATAATAATATACATGAGATATTACTGATGTACATAGAGATATACACGGGATACAATAGGGGATACACATGTGGAGTCGTCTTGAACTTGAGTTTTCAATCTGAAATGTGTTATATAAAGAAGGAAAATAAAATTTTAATAATTCTTTTGATATACATATTATTATTATGTTATACACTATGATATACAAATAATATAATTATTAATTATTGATCAAAAAAGAAAAATAAGTTTTGATATAGCATGTTTAAGCACGTTCTAAAATATGAAAATAATAAATATAATTGTCGGAGTAAATAATATTTTAGTATACAAAGAAGATTAATTTTTGATGTACACAAAGAAGAAAAATAAACTTATGATATTTATTTTGGTATACATATGTGGTATACACTGTGATATACAAATAATGCAATATTTTTATTATGATATACATTAATATAAAGGCAGCAATAACTATATATATATATATATATATATATATATATATATATATATATATTATTTTATACTATTGATATACAAAGAATAATATTATTTATATACAAAGAATGATAATAAAATTTTAATATACATATTGGTATAGGTAAAGAAGAAAACAAAAGTTGTGATATACATGTTATTATTATGATATACATTTATTGGCTATTTGATGGCAATATTTATAACTAGGGTTATTTTCTAGCAATTATATGAGTATGTTGTTCTATCATGCCAAAACCTCCTTTATCTATTTAGGCTGTTGGGCTCTATTTGAAATAGCAATCATCGGGAGAGGTAAAAATAGCACGGTATAGCCAGTTTTCGGACTGGTCATTCAAAAATAGCCAGCGTTTACGAAGTCAATAAAAAATAGCCACTATTTTGCTGCAACAGAGACCGGTCCAGCATAATATACTGGAGTTCGGTGCACCTGTGTATGAACTCCAGCATATTATGCTGGACCGGTATACTTTGCTGACTCCAGTATAATATACTGGAGACTGGAGCACCGGTGCTCCAAACTCCAGTATATTATACTGGACAATTATACTTGCTGGAACTCCAGTATATTATGCTGGAGTTCCAGTATACTTATGCTGGAGTTCCAGCATACTTATCCTGGAACTCCAGTATAATATGCTGGAGTTCCAGCATACTTATCCTGGAACTCCAGTATAATATGTTGGAGTTCAAGCATACTTATGCTGGAACTCCAGTATAATATACTGGCATATTTTTCGGGTTTTGAACAGTATTTTCGCTCAGATTTATCTTTACATGAAAAGTGGCTAAATTTCGATTACTTTTGAAACTGGGCTATTTTTGAACGACCAGTTATAAATCTGGCTATTTTTGAATTTCTCCCTCGGGAGAGGTGCACAAACAACCATTCTTAGGGCTGCTATTTAGGAATTAGACAACACTTATTTTTCTCCTGAAATTTTGAACAAAAATTTTTAATTTTAGGACAATAGCTCCTTCCGATCGTATCTCTCAAAAAAACCAAATTCTTGTTAGAGATTATTTATGATCAAAAAATGAAATTCCTAGCATTTATGTCATGAAAAATTAAAATTCAGAATACACTGGTTAATTCCTAAATAGCAGTCCTCTATGGTGGCTACCTGACGTCATTTCTACTACAATGATCGTCTCTTTTGGATGCCTTCATTTCGATGCTACTCAAGTTTCAAATCTAAAAAGAAAACCGGGGGGGGGGGTGTAAGGTACATATATTTCCTAGTAGCATAAAAGAATTAGTAACTTATTATATAAAGACGAGCAGTTTAACTCATCATTGTATTGTAAAATTGTACAGATTTAAGTTTCAATCAAATGACATCATTAGGCGTAGCTTAATCATGAGTTCATGACTATTTTGTGGTAAATGATTTGACAGGATTAGCTTAATTAACAAATAGAAAATTATGGTTGGGCATTTTTTTTTGCCAGCTAGGCAGGAAAACAATAAAAAGTGGAGTAATTCTTTTTAAATATTCAAATACTCTACTTTGATCAGTAAAGGAATACTAGAATATATATAAATTAAAGAAATACTTTTTAAATTTGTTTATGCCAATCTTTCTTTATAGCACTCCAAAGCAGGGGTCTTCTTTCATTTGCAAGTAAATTCAATTATCAAATGTAAAAAACTGTATATTTTACTTTATTAAAGCTAAGTATCTTAGTTTGCCAGTTATATATACTTCAAAAATTGATCAAGATAATCTAATTTAAATAATTTAAAAAAATGTTTAAAGGAGTAACATATTTGTCAGTTTTTTGGGCATTTAATATACACAGCAACTTTTCATAACTGATATTGGGACTGAATCATGTGATAGTCACAAGAAAAACTACATTGTGATCAGACTAGAAAATTAATTAGTTTGATAAAAGGTGAAATCACAAGAAAGAAGAAAAAGGTAGTAGTTGTTGAAGTTGGGCTTGTGAATATGCATCTAAGGTGCACAATCCTCAACCACATCAATTCACCTTATTTTACAGATCTAAGAACTGTTTAAAAAAAACTGTAAATTCTATTTTCCTTGAAGACAGGACAAAAAAATATGAGATGTAGGTATCTAGGAACTGTAAATTCTATTGTATTGTATCATATTGTTATTTCAAATATAATGTTTATATTTATTATTACTTAAATTTTATTGTATCGTATTGTTAAATTCATTGTTATATATCAATCACTTTATGTAACGACCGATTTGATGTAATCGCGACATTACCTTGTATTCTTCTCTCATCTTACCCTTTTTAGTATTAAATATAGGCAAGAACTCCTGAAAAAGAAAAACACTATAGGAAAAAGAAAAAAGAAAACAAAATCTGAAGTCAACTTGTCTTAATTATGGAATAATACTTGAATTAATCTAGAAGAATCAATTATGCAAAATTCATAATCACCTAAATCCAAGGTCAACACTGTACATGGGATGCACTACCCCCTAATATTAATTAAATATAATCAGACTAGAAAGACTCGTTCCTTTAACAACCAACAAAGTCATAAAAACAAAAATCTTCTTCTTGGTCAATAAATAATTAAACTTCTATGTCTAATTAATATCCCATCTTCATATATAGAAATCACAAGCAAATTAGACAAAAAAGAGTAGACAAAACAAAGAGAAATGCAAAAACACAATGGCCACCCTTATCTGAAATTTTAATTTGCCTTTTGATCATGTTTTCCATTTAGTATCTTTTGAACCCTCCAGAAAAATATAGCTTTATAACAAAGTTTTGAAACAAAACTAAAGAGATTATTTCAAACTACAAAGTAACAGGTAGTTTCTTGAACATGTCTAAGCCACTAAGAAGCTTGATCAAAGTCATTGTTCTTGGTGATTGTGGGTGAGAATTTTCATTACCCTTTATTCATTTTATTTATAAAGATGCTTCTTTTCTTTTAATTTGTTTCCCTTTCCTTTTTGCTATTTCAAGCTATGTTGTTGGACTCTTCTAAAATGACATTAGGTGCGTGTTGGATCCTTCAAAAGTAGTGTCTTTTTTAGGATCCAACACGAGTGCTATAGCAATTTTGGAGAGTCTGAGCAACACAGATTTCAAGTATCCTTTTGCTAATATTCTTGAAACTGCATGGTTTTTGTTGTTATTCATCTGCTAACTGTTACTAACACTTTGATATGATTTGCATTCTCAGGGTGGGAAAGACATCTTTGGTGAATCAGTATCCACAACATTAGATAAACTTTTTATTTAACTTTGTTTATAGGCGGAGCCAGGATTTTTTTAATCGCACGATAATTCAGTTGATACTAGTTACCATGATGATTTTTTTTTTTCCTACAAATATATACTCCACATATTAAGGGGTTGCCTGATAAGGGGAGAGAGCATTTTCTCAAAGAGTGTTTTAGAGATGCAAAAATATAATGGACTAAAATTTTGAGCAAGGATTTTGCATATTTGTGTTTTCATTAACTGCAATTATAGATATGTTTTCAAGAAATTTAGACAGCAATACAAGGCGACAATTGGAGCTGATTTTGCTACTAAAGAACTAGAGATTGGTGAAAGAGTAGCCACCTTGCAAGTAAGTGATTACTGAAACATCAAAGGTTCTGTTTTTTTTTTTTTTCAATCCACCTGCACGTCTTGCTTTTACTGTTATATCGAGAGCTACTCCACGTATTGCTTTGACATAAAATAGTTTTTTTCCATTCCACCTATACGTCTTGTTTTTACTGTTATATCGAGAGTTACTCCACGTATTGCTTTGGCGTAAAATGGTTTGATTTTCTTTCAATCCACCTATACGTCTTATTTTTATCGTTATATCGGGAGTTACTCCACATATGCTTGATGTAAAACGGATAGTAAATTTGTTTTTGTCTTATGTTTTTTTTGGTAGATATGGGACACAGCAGGACAGGAAAGGTTTCATAGCCTTGGTGTTGCATTTTACAGAGGAGCAGATTGCTGCATTCTTGTTTATGATGTGAATGTGCCCAAGTCATTTGAGACTCTTCAACGTTGGCATGAAGAATTTATCAAACAGGTGAGTGATTTAATTATCATGAACTTTTTCTGATAGGCATTTTTACCTATCGGCCGCGGGTTAAAGCCGTGAAAGCAACCACTAATACTTGCATTAGGGTAGATTATCTATATCATACCCCTTGGGTACGGCCGTTATCCGAATCTTGTATAAATACGGGATACTTTGTACACCGAGCTGCCTTTTTAGTAGGCATTTTTTACATGGTTTCAAATAGTTACTCATTTTTTTTGTATGTGATTGATTTCAGGCTGACTTAACAGAGCCAGAAAAGTTTCCCTTTGTCTTGATTGGTAATAAAGTAGACTTGGAAGGTGGCAGCATTGAGACAGTAAGTTTTTGCTTCTCATCTCATCTTTGGTCAAACACATTTTATTCCCATTATATATGTTTTTTCTTAGAGTTTTACTTCTATATACACTGAAAGTGTTTTAAAAAAAAATTACACTAACAGGTCATCTAAAACATAATTAAAAATAACTTGCCTATAATAAGTAGAATTGATTATCTAGAAAACAAACTAAGTAACCTACTATAACAGGTTAAATTACAGTAATATTGTGAAATTTCTTTAAGATTTTACTTAAAGAATACTTGTATTGTTTACAGGTTTCAGAGAAGAAAGCCAAGGAATGGTGTGATTCAAGGGGAAATATACATTATTTTATGACCTCAGCGAAGGAAGATTACAATGTGGATGCGGCATTCTTGTGTGCTGCACAACTTGCCCTTGCTAACGAAGATGATCACAACATGTAAGTTACAAATTATTAGTGCTTATTATAATTTTATTATTTTTAAGCACTCATCAAGTTAACATTTAATTCGTTTGAGTGAGCTAATCTAGTCTGAGTAAAATTTTATCTACCCCAAAAGAATGACACGTTTTGGTTGAGTACAAAGGTTGATTCATCTAATTTTCGCGATAAATATAAACAGACGTTCATTTCTCTACTATTCGAAACAAGAAATATATATTTAGAAATTGTATATAAGATATTATTATAAATCTCAATTCTTTATAATTATGAAAATTAAAGCTCGTTTGTCTTAGTACTAACCCGTTGTCTAAGGCTCTATGAACCCTTTGCTTAAGGGTGGGCGGTCGGGCAATTCAGATTGAATATAAAAATTTTGGTTTGGATTTTCGGTTTTCGGATTGAAGAATTGACAATCCAAATCCAATCCAAATAAGCTCGGATTGGATCGGATTTTTTAAGTTCGGTTTCGGTTTGAATATTTTGGATTTTCTGTTTTAAGTTTGTAAGTTGAGATGTTTCATCTTTTTACAAAAATGAATATCCAAATGAAGTACGCATGTTAAATTGCTTGAAAAGTTCCTTATTCTTATCGCAATCATCCATAAAGTATTCAAGCGATATTAACACTGCTGATAAGATGTAGCAATAGTAAAACCATATCCAAATAGAAAGTATTTTGATAATAACATAGTAATTAAATATCTAATGGGTAGGGTGTTGAACTTATTACTACTGCCATATGGATAATGGACTAAATATAAAGTATAAAAATTTTGGATTTTCTGATATCCAAAAATTTGAAATACTAAATCCAATATCCAATTCAAAATCCAAAATTTTTAAAAATCCAATCCGTAATCTGAAAATCCAAACCAAAAATTCAAAAAATTAGCATTTGGTTTGGATTTAGGGTTTGGCCAGACTATGTCCATCCCTACCTTTGTCACATCTTGTAAAGTTGTTTTAATGTGTTTAACATTTTTTATTCCCTCAGCAGAAATGTCAAATTGGTTCATTTTAGTACACTAAGGTTTTTTTCTCTTTATCAAGCAACTTGTGAAATACTAAACAAAATATAGTAAACGAGCTAAAATCAGAGCTAATTAAATGATTATTAGAGGACTAATTCCTAGTTTAGGAAGACTCCTTCATTATTATTGTTATTGTAATTGTTATTCTTGTGTGTGTGTGGGGGGGGGGGGGGGTTATTTGGACATTTTTCTTGTTAAGTTACTGAATTACATCCTCTCTTCTTCTTTTTTCCAATATTATCGATCCCTTCATTTACTCCAGATGGCAGCCAGTAGTAGATGAAGATATGCCTTCACATTGGTGAGTACATCAAATAATATTGCAATGTAAATTAAACTAGAAAAATAAAGTTTTTTTTAAATGTCTTACCTCGTAATAAACTCTAATTGGTACTTAATTTTGGAATTATGTGGTTCTTTTTCTCATAAAATCGCAATTTCTTTTGTTAATATTAAACATCGTAATAGTAGGACTACTTTCCTACAATTAAACAAGAAAACTTTCAGATAAACGCTGCTTATTTTAATTTATATTAAAAGTTTTAATATTTTGCAGCCAACTCCAGAGAATACCAGAGTCTGTATCAGGAATTGAGCAGCAGAGAGGAGGGTGTGCATGCTAAATCTTCAAAATAGTAATGTCACACAGACATAACATCCTAATTAATTTGTTTGTTCTTCTATTCTTTATTGTTTTTAGATATTTGGTACGTTCATAGTTTTCTGCAACTGTATTATTTCTTACTTCCATAGAATTTCACTTTCTTTGATGGATAAAAAGTAAACTTTTCTAGATAAATTCGGCATACCTTTTCCTTTTATTTTTCTTAACATATTCCTAATAAATAATGGCAAATGCTTCGGTATTTCTGCATTTCGTCATTGCGTTTTCAACTAATATTTTTCCCCATGCTATTGTACCCAGTAAATTTAATTTGTTTTTTTATATTCTCAGTTTTATCTTGTTTTTTCATAATTTCTTTTGGGGTGAGCGTTGGATCCACGAAGAGGGAAGCCTACCTCTGTTTTTTTTTCTTTTTCGGCTTTTCACCCTGTGCCCAGTATCTATTTTGAGGCCCGACTAATTTGGATTTACACTGTCAAATTTGACTTTGGAGGTAAAGCACTTCTTGCTAAAGACAATTCCATACTCAGAATTCGAACCCGAAACTATAATTAAGGATTAAGGGATACTTACTACCCCTACCACTTTTGATGGCTGAAGCGTACATAACGGAGTTAGAGTGTCCAGCTATGCGTGCAGAATAGATTAATAAATTTAATGTTAATTGTTTCAATGGGGACATTTTGACTTGATTAATAGGTCTCAATTGTCACGTTTGTATTAAACGTAGGCACACACTATTTGAAACTATATAACAAACATAGATTGAATTTTCAAAAATAGCCTAATTTTTTTGTAAAAATGGAACTCCAATTCCAGATCTAGTCTTCGCGTTTGAATCATATCTTCACATTTTCTTTGAACTGTCCGTTATTTTCACTTTTACGTGGTTAGCTTGACGAATTCTCAAATAGAGCTAAACTCAAATGATTTCAATAATTTTGTAAATTTAATGAACTATATAGTGACAGTAATATACCTTCCTGTTTCACACTGTCATAAGGTAACTTTACTTAGATTACGGTAATATAGATAGAATCTCTCCCCTCTTAATCAAAGGTCCCGATAAGAGTGCATCATCCTTTAGTGGAACGTACAAGGGGCACAAATTCAATTAGTGGAAACCCCAATATATACACCTAGAGCCGTCAAAATAGGCTTGGCCCATGAGGCCAGCCCAATCCAGCCCGCTACTTAGGTAGGGTTCGGCTAGAATTTATTTAGGCTATTTATTAAAACTGAGGCTTATAAGTCTGGCCCAAGTCAGTCCACTGGCTCTTGAGGCTTAACCGAGGCTGGCCTGGGCCGGCCCGTGGGCCAACAATTAATTAAATTCAAATTAAATACTATTAAATATTTAAAAAAAATAAAAATTAAAAAAACTATTAACTATAATCCACATTCCCCAACCCTAAATTACTCATTTACCTTTCCATATCAACTAAAATTTAGATTTTTGACATGCATATAATATGACAAAATTAGTTTTTCTTTTGCTTAATTAGTAACGAACTCGAAAAGTCTTAGGTAACCAATAAAGTCTTTTCTCAAAAGAAAATATCACTTTAAGTGGCCAATGATCAGTTTGGATTACTTTAGTATATTATTATTATTTAAACTACTCTTCAATAGAGCTGTCAAAACGGGCCAGGCCAACCCAACCTAGCTCAAGCCTCGTGGTCTTTTAAATTTGGCGGGCTAGGACGGGCTGGCCCGCCATATGAATGGGCCTTAAAATGGCCAGCCCAACCCAACCCTAAGAGGGCTGCGGGTAGGGGTGTATATGGACCGGGTTGGTTCGGTTTTATCGGGTTTTCGGATTTTTTTTTTGTTACATGAATATTATTTCAATCTTTCTTTGTTAAAATTATAGATAAAGCTTTGATAAATGAATATATATTTAGTAAATATGGAAACATATTGACAAATATATGATCTATTAAAATATTCTAATGGGAGAATTTTTTAGTAACACATGATAGTTATTTTCTTAGTCGTCTAACAATAATTTTTCGTTAATTTACGCTTTCAAGGTTAATACATGAGAGGATCCCAAATATTTCTACATTTTCTAAAGAAAATTCACTATAAAGTCTTAAAAATATAAATAAAATTTATATATTTATATGTCGGTTTGGTTCGGATTTTTTTACTCAATACCAAACCAAATCAAACCAAATTTAATCAGGTTTTTTAATCGGTTTGGTTTAATTTTTCGATTTGGTGCGGTTTTCCAGTTCGGTTTGAACACCCCTAGCTGCGGGCTAGGGCGGGCCGGCCCTTCAATTTTTTTTAAAAAAAAAATTCTTTAAACCCTTAAATATTTTTTCGTGACATAGTCGATTAATCATGTAAACAACTTCTATTTGCTTAGAGCGTACAAAAATGTTGATATTTGATGAGGAATCTCATAATTGAAATGCAAATTCTCTATATCTCTTGCTCTTATTTTTTAAAGTTACATGAATATTTTCTTAATACCTTTCTTTCATTTTCCTCAGATTCAGAGATTATTTAATAAGTTTATATGCTGAGATTTTTTAATGTAGGATTAACATCATTTGTTGATTTTATCATTATAGTCCATAAAATTCTTGAAATTTGCTAGTGGTCAATTTTTTTTTTGTGTATTTAAAACTGATCTTTATCTATATTGAAGAATAGTTTAAATAGTAATAATATATTAAAGTAATACAAACTGATCATTGGCCACTTAAAGTAATATTTTCTTTTGAGAAAAGATTTTATTGGCTACCTAAGGCTTTTCGAGTTCGTTATTAATTAAGCAAAAGAAAAATTAATTTTGTCATATTACATGCATGTCAAAAATCTAAATTCTAGTTGATATGAAAAGGTAAATGAGCAATTTAGGGTTGGGGAATGGGGATTATAGTTAATAGTTTTTTTACTTTTTACTTTTTTAAAATATTAAATATTTAATAGTAATTAATTTGAATTTAATTAATTGTTGGCCCACGGGCCGGCCCAGCCCAGCCTCGGTCAAGCCTCAAGGGCCAGTGGGCTGACTTGGGCCAGGCTTATAAGCCTCAGTTTTAAATGGGCTCAATAAATTCTAGCCCAACCCTACCCAAGTAGTGGGCTGGGTTGGGCTGGCCTCACGAGCCAAGCCCATTTTGACGACTCTACTCATCAATATAGATAAAGATCAGTTTTAAATACACACAAAAAAAATTGACCACTAGCAAATTTCAAGAATTTTAAAAATTTTATGGACTATAATGATGAAATCAACAAATGATGTTAATCCTACATTAAAAATCTCAGCATATAAACTTATTAAAATAATCCCTGAATCTGAGGAAAATGAAAGAAAGGTATTAAGAAAATATTCATGTAACTTTAAAAAAGAAGAGCTAGAGATATAGAGAATTTGTATTTCAATTATGAGATTTCTCATCAAATATCAACATTTTTATATGCTCTAAGCAAATAGAAGTTGTTTACATGATTAATCGACTATATTACGAAAAAATATTTAAGGATAAGAAAAAAAAATTAAAAAAAAATAAAAATTGAAGGGTCGGGCCGCCCTAGCCCGCAGCCCTCTTAGGGCTGGGTTGGGCCAGCCATTTTAAGGCCCATTCATATGGCGGGCTAACCCATCCTAGCCCGCCAAATATAAAAGCTCACGAGGCTTGGGCTAGGCTGACAGGGCTGGCCCGTTTTGACAGCTCTATATACAACCAAACCAAACCAAAAAAAAATGCTTTAAAACCTTGCTAAAAAGTCGATTAGGTGACGTTTGAAATGCACCATTTGAGAGAGAAATGGCAAACAATGGCTCACTCAAAAGGAGACCTTACCCTAAAGGAATTGCTCTCTTTTAGAGACAGAGATCTCAAAACTTATCTTTTACTCACTAAACAACGATGTTCGCTAGACCTCTGGTGAATTAGTCACAGATACGAGTGGCAAACAAGCGGGGCAAGTCAGATATGATTTGGGTTGAAAACCGATAATGCAAAAACAAATAAATTGCCCATATTTAATACGGATAAAAACAGATTAACCGACAGATAATAGGTGTAACCATATTATCCATGACTTTTTGCATATGATCACTTTTGGGAAAATTCCTAATCTCCCTAACTTGAGGAACCCCAAATTTGAGACTTTACAAATATAAAAATTACACTCATTGGTTATCCATATGGATAATATGATTTTTATCCATATTTGACCCGTTTTTAAAAAGTTCATTATCCAACCCATTTTTTAGTAGATAATATGAGTGGTTAACTGTTTTCTTTTAACCATTTTGCCACCACTAATGGCAACCCACTCAATGAAACAGATAATATAATTCATACAACGGGATCATCGACCTCGTACACGGTTCGTCGTCAGTTAATACACATCAAAATTAAAATATAGCACATGTTCCGTTTTTGGATGTAGGAGTTAATATGCATGTTACACAGATCGACGGAAAATGATAAAATTTAAAACGGATACAAGGGGGAAAAATAGTACGGTACTGTGGATAAAGGGCGGATGATGATTAAAAACTTGACATAATAAATGGTGCAGAAAAATGCTACTTCGCTCTAGAGAAGTCCACTAAGGAGAGCTTCTATAGACTGAAGGACGAGACCGCTAGTATTCCTAACCTATTACAGAGTAATTCTTAAAATTTTGCAAAATTGGGATGAACAGAATCTGTGGACCTATAAATGCTTGCATAAATAGTGGTGATGGTTGTGATTAAGATGGCAATATGCAATGAGATGTATGATCGCGCTCTACTCCCCCTGGTCATAAATTAATAGGAGAAACAACCCAGGAAATGAAGCGGGAATTAGAAAACGAGAGGGAAGAACTTATTGTGCCAACAAGATCAACTCCTCCTCTTCTTATGTGATTTAGATCCAGAGTGGTTTTTATTTCTTTTCTTGTCACTCTTTTCAGTCTCTGTCTTGGAATGTTTCTCCGACTTGCTTTTGTTGGATTTTACACTAATTACACCGCCAGGAACTATCTTCCCACCACCATTCTGAAGAGCATTTTCAAAATCAGCTTCTCTGTCAACTATAGCGAATTGCTGAAATAGTTCTGGGTCCAACAAACCGTCCGTCTTGGCTTTCATCTCATCCTAGATATGACCTTAGGTAATTAGAGATCTTTTCGAGATGGGGGAAAACTTGCAGGGACAAGAGCAAGCAAATTCGAACCTGGACTTTCTTTGCAGCATCACTGAGATCTTCATCAACAGATATCGAATGTGCTTCCATCTTAAGCTGAAAACGGAAAACGTGCCTCAGTTAATGTTTAGCAAAAACAGATGAACAAAAGCTTAACTGCTCTTTAATTATACTTAAATTGTTCATATCTTGAGACAAACTAAAACGAGAAGTGTTGGAATATTTCCTTATGTCCACAATTGACACACAGCATGACGACATGTGCAGATATTGTTCCCGTTTTACTTTTTCATTTGTCTTAGCATAGGACTCTCAGGAGAATGAAATATAATTCTACTTACCGCTTTAAGCCGAGATTCAGTTGAGTTAATTTCTTTTGATGTTAGATTATTTAGGTATTTGCAAAGCCTCTTCATGACTTTCATGAACAAGGACAATATCTGCTGCCTTTCCAAATTCATTTCTCCCTGTAAAATAAGAATTAAAAAGAGTAAACTGAGAACACTGGAGTTTTATTGAATGAAAGTATCTACTAGTATTTATTTTGGATGTGATGACGGAAAACTAGTGGCCTTAACAAAAAAAGAGAAGTGTATTTCACTGCACAAGGCCTGAAAATACAGAATAAACTATTCAAGATAAAGACTAGCAAGCCAGCAAACCTCTATTTCAGGGATGTCTTTGTGCTGCAGGCCATAGGAAAGCAAAAGGGAAGCCTGGGCATATGAAAGGGAAACTGGCAAATGCTCCAAAAAATACACACGAGCAAGTTTTTGAGCAACATCTCGAATCTGTGAAAAAATAGCTCATGCAAATAATTAACGTGGAAATAACAACGACGACGACCCAGTAAAAACAAATGTCAGGCACTTTTGAGACATTTAAACACCGCATGCATTAGGTAAAAACAGAAAGGTAGTTTTGTCCTCCTTAAATGTTCACACAGTAAACAGTAAATATCGGGCACTTTTGAAGGATTTGTTTCTGCCACATCTTTCATCCCTTCATGTCTTTCCCATTTTTTACTATTGGTCCTTCTAATTCTATGCACCGGATAACAAGCCCCTATTGATCTCCATACTTAAAAAATCATTAGATATCAAATGTCTAATTATTGGATTTTATTTGCATCTACCAAATTAGAACTTCAACCTTTATACCGAAGACCTAGACACAAAACAGACAAAGTAAAGGACAATCATGTACCTGTTATTAAATTACAAAGCAATATAAGAGACATATTTCACATGTCATTTTTTGTTCAGAATTTTCTTGTCGTCAAAAGTAATAGGCCAAATACCTAGATAGCCCCTTAAACTTGGCATGTTTTATAAAATAGATATATAAACTACGGAGTGACCGGATAGACACCTTAACTCGTCTTAAATGTTTCTTTCATGCACAAGAGTCCTACATGGAATACCGCGTATTTGTTTTGTTTATTATAGGCGCGTGAGGCTTTTTTAAAGCTGCTGAATCAGCTCTTCTAGCAGTTAAAAAATAAATCCAAATTCACCATCATCTCCCTCAAATTCATCTTCACCATTATTAAAAGAAAAGCCCTAGTATGTTTAAAGATTTTCTCTCTACTTTCTAAACTCTAAGGCACACTCCCCGAGGAGCCTGAGTACAAGATTTTGTAGCTTTCCATGAACACCATTAGATAGACCCCGAGATTCCGACCACTCCACTGAATCTTTTCCGACGAAGCAGCCTCCACGCGCGGCTTTCTCCGGCGACCTTCCACCCACGCGCCGGGCGCGTGAGGCATTTTCCGGCAGCTTTTCAAAAAAAAAATTTTGGACAGCTTCCTCTACTGTTAATTCCGACCAGATTGGTACAATTTTTTCAGATTTCCGACGACTTTTATTTTTCCGGGAGCGGGAAACCTCTGTTTTGGGCCAAATTTCAGTTTCTTTTACCTCAACAGCTCAACTGTGATGACCATCAAATACTCCTTATAATTTCCATAACCTGAACAGCTGGGTTGTGCAATATGGGAGACAACCGGATATATTTCAACGCAGGTTTCAAATCTTTTGACATTACCAGATGGAATTCCAACAAAGAGGTATGGTTTGAATGGGTGGAGAGAAGCCGCAGCATGATGAGACGATCATCCATGGGCAGAAAGGTAATGGAATGGATTTGTTTTGTACTTAAAGAAGCCTCGAAAGATCAAATGAATTTAGTGAAGCGATGGAAGTGCAAGGAACACATGAGAGAACATTTCTGTACCAGGAAATTCAACGTTCACGGAAGATACATGAGCATTCTGTCACTGAAGGGAGAAGGGAGGTCTGTTATCATAATTCCAGAGTTAGCCTTGAATGCAGGTTGGAATGACATAGCAGCCAAGATAGAAAGATTCATATATCAGATCCCCAAAATGAATCTCACAGTACCACCTAGAATCACGGTGGACAACTACCCTTATGTCAAAGCAATCAAGGAGAGTAAATGGCAATCCAATACTCTTCGAGAGGCAAAGGTCAGCATAAACAATGGAGATATCTTTGTTGTGGAACCGACAGGTAGCGAGGATTTTGGTTTACTAAAAAGATGCATTGTCGGGTTTTTTGGGAAAGAAATCAACGAGAGACCCACTTTAGCAGACATAAGGCGATGGGCTAGTGCGTCATGGAACAAAGCATATGGAGTAAACATGTATGAAATGACAGGCAACATGTTTCTTTTTGAATTCCCAAACAGATTCATGGCGGAGCAGATTATGCAAGGAGAATGGAGTTGGAAAAAGTTCAAGCTTCATCTGGAATGGTGGAGTCATAGTGCTGGATGCATTCCAAACTCACAAATCGAGGAAACATGCTGGATTAGAGCCATGGGGATTCCTTTACATCTATGGTCACAAAACATCTTCAAAGAAATAGGAGATCTCTGTGGGGGATGGATAGCTACTGAAGAAGAAACTGATCTCAAAAATCATTTTAAGTGGGCAAGAATTAAAATTGTTGGTGATGGCAGAAAGACTCCCAATGAGGTTGGGATTGTAAGAGACGGTATCAAATTTTTCATCCCAATCTGGGCTGAAAGACAGACAAGATATGAGTTGAAGATGCAAGAAAACGAACAATGTTTTGAAATAGAGAGATATTTGAACAATCTAGTGGGGTGCACCATATTGCGAAACACTGATAAAGGAAAGGCAAGTGTGCAACCTACACAAGGTTCAAGTTCGATGAATCAAAGCAGTAAAGTGACAAACAACGAACTGAAGTCCTATGACTCCGACTTGGCTGCACAAGTCATCTTTAATGATCTCTCGTGTGAGTTTTCTGACGATATTAGGCTCAAGCCTTGTATTGAGGAAATGGGAGGACCATCTTACCTGGGGGAAATAGAGTCCATTCCAGGGGACTCAATCCCCAATGAAAACCTTGAAAGTATGACAAAGGCAACATTCAACAGTTGCAGGCAGCCAGAAGGTGGAGCAAAGATAGCAAGACTGGAACAGAAGGCAGGGGAGCAGAGCATAAACACAATTATGGGGGAAGATCAAGCTGGAAGTGTTTCGGAACAACTAAAGCACTTTAGCTCTATCCAAGATTGGGAAATCGAGGAGGTGAATCCTATAGCAGTTCAGCAACACAATCCTTTAATGGATAAAGACATGGATGCAACACTATGGGTCCACCAAAATATGATCAAATTGGGAAAAATGTTTGGAGTAGATTTTCAAGGCCATGAAGAAGAAGCATTGGAATTGTTAATGGAAATTGACAGTTGCAGACAGGTTAGAAGGGTGGAGACAGAGTTGGAGGTGAAGAAACACAGATTCAAAGGATCACTGGAATTAAAAGGTTTAACTTCGTTTGATGTCAAATTCAAGAGTGACGGGAAAAGGAGTAGGGGAAGAGATCTATCAATCATTTCAATATGAAGATTAAAGTAATTTCCTGGAATGTAAGGGGTTTAAACGACAAGAGGAAAAGGGAGATCATAAAAAGTCAAGTGCAGAACTGGAGGGCAGACATTATATGCATGCAAGAGACAAAAGTGGAGGGGGATATTAAGGAAATAGTAAGTCAAATATGGGGTGGTAGATGGGTGAGGTACGCAAGTTTAGAAGCTAGCGGCACGAGAGGGGGGATTTTGTTATTATGGGATTGCAGAGTATGGAAAGGGGAGGTGTTACAGACTGGTGCATACACTTTGACTTGCAAGTTCGAGGCTCTTTTACAGAATTTTAAATGTCACATAACAAGGAGTGTATGCCCCAAATTGTAGAATAGAAAGGAAAATAGTTTGGAGAGAAATTGGTGCAGTGAGGGGATTGATGGAAGGTCCTTGGGCGGTTTGTGGCGATTTTAACATTACAAGGCACCCTTCTGAAAAACGGGAATGTTCAAGGTGGTCCAAAGCGATGGTGGAATTCTCGGATTTTATAGAAGATATGGAGTTGATAGATCTACGACTTGAAGGAGACTACTATACTTGGTTCAAAGGGGACAATCATACAGCCAAAGGGGACAATCATACAGCCGCTTCGAGAATTGATAGATTTCTCATTTCAGAAGAATGGGATGAAAGCTTCAGAAACATCAAGCAAACCATCCAACAAAGATTGATTTCGGACCATTCACCTGTGGCTCTATACTGTGGTGCGTGGGAACAAGCTAAATCATACTTTAAGTTTGAAAATTGGTGGCTGAATGTGGAAGGTTTTGATGATAGAATTAGAGACTGGTGGACATCTTTCGAATTCTCAGGAAGACCAGATTACATTTTAGCGTGTAAGTTAAAAGCTCTCAAGGGCAAGCTAAAAGAATGGAGCAGAGTTTATGAAGGTAATTTGGGAATGCAAAAAACAAAATTGCTAAGTCAACTAGCAGGTTTTGAGACAACACAACAATTAAGAGCGCTGACAGAGGAGGAATCAGTGAGGAAAGCAGCTACTCTAATGGAGATTGAGGAACAACTCAAGAATGAAGAAAATGTATGGAGACAAAAATCAAGAGCTCTGTGGCTCAAAGAAGGGGACAGGAATACAAAAATTTTCCATCGCACTGCAAATGCACACAAGAGAAATAACAACATTGATCAACTAATGATTCGACATGAAGTAGTCGAGGATCCAAACAGAATAGAGATTGAGATAACTGAATTCTACAAGGAGTTATACACCGAGCCTGAAGAGTGGAGACCAACGGTAAATTTCGAAAATAGCAAAAGAATTTCTGAATCAGAAAGGGAGCTTTTACAGAGTAACTTTGAGGAACAAGAAGTTTTGTCCTGTCTGAAGATGTGTGCAAGTGACAAGGCCCCAGGTCCGGATGGATACACAATGGGTTTTTTTCAGAAAGTGCTGGGACATTTTGAAGGAAGACATCATGGCGGCCTTCAACAACTTCCATTCTCAGGAGATGTTTGAGAAAAGCTTCAATGCAACATATATAGCTTTGATTCCAAAGAAGACAAGTACAAAAGAATTGAGAAATTTCAGACCGATCAGTCTGATAGGGAGCTTCTACAAATTGCTCTCAAAAGTCTTAACAAATGGCTTTCATCAAAGGAAATTGTCGATGATCAACAAATGGCTTTCATCAAAGGAAGACAAATAATAGATGCAGTGTTGATTGCCAACGAAGCTGTGGATTCAAGAATAAAAAAGAAGGAACCTGGAATCTTATGCAAATTAGATATTGAGAAGGCCTATGATCATGTAAATTGGAGCTTCATACTCAGAATGTTAGAAATAATGGGTTTTGGGCAGAAATGGAATAGATGGATGAAATTTTGTATATCCACCGTAAAATTCTCCATTCTCATAAATGGATCTCCTAAAGGTTTTTTCCATTCACACAGAGGTCTAAGACAAGGTGATCCTTTATCTCCCTTTCTATTCATTATAGCCATGGAAGGATTGAACAACATGATCAAAACGGCTAAAGTCAGTGGATGGGTTAAAGGTTTTGAGGTAAACAGGAGTGGGGCAAACAATCTAGAGATCACACATCTCCAATATGCTGATGATACTCTAGTCTTTTGTGATGCCGAAAAGGAACAACTTAGATTGCTAAGAATCATTTTGGTCTTATTTGAGGGAGTCTCAGGATTACACATCAACTGGAGAAAGAGCAATATTTTTCCCATTAATGAAGTTAATAACATGGAGCAACTGACACAGATATTGGGAGGAGAAGTTGGGTCCCTACTAGCTGTTTACCTTGGGATGCCTCTAGGTGCAAGACTGAAATCAAAAGAAATCTGGAATTAAGTCATAGAAAAGTGCGAGAAGAAGTTGTCAAGATGGAATTCACAATACCTATCTTTGGGGGGCAGGCTAGTTCTAATAAACTCAGTATTAGACTCACTTCCTACTTATATGATGTCTTTGTTCCCAATTCCAGCAGGCATTTTACAGAGATTGGACAAACTTCGAAGATCATTCCTTTGGCACGGTAATAAGGAGAAAAAGGTCTTTCATTTAGTTAAATGGAAGACACTCACAATGGATAAAAAACAAGGTGGTTTAGGAATAAGGAATTTGAAGAATCATAGCAAGGCTCTTAGAATGAAATGGTTATGGAAGTACTCTCAAGAACCTCAATCTTTATGGGGCAAAGTGATCAAAGCAAAGTATGGTGAGAAAAATAACTAGGTGTCAAAAAAAGTCAGAACATCATATGGAGTAAGTGTGTGCAAATCCATCAGAGAACTTTGGCCTATAATGAAGAATCACTCTTCCATAAGAGTAAACAACAGAAGGAACACATCATTCTGGAATGATAATTGGTTAGGAAACGGAAGCTTAAAGGAAAGATACACCGACATGTTTGGTTTAGCACAAAACCAGCATAAGACAGTAGCTGATATGAGGAGTCCTCAAGGATGAGAAATCGCTCTAAGAAGACAGTTGAATGACTGGGAGATAACAAGATTAGCTGACATTTACAAAGAGCTGGAAGCATTTAAAGGATTACAGGAGGGTTGTGACTCACTTTGGTGGAAGAGGCACAACAGAGGGGTATACCGGGTGAAGGACGCATATAAGATTCTGAATCATAATAATCAACAGATGGGCCCATGGCCTTGGAAACATATATGGAAAACAAAGATTCCATACAAGGTAGCTTGCTTCACTTGGCTACTAGCAAAGGAGGCGTTTTTAACCCAGGAGAATCTCATAAAAAGGGGAATCTCTCTGTGCTCAAGATGTTTTCTGTGCGGGGAAAATGCTGAAACTGTCACACATTTGTTTCTTCATTGCAAGATTACAGACAAACTATGGAAAATCTTTATTAGTCTTAGGGATATTTCATGGTCAATGCCATACAGGCTTAAAGATGTCCTTTATAGCTGGGAAGAAGCTGGAGCTGAAGCAACTAGTAGAGATAGATGGAGGACTGTCCCGGCGAGTATCTGGTGGATAGTCTGGAGGGAAAGGAACGCTAGATGTTTTGAAGATAGAAGCAATCCAGTGCAGAAGATCAAACTCAATTGTATTCTTCTTTTTTGTTTCTGGTGCAATCAGATTTACATAGAAGACACATTGACAATCATAGACATACTAGGATCTTGCTAGGTCTCGAATTAGAACATTTACTAATCCTCTCCATGTAAATTGGGTTTTCAGTGCAACCTATGTACTGATGTTTTTTAATATATACAATAGTTACCAATTCAAAAAAAAAAAAAAAGCCCTAGTCCTAAAACTTTCTTCTCCCTATTTAAACAGCACACGACTGAATACCAAGGCCTGTATTTATATTTTATCCAGCGAACTTCATAATCTTTTGACAACAAAATGAAGCAAATAAAGCCAAAATATTATTCAGAAGGTTTGAAGCTACAGACATAGTAAACTGAGCCAACTCTATAAAATGTCAAGTTCAAGCTTAGGAAGAACTCAAACGATTTTGTAAATTTCCTTTTTACTTTTGAATCAAATATAATACTCCAGTAATCTTGAAAATTTGTGTTGCTCTCCTAGTCACTACAAAAGTTTGCCAAAAGCTCTTTACTTTCAGGTCTCCATCTACCAGTTAAAGCAAAACAGAAGAAAATATATGTTTTTCCTCACTTCAAGTATCTGATAGAGAGACAAAAACAGAGAGAAGTAGAGAGAGCGAGACAGGGGGTGGCTGAAGGAGACGGGAGAGAGACAACAGAGGTATTAGAGAAGAAGAATAGAATAATTGATAGCTATGACTTATATGTGAATTTGCAGAAGCAAATAATGGAGATTGAAAGTAAACTTACTGGAACGAAGAAGAAAAAGATTAGAGTGGGGTGGGGAGGGTGAAATTTTTTTTTCTTTTTTCTTTTTAAGACACGTGTCTTTATTTTATTCATTCTTTGACACATCATCAGCAAGTAATGGTCACATGCTTGGTTTTGCTAACTTGTGTGTTTAAGAGATACATTTCTACCGAGTTAAAGTGCCTGTTTGGTCGCTAGTTAAGTTGGAACGTCCAACTTACAAATGGTACCAAGTTTAAGGGGCTATCTAGGTATTTAGCCAAAGTAATATGTACCAATATGAGTTTT
Organism: Nicotiana sylvestris; assembly: GCF_000393655.2. Lineage (NCBI taxonomy): Eukaryota > Viridiplantae > Streptophyta > Magnoliopsida > Solanales > Solanaceae > Nicotiana > Nicotiana sylvestris. The sequence goes on from NC_091061.1 coordinate 141,656,859, forward strand.
TCATCTATACTCGAACCATATACCAACGATATTATCAAATCATTCACCAGATCTGTCCAAAAGTGCGTTCTAGTTGATTTATGATGCTTCAAATTGGAAAGATGACAACCTTCAGCTCTTTTCGGTGTTTCAAGTTGTTCGGGCATGTTTACCACAATGGTTGTCTTCTAAAGAACAAGCTCCACATGATTGTTGATATCAAAACATACATCTAGCATAGCTTGATAGTAGCACCACCAGAAAATCTTTTATCACTACTCGACATAGCATATTTTCACTCTCATCACTAATTGAGATCTAACCAGGAGTGGTAATTAGGTTGTTTGAGTGGCTCACAGTACTCTTAGCCTTTTCCCTTTTATGACTGTTGATATAGAACGCCCATCCGCTAAGTCATTTCGACAAGTAAAAACTTTATCACGAGATCTTGCATCTCTACTTAATATAACATATTTCCTCACTAATCATCAACTCAAATCTTACCAAGGGGTAGTCAATAAGGCTATTTGAGTAAGCTTCAAGCCTCTTCATCTCATGAGGCTCCAGAAAAAACTTCATGAAGTTTAAGAATTCACTTGAAGCAGAAGAAGCAGGGTCCTGCTCTACAAAGTTGATCTTTGGATCAAAGACACTGCAAGATTATGACCATCATAAGCATATGTAAAGAGACATACATATTACCTAACCACCAAAATGTTCAATTTTACCTCATAGCAAGCTTGTAGTTCATCCTCCGGTAGGTCGAACCCAACAGTTCGACTAACCGTCGCTTGTATTCTGAGAATGTTATAGACAACATCAATATATCGAAATAGGAATAGAAGACAATACTAACATTAAAAAACAACAACAACAACAACAACAACAACAACAACAACAACAACAACAACAACAAGTGAAATCCCACTAGTGGGGTCTGAGGAGGGTAGTGAGTACGCAGACCTTACCCCTACCCCGAAGGGATAGAGAGGTTGTTTCCGAAAGACGCCCGGCTCAAGAGAACAAAAGACAATGTAGACAATATTAGTATCACCACAGAAATCATAAGAAAGTCATAAGAAAAATAAGAACATGAAATACGGAAGAAAGATGCAAAGCAAAACCGATAGCTAGTAAATAGGTCATGCACTGAAAAATAGTACGACACAACATTGCCACTAGCTATCTTAGACAAAAACCCTACCAGACTAGTCTCACAGCGGTATTAGTAAGGCAAGACTCAACTACATCCTAACCTACAATCTTAATGCTCGACCTCCACAACTTCCTATCAAATGTCATGTCCTCGGAAATCTGAAGCATCGCCATATCATGTCTGATCACCTCTCCCCAATACTTCTTAGGCCGCCCTCTACCTCTTCTCGTTCCCTCCACAACTAGGCGCTCACACCTCCTTACCGGAGCATCTGGACTTCTCCTCTCAACATGTCCGAACCATCTAAGTCTCGTTTCCCGCATCTTGTCATCAATGGGAGCTACGTGCACCATCTCCCGAATATCATCATTCCTAATCTTATCCATCGTAGTGTGCCCGCACATCCACCTCAACATCCTCATTTCTGCCACTTTCATCTTCTGGATATGTGAGTTCTTAACAAGCCAACACTCAGCCCCATACATCATTGCCGGTCTAACCACTGCTTTATAGAACTTACCTTTGAGAATCGGTGGCACTGTCTTATCACACAAAACTCCAGACGCTAACTAACATTAAAAAAGAAAAGGAAAAAAGAACTTGTAGAACAAATACCAGCTGCTACAAGACTTGTAGCTCGTTAGATAGATGGGAAGAGGATAGAAAGGAGGGGAGATAAGAAAGTGAGGGGACAACATATGAAACTTGTATCTCTGTCTTCTCCAACTTTTGGACCAGAGTGAGGAGGACAATTTTCACCATTCCCATGAAATTACTCATAATTCCCAAGGTTGCTTGTAATACGAAGTCACTACTCTCTTAACAATGTAAAGCTAAGGAATATATTAGGAATCATAGAACTTGTGTCCTTCTTTATCATGGCAAAAGATTCTTTCCATCTCCTTTCAGTTCCTTTAGATGATAAGGTTAAAAAATCGAGAAGAACAAAAACAACTGATTACCTTGGTAGTAGGGACCATAAAAGCCCCACTCATCTGACCCAGCAGCTTCAACATCATCATTTTTCAATGCCTTCAAGACCATGCATGTGTACTCGCCAGTTACGCTATTCTGATTCATCCAATCACATGTTTGATCACATTTAATCCTCAATTTCAAGCAACTAAAAAGAATTTAAGGAACAAAAGGACTCCGAGGCTTACAGGGGCATTGCCTATGAAAAATGGAGCAAACTTATGTTTTCTCCAAAAGCGGAAAAGATCCAAGGTAAGTCCAAATGATACCCCAAGGTAATGGAGCCTTTCAGGTCGTCTTTCACGTAAAGGGACAAGCAAAGGAGGAAGATCCGTTCTCGGTCTCATATTTTCTTCGAGCAAAGAGGCCTGCAGGGAAGGTAGTATAATTTCAATAACAAAAACCAAACAAACGTTCTTTTCCACATAGAAGACTTTCTAGATGTTTTAACTATCTCACTTGCCATATTACAGCAAATGGTCAATCAGAAGGGCTTAACACAATATATCATGTACTAGATAGTGAACTGCAGACAGACCATATGAATATGAAGGGAAGGCAAATTTAATGAGAGACAACATTATGATTTAACACTGTTTAAAAAAAGTACAATGATTTAACATTTTTGCAATTTTTGAAAACCCAAATGATAAGAGGAAAACCAATAACATAAAGTACAAACTGCAAAGCTAGATGAAACAAGAATACCTCCTCTGCAGCTTCAGTTACGTTGACTTCAGGAGTCTCCAAAGCATCTTCTCTGTCTACTTCAGATAATTGAGTCAACTGACCCTCAAAGTACCTATTAGCAGTAAATTAACTTATTGTACATCAAAGATCCACGTATGAAAGATATGCAATAGTGGTGACTATGTCAAACTCTAACACAGATGAATTGAACCCATTAATTAGCTGAAGAAGCATAATATGTACTTAGCTCAAAACACTTTCAAAAAATTGTCACATCTTTAAATCTTGAACAATTTAACAAATGTATTAGAGAAAACCTATGAAAATACCCGATGAAGTAATGGAATCTAGAAATGAGAACCTAAAGCCATGATACATAATAAATATGCGAATTTGCAATTTATATATGTATGTATATATATTGTGTCTCTCTGCCCTCCCAAGGTAGGGGTAAAGCTTGCATACACACTACCCTCCCCAGATCCCACTTGTGGGAATTCACTTGGTTTGTTGTTATTGTTATTATGTGTAGATATATTGTGTCTATGTGTGTGTTTTATTCCACATAACATGCAGTACCAGTATGCATAACAAGCAACGACCTATGGAGTACCTTAATCTTTCACGAATTACAGAAAGCCAAAGGCGATTGAAGCAACTAACAAATCATATTGAAACCAAAAGATGTGAGAATTGCAATGAAATTTCTAGCTACCTGGTTAGGAGTTCAACGGCAGCAGAACCATATCCAAGCTGCAACACAACAGTGAGGCACGGTTAGACATGCTGATAAAGTTAATGGACATAAACTGTTCGATAAATTTTCAAAAACCTCCTTCCATGTCTGCTTTTAAACGCAAACCTCCATTGTCGCAAGATATGCAGACTGCTCTCATTTTGAATTTTTTTTCCAACGACATCGGGTTAAGATGACAAGATTTCTGTGATATCCCAAATCTGTCTTTTTGGAGCTTCAATTATTAGTGCTAAATTTTCTATCGCACTACAAAATTGGTGTGAAACCTTCACCAATCTCTTTAACAATAACAGAATGTAAAATACAATCTTCTTTCCTACATGGGTAGAATAGATCAACTAACAACGAATGGGTTCAATTGGGGAAGAATTCCTGTATTTAAGTAGCTATAAATCTTTTGTAGCCTACTTAATTGTTTAAGTACTCAATTATACTTTAATCTATTCTTTAGGATGTAATTTTATGGTTAAATTGGTTTTACACATTTAAGTGGATTTAACTTCTCTAGGTTTTAAAGAGGTTACATTTGCAAAATAAAATAATATATGCAGTTTTAATAGAAAATATCCCTGCCATTTATCAAGTACGTGAAACATAGTAATTAAATTACGAAGAAAAAAATAGAATGAAATTCTTGAAGTTGAAAGTTCTTAATTACTTTTCCTTCGTCTCGTCCAATAAATTTCAGTGAATTAATTTGTTTCAATATCAATTATAGAAAATAAATTTATTCTATTTCTTTTCTTTTATTACCGTGGTGTGCGGGCTAGCTTGCGCGCACCTCGACTAATTCTACGGGATACGTGCTACCTCCCACCAGCAACAGGTACCACAGATAATTCTATCCATCAATGCTTGAATAGATGGGAAGAAACCACCAAGTATTTTAGTCATTGAAAGTTGAACCTGAGACCTCATGATTCTCAACCCACTTCATAACCACTAGGCCACACCCTTGGGTGCGGCTCCATTTCTATTTCTTGTTACAATTTGAGAAGATTACCCACAATTTCACACCAATTTGTGCAGCATAAATAGAGTTTGGGAAAGTTTCACTGATTTGAATGCTAGATTATGAGGGATCCCCTAATTGGTTTATTTTTCGAGTGATAACTTAGAGCCTAAAATAGTGGTGGTTCACAAAATTTATTGTGCAATAACTAATACCTCAAAGGACGTTGCTAGATAGTATAGAAATAGTATAGAAATTTTATCCTTTGAACCTAGTCTCATTCATTCGATCAATCAATTCACCTTCGTTCCATGCTAGTTGGGATCTGCTATGCAAATCCTTCATATCCAAAATACTCCCATTTCTTTCCAAAATACCAAAATATTTGAAGGCGGCATCAGGAGGTTAAAGTAACATCACAAACCACGAAGGAGATCAATATTACAAAAATAAACCTAGAGGGAGGACTCGGAAATCTTTCCTAAATTCATAGAATTGGTAAGAATTACCCTCATGGCACTCGGATGTGTAGCAATGCGTACAATGCGGGCACCTGAAAGGCTTGGGAATACATCATCAGCAAACTGTTGAGAGAACTTCCAAGGTATCTGATCTCCAAAGGGCTGGCGACCTTCCATCAGAGCTCTTTTAGCAGACTCCTGGGAAATTTGACCCTCCAGGCAGACCTGTGTTAAAGTTAAATTAAGACAGATCAAAAACTCTTAGTGTTGCTTCTTTGATTCCAAGAAAATGTTAAGGTGAAATCAGAAACTCTACTATCCATATCAGAAAGGACTTGTGAAATCAACCTTACATCATTGAATTATCAAATATAAACAACTACTACTGTGCATCAATCCTAAGCTAGTTTAGGTCTGCTTTATGAATCCTCATTAAGAATGTAGCTCATTTAGACCCATATCAATCCAATTTAAGAAAAAATGTGATCATTGATGATGAATCAATATGCTATCTATGAAGTCAATGAGAAACAATGAAAGAAAATGCATTAATACGTGCAGACAGAAAGAACACACATGGCCTAGTAAAGATGAATTGAACTAAGTTTTTACCCTTTCAAGAGTTCCAGAGCTGAATAGACCACAAAACATGGAATGGAGCAGAATATACTACGCGTGCAACAGCACAAATTACTAACTGATGCTTTGAACATGATGATGACACTAATTGAAGGCAAAACTAACCCAAGGCAATTTTAGTCGTGATTTCGTATTTTAGGACCAAAATATTACACACATAGAAAGACAATCATGTATCAATAGAAGGACCCTATGGAGAGAATATTCTATTTTTCTGTCACTTTTTTACAAGGTAGGTAGTTTTATTAATGAAAACACTACCAAATAGGTCCCAAGAGGGAGTAGAAAAATTGTACAAAATCTACTTAAAACAGAGTTTAGCAAGTCCAAAAGGTCATATATGCTCAATACAAGATCTTCCTCATGCCAGCAGAGTAAATATTGCAAACAGCTATACTCTAAAACATACATTTGTTCCTTTTTTCCTTCAAAACATATCCTGCTCTGTCACTAACGTAATAGCGCAAGAAAGAAGGCTGCATATAAAGATGAGGAACTGCTGTAACTGTGGACATCCCACCAATTGGAACACCAGACAAAAGTTACTCCCTCCATCCCAATTTATGTGGGTGTTTGATTGGGCACAGAGTTTAAGAAATGAAAGACTTTTGAAACTTGTGGTCTACAACATGCCACATACATTTGTATGGCGACAAATATCTAATTTAGGGTAAAATGGAAAATTTAAAGTTAAATTATTTTTCAATATAAAAAGGTGTCATTCTTACTAGGACAAACTAAAAAGAAAAGAGTGTCTCATAAATTGGGGCAGAGAAAGTAAAACGCACAGAAGAAATGGCTAAATATAAAAGAATACTGAAACTAATAGTAGCACAGTGATTGGTCAGAAGATCTCTAACAAATATAGCATCCCAAAGAGCACATTTTCATAACAGCTACAGACGAGACCACTAACCTGGACGACACAGAGAATATCAGGAAGATGATTTTCTGACTCATCAACAGGGCCTGTGAAAACAATTAGATAGGCACTCTGCATTAACTTAATATGCAATTAATGTTGTGTTCTATGAGAAGCATCAACTGGTAGAATTATACCTAGTAGCACAAACAAGTGGTGAGCTGGAGCATCAGCCATCAATTGTAAATCATTTGGAGAATTTTTGTAATGAGAAGCAACATAGAGGGCCATCATTCGCTGCAATTTCAATGCAAAAGGATCACCATAAATCAAAGTTGACCAGGCAAAAATCAGCCTAAAAGTTGAAGAATACATTACTTCAAAGGCATAGGTGATTTACCTGCAAAAACAACTCGCTATCTTTATGATAAGAGAAAAGTGTGTCCCGGTTAACGTAGTAGAGATCGCAATCACCCGGTTGTGGTAACCTGATAGGAAAAAAGAGAATTGTAACTGGAGATAGAACATGATTGACTTCTGCAGGAACTAGGTTAAGCCAAAGAAGATTTACCTTCTGATACTTGGGATAGCATTTGTAACATCCAAACAGAGCAATGCATTAAGCCATCGCTCGATGGTATCGCCAGAAGCATATCTAATGGATTCACTCAATTCTATCTTTTTAAAAAGCCGACCTACATTTGATGGGAAAACTCAGAATTTAAACTAGATGAAAAAATAAGATTTTGCAGAGACCTTGGACAATTTATCATACTACTCAATCATGGATATCATGAGAGGCAAAAGTACACCGAGAAAAAATTTCACACTCATGAATGAACACAGCCCTGAAGGAAAGCAATATTTTTAACGACAAGGGTGTGGTATCAGCATTCACTTAAATAACTCCAGCTTGATTCATATAATACTTGGATTTACTTTGGAACATCCAGTCACAGACAACGTTCCATTATTTAAATTTGCAAGTGGACCTGCAAGAACTCTGGAGTTTGAATATTTCAAAAGCATGTATTATGAGTGTTTACTTTGAATAACTCCATCCCTGTTCACCATAATACTTGGTTTTACTTGAAAATCCAGTCACAGAAAACTTCCCCAAGATCTAAATTCACAACCAAAACTGCATTGCCCAAGGCACAAATTAAGGCATGAATTAAGTTACTAAGGCATACGTTTTTCAACAAATACAAGCACAATTCCAGATGTATCTCCCGCCTTTTAGTAACTACTAGTCTTAGGGTACGCGCATTGCGCGTGTACCCTATATCAATGAGTATAAAATTTTAAAAATGACGTAAATATTATTTTAGTAAAAATTTATACTATCGAAATATGAAATATTACCCTTTTTTATAAAAAAAAGATGTATAGACCGTTTATTTATGTCAGGAGAACATAAGTGAAAGGATAACATAACTGCAAAAAATCTGAATGAGAATCATGTTCAAAGCATCACTTTTTTATTATAAAAATACTTTAGGTTAATACAAAAACAAAGGTAATACGCAAATGATGCATAGTTTGAAAATATAATTGTCATTGTTAATATATGAAATTTTTCCGTCACATCTTTCTGAGTTGTGACGATCTAGTTCAACAGCTTTTCTTATACTGTAAGGCAATTAAAATCTCTATACTTTTTTGAGATAACCAGTTGGTACTATCAGATAATATCATAAAATTATTGTGTTCAGGTTAAGCACCTGATATAGATTCACAAGAAGGAACGATTGAACATTGTCCTAGGGCACAAGACTCTCAAGTTTCGTCTTTCACTCTCTCTGAAGCGAGTTGTTCTTATTCAATATCTTGTGTTATTTTCAATTAAGTAAATGTAAAAGCTTCAACTATAGTTTCAGTTCTTGATTTTGTGTTATTTCCAATAATGAGTTATTCTTTGAGTATATATAGGAAGATGGTTCATGGAATATATTTATACAAATTAAGTAAATGTAAAAGCTTCAAGGCACTCCTATCCAAATTAAGACTTTTAATTTAAAGAGTTAAAATCCGTAACAAGTTTATATAGTTGTTAAAAAAAATTATGTTGTTGGACTGTAAAACTATACGTGAATGAACACAAGTTCCTTTTGAATAAAAACATTAGTGATTTCAAATTCTTAATTAGTTATATTATATAGTTTAAATAAGGAAAACTTATAAGATATAAAATCTTAATCGATTTTAAAGTCCTAATATTAGTATACATAACTCAAATAAGGAAAAATTTAATAACCTAAATTTTAGTAGATTTCAAATTCCTAAATTGTAGGAAACGAATTAATTTACAACTTTGTCCAATATGAAAATTATTTTTAAGGGGTAAAAATGGCGAACGACAATTCGCTAAGGGGTTTCGTGCTTTTAATATAGTATAGATAAGGAGCTTCCAACCCAATGTCAGCGCTCTCTCATCTCAGTTTTCTTTGCTTTCCTAGTTCCTCCTGATACAATTATATTCAGGCCACGTGGACTCTACGCACTAAGTCAAGCGATCGACTACTGAAAGTGGAGCTGAAATACCTGAAAGTGCACTATCTGTGTTTTTGGACTTCTGACTTTGTTCCTCTAGTTGCTGCAGCAACTTCAATGATAAGGATCTTCCAGTGCCTTCATAGCTTTAAGAAGATAACAAGAATAGAATGATTATCAGCTCCGTTAACCCCAGTGTAAGCACACAAGACTGTGTAGAGATAATTCTTCTGTCATACAAGTGAGTAAGAAACAAAACTTTATGAAGCAACATATATTGACGCAGGAGTGGATAGGTTCTTTGGAGAGAATAAAAATACTAGATGGAAACTAAGCAGAACACTGTTTCATACCCATTGACGGTTGATGCAAGGAAGACGAGGTAAGGACCAAGCAAAGATTTGACGACAGGTAATGGAATAGCTGCTGCTTCATCAACCACCAACAATTCCACTTGTGATAGCTTTTCATGCTCATGTGGTAGTATATACTGACATTGCATAAATGATCTAGAGAACATCAGAAACTCAGAAAAAGAAACACTAATTGCGTTAGACATGATAAAGCACATCAAAGATCACATACTTGCAAAAAGTTATTGCAAAGAATGAACAGTATGGGTGTAAAAGATGTATTTGTAAGAAGAGGAACAAATACATTGACAACCTTTAAGAGAACAGAAAAGCACAAGAGATGGAGCAATATAAGAAACCTAACCAGCATACAAAAATTACCACGAAGCAGAACTAAATTGAAGCAAATTTTCAAAATGCCTTCTAAAGTTCAAGGACAAAGGGAACAGAAAGTGCAGAAAGTGAAGGAGAAAGAAATTGATATCAGATTCCAGGATTATTCACTGCAAGAATGAGCTTGGAAATGGAAGCAGCCATTATCACGATAAAACTCCTCATCAATATTACTGACCTGAATTGTCTGTCTGTGCTGCTTATAGATGTTGATCCTCACAGTAGCTTTTTTAAACTCCGGGTTATTGCTTTTCACAATATCATAATGAAGGTGCTCCTGTAAAGAAGAAGCATATTGAGTTAAATCTCTATATACCGTCAGCAGAACATGAAACCAATATCAGGTACCAACTATATGTACAACAACAACAACCACCAGTAGAATCCCACTAGTGGGGTCTGAGGAGGATAGGGTGTACGCAGACCTTACCCCTAACCCGAAGGGGTAGAGAGGTTGTTTCCGGGAGACCCTCGGCTCAGAGACAATAGATCCGTAACAACAACAGAAACCAGAAAAATAATATTAGCATCGTAAGAGACAGCAAATAAATGGAAGGGCAATAATAATAACAAAAATCGTTAGCAGTCCTAGGCAAAACACTATCAGACTCACCCTAACCTACAACCCTAATGCTCGACCTTCACACCTTCCTATCAAGGGTCATGTCCTCGGAAATCTGAAGTCGCGCCATGTCCTTCCTGATCACCTCGCCCCAATACTTCTTAGGCCGCTCTCTACCTCTTCTCGTACCTACCAGAGTCAACCGCTCACACCTCCTAACCAGGGCATCTAGGCTCCTCCTCCGCACGTGCCCGAACCACCTAAGCCTCGCTTCCCGCATCTTGTCGTCCATGGGAGCCACGCCCACCCTCTCCCAAATATCTTCATTCATAATCTTATCCAGCCTAATGTGCCTGCATATCCATCTCAACATCCTCATTTTTTCTACTTCCGTACCAACTATATGTGAGACTAGAAAAATCCCTTACGCGAGAAATTTAAGAAAATCCTAAACCATGCTTATGTTTCTACACATATTTCAGCAGGGGAAGCATTTTCTCAATTAAAAATACTTGAAGCGCCAAATGGCCCACTCAAAGGGGAAAAAACATCCCTAGGAAAGATAGATTTCATAGAGAATATGCAAATCGATCCTGCTCAAATAGACATATTTGCATCCTACCTTGTACTCGAGCATGTCGAAACCCTTGCAGACAAAGGCAAACAGAGTTTTCAGATTTTCAGGACTAGGCGCTGTTACAAAAATATTAGAATACCTGTAATAGCAATCAATAGAATTTAGTAAAGCACAAAGTAGGATCACAGAGAGGAAGGATATTGAAACCCAAATGGCCAAACCAGATTTACCCTGCAGCAACAGCCCCTGCAATTGCCAACCCAAGAGCAGCTGACTTTCCCCGGCCACGAGCAGCAAGCAGAGCAACAGTGCTTCGGAGCGTCTTATCCAGAATAGCATCGAGAAACGTGATCACTGCTTTTCCCTATTTCATATTGTTGGATTAATAGCATCATACAGTGGCAGGACAAAAAAAAAATTGAATTAAAGTGGACCCACAACTGCTATTTATGGTGAACTCGGTATTATAAGTTAAATATTTTGAATCCACATCATCACTTGAATCCATTCATTTAAGCTAGTAAAAATAGTTTTTAAAGTTTACTATCAGATTCAAAATTACAATTAGAAAACTAAAGATGTATTTAATGCAAGCACGGAAGAATAGAAAACTATTTTTTATGAAAGGGAAAAGCAAGAGCTTTAATATGCAATAATTGCAGGTATGAGGATTTAACATGCTAGTTAAGCCGTAACAAAAATTCCTAGCTTCAAGATCTAAGCCCACATAGTGATATTCCTTTATCAGCAAGTCATATTCTTTTAGTAAGTGAAGCTCTGTTCTATTTATAAGAAGTACGTGAAGCTTTGTTTTATTTATGAGTGGTTGGTCTAACCAAACTGTATGATTCTACGACTAAAGGATTCCACAATTTGACCAGCGGCTTATTTCAGTCTGTATTTATTATCAAACTTTGGATGGAGAAATCTGCTTTTGGTGATTTCATCAAATTAAGGGAAAAACATCAAAAGTTGTATGTGCTGACAACTCTCACAATTTTGACATGTCGATAGTTAAACTTCAATCGAAAAAATTAGGAAAAGAATTATTCAAACCAAGAAAATAAAACGATCAAGCACCAATAGTGATCAAGAGGCTGTTTAGAAGGACATCTCGTAAAGTAATTATAAGGTGTAATAATCACAAAGATTTGTTTGTTTGTCATAACATAACTACAACGTAATGTTTGTTTGCACAAGTATAATTACATCGTTAGATCTATTTAAATTTTAACATAAAAATTAATTATCAAGAACTACATATATATTTTCTTTTTCATATGAACAAGTAAATAAACATTATGCTTGACAAATATGTGTCTATATAAGAAATATTAAGTAATCATGTGGATTATTTGGAAAGATAGAAATAGAGCTTTTTAAGGGGTGGAACAAGATTTTTGTAAAATGGCAAAGTAGTCTTTTCTGTCTAGTTCCTCTTTGGTGTACTCATGAGGTATCTACCTGTATAAAGGATTGGGTCTCTTTTGTTAAGAATCATATTTGGTGTAGGTTCTCTTCTTTTTGGTATACGACGTGTATACGGGGTTTCCGCAAAAAAAAAAGGGGCAGCCCGGTACACTAAGCTCCAGCTATGCGCGGGGTCCGGGGAAGGGCGGACCACAAGGGCCTATCGCACGCAGCCTTACCTTGCATTTCTACAAGAGGTTGTTTCCACGACTCAAACCTGTGACCTCCTGGTCACATGGCAGCAACTTTACCAGTTACGCCAAGGCTCCCTTCCACAATTGTTATAAAATTACTTACCTTGTCAAGAAAAAAATCCATATCATTTCATGAAAATATAGTACTAAATAATTATAGATTTGTAAGTAATATCATAAAAAATAGTTGGTAGTTTCAAAATAAACAATATTTCTATTTCAATTCATTAGTAAAAGTTCCATTTAAGAATTTAAATTGTTCACTAATTCATGTGAATATAGTATGAAGTTCATGTTTAGTTGCATTTTTTTTTCAAATAACAAAAGATAAATATTTATGAGTTTATTTTGTAGTAAATATTTATATTAATTTAATGATAACTCAAAAGAAAAAAAAAACAAGGCTATGACCTCATTCAAACAATGAAACCCAACTTTCATGGAATCTTTCAATATAAGTTAAGTTTGTTGAGAACTCATGAGACATGGCTTCAAGAAATTAGAATAATAGTAGCTCAATTACGGAAACTAAGAAAATACAGAAAACTAAATAAGGAAGAACCAACAATGAGAAGTTACAAAGTTACATGGAAGCTATAAGTAAGGTTCAGAAATGAGAAGAAAAGAAATGGGTTGAGAAATAATGTAAAACGAAAAATAAAAAAGTTAAAATGTTACCTTGTTACTAGCAATTCTCACATTCCCCGGAGAATTGAAGAATGTAATTGCTCCCTCTTAATTGCACCCAATTACATACTGACCAACTGTGTAATTACACTCAATTACACCCAAATCCAATTACAAGGTGGCTTTCCAAATAATCTAAGCTTTAAATCAACAAGCTCTAAGTTGAAGACAAGTTCTTATGTATGGTTGTACTTACTACAGCCCCATCTTATGCTGTCTATTTCAAGGGGAAAAATCACTTTGATTAAGGAAAATGAGTACTCATGCATGAGTGCTTGTACTCCTATTAACTACATATTGTCTGATTACTTTAGTGATTCTTGTTATGTGTGGCTCTAGCAATCCAACATTCTGTGACAAAAGAAAAGGACAGAATGTCCACTGTAAATATTCAATTTCACCAGGTATCAAATCATTATCTCCTGTTAATCCTGTGCTCTATACAACAATGCAGTTAAAACGCTACCTTGCACGCGAGTAACTCTTTATCCTGGGGGTTAGTTCCAAATAGATTTTTAATTAGCTACATATGACATACTCAGAAAACAATTGAGAAACAAATGTCAATTCTCACGGTTCAAGCAAAGTAACTAACCTGGTCCAGGGTACAGCATTTCCGAATAAGAGGGCCAACAGGGAAATCATCATTCAACTGTTCTTTTAAATTTCTTAACTCCCTTTCTCCTTCCGAAAGACCCTCAGAATCCTTCATCAAAGGAAATCAAAGAAAGAATTATGAATGCTTAAACCAAGCGATTATCAAAGATAGTTTACCCTTTACTAAAAGTGACTCCAGAAAGAGTAATTCTTTCACAGTTCAACATCTGAGATGGTGTAAGCATATGTGAGAACTATAATTTATATGGACTATCATCTGAATCAGTGCATATCATCTAAGATATAGAATCAGTAAACAAAACTACTCACAAACATACTGATCCAGAAAGAAGTTCACCTCTTGAACTGGAACAGCAGTAATATTCTTCATGTGGGAGGAGATTGGTAAAATATTTAGTTCATCATCCATGACAATACAGGATTCACATGATGCAAGAGAAAGTATAAACCGCTCATTAAAGCGAGGGGTAGCCTGTGAATGGGATTCTGTACGAAATCTGTCGTGAACATCCTGCATTTTCACAAACCTTTAATGAGTATCAAGATTAAACACCCACAGAAAATCAATTAGCAATCTGCAAGCTAGTAATAGCTTCTTCATTCAAATACTCTTCTTTTTGTTTGTGTATGTGTATGTGAGATACATTGAAATCTTATTTAACAAACAAAGAGCGAGAAAGAAAAAACAAATAAGAAGTAAAAAGGGAAGAGACATCATTAATCTACTTTTTACTCAAAGTTTTCCAGCCTAAAAAGCAGAGCAGTTGGGATTGGAGCTTACCATGACCATGGCGCAGAGGCTCTTAAGAGAGGACAAAGTGCGAATCAACAATACAATTAGCCCACCTCCTTCAACTGTCTCTATTGTTCTCGCAAGAAGATTCGGTGTCAAAGCCTCGAAATCCTAGAACGTCATAGGAAAAAGGAAATGAAATTTTCCAAAAGATCACAATCACATATAGAGGCCTTAAAAGAGGAAATAGTTAATTGATCCGCTTCAAATAGTTTATGGACATATAAAACCTCTCATTTACCTGCAATATACACATGCCAAAAGTGTTTCCTAGAATTCTTTCTGAATCTCTATACAAGCAATAGCTGACGCCTCCAGTTTCAACAAAAAGTTCAAAAGGCTCTACTTTTTCAGGGTCCAGTAGTCCTCTCTGCATATATTTTTTCACTTGCTTCTTTCTCTTTTGCTTGTGACTGCAAGAAGATGATTGACTCTATCATTGATGACAAACTGTCTAAATGACTAGTAACATCCACTGATAAACTGAGACGAACAGTGAGAAAAAACACCAGAACAAAGTTCCCACTAATCACTCACAAGATAATCAACTCAATATAATAACCTCTAAAAAGCAATGACCTAGCATTCATTCCACTCACCTGCAATTTGCCAGTAAATTTACGCCATAATCCATATATATAGCTAAAACTAACTTATTACACAACAAATAGAGTGACTAAAGTTTTAATATTCAAAATAGAATTTTAAATTTCTTCTCTAACGTCCAACTGCGGAAATGATTTCCTGCGTCCACTTTTAATTTGAATAGAAGAAAATGACCCTACAAAGAACTCTTGTGTTTTATTTACAAATCTCTTTTTTTTGTGTCCTGTAGAATAGGCCATATAACTAAAAGGCAGAATACATCGACAGGCCCTTAAATTTGCCAATATACCTCATTTAGACACTCGAACTAAGGGTCGTTCAAATTGAGCACTTGAACGCATGATAAAGTGTTATTATTAGACACTCATTGGGGAGATTTTGGGAAATGGATCTTGGTTTTCTTTTAACAAGCGCGTCTTTTGTTTAACGGGGCAGGAGTTTGTTTTTAGCTGATTGGGTTTTTTTTTTTAATAAACTAACCTATCTTGTTTTTGTTTGTTACGGAAAAGCTTATATATGATGTGTATAATTTAAGGAGATGGCATATTTTAAGTAGTTAACTTATCCACGTAATGGGAATTTGAGAACAAGCTTTTCCAAAATTTGAGCTGGAAGTGTCTAATAGGAACACTTTATCATGTATTCAGGCGCCAATTGGAACATGTCTTAGTTCGAGTGTGTAAATAAAATACACTGACAAGTTTAAGGGGGTGTCGATAAATTCCACCTAACTAAAATAACATTTGTAATGGACTATAAAACCAAATCTCCCGATCCATATACCAACTATACAGAATAACTGCTACAACAAAGTCAAGAATTTTGGTGAAGCAGCTTCATTGAACCTTTTCAAAGTTTCTTTGTATCAAATAAAATCCAATTATAAGATTTAATCTAACTTCCCCATGGAATTAACCAATTCATATTCAATAAAAGGACAAAACTTAACAAGAACAGACTATATCCATAATTGAAAAATAAAAAACAAAATTGGAGAAAGTTGCGAACCTGCTAAGTTCAAGTTTGTCCTTATAGCACCAAAGCACAGTAGGCCGTGACCTCACTACAGCTTTGCTCAACATGTAATGCAAATTAACAATCTGTTTTACAAAATAAATAGAAACGAAGAATTAGAAACAAGTTCAGATTGTTCGCATTATTTACAGAGATACGTATAATGAAAGAGGAGTCGGAAAATGCCTGGTCACGGGATTTGTCACCGATAATGACAAACATAGAACGGTGACGATTTCTAACACCATTTTCTATTAGGGTTCTTATGCGTTCATCCACTTTCTTCCTCATTTTTTTCTTTTGTTTAGGGTTTATCTTCAAGCTCAACTGTTGTACTATTTTTTAGACTGCCTCTGTTTTTGTATGTTCTGGTGTTCTTGTACTAGGGTTTAGAGAGGGTTTAATGAATGTAAGAAGAGAACGACTAGTAAGCATTTAACTTTAGGGCAATACTGTAACTTTCAGTATTTTATAGGGTGAAACTCATTTTTACAATTAACATTTTCATCCTCTTATTCCAACTTTCGGTCATTAATTGGTCAAATGTAGTAGGGGATCTAATTAATCATGAACAACTTTTTACAATCTTTTTTTTATAGAAATGACACCATGTAGTTACTTTAAAGGAATGTTATTTAGAAATTAATCCGTATATTCTGAAATTTAATTTTTCAGGATAAAAATATCTTAAATTGTCCTAAAGTTAAAAATTATAGTTTAAAATTTCAGGACAAAATAACTACTGAATAATTTATAAATAGCATCTCTAAGAATAGTTATTTGTGTACTTGCCCCTCTTTCTTCGCCAATGTGCTACCTGCAATTGATGCTAACTTTATGAAGCAAATATCTAATGTCATTGTAGTTGGAAACTAGGTAGAAATTCTATTAAGAAAAACAATGTATAAGAAAGAAGCAAGACGATCACTTAAAAGAAATGATAAAGTTAACCGAAAAAATGAGAAGGAAGACAATCTGTCTTCTCTAATCCATGAAAAGTACAAAGTGACTAATTCTAATATTTGGAATAATACTTAGCATCGAAAGCCTTAGAAATTATGGTTTGCGTTTCTACCGGCAAACATATATTAAAAGAATAGTAGATCCTAAAATAAGAGTAGTAATTCCTTTCTTAATGAAGTTTGTCAACGTTTATACAAAAAATATTTTTTTCATGTCACTCGTAAATGAGCAATCATACATTAGCAAAATATGCAATCTAAGGAACTTATAGAAAAGAAACAAATGATAAATCACTCACAAAAACATGTCATGAAACTTGAAGGAAATCAAACTAACATGCAAACTATCACATATCATGAGACAAAGGTGCCCAGTCTCACTATAACATCAATAAGCTTGTTACCATCAAAGGATGTGGTGCAGTGGATGAGACTGTTCTTCCTTTAACCAGAGGTCTCGAGTTCGAACCCTGAGTATATATGAAAAAATCCTTGGTAGGGAGTGCTTCCCCCGAATGGGGCCCTACACGGCGCGAATCCGAATATAATAGAACTTCAATGCAGGTATCGGACACCGGGTTGGAAACCCAAAAAATCAATAAGCTTATATTCGTCGTCCCCGTTTTTAAATGAGCCACTTCCTATTCATTTAAGAACACAATAAGATATATATTAACAAAATGAAAAAAATTCTTTTAGTATAACAATAAGGATTCTTTCGACAATAAAGTTGAGAATGGGGACAATATGCATGATTGAATTTATCGACAAGAGTTAAAGAAAAACTTTTGATGGCCTCTCCGAGTTAAGTAAGTAACGGAGAAAATCAATTATAGTTCTGCTCAACAAGTATTGCATATTTCTAATATATATTTTTATTCAATTTTTGTTCAATATACATGCAATTTCACAACCAAAAAAGTGAGGAATCAGGAACAAATAAAAGAGCAACAAAAAATATCTGGTCACGGTATTTGTCGTCACCAATAATGATAAACATAGAACGGTGACGATTTTTAACGCCATTCTCTATTAAAGTTCTAATGTTGTTCACACTATCCCCCATTGTTTCTTTGGCTTAGGGTTTTTCTTCAAGCTCAACTGCTATAGTATCTTTTAGGGTTGTTCTATTTCTGTCTTCTTTGATGTTCTTGTATTAGGGTTTATGAGATGGTTTATTGAACGTAAGAAGAGAATGACGATTGGCCACCCAATTTCATCGTCTTTAAATTTAGGCAAAATTGAGTTTTTGCTCTTTCTCTCAACTTTTTTCAAATAAAGACTCTTAAATATGTTACTTTTTTTAAGAATTGTCCTACTCTTAAACTTATTTGCCAAAATTATTCTAATTTTGTATATTACCCGCCCTAAACAAGGATTACTTACAAATTATATACATTTCACCTTAAAAAGCTCGCAATCCATTATTAGTGCATTCAATCAAGGGATTTAGCTACACCATTTTCCTTTTTTTCTCTCTCCCCTCTTCTCTCCAGATCAAACTTATATTTAGGGATTTCTGTTTGATAATTGTTTCAAAATACATTCGTCAAAGCTATGAGATACTACTGAAGTTGTCATCTTTCTTTTTTTTTGGTCTTTTTTTTCTTTATTTTGCTGGTGGATTTAATAGTGGAATAGAATTTATGCGATCATTAATGTGTTGCAGCAATATAATGGTTTTTCTTTGTTGATAGTCCAGATGAAAAAGTACTATCAACACCAATAGTTAATAGATCATCGACACACTGGAGAAAAAGATCATCTCATCAATGAGCAAGAACCAAAGACTGAAATTTTCGGACAACCAAGAGAAGGTAATGTCTACAAAGCAGGCGATGAAAAACCTACATCAAATGTTGCAGCTGAACAAATTTTAGTATCTCTTCGGACTTCAAATAAGATAAAATCAACTCAGAAAAGAACAATATATGGTACATCAACATACAAATTAAAAATAAATTTCGTACAAATTTAATGCAAATTTGAAAATCTACAACAACATACATAGTAAAAATAAATTTCATACAACTAATTATATATTATACAACTTATCTATAACTTTCATACATTATTTCTACCCAGTTAAATACAACTACAATATCATACAACTTAAATATAATTTTTATACAATATGTCTTTTGTATATTTTGTATCTAGTTTATACATAGTAAAAATAAATTTCATACAACTAATTATATATTATACAACTTATCTACAACTTTCATATATTATTTCTACCAAGTTAAATACAACTACAATATCATACAACTTAAACAAAAATTTTATACAAATTTTATACAATATGTCTTTTGTATATTTTGTATCTGATTTATACATAGTAAAAACAAATTTCATACAACAAATTATATATTATACAACTTATCTACAACTTTCATACATTATGTCTATCCAGTTAAATACAACTGCAATATCATACAACTTAAATACAAATTTTATACAATGTCTTTTGTATATATTTTATCTATGGTGTGTGATTCGTCCTATCTAAAATTCCAATCAAAACTTATTATCTTAATACAATTTTGATACATATCAACAACTTTATATAAAAAAAATACTATTGATAACTTAAATACAAATTTTATACAACGATTCATACATTATATAACTTTTTTTCAACTGTCATACAATATTCAATATATATATATAACTACAACAGAATATAATTTACATACACTACTACAATTTCGTAAGTATATTGTATGTCATGTGTTCTTCTTTTCTTCTTCGAATTTCAATAGTTAACCTTTCTTGTAATGAATTTATCACAAAATCATAATTAAATCTTTAATTCCTCCCATTACGTCTTAAAATAACAAGATGATAGAAGTTTGGTAGAATTTGAAAAGTTTCTAGTCCTAGTGAATCAGAGGTGTTTGGTCTATAGTTTACCTATTTTCTCAAGTTTACAATGAAAGCATCGTGAATCAAATAAAATAAGTACTTAATAAATATTACAAGAAATTATTTTATTCTATTAAAAGTAACAACTTTTTTATGTTATAAAAAAAATATAATCATGGAGGTCTATCACATGATCCTCAAGGAGAAACTTACTTTTTTATACTTAACTGTCATTTTCATTTTCACTTATACGCACAATTGTGAATTCGAACTATTGAATAAGGATAGCAAGCGGGGCAGGCGGATGCGGGACGGAGCGGGTTTAAGACTATGCGGGGTGGTGCGAGTTTAAAGTTGTGCGGGGCAAGGCGGGTGCAAGACGGATTGAGATAATCTTTTAAAAGATTGATGCGGGGCGGGTCTATGCGGGTTTACGCAAGTTTTCTGGTTTCGACCAATTGTATATTCTACAAATTATCCGGTAAGACATGAGGAAGGTCTATGATAAACCTTAAAGACCATATTATCTGTTTAAATATTTGATATGTAATATAAACAAAAATAAATGATTTATAACTTTTTTTTCAAATTCACCTTTTAGTGAAATGTTAATTAGGTTAGATATTTTGAAAGAAAAGAAAAAAAGTTAGACATTTAAGGAAATATAAAAGTTTGACAAATATTTTATGATTAAGATTATTATCATTTTTCACTTAAAAATTATCTAGCGAAGGTTTGTAGCACAAAAATTACTATTTTAATTTTTATTACTTAAAAAATTATACAACATTGTAGCAGCCAACCAGTATATTTTGATTGACCAAATAAGGTCTGCCGAGCAATGCTCATTGTTACTCAATAAGAAAATAAACTATTATAATTGATCAAATAAGGTCTGCCAAGGAATCCTCAGTACTAATTGAACAATTCAATACATGAGCAACAAAAAATATTTATTTTTTGGTTGATGAAATTAAAAA
Organism: Nicotiana sylvestris; assembly: GCF_000393655.2. Taxonomy (NCBI): domain Eukaryota; kingdom Viridiplantae; phylum Streptophyta; class Magnoliopsida; order Solanales; family Solanaceae; genus Nicotiana; species Nicotiana sylvestris. The sequence goes on from NC_091061.1 coordinate 141,677,900, forward strand.
TCCAGCCAAAACAAAAAACAAAAAAAAACAAGCAAAATGAACAAAAAGAAAAGAAAAAAACTTATGCGGGGCGGGGCGGGTTAATAACTTTGCGGGTTTGTCCCGCAATCGCACCGTTTGCCATCCCTAATTGAATAAAACATACACACCCTTCAACAGAGAAAAAAGAAACGTATTTTGTGTATATTTTCTTTTTTATTGTTTTGGAAAATAACATTCCATCTACTCACCTTCTTCAAGTGAGAGCAGGGGCATATGTACCATTATGACAACGAGTTCAACTGAAGACATAATTTTCGATTTTGGATATAAATATTATGTGTAAAAATTTATTAAAATTTAACAAATAATAGATATGATTCTATATTTTTTAAAATATAATAGGTCCAATATTAAAAATATTAAAGGTTGAACCCATAAAGTTTAAATCATAAATCAACCTTTGGATAAGAGGTCACATATTTTGTCAATACTTAGTGGATGAATACAACTTGAAATAAGACAATTTTATTTCATAACATAGAAATTAAGATTTCTCGTTGCCTATGATTGTGTAATCCAATTTAATATGATTCGAATATTATTACATTTTAATGGAAATTTTATACACAAAATGACAAAAGAACTATACTTGGGAAATAGAAAGGGCCAATGGCCTGTTAGACTTATAATAATTGGAGAAGAGTATCAAGTGATGTTCGGCCAAAAGCATGTATTTTTTATATGAATCGCCTCATATTTTGCTCTATTATTTGTTGTTCTAATATGTAATTGCAAGTGATATTGAAGGTTTGCGTGCAAATTGAAAAAAAAATTGAAGAATTTGGAGGAAGTATGAGTTTGGTGCCCAGGTTCGCGCCAGGCACTAACCAAAACGTCGTTGACAACGGGCTAAAAAGTTCAGTGTCCAGGTTGGCGTCAGGTGCCAAGCGAGACGCTGAAGGGCGGATTTTGTCCTAAGTCGGCTAGGACTTAGGGATTTCAACCCTACACGCCCCCAACATGTATAAAAGGGGTTCTAAATCTATTTTCGAGGGGAGCTAGCATATTTTTTAGGAGATCGGACATACTTTGAAGGAGAATTCACGTGAGGGAACACAAACCATGCTTGGGAGAGGCTTCTAACTAGTTTTTCTTCTCTTCTCTTCCTTTAACTTTAAAGTTTATTAGTTCTAGAGTTGTGGGTGCTACATGAACGTTGTAATTTGAAGCTTGAATTGTTCTTATTACTTTATCATATTGGTTTATTTATTCAATCTTGCACTTAATTATTTAATGCTTGATCTCAATTGAATACTATCTACGAATCTAGGATTGAACTCGGGAGAGGGAATCTAGATTGCATATAAAATTGAGTAGAGCAAGATTTTGAACCTGATACTCAGGAACAAATTTGTGGTTAGGGATAGGGATATACCTAATCGCCTTACTGGGTTACTATACATGAATTCTTAATGCGTTCTTGTTAATCCTAATAGGAATATAGGCGTTAGGCTAGCTTAAATAGGCGAGTAGTACTTCGGGAGAATACTACGAGTAATATTAACCTTGTCAACCAATAAATCAGATAAATTAATTAGAAAATTTAGGTAGAAGATTCAACGGAATTATTAGCTAATCCATAGCTCTAGAATATTTTCTCCCATTGAATCCGTCTCTAAGCTTGCCGACTTGTTTTCTATAACCGTTTAGTTGATTACTCTAGATTAGCTTTAGTTAAATAATCACACTTTAGAAAATCGCTTGAATAGATTAATTATCTTAGTTTAATTTAGTAAATAGTTAATCACAAGTCCTCGTGGGTACGATATCTGGAATTACAATCTTATATTACTTGTACGATTACGTATATTTGCGTGTGCGTTTGGGAGCAACAAGTTTTTGATGTCATTGCCGGGGACTTAGAAATTAACTATTTTACCAGATTGCATTTTTACCTTTTGTCTATTAAATTTTTTTTTTAATTTTAGCTTAGTTTAATATTTTATTATCTTTGTTGACATGACATCTTGGAATGAGAATTGGTCGAAATTTGTTATTCTTATTTTGGTAATCCTTGTCTATATTGTGGAGGACCACACTTGTGGCAAAATTGTGAGAATATTTCCCGGAGCGAGTTGGGTGCACCATCTCAATCTTTTGCGTGAGATATTTATAATGTGTGTGGTGGTCGAGGTGGCCATTGGGATGGTTGTCCTGATCCTTATTATCCTTCTTTGAGCTCTTCTTACGATTTTTCTAATAATGTTTATAAGTTTAATAGGATCAATGAAGTGGAGGATATAGAACGTGTTGCCCGTATTATGGACATGGTGAGGCAAGTAGCCGAGCAATAAGATGAAATTCAAAAAAAGACTGCCTTAGAAATCAAAGTACTGCAGGCTAGAATGGAAGAATTAATGGCCAATTTTCAAGAACGACCTCAACTCGATGAAGAGAGTGAGTTCCTACAAGAGGTAAAAGTTGAAGAAGCAGATATAGTGAGTCAATTTTGGCTAGAGGAACAAGCTCAACTAATATAATTTCACGGGGTTCTACGTAATATTCTTTCAAACATGGCAGAATAGCTGATAGAAGGGAGAACTGAGCTCGGGCAAGAGATAGATCAATTTGGCTCGGATATCCATGACATGTAGGCTTGATTGAATAATAAGATTGATGCGTCTGATGCTAGGCAATAAATTATTGTGGATACTGGCCAACTTGTGGAACAAAAACAGGAATTCCAACCATTCGACCACAATATTATTGACGATGCGAAGGTTGAGGAAGTGTGCAAAAGTGAGGATGTCAAAAGTAAAATGATTTTAGAGTTGGAGCGCATTGGACCTCATTCTAAACACTTTTCAATATTGTATTTGTTTGGTGACATGAGAATTGATCCATTCGAGCCTATGGAGGAGTCCCTCGTGTTATTTATTGTGTGCATTGCGATTATTTCACAATTTTAAGTTTGGTGTAAGGAGATTGTTTGGGTGATTGTTTGTGCTATTCTAGCTTAGTTGTAGTATTTTTTTCTTAGTGTAGTATAGTGGTTTTGCTAAAAAAGATAATAGAAAAACGAAAAAGAAAGAAAAGTTTAGACCTTTCCCGACGATGGATTTTGTGGACAGTTTTCTTGAGGGATAAGGTCCAATAAATTTTTTTAAAAATATTGACTTTTTGTTTCTAGTTAATTTTAGTTAGATAATAATACCCCTTGGTTTTTTTTTGATGCATTGGTTCTTTTTCATGGGATGTAGTTTGAACCGAGTAGTAGTTTTTTTAAATTTTAGAATAGATTAGAAATTTAGAAAATAAAAGGAGGAAGAATGATGTAATTTTAGGTGCCCTTAACTTGTTTGATAGTAGCATATTTAGAATTTGACATGTGTAGTATCTTCTCTATGTGTTTGAAGTTGAGCATGATGCCTTTATATATTGGATAGCATGTCTTATGTCATAGGCGGCTTTCTAGCCATGCCCCATGACCCCTTGGGCGCGCCCCGTGGTGTCCTAGCAAGCCTCCCAATGCCTAGCGCCACGGAAGGCCCCGTGGTCTTGGTCGCACCAAGTGACAAGCGCGCATGTGCCTCTATCACCCCACCAATATCCCTCGCCAGTGCCTAGCCGCAGACAGATGCCAACAGCGTCACGCGCACAGACCTTGATGCCAAAGACAATGCTGCTGACAACGGACCTGTTTATGCCTTGTACAAAACTAAGTCCTTTTCATTGTAAACATAGAGTAGTTTTATTCCATGTACTTCCATTATGTTTCTCTAGCTTAATCAAGTCAAGTCTTGTAGTTTTGGTTTATTTTTTTTAAGCATTATTAGGGGGGATCAAGCAATCAAACTTTCTAGCAAGCAAACAATTCTCTGTACAAGTGTCTCTCCCCCTCAACACCGTGTTGCTTTTCTATAATAGCTTTCATTAATGCAATCAAGCTTTCTTTCATTCTCAATTATCATTTTTGTTCTCTCAATTGCTCTTGACATTGGTTTTCCCCTATGGCACTGACAATCTAGTCTAGCATACCGAGGGGATCTCAGTTGGCAGACAGTAACTGCATTGACATCAGTTGCTTAGCCTTATGTCGCCCTTCCAAGAAATCTCAGGAAGGCGCCGCGTAATAGTTGGTATCAAAGCCTAGGCTCGACATCGGACAAGGGAACGCATTGCCATTACCACCATTTCTAACCATGGTGAATCATGGGGACCGCATTGCGACCCTTGAACAGACGGTTGACGGATTACGGCCCATCATGGGTACGGTTCCTGAACTAAGAACCAGCCTAGTGCAAAGGTTGGACGACCTGGACAGCAGGGTGCTCCAGGCCGAAGTTGACATAGAAAATATCAGTCGCGACTCCGAGGGAGACCGGCGAATGGCAGCCATAGAGGCAACCAAATTTTTTGGCAACTTCGAGGGACTCCAATAGGAGCGTGTCGAGGATTTAGCCTACATGGCACAAGAGGCAGACAGGGTGACTGCCATGCAACAAACTATTGACAACTTGACAGACCAGCTCAATGTTGTCAATGCTGCTTTACAGGGCCTGCTATGAGGAGGTGGAAACCAAATCGGGGGCGCTGTGAACCTCGCTTCCGCGACACAAAAATTGAAAATTCCCGAGCCAAATCCATACAGTGGAGCTAGGAATGCCAAGGAAGTGGAAAACTTCATCTTTGACATCGAACAGTACTTTGATGTTGTTGGGGGCCTAGAAGAAGCTAAGAAGGTAGCAACTGCGACCATGTATCTTCAGGGTGATGCTAAACTTTGGTGCTGGGTGAAGTACGAAGCCATCAAGGCCGGTGAAGATGCTTTTGAGGCATGGGCAGAACTGAATGTAGTCATACACCTATAGTTCTTCCCCGAAAATATTGAATACAACGCAAGGAGAAAGCTACGGGAGCTCCTCCAGACCAAATCAATGCGGGACTACATGCGGGAATTCTCCGCGCTCATGCTAAACATACGCGACATGGGGTACAAAGACAAGCTCTTCACCTTTCTGGAAGGGTTGAAACCTTATTCCCGTATGGAACTGCAAAGGCAAAGGGTAGATACCCTACCCAAGGCGATCCAAGCAGCTGAATGCCTTGGGGACTATCAAGTGGAAGCTCAGAAGGATAGGCCTCAGCCGCCTGCCCGAGCGGGATTCAAAGGGGGCCAACCTAGCAATGGTGGCCCTAGAAGAAGTGGGGGAGATCAGAGTGCAACCGAATCTAAGGCTCCCTCCCTAGGCAGCAATAGTGTTGCGTCAAACAATAATGACCAGAGGAGAAAGCCTCCTTCAGGATGTTGTCATTGCGGCGGACCATATTGGAACAATGAATGCCCACATGCACAGATGAACACCCATCAAGTTCTTGATGACGAGACTGATGACGACTCAGACAATGCGGATCAGACTGAACCAGTAGGTGCCTTTAATGCAATTGTTGGATCTATTTCTGAGGCATTAGCGGAGATCAGTGTTGGTATCCATAAGAAGAAGGACCTAGGTCCAATCAACAAGAAAGGAAAAAAGAAGGCGGATGAGGGGACTCCTCTTAAACAAGACAGGACCTTAATGTTCGTCGAGATGAAGGTGAATGGCAAGCCCATTCATGTGATGATAGACACGGGTGCTACCCACAACTACTTAGCCTCAACTCAGGTAGAGCGCCTTGGTCTAGTTGTAGGAAAAGGTAGAGGTCGCATCAAGGCTATCAACTCACCTCCTCAGCCAGTGGGTGGAATAGCCAAAGAGGTACCGGTGAAGCTTGGCCCTTACGAAGGAAAATGCAACCTGCGAGTGGTGATCATAGACAATTTCTACCGGCGATTTGTGAAAAACTACTCCCTCATTGCAGTGCCATTGACAGAACTCCTCAAGAAGGTCACGCCCTGGGATTGGGGACCCAGACGAGCGGAGGCCTTCAATGCATTAAAAGCGGCTATGTCTAGTAGCCCCGTCTTGGCCCTTCCTAATTTGGCCAAGCCATCCGACTATGCCCTCGGCGGATTATTGTTACAGAAAGGGCATCCTGTAGCGTACGAGAGCCGGAAGTTGAAGGATGCGGAGCGGCGCTATGCCGCCCATGAGAAAGAATTATTGGTTGTCGTCCACTACTTGCACCTTTAGAGGCACTATCTGCTGGGGACCCCATTCGTGGTCAAGAGAGACAACACAATTGTGAGCCATTTCATGACCCAACCGAAGTTGAATGGTCGAAAAGACATGTGGCAAGAACTCCTAGCCGAATTCCACTTCAACTTGGAGTACCGAAGTGGGAAGACCAATTATGTTGCTGATGCGCTCAGTCGGAGAGCTGATCTAGCATCGGTGTGCCTACTCGCCACCCTCAAGGGGAGAGAAGTAGCCACCTCCATCAAGGACCAGATACAGAATCTACTCATCAAGGATCCTGCTGCACAGTATTTGGTTGATTTGGTAGGACATGGCAAGACTCGTCAGTTCTACATGGAAGATGGTTTTCTGAAAGTGAAAGGGAACCGACTTTATATTCCTAAAGGAGGAGATCTACGAAGGACTCTTCTGACGGAATGTCATGATACTCTGTGGGCTGGCCATTCCGATGAAGAACGCACCATGGCGTTACTTCGCCATGCATATTATTGACCCCAAATAGCCGATGACATTGCTCAGTATGTGAAGACTTGTCTAGTATGCCAGAAGGATTAGTCGGACCGCTTGACACAATCGGGACTCTTGGAACCACTAGTTGTCCCAAAGAGACCTTAGAAAAGCGTTTCCCTGTATTTCATCACCGTATTGCCCAAGGTCGGAGATATCACAACCATCTTGGTTGTGGTGGATCGGTTTTCCAAGTATGCTACCAGAGGCGTATCCAGGATTTTAAGAGAATGGGTGCACCGTTAAATTTTTATAGACATTGGTATGATATAGGAACAACAAGTATAATTTTAAAATGACAATAAGTTCATGAGCAAACTATAATTAATATTATAGTCACACAAAAAAAACATCATTCACTTTACAATTGTCCTCGACGAGTTTTCATACTTTGAAAACGGTTAATAATAGCATCATTACTTACAGTCTTAAATATTCCACGCTCTATATAGCAAACTAAATAATTGTTTAAAAAATCTTCATCCATCCTATTGCGTAGATCATTTTTTATGTACTTCATCGATGAGAATGCTCTTTCCACACTTGCGGTAGCAACAGGTATAATCAAAGTCAACTTCACAAGTAAATATACATGTGTCCAAGTCTGATCAACTTTTGTCTCAACCATAACTCTAGCAAGATCTTTAATTCCTTTCAAGTTAAGAAACTTGCTATCACACTTTTGAGCATAGACAATGAAGGTGTCGAGTTGAAAATCAAGTTCCCGAAGCTTGTTTTCATCAAATTCACTTGGATAATACTTGGCCAGTTTCATTATCTTGTTCTTGTCAAAATTTGCAAATGAATCAACCGGACTCAAACTAGCCATACCAAGGAGTAAGTCACTAGTCACTACATCAAAACGGCTATTAAGCTCTTGAAGCTCTAAATCAATAACGGCATAAAATACTTCCACACGAAAGTGATGTAAATAGGAAACTTCGGATCTCTTACGTTTCGACTTTCCAATAACATAGTCTTCATCCATGTTGGGAATTGCAATTTCATGTTTACTACAAAATGAGCAAACCTCCTCCATCAAAGAGTCCCATTCCTCTTCTCTCATCTTTTGTAGTCTTTTCTTTGCAAGGTCAAGCATTCCCATAGCACTAACAATATCTTGATCTTTCTTTTGTAGAACTTTGTTCAATTCATTAGTTAATAGCAACACCTTAAACATCAAGTTCAACATAAATACAAATGCAAATTCTTGAATCATGCTCAAAAGATTTTGTGCGGCAAATCTATCAAGATGATATAGACACTCATGTTTCATACTTTAAGCACATTAACAATTGAAGAAAATAAAACTATGAAATTGTCCAAGGTCTTATAATGAGACCCCCAACGAGTATCACCCGGTCGTTGGAGGCCTCATTCTTGATTCAAACCTTGTCTGGTAAGAACTTCTCCAACTTTAATCAACTCTTCCAATTTATCCAATTGATGTTGCCGAAGTGAAACCCTGCGCTTAAAAGAAGCTCCAATAGTATTCAAAACATTAGTGACAACATAAAAAAAACTATCCACATCCGAATGCTTTTTAGAAAGAGCTACAAGTGCTAGTTGCAATTGATGAGCAAAACAATGAATAGAATATGCAGACGGAGTATCTTTCAAAATCAAAGATTTGAGGCCATTTTTTCCCCCTTGCATATTACTAGCACCATCATAACCCTGTCCACGTATCTTGGATGGACTTAATGAATGTTTCAAAAGCAAAGAATAAATCTCTTTTTGTAATGGTTGGGAAGATGTGTCACTCACATGGACAATACCCAAGAATCTCTCTATAATCATTCCACTTTTGTTGACATATCTCAAAATTAGAGCCATTTGCTCCTTATGTGAGATGTCTTTTGATTCATCAACTAATATTCCAAAAAAATCACCACCCAAGTCTTCGATAATAGCTTTAGTTGTTTCTTTAACACAAGCTTCCACAATCTCTTTTTGAATTGTCGGACAAATCATCATATCATTTTGTGGAGCATGGCGTAATATTACTTTTTTCACATCCGGATGCATATCGCCATGCCATTCCAAAAGTTCAAGAAAAGGGCCTTTATATTCAAAATCTTTACTTTCATCATGTCCACGAAATGGAAATCCCGATCTTAAGAGAAACCTTGCCACATCTATTGAGGCTTTTAAGCGCATACGATAATCAGTTTTTACTTTTTCGTTTTGCTTGTCAAAAGAAGAAAGAATCGATTGACGTTGATTTTTCAAATCATGCATCCTATTAAAACACTTATGATGGATATTGTTCACATCACCAACATGTGCCTTAAGTCTTTCCACGGCTTTGTTCCAATCTCTAAAACCGTCTTTTGTAAATGTATCTCCCCCGTTACCACGACTTTCGAGTTCATTCTTGAATAAATAGCAACATAAACAAAATGCAGCATCCGCTTTAATGCTATACTCCAACCATTGAGAATATGGTCCTTTGAACCAAGTGGGACAAAATTGACGCATTTTGTTCCCAAACTTAGTTTTAGGAAAGACATGGCCTATTGGTTTACAAGGCCCCATTTGAATATAATATCTCCTCACTTCATCTCGAATATTTGGACCATAACTCGAAATAGGTAATCTTTCTTTGGGATCCACTTCAAGAGATTCCAAATTAAGCTCTAAATGTGGGGAAGGATGTGTTTCCCTTTGAATTTCTGGATTTATTTGTGAACTCGCAGATGGCTGACTAAAACTAGAGCTTGGTTGGCCAACATTTAGCTTGATGAGAAATTTATCCATTTCAATGTCAGGATTACCTTTCCTACAAAATCAAAATTTCACAATTCTACTCAAACTGAATCCAAAAAAATTATAAAAGTACAAATCAATCACAATCACAAAAATCACAAGTTCACAATTAGAAGAATTACAAGTTACAAGTAGTGGGCAACTATTTGGGAATAAGAAAGTTAATGTCATTTTTTAAGAAGTGCAGCAACAAGCCATCAATAGTTTCAGTACTTTTAAAACAAAAAATTCAAGCAAATATGGATAGGGTAATATTGACAAGAATGACATTACTCTGAGAAGATAAAGAAGTGAAGAGGAAAAGAGAAATACCAATTTTGAAGAGCTGAAGACGAGATTTAAAGCTTGTCGATGCCGACTATAACACTTCTTCCCGTTCTTGACTGTCAAAATAAATTTTAAACATTCAAATAATCAATAATATTTCAACCCAACTTCAGTACTTCACAAATCAAAGAAAAAAGATAAGAAACAAAAGAAGCAGTAAGATTGATAAAGAAATTGGAAAAATATGTGACCTTAGTTTGCAAAAAAATTGGTATTTTGCTGTTGTAAAAGACTTGGGGCTAGAGAGTGTTTTCTGGAGAGGTGCTTTTGATTTAGGGATTTTGAAAAGTGACTAAAGAAGGAGTTGTGCACTACTATTAGGTAATAAAAAGAGGAAAAGAAAAAAAGAATCGTCTCTGCTAAAGGAGCAGAAAACTTTACATGGTGGGCCAGGAGCATGGGATGTACCCAATTTATTAATTATTAAAAAGTAAAATAATGGATAATTTTAAAAGAAGAAACGTGGGGAATCAAACTACTGACCTGGTAAATGGAAGGTGCACTCCTCTACCAGTACACTATAATGCTCACTTGAGGGTGGGTTCACCCATACAAATTTAAGTGTTTTATGTTAAAATTTATTGTTGCTATACACAGTTTAGGGAGAGGAGGATGGGTTCACGTGACCCACCCCCTCCCAAGTAAATCTGCCCTTGTATGCTACCGTTATAGCAGCCCCACAATATATATCAGCAGAAGATACAACTCGACTCTTCTTTTCTCATGTCGTCAAATATTGGGTCCTGCCCAAAGACATTGTTAGTGATCGCGACTCACGCTTCACTAGCAACTTTTGGACCCAACTCTTTAAGTGCCTTGGGTCAAAATTGAGTCACAACTCAAGTTTTCATCCACAATCTAATGGCCAGACGGAGCAGTTCAATGGTTGTTGATACCCAATTTTTCTCTCATATATTTTAAATATGCATGCATACTTTCAAAATATTGTACATGAATTTACAAACATGCACAAATATTTTTACAATTTTTCTATAATTTTTAAAGGCCTTAAATCAATTTAGTTCTGTATTTTTAATTATATAAATATTCAATAATTATCCCTCATATTACTTTATGATGATTTAATCGTCTAAATTCATCATTTATGCTCATATAAGTGTTCAAATATTTTAATTGCATTTTTACAATCACATTTGCATTTTTGGCTAGAATTATGTATTTTTGCAACAATAGCCTATATATATGCACAATTATATTATCCATGCAGAAAATGGCTTTTCATATTTTTATAATATTAAGTAAGTATTTTAAAACATTTTCACACATAAATCACATTTTTATCATATATAAATTATTTTACTGAATTAATCGAGTATTTAAAATCTAGCCCCTAGAAAATACTAATTTTCGGACCCAAAAACCAGCCCAAATCCCTAACCCAATTCACCCAAGCCCAAAGGCAATTAGACCCGACCTATACTCCTCTAATCTTGGCAGTTGATCTCTGCGATCAACAACCCACATTAGTTCTTACCATTCTTAACCCTAAAGACCCCCCCCAACCTCTCATTCTCTCTTCTCACCCTGTCGTCACCCCTTCCACTTCTCTCTTAGATGCTCTCTAATCCTAACCCTAACTCTCCCGCACAGTCACTCATCCACCACCGTCCATGGTGGTTTCTCACCACCTCTAGGCCTCTAATGGCCTCTCCTATGCTGGGTACCGCCGTCTCTAAGGTCCTCGAGGGACCAGGGTCAGTCCGCTTACACCTTTGGCCCCTTCTTGCTTGTTTTAGTCCATTCTGGTTCGATTTTGAGTAAGATCTTCCTATTTCACCTTAAACCTATGGATTTCTAAGCCTATGTCTTCATCTCTGTGTTATTTTTAAAAAAAACCTAGTTTCGTCCTTCGAACTTCTCAGATCTGTACAAGATCTAAGTTGGGTTGAACTTATTTCACATGATTTTTGTGAAAATGTTTTGATTTTCGAGTTGCTTTTCACTTTCCTAAACTAGGGTTTCCTGAAAATCTTTTTCCTCAAAAAGTTTTCTAGTTTTAAGTGTTTCATCTTCTATTCTTATGTGTTTTTGACGGATTATGTTGAGTTTGCCTCAACCCTAACTAGTTTATGCTAAAACTCTAATTTTTTGACATTTTTGCTTAGATTCTGAATCTTTCCGTGTTACTGGCTACATTGTTTGGTCTGTGTTTTGACTTGCATGATTTTCCTTAGTGTGATTCAGTATTTTGTGACTTCTACCCTAGTTCATCTCGACTAGGGTTTCTTAGTCAATCTCTTGCCTAATTCATGTGTGTTCATGAAGTTTTGTTCAGCCTACTCATCTATTTGTGGAAAACTGATATTTTTCCCTCTCTTTAAACCAGTGTTATTTTGAATTTCGATTTACTGATTTGCTTGGTTAAAAGTTACGTGCTGATTCTTGATTTATTCCATTGTTTACGGCTCTAATTATTCTTATTACCTTATTGTCTGCAATGTTACTGATTATTTCCTTAATTAAACTTCTGTTTGTTTACCTCGTTACTTAGGTCTAATTTGATTTTTTTTCCTTAAGTGACTCATGTCCTTTAACCGTTGGGTATTTGTCCTTAATTGAAGGGATATTATGCTAACTTCATGTGTGATTGATTTTGTAATTTCCATGATTGCTGAATTATGATTTCTTTACCTTATTCTGCTCCACTCCTAAACTGCTATATATACTCTCTCTTACTATCAGTTCAAGACGAACATTAGTTCATCAATACTCTCACACTCTCAAAAGCTCTCTATTCTATTATGTTACTTGAAATTCTCACTAACCTAGCCGGTTGTTAGCCAAGGCTAGCTATTTGCACCATCTCTGCTCTATACTCTGTATTCTCTCCTTAGCTGGTATGTCCTGATTCAATTCAAATTCCAAAACTATGTGTTTCCTTGTTGTTTCAGTTCATTAGTTGTAACTTCCAATCCTGTTTATTATTCTACTATCATGATTGCTCAATGTGTAAATAACATGCCAAATACTGCCTTATTCAAATATGTAATTAGCATGTCTCCTCTATGCTTTCCTGTTTACTATCTTGTTTAACATGTCTTACACTGTCCTATTCCACATGTGACTAGCATGTTTGCCTGACTACTGCTTATTTAGCATGCCTAAACTTTGTTTTTTGTAAGTGTGTGATTAGCATGGCTACACTTGTTAATACTTGCCTAGCAGGTCCATTTCAGTTCTTGCATGTTCTGTCTTACTTCTACTAAGTCATCTAGCTCTTTAAAAGTATTCTAGTTGTGTGTATTTGTCATGTCCAAGATCTATGTGTCCTCAACATGTTTTTGGCTATAATCTTCGTAACTAACTTGTCAATTCTACAACTGCTTGAGAAGTTTGTACATCTGTTTGCTTATACACTAGGGTATATTCTATGTGTCCCTATCCCCTCTCTCTCCATGTGTGGAGTCTGTTTGCCCCAAAATGTTCTGAAGCTGTTTGTTTTGTGACTTGTATTCTGATTTCAACAAAAATGTTTTTCATGCTTTTCTCAAACTGTTTTACCGCCCTAACTATTACTGGTTTCAAAAAATCTCTTTACTCCTAAGGTCCTTCTTTATACTGTTTACCAAAACTCTTTCAAATCATGTCAAACACTCTCACTTATTCTTAGGTTATTAAGTTCTGCCCTTTTGGTATGTGTACTTCTTAGAGGTCCCTGAGATCTCTCTGAACTCTGACATATCAGGGTTGGCACTTCCACACTGCACATAAATCAGTCCTTATTTGAGGAAGGTCTGGGTACGAGCACTGCCCGGGATCCTTGAGGTCCTTAGGGAACTCTGACACACCTAAACATGAAATTGTCTATGAAACTTTGGGCATCTGAGACTACTGAAGGCTTGGAAATTACTTTGGGCCTACTTCAGGCTCCCTATAGCTTAATGTATATTTATATTTATGTAATTTATTCAATCCTTGGTCTGTAATAATTAATTTAAAAAAATATTTGGGTGACTAGTAAAAGGGAGGGTAGTTGTATATTGTGGGTAAAGTTAGGTAGATAACATGCCTATAGGGTTCATTTTGGTTCAAATGTGTTTTATTAGATAATATGCCTATAGGGTTTTGCTTTGGTTCTAATAAATTCTGCTTTCTTTACTTTACATGATTAGACACCATGCCTATAGGATCTAAAATCAGTTTTAATTAGAAATCATGCCTATAGGATCTAAAATCAGCTTTAATTAGAAATCATGCCCATAGGATTTAAAAATCCATTTTAATTAGAAATAATGCCTATAGGATCTAAAACCAGTTGTAATCAGAAATCATGTCTATATGATCTAAAATTAGCTTTAATTACAAAGAAATCATGCCTGTAGGTTCTGAATCAGTTTAATCAATTATCCTACTCATTTCTTTAATAGCCTCCAGCGCTGTGTTAATTAATATCACTAGAAAGCATAGGATAAATGACTTCAAATTGTCTCTTCAGAAATGTGACTGCATATATGCACTTAGGCAAGCCTTAGGGCGTTAAATAACTTTGAAGCCGGTTCTGTTTATATGTGAAGTTATCCAGGTTTAACAAGCTGTAAAACCAGTAGGCAAACTGGTTAGGATCCTGCTACTTCCCTAATAAAACAAACACTGCATGTTCTATTTTTGTGATGTTCATCTAGATATCATGTTCTTAGGATTTCTGAACTTCTTTTGAAAATCTGTGCTTTAGACGTGCTATTTGATTGTCTATATACATGCGGAGGTAAATCTGAGCCTTCTAACTGTTTGGTCCCTATTTTCTTGTCCTACATGTTATTTGCCTGTCGCCTAGATTTTTACCTTTTAAAAACCTTAGGTTGTCTAAAACTGTCCAGATTTAGTAGTCCTAAATTCCTCCATGACCGTAAGGAAGGGACGGGTAGCAGCACGCTTAGGGGTCGTAAATTAAACTCGCTTATATAACCACCAAGGGGAGGGTAATGGGTAGTAAAAGGATATGATGACTACGCTCTAATGTCACGTGTAGCTCCTCATTGAGGAGTGATTATCGGGCATTGCATGAGTGTGATCCTGTAGGCTAACTAACCTAGGACTCCTCTTTCCCAATTCCTATATGTTTAAAATCTCTAAACTTTCTTTTCTTTACATATGCATGTGTAAGCTGTTCAAACCTCTCTCTTACTTTCATTTCTTGAATCATACATGTACTTAGAATAAGAAAATATGCCTTTATTTGCAAATATATGTTGAACCATTTACTTGTTAAAATGACTAATTCACAGAGTTTAAGTTCGGTCGGGACCCACCATTGTGGACCGCGAGGGGTGCCTAACACCTTCCTCTCAAGGTTATTTCGAGCCCTTACCCTAATCTTTGGTACTGCAAACTAGTTATATGAGTTAATTGCTCTAGGTGCCCTAACACACCATAATCCGTTAGGTGGAGACTCTTCAAATACCCAATTCTCAAAAAGAAACGAGTTGTTCCCCCATGAATGTCGAAACCCGGACTTCCCCGCAAAAGGGAAAAAGCGCGACAACATGGTGACTCTGCTGGGGATATTTTAGGCTCTTACCATAAT
This sequence comes from Nicotiana sylvestris, assembly GCF_000393655.2. Lineage (NCBI taxonomy): Eukaryota > Viridiplantae > Streptophyta > Magnoliopsida > Solanales > Solanaceae > Nicotiana > Nicotiana sylvestris. Next base: position 141,693,170 of record NC_091061.1, read on the forward strand.
GAACTTATTTTGTGAATTAGTCTAAGCATGCTCAATCCCACGTACCCTTTCCCCTTATTTGAATTTAACTGTCTATTTCAAGCATTTATGATTTATTTAGTTTCCCTGAAACTGACTTGTTTCTTTGTTTTCTTTTCTGTAATTGTCTTTCAATTATTTAAATACTGCATTTATTATTTTTCTTACGTGCAAATACTTGACAACATGCTATTCATTGCTGCATAAATCATGCTCAACATCATATTCCACTTGTGCGTAATTAATCTTATAGCAACGCTTGATGAGTGTTTGCGCTCTTCCTATATATCACCCTTTAAATTTGAAAAGCCGTATTTGCAGTAAAACTAGTCGATTAGCGGTGCGTTTGACGGTTCTGTGCCTTTTCCCCTCAAGTTGTCCGCTTGAGGGTTCCAGTCTAGACATCTATAGCAACATTACTCTAATTAATTGTGCATGCATCATGGTCAAACCTAGTCGGGTTAATATGTTGTCCACATAATGACCCTTTAAGACAAACCTTACCCAAAGTCCATCGGTTTTACATAATCCCAACGGACGCAATGACGATTATATGCATTAATTTGGAGAAATAAGTGCCAATATGCTAAGTATTACTGTATAAATAGACGAACCTAGAGGGGAAAAGGGCCTAACTCTCTTTTATTTTGCAGAAAATGAGGCACGAGGTCCCTAGATTCGGTATGGTTGGTAGCATACCCTCACTCTTGCTAGATTGGTGGAGGGATCTTCCTTCATGTGACAAAAACCATGTGAAACGAGTCTTAGGAAACTTGCCCTCTCTGTTGGATCATCAACCAAACAAGATGTTAATCGAGGCTGCCACTCTGTATTGGGATAAGGAAAGGGCTGTGTTCCATTTTGGGAACATAGAAATGACTCCTTTTCTAGAAGAAATAGGAGGATTTGCTGGGTTGCCTTGGGATAGCCCTAATTTGTTAGCACCTGAAAATCGCACTACTAGAGGGTTCCTTAAGATGATGGGGCTGAATAAAAATGACAACTTGAAATGCCTGAAGAACTCCTACATACCTTTTGATTTCCTTTATGAAAGATACGGTCATAGTCACTCTTACCGTATTTTTGATGATGAGTTCTCATTCACCTCCTTGGGATGGATTCATCGTAGGGTCTTCGTGTTTATTATGTGTTTCTTGGGCATGCTGGTATTCCCAAACCAAGGGGATAGAATCCATACTAGGCTGGCTATGCTGACCAAAACTCTGATAGACGGGATCAAGGGGGAGACATACATTATCATTCCTATGATCGTTGCAGACATGTACCGGGTTTTGGAGCGATGTCAGAAGGGGTTCAGGTTCTTCGAGGGCTGCAACTTGCTATTACAAGTTTGGTTGTTGGAACATCTCCAAAAGGGACAATACCATCAAGAATTTCCACGAAGGTCGTGGAATGATCACATAGCCTTCCATCATTCCAAAAGAATGAACTATATTCCAGACATGTTTGCTCAATCGGAGGACGCTGTAGGATGGGTACAACTTTGACCGAGGATTAGGTCCAGTGGATGTTCGAGTGGTTCCCTATCGATGAGTTCAACATCAGATCCAGAGATTTTCCACACTTGGTGTTGATTGGTTTAAGGGGCATATACCCTTACGCTCCTCTCAGGGTTATAAGATAGACAGGTAGGAGACAGATCATACCACGGGGTGCTAAGATGTGTCATTTCAGAGATGATTTCCAAGGTGACGCCATCCCGTATAAGAATAAAGCACAACATGTGTAAACTTTGAAGATTATTGTGGAGAAGGGTACTATCAAGCCAGACCGACATCATGCGGGCCACTCATACCTTTACCCTTCGTGGTTGGAGGACAACATAGCTAGGGTCTTTGAGCCAAGGGCTGGGCCCAGAAACAGGGTCATAGACGAGGTTGCTAAAGCAGAGGTGAAGTACAACAAGTTGCGGAAAAGAGTTCGAGAGTCTGAAGTTGAGCATATGGCACATCATAAGGCTGACATGGAGATGGTTAACGAGTGGAAGGAGAGAGCCGCTAAATCTAATAAAAGGCTGGAATATTTGGAGTATAGTTTAATGGAGTTGGAAGGGAAGATGAAGAAGAGGGTCACTGACTGCCAGAACGCTGAAGGAAATGAAGGAGGGTATCTGGCAAGGGCATTCCTGTTGCTGAACCTGTGCGAGCTGGTAGAGTTGATCGACAAGAGCATTCAGTCTGGAGAGGGCCCTTCTGGGACCAAGTAAATTAGATTTACTTGCTTTCCTTTCAAATGTAATAAGGCCAAGTGCCATTAGCAACATTATCTCATTTAGTTTCATTTTGGTTTGTTTACTTTTACATTAATGAAATGAGGCAATTATTGGCACTAAATCTCTCCAAATTTATTTGTCGCTAGGCCTACCTCGGGCACAATGAGGTTCCAAAATTAGGACACGAATTTACATTCCCGCAATATGTGTTTAAATACTGCAAACATCTCAAAATCCTTACTAACTTATTTACCTTTTTGTTTTTCTTTATTCTTTATTACCATCCCCTAAGGTTGGTTCGCTCATACTGGCATCATCAATATATCACACCAGATCTAGAGGCCCTCTACCTCCTCCTTCTCCAAGCAATACAAAGAGCAAAGGAAAAACTAAAATGGACGACTTAAGTGGTATTCGAAAGGAGAATGTGGAGAATGCAGAAACTTCAGACGGCCGGAGTACTCTGACACCAAATGATCTAGTTTTGAGGTTGGAACAAAAGATATTAGAGCTACAGGGAGAGCTTGAGCAGGTCCGCAACTTGGCAAACTTATCACTCACCCTGAATGTCCCTGATATCAGCCAACAAAACATAAAGAACCCAGCACCTCCTCAAAACACACCAAACCAACATCCACAAAATCCTCCTGCACCGCATCAATATACAACCCCACCCCAAAATCTCAATCCCCTACCAATACCAACTCCGCCACAATATCACCATCAACCAATTCAGTACCCACTAACTGTCACTTATCACACTCCCCATAACATACCACAACCCATTCCCGATCCTCAAAACTCAACCAATAACTGCCACTACACCCAGGCACTCAGCACTCACCAAAACAACCCTATATACGTAGAAACCGTACCTCACTCTATCCAACCAACCTCCTATATACCAGAATCCACCGAGAAGGACCTGCTCATTAAAAGCATGGCTGAGGAACTCAAGAAGTTGACGAGTCGAGTTCAAGGTGTCGAAGACGACAAAGGAATAGAAAATTTGAACTATGAAGACTTATGCATACAGCCAGATGTAGAACTGCCAGAGGGTTACAAGCCTCCTAAGTTCGAGATGTTTGACGGTACAGGTGATCCTAGGGTTCATTTGAGGACTTATTGTGATAAGCGTGTTGGGGTCGGAAAGGATAAAAGGATCCGGATGAAGCTCTTTATGAGAAGTCTTACGCGAGATGCTTTGTCCTGGTACATCAGCCAGGATCCTAAGAAATGGTCCAACTGGGTGAGTATGACGTCTGATTTCATGGACCGATTCAGGTTCAACACCGAAAATGCACCAGATATTTTCTACATTCAGAACCTTAAGAAGAAGCCCATCGAGACTTTCCACGAGTATGCTACTCGTTGGAGGTCGGAAGCAGCCAAAGTCAGGCCATCTTTGGACGAGGAACAGATGAACAAGTTCTTCGTCAGAGCACAGGATCGACAATATTATGAAAGATTGATGGTTATTGAAAATCATAAATTCTCTGATATCATCAAACTCGGAGAAAAAATCGAAGAATTAATCAAGAGCGAGATGGTGACAAACTTTGAGGCATTACAGGCCACAAACAAGGCATTACAATCAAACGGCATATCGAAGAAAAAAGACGTTGGGGCAGTAATAGTGGCTTAAGGCCCGAAATCTCCACTTACATATCAAACACCTCCACCCACATATCAAACACCTCCACCCACATACCAATCCTCATCTCCCAGATATTCCCAACCAGCCATTGCCTATCATACCTATAATTCCCAACCATCTCACTTCCAGTCACCTCCTATTCGCCAAAATTTTCCAAGACCACGACCCAATTTTGACCGCAAGCTACCGAGATAATACACCGCTATTGCTGAACCCATCGACCAGCTGTATGAAAGGTTAAAAGCTGCTGGTTACGCCACCTTTATTCCCGTTGTGGCACTAGAGAATCTATCCCAGTGGGTCAACCCAAACAAAACATGTGCATACCATTCCGGTGTGAAAAGGCACACCATTGACAAGTGCCAAACATTGAAAGATAAAATCCAAACACTGATTGACAACAAGATCATACGGGCGAAAGAAATTTCACCCAATGTCCTCAACAACCCCCTCCCTGATCATAGGGGTGGAGGGATACATGTGATAGAAATGTATGAGGAATAGGATCACTAAGGGGTCAATCAGGCTTATTCGAGAAGGTGATGACTTTAAACTTGCAGTCACACTTACTCCTATAGTAGTACAGACTCAGTCACCAGTCGAAGTTGAGATAATTGCATCAGTTCCATTTGAGGTAGAGGTAGCTCCACCTGCGGCCACCCCTGTTCCATTTGAAGTGGAAGTGGCCACACCTTTCACGGTGACAGTATCAACCACACCTCCTTTCAATTCAAAAGCAATACCTTGGGATTATGTTGCTGAATCTAGGGGAAAAGGAAAGGCAAAGATGGAGGAATCCGATGCTGCACAAGGAATGACTAGGACCGAAAGGATCTACACACATGAACACTTGGGAGGATCAAGTAAGGATGTCACTACCAAGCAGCCTGTCATTGAAACAAGACCTGATGACTTTTGGAGGAAAGTACAGGCAAGGGAATATTCCATCGTTGATCATTTGAAAAAAACCCCCAGCTCAGATATCCATACTGTCGTTGTTGCAAAATTCAGAGAGACACAAGAATGCTTTGATGAAGGTGTTGAGTGAAGCTTATGTGCCCAAAAATATCACCTGCGGAGAGATGGCCAATATGGTAGGGTAGGCGCTAGAAAGTCATAAGATAATCTTCCACGAAGAAGAGCTACCGCCTGAAGGGTTGAATCACGACCGAGCATTGCATATCACAATGCAATTTGAAGACAAATTCATTTCCAGGATCTTGATTGATGGGGATTCAAGCCTCAACATTTGTCTGTTGGATACTCTGAAAAATTGCGCAAAGGTTTCTATGAGATACGGGTCGGGAGCATGAACGTGAAAGCCTTTGATGGGTCTTAAAGGGCCACGATTGAGGAAATTAATCTTTGTCTACAGATGGGGCCAACTTGGTTTGACATTGAATTTCAAGTGCTCGACATACCAGCCTCATACAATCTTCTGTTAGGCCGACCATGGATACATGCAGCTGTAGCTGTGGCTTCCACACTACATCAAGCCGTGAAATTCGGATGGAACCATCAGGAGGTGATCATTCAAGGAGATGGGAGTAACCCCATTTACACCAGTCAAACCATCGCGGTTATTGGAAATAGAAGAAGGTTAGGGGAGGAAACATATCATCACATCAAACGTGTCAATGCCATTGAGAAAGACAAATGGTGGAGTAGAAAAATAGAAAGTATACTGGCATGGTTTGGGTATGAACCCGGCAAAGGGCTTGGGAAGAATCTCCAGGGTATTACTAAGTCGATATAGCTGAAGCGTCATGGTACTACCTTCGGGCTCGGATATCGGTATACATGGCAAGAGTATAATGATTAGTCGCCTCCATGGCGTGGACCTTATTATCCTCTTAAACAACCAGTGCCACATCTAGATCAAGTTTTTTACCAAGCTGATACAATATGGGGAACCGCAGAAGAAGAAGCATTGACTGGGCTGAGGAATCTGTTCTTGGAGGATGAAGACATGGACTGCCGTGCAATAATTGAGGAGGAGGAGGAAGAAGGCCTCACTATCCAGACTTTGGAAAAGGGAGCTATTCTCAGGAACTGGACTGCCACACCATCCAGGGCCCGCCGAGTCCCTGGGTAGCTTGGCAGATTTCATTTCTATAGCCATTCTAGGCATTTAAGATTTTCAGTAATTTTGTTTTAAAGACTTACTCATTTCAAAATAAATGCTCGATTCATCGAGCCGTACTTGTTTGGATCAGAAATGCATTGCTCTTTATTATTCATTATAATTTTTCACATTTTTTCTTTCTACAGTGTTATTATTACTTTTCCTGATGAACTAGTGACTGTGACATGTAATGAAGCAACACAACATGAGGATAGTGATTCAGATGAAGAAGATGAGATACCTGAGAAAGTTGTCAGGGAAGTTGAAAACTTTGAGAATAAGCCTAAGTCAAACCTGGACGAAACCGAAGCAGTAAATTTGGGGGACACCGAGACCGTCAAGGAGACTCACATCAGCATTCACTTATCGCCAACAGAGAAAGAGGAGTACATTCGTTTCTTAAAGGAGTATGAGGACATTTTTGCTTGGTCGTATGATGACATGACCGGTTTGAGCACGTCCATAGTGGCTCACAAGTTGCCTACTAATCCCATGTGTTCGCTAGTGAAGCAGAAACTCAGAAAATTCAAACTAGATATGAGCTTGAAAATTAAGGAGGAAGTTACTAAGAAAATCAAAGCCAAGGTTCTCAGGGTTGTTGAGTACCCAACCTGATTAGCCAACATTGTACCAGTTTCGAAGAAAGATGGGAAAGTCAAAGTATGTGTTGACAATCGAGACTTAAACAGAGCAATTCCCAAGGACGACTTTCCACTGCCAAACATACACATCCTGATCGACAATTGTGCTAAGCATGAACACCAATCCTTTGTGGATTGCTTTACAGTTACCACCAGATTTGGATGGACAAAGAAGATGCAGAGAAAACCGCTTTATTACACCATGGGGGGTATACTGCTACAAGATGATGCCATTTGGTCTAAAGAATGTTGGGGCTACCTACATGAGAGCCATGACAACCATCTTCCATGATATGATACACAAAGAAATAGAGGTGTATGTGGATGACGTCATTATCAAATCTAATAGGGTCGCAGATCACATAGCAAACTTGAGAAAGTTCTTTCACAGTTTAAGGAGGTACAACTTGAAACTGAACCCCGCAAAGTGTGTATTCGGGGTTCTCGCAGGAAAGTTATTGGGATTCATTGTCAGCCGTTGAGGGATCGAGCTAGATCCGTCTAAAGTCAAGTCTATTCAGGAGTTACCACCGCATAGGAGCAAAAAGTACGTGATGAGCTTCCTAGGACGTCTCAATTATATCAGTCGCTTCATAGCACAGTCCACAGTCATATGTGAACCCATATTCAAGATGCTGAGGAAAGACGCCGAAACAAGCTGGACCGAGGATTGTCAGAAGGCTTTCGACAAAATCAAGGAATGCCTATCCACACCACCGATCTTGGTCTCACCAGAGCCGGAACGGCCTTTGCTACTCTATCTATCTGTATTGGATGGAGCCTCCGGATGTGTTTTGGGACAACATGACGAGACAGGGAGAAAGGAGCAAGCTATATATTACCTGAGTAAGAAATTCACACCTTACGAAGCACGATACTCTCTGCTAGAACGTACATGTTGTGATTTGACCTGGACGGCCCAGAAGTTGAGGTATTACTTCTGTGCCTATACCACATACCTCATATCTAGGATGGACCCTTTGAAGTACATATTTCAGAAACCCATGCCAACTGGGAAGCTAGTCAAGTGACAGATACTGTTGAGTGAGTTTGATATCATCTACGTAACTTAAAAGGCGGTCAAAGGATAAGCATTGGCAGATCATCTTGCTGAAAATCCGGTAGGAGAAGAATACGAACCCTTGAAAACGTATTTTCCTGATGAAGAGGTGTCATTCGTAGGAGAGGACATTACCGAAACATACGACGGTTGGAGGATGTTCTTCGATGGAGCTGCAAATTTTATAGGAGTGGGAATTGGAGCAGTTTTGGTATTAGAAACATGTCAACATTATCCGGTATATGCTAAACTCAGATTTCCCTGCACCAACATTATGGTAGAGTATGAAGCGTGCATACTAGGACTCAATATAGCAATCGACATAAATATTCAGAAGTTGTTGGTAATCGGTGATTCAAGTTTGCTTGTGCACCAGGTACAAGGAGAGTTGGCCACCAAGAATTCCAAGATATTGCCATATCTGCACCATGTACAAGAATTGAGAAAGAGGTTCACGAATATAGAGTTTCGACATGTGTCCATAATTCAGAATGAGTTTGCCAATGCATTGGCCACCTTGTCATCCATGATACAGCACCCGGATAAGAATTTCATTGATCCTATCCCAGTAAGAATTCATAATCAGCCAGCGTATTGTGCCCATGTTGAAGAGGAGACAGATGGAAAAACTTGGTTCTATGGTATCAAGGAGTATTTGGCGAAAGGAGAATATCCGGAGCATGCAAACCACACTCAGAAACGCACACTCTGGAGATTGTACAATCACTTCTTCCACAACGGAGGAAACTTGTACAAAAGAACTCCTGATTTGGGATTTCTAAGATGTGTCGACGCAAAACAGGCTTATAAGCTACTCGAAAAGATACATGCTGGGACCTGCGACCCGCATATGAATGGTTTCGTCTTGGCCAAGAAGATACTTAGGGCCGGTTACCTTTGGATGACTATGGAGATAGATTGTATCCAGTATGTCCGTAAATGCTACCAATGTCAAGTGCATGCCGATATGATAAAAGTGCCGCCTAATGAGCCCAATGCAACAATCTCACCTTGGCCATTCGCCGCCTGGGGAATGGATATCATCGGTCCGATCGAGCCTACCGCTTTAAACAGGCACATGTTTATTCTGGTAGTCATTGATTACTTCACAAAATGGGTAGAGGCTCATCTTATAAAGCTATAACCAAGAAAGTCATCGTAGACTTTGTCAAAGACCGTATTGTTTGCCGATTCGGAGTTCTCGAGTCCATTGTTACTGATAATGCCGCCAATCTCAACAGTGATCTAATGAAAGCCATGTGTGAAATTTTCAAAATCAAGTACAAGAATTCCACAACCTACATACCTCAGATGAATGGAGTCGTAGAAGCCGCCAACAAAAACATCAAGAAGATACTAAGGAAGATGGTAAAAAATCACAAACAATGGCACGAGAAGCTATTATTCGCTTTGTTGGGATACCGCACCACAGTTCGCACATCAACCGGGACAACTCCTTACATGCTGGTTTATGGTACCGAAGCTGTCATCCCAGCCGAGGTAGAGATTCTCTCTTTAAGAATCATACAGGTAGCTGAACTCAGCGATGCAGAATGGATAAGGAGCCGCTATGAACAATTGGCCCTTATAGATAGAAAAAGAATGAACGCAAGATGTCACGGTTAGCTTTACCAGAATAGAATGTCTAGAGCTTTCAACAAAAGGGTCAAACTGAGGCAGTTTACACCATGATAGCTGGTACTGAAGATGATCTTCCCACATCAAGATGAAGCCAAAGAGAAATTCTCTCCCAACTGGCAAGGTCATTATATGGTTCACAGGGTGTTAACAGGAGGAGCACTCATACTTGCAGAAATGGACGGAGAAATTTGGCCAAAACCAATCAATTCAAACGCAGTTAAGAGATACTATGCTTAGACAATTTAGATTTCCTCATCTGATGTAATTGAACTACGCTTGACCCGATTCCCATTTAAGAGGGGATATGTAGGCAGACCTGTGGCGGTCATATCATAATAAAATTTCCATTTCCCCCAAGATAAAAAACTGGGGCAGAATTTTGAGGAGGACCCTCAAAATTCCGGAGCAAGTCCAGCCGACGCCATCGTATGCCAGACAGTCAGAAATTGGTTAGGAAACTGGGCAGTATTTTGAGAAGGATTCTCAAAATTCCGAAGAAGGTTCAACATCTCGTTACTCGCAAACGGCCGAAGGATCATCCACTAAACTGGGCAAAATTTTAAGGAGGACCCTCAAAATTCTAACATGAGAAAGTTGCAATGTCTCTGAAATGTGTTACAGTCACTAGTTCATTTAAAAATTACTTGATATTTCAATATGTTTATAAAATAACTCTATTTTTATCAGTAATTGCATATTTTTGAAAACTCTATTTTTTCGTAACAGTCAGGTGTTACCCAAGAAAACTCAAACGAGGCCTCCAAACGAAGCATAGCAAGGCCAGCGGACAGAAGCGCGAACCAACCTCCCCTCACAAAACTTACAATTTCTCTTTGAACGCAGGCACATCTGACATAGCGATAGCATTCACAAACATGTATACACAAAGTAAAATCACTATCAAACAAGCCATCAGACTCCGAATATATCTCCAGCTAAGAAATATACTACTCTTATTTGTTACTCGCTCTTTGCATGGGACTAAGCCCTGTCCCGCATACTTGCATGAGGCTAATCCTTACCTCCATACTTACATGAGTCTAATCTTTGCCTCCATATTTGCATGAGGCTAATCCTTACCTCCATATTTTCATGAGGCTAATCCTTGCCTCTACATCTGCATGAGGCTAATCCCTGCCTCCATATCTGTATGAAGCTAATCCTTGCCTCCATATTTGCATGAGGCTAATCCTTGCCTCCATATTTGCATGAGGATAATCCTTGCCTCCATATTTGCATGAGGCTAATCCCTGCCTCCACATTTGCGTGAGGCTATTCCCTGTCTCCATATTTGCATGAGGCTAATCTTTGCCTCTACATCTGCATGAGGCTAATCCCTACCTCTATATCTGTATAAGGCTAATCCTTGCCTCCATATTTGCATGAGTCTAATCTTTGCCTTCATATTTGCATGAGGCTAATCCTTGCCTCCATATTTGTATGAGGCTAATCCCTGCCTCCATACTTGCATGAGGCTAATCCCTGCCTCCATACTTGCATGAGGCTAATCCTTGCCTCCATATTTGCACAAGGCTAATCTCTGCCTCCATATTTGCATGAGGCTAATCCCTACCTCCATATCTGTATGAGGCTAATCCTTACCTCTATATTTGTATGAGGCTAATCCTTTCCTCCATACTTGCATGAGGCTAATCCTTGCCTCCATAATGGGGCTAATCCTTGCCTCTACATCTGCATGAGGCTAATCCCTGCCTCCATATCTACATGAGGCTAATCCATGCTTCCACATTCGCATGGGACTAATCATGGTCCCTCCTTTCATAAATATAGTTCTACCTATTTGCTTTTCGATCGGGCTAAGCTCTGCCCTTCATTTCACAAGACTAAGCCTTGTCTTGTTAACATCATATTATTGTATCTCATGGGCTGAAATATTGCCAACCTATCCAAAGGCATCATAGTCTAAAAGGCATCATCCTCATAACCGGAAGGCACCATGCCATGGCCTAATGATCTCTCAAATTTGCATATCATTTTTCAATGACGTCATGGTTCGGAGGCACCATCTTCATGGCCTGCGAATCCCTCACCGAACAATTCATGGCCCAGGACATCATGGTCTGAGGACATCATCCGTAACCGTTTGAAGACAACTTTCATGGTCCAAATGGAATCTGCATCAAGTTTAAATTTTCACACAAATATATGTTTGTAGCATCTCTTTAGCGACAGGTGACCAGTAAGCAACTGCTATCCTAATAGGAGAAACCTTGCTCTAGTTCCTTCGCTATCTCAATTTTGACCATTCACCATAACCACTCTTGCATTCATCCCGCAATCCCATGTTCGTTCTTGTAATGACTTCGTCGGTACATTCTGCCGATGGATCCAGAACTACACATGGCCTGATTCCTATAGAATCAAGGATATGTAGGCAACTCAAAGACCAGAGTTTGGCTTCTATCTTTCAAAACATCTCATTCGGCCAAAATTGGCCATCATTTCTTTATTCGAAAACTCTTTCATCCTTCCCGGGTAAAGAAGGGCAGTTGTTGATACCCAATTTTTCTCTCATATATTTTAAATATGCATACATACTTTCAAAATATTGTACATGCATTTACAAACATGCACAAGTATTTGTACAATTTTTCTATAATTTTTAAAGGCGTTAAATCAATTTATTTCTGTATTTTTAATTATATAAATATTCAATAATTATCACTCATATTACTTTATGATGATTTAATCATATAAATTCATCATTTATGCTCATATAAGTGTTCAACTATTTTAATTGCATTTTTACAATCACATTTGCATTTTTGGCTAGAATTATGTATTTTTGCAACAATAGCCTATATATATGCAAAATTATATTATCCATACAGAAAATAAATTTTTATATTTTTATAATATTAAGTAAGTATTTTAAAACATTTTCACACACAAATCACATTTTTATCATTTATAAATTATTTTACTGAATTAATCGAGTATTTAAAATCTAGCCCCTAGAAAATACTAATTTTCGGACCCAAAAACCAGCCCAAATCCCAAACCCAATTCACCTAGGCCCAAAGGCAATTAGAACCGACCCAGACCCCTCTAATCTTGGCTGTTGATCTCTGAGATCAACGACCCGCATTAGTTCTTACTATTTTTAACCCTAAAGACCCCCCCCCCCCAAACCTCTCATTCTCTCTTCTCACCGTGCCGGCACCCCTTCCCCTTCTCTCTTAGATGCTCTCTAATCCTAACTCTAACTCTCCCTCACCGTCACTCATCCACCGCCGTCCATGGTGGTTTCTCACCACCCCTAGGCATCTAATGGCCTCTCCTATGATGGGTACTGCCGTCTCTAAGGTCCTCGAGGAACCAAGGTCAGTCCGCTTACACCTTTGGCCCCTTCTTGCCCGTTTCAGGCCATTCTCATTCGATTTCGAGTAAGATCTTCCTATTTCGCCTTAAACCTATGGATTTCTAAGCCTATGTCTTTATCTCTGTGCTATTTAAAAAAAAATCCTAGTTTCGTCCTTCGAACTTCTCAGATATGTACAAGATCTGAGTTGGGTTGAACTTATTTCACATGATTTTTGTGAAAATCTTTTGATTTTCGAGTGGTTTTTCACTTTCTTAAACTAGGGTTTCCTGAAAATCTTTTTCCTCAAAACGTTTTCTAGTTTTAAATGTTTCATCTTCTATTCTTATGTGTTTTTGACGGATTATGTTGAGTTTGCCTTAACCCTAACTAGTTTATGCTAAAACCCTAATTTTTTGACATTTTTGCTTAGATTCTGAATCTTTCCGTGTTACTGGCTACATTGTTTGGTATGTGTTTTGACTTGCATGATTTTCCTTAGTGTGATTAAGTATTTGTGACTTCTACCCTAGTTCATCTCGACTAGGGTTTCTTAGTCAATCTCTTGCCTAATTCATGTGTGTTCATGAAGTTTTATTCAGCCTACTCATCTATTTGTGGAAAACTGATATTTTTCCCTCTCTTTAAATCAGTGTTATTTTGAATTTCGATTTACTGATTTGCTTGGTTAAAAGTTACGTGCTGATTCTTGATTTATTCCATTGTTTACGGCTCTAATTATTCTTATTACCTTATTGTCTGCAATGTTACTGATTATTTCCTTAATTAAACTTCTGTTTGTTTACCTTGTTACTTAGGTCTAATTTGATTTTCTTTCCTTAAGTGACTCTTGTCCTTTAACCGTTGGGTATTTGTCCTTAATTGAAGGGATATTATGCTAACTTCATGTGTGATTGATTTTGTAATTTCCATGATTGCTGAATTATGATTTCTTTACCTTATTCTACTCCACTCCTAAACTGCTATATATACTCTCTCTTACTATCAATTCAAGACAAGCATTAGTTCATCAATGCTCTCACACTCTCAAAAGCTCTCTATTCTCTTCTGTTACTTGCAATTCTCACTAACCTAGCCGACTGTAAGCCAAGGCTGGCTATTTGCACCATCTCTGCTCTATACTCTATATTCTCTCCTTAGCTGGTATGTCTTGATTCAATTCAAATTCCAAAACTATGTGTTTCTTTGTTGTTTTAGTTCATTAGTTGTAACTTCCAATCTTGTTTATTATTCTAATCATGATTGCTCAATGTGTAACTAGCATGCCAAATACTGCCTTATTCAAATATGTAATTAGCATGTCTCCTCTTTGCTTGCCTGTTTACTATCTTGTTTAACATGTTTTACACTGTCCTATTCCACATGTTACTAGCATGTTTGCCTGACTACTGCTTATCTAGCATGCCTAAACTTTGTTTTTTGTAAGTGTGTGATTAGCATGGCTACACTTGTTAATACTTGCCTAGCAGGTCCATTTCAGTTCTTGCCTATTCTGTCTTACTTCTGCTAAGTCATCTAGCTCTTCAAAAGTATTCTAGTTGTGTGTATTGGTCATTTCTAAGATCTATGTGTCCTCAACATGTCTTTGGATGTAATTTTCGTAAGTAACTTGTCAATTCTACAACTACTTGAGAAGTTTGTACATCTGTTTGCTTATACACTAGGGTATATTCTATGTGTCCCCAACCCCTCTCTCTCCATGTGTGGAATCAGTTTGCCCCAAAATGTTCTGAAGCTGTTTGTTTTGTGACTTGTATTCTGATTTCAAAAAAAATATTTTTCATGCTTTTCTCAAACTGTTTTACCACCCTAACTAGTACTAGTTTCAGAAAATCTCTTCACTCCTAAGGTCCTTCTTTATACTGTTTACCAAAACTTTTTTAAATCATGTCAAGCACTCTCACTTATTCTTAGGTTATTAAGTTATGCCCCTCTGGTATATGTACTGCTTAGAGGTCCTTGAGATCTCTTTGAACTCTGGCATATTCGGGCTGGCACTTCCACACTGCACATAAATCAGTCCTTATTTGAGGAAGGTCTAGGTGCGAGCACTGCCCGGGATCCTAGAGGTCCTTAGGGAACGCTGACACACCTAGATATAAAATTGACTATGAAACTTTGGGCATCTGAGACTACTGAAGGCTTGGAAATTACTTTGGGCCTACTTCAGGCTCCCTATAGCTTAATGTATATTTATATTTATGTAATTTATTCAATCTTTGGTCTGTAATAATTAATTGTAAACAAATATTGGGATGACTAGTAAAAAGGAGGGTAGTTGTATACTGTGGGTAAAATTGGGTAGATAACATGCATATAGGATTCATTTTGGTTCAAATGTGTTTTGTTAGATAATATGCCTATAGTGTTTTGCTTTGGTTCAAATAACTTCTGCCTGCTTTACTTTACATGATTAGACACCATGCCTATAGGATCTAAAATCAGTTTTAATTAGAAATCATGTCTATAGGAGCTAAAATCAGCTTTAATTAGAAATTATGCCTATAGGATCTAAAAATCAGTTTTAACTAGCAATCATGCCTATATGATCTAAAACTAGTTGTAATTAGAAATCATGTCTATAGGATCTAAAATTAGCTTTAATTACAAAGAAATCACGCCTGTAGGTTCTGAATTATTTTAATGAATTATCCTACTCATTTCTTTAATAGCCTTCAGCGCTGTGTTAATTAATATCACTAGAAAGCATGCCTATAGGATAAAGGACTTCAAATTGTCTCTTCAGAAATGTGACTGCATATGCGCACTTAGGCAAGCCTTAGGGCGTTAAATAACTTTGAAGCCAGTTTTGTTTATATGTGAAGTTATCCAGGTTTAACAAGCTGTAAAACCAGTAGGCAAACTGGTTAGGATCCTGCTAGTTCCCTAAGAAAACAAACACTGCATGTTCTGTTTTTGTAATGTTCATCTAGATATCATGTTCTTAAGATTTCTGAACTTTTGAAAATCTGTGCTTTAGACATGCTATTTGATTGTCTATATACATGCGGAGGTAAATGTGAGCTTTCTAACTGTTTGGTCCCTATTTGCTTGTCCTATATGTTATTTGCTTGTCGCCTAGATTTTTACCTTTTAAAAACCTTAGGTTATCTAGAACTGTCCAAATTTAGTGGTTCTAAATTCCTCCAGGACCGTAAGGAAGGGACAGGTAGAAGCACACTTTGGGGTCATAAATTAAACTCGCTTATATAACCACTAAGGGGAGGGTAATGAGTAGTAAAAGGATATGATGACTATGTGCTAATATCACGTGTAGCCCCTCATTGAGGAGTGATTACCGGGCATTACATGGGTGTGATCCTGTAGGCTAACCAACCTAGATCTCCCCTTTCCCAATTCCTATATGTTTAAAATCTCTAAACTTTCTTTTCTTTACATATGCATGTGTAAGCTGTTCAAACCTCTCTCTTACTTTCATTACTTGAATCATACATGTACTTAGAATAAGAAAACATGCCTTTATTTGCAAATATGCGTTGAACCATTTACTTGCTAAAATGACTAATTCACATAGTTTAAGTTCAAACGGGACCCACCATTGTAGACCGCGAGGGGTGCCTAAAACCCTCCCCTCAAGGTTAATTCGAGCCCTTACCCTAATCTCTAGTACTGCAAACTAGTTACATGAGTTAATTGCTCTAGTTGCCCTAACGCACCATAATCCGTTAGGTGGTGACTCTTCAAATATCCAATTCCCAAAAGGAAACGAGTTGTTCCCCATGAATGTCAAAACCCGGACTTCCTCACAAAACGGGAAAAAAGGAGCGCGACAATGGTATGTTGGAGGAATATCTGCTCCACTTTGTAACCGGATCGCAGAAGAATTGGGTGAAGCTTCTGGATGCTGCTCAACTGTGTTTCAATTCACAAAAGAGCTCTAGTACAAATAGAAGTGCTTTTAAAATTGTTACCGAACAACAAGCGCTACCCCCACACACCGCGAATGCACCAAACATGTCAAAATCTCCTCGAGCTGCTAGCTTGTCAAAAGAATGGAAGCAAAATTTGGAGATAGTATGGAGCTATCTCATCAAAGCCCAAAAGTGGATGAAGAGGCATGCTGATCAAAATTGTCGCTTTGTTGAATACCAAGTAGGAGACAAAGTGATGGTCAAAATTCCAAAGCGGTACTTATTTGCGGGGGTCCATGACCCTCGCCTATTTTAAAAATACATTGGACCCTTTTCCATTGAAAGGCTCATTGGGAAAGTTGCATACCGGGCGGATACCACAGCTTGGTGGAAAATTCATTCTGTCTTCCATGTCAGCCTCTTGAAACCTTTTCGGGAAGACACGGATGATCCTTCACAGAGCCAGCTCACAATACCCAGTATTCGAGGTCCCAATTCAACCAGGAAAAGGCGTGTTAAAGCTGTCCTTGATGATAGAGTGATTCATGCCTCAAGGAAAAATCACCAAGAGTTCTTGTTGAAATGGCAGGGCTGTGATGCAGAGAAGAATACTTGGGAGAGGGGAACAAATCTCAAAGCCTACAAGAGCCTAATTGAAGATTATCTTGCAAGTAGGGTGCCGAGGACGTCGCCAACTCAGGTGGGGGAGAATGTCATGGGCGGCTTTCTATCCATGCCCCATGACCCCTTGGGTGCGCCCCGTGGCGTCCTAGCAAGCCTCCCAATGCCTAGCGCCACAGAAGGCCACGTGGTCTTGGTCGCGCCAAGTGACAAGTGCGCATGTGCCTATGTCACCCCACCGATATCCCTCCCAGCGCCCAGCCGCAGGCAGATACCAACAGCACCATGCGCGCAGACAACACCGCGCGTGCAGACCTTGATGCCAAAGACAATGCTGCTGACAACGGACCTGTTTCTGCCTTGTAGAAAACTAAGTCCTTTTCATTGTAAATATAGAGTAGTTTTATTCCATGTACTTCCATTATGTTTCTCTAGCTTAATCAAGTCTAGTCTTGTAGCTTTGGTTTATTTTTTTAAGCATTAGTAGGGGGATCAAGCAATCAAACTTTCTAGCAAGCAAACAATTATCTTTACTGGTGTCTCTCCCCCTCGACATCGTGTTACCTTTTCTATAATAGCTTTCATTAATGCAATCAAGCTTTCTTTCATTCTCAATTTTCATTTCTATTCTCTCAATTGCTCTTGACATTGGTTTTCCCGTACGATACTGACAATCTAGTCTAGCGTACGGAGGGGACCTCAGTTGGCAGTCAGTAACTGCACTGACATCAGTTGCTTAGCCTTACGTCGCCCTTCCAAGGAATCTCAGGAAGGCACCGCGTAACACTTATGACGATGTCTCTTTTTATTGACTATTGTTCACTTTGTGCTTAATGCTTAATATCTTGTGGCTCTGTGAATACTTGCATTATTTGAGAGTTAGAATGAGATCGTTCGTAGTGAGTCATGTGCCATGTGTGAAGTGAGGTTTTGTGTAGTCCATGTTATTATGATTGAGTCTAGAACTTGCCCGTTATGTGAGTCGAAGCGAAATTTTAGGTGATGTTCGATTTGAAAAATAATTTTAGGCCTTCTTTGATTTTTTTGAGCTTAATTGTTTATCACAAATAAAAGTGATCTCTAGTTAACCCTTCTGAGCATGTAGACCTTTTATTTGGCACACACATTACGAGCTGATACCCTTTTGTTATTAATTGATATTATTTTGATCCAGTTACCTCTGTAGGCACTTGAATTGTGAAATGAGTGCAAAAAGAAGTAAGGACTAAGTGTGGGGTGACTTTCGAGTGGAATCAATGAAAGAAAGAATGTGCACTTGTTTTGTAGAATAGTACACCACTAGCGGAAATTGAGGGGAAAAAAAGAAGAAAAAGAAAGAAAAAACTGGAAAAAGAAAAAGAGAAGGAAAAATAGAGATGAATGAATTGTTGTCTTGTTTTTGCTAGTGGTTATAAATTAAAGTAGCGCTTAAAGAAAGAGGGAGTAATTTTGAGGGGTGATCTTGTTTGTGAAATTGAAGTGGATGGAAGAATTTGCGCTTAAGTTTATTATGTGATGTGTTAAAGTGCTTAGCAGGGTAAATCACTAATCCTAAATATATCCTACACGTCCCTTAGCCCATATTACAACTAGGGGTGTCAATGAATATTTGAAAACCGACCGAATCGTAATGCACCGAACCGATTTTTAAGTTTCTTTTAAAGAAACTGTAGGTTTTTATATAAATCTATAATCGTACCGATAATTAGGGAGGTTTTTTATTTTATAAAAATAAACCGAAAAAATACTGAACCGTACCGAATAAATTTTATATGTGGAAAATATATTTATATAGTAAGTTTAAAACGAATAAAGCATTAAATTTTTCATTGGGTCTTGAAATTATGAAAACTGTTACAAGTAAACAAGTAATTAAACTCAAAATATTAATTCCTAAAATCTATTATGTTACTTATACTTAAACTAAGTTATTTCAAGTATCTTTATTAGCAAGACACAAAGTGTTCTAGTGATTAGGAGTAGAAAACTACAATATATTGAATATGTTTCCTTTCATACAATTTAGATTTATCTTTTTGAATATTTAAATTAAACTTTATTCTTGTGTCCCGGCTTGGTTAATATTTTTCCACTCGTATGATTTATATTTTCTTTGCTTTTACCTGGTTTCTTTTACGTTGCTGTCGAATAGTTGATGGATCTATACTCTAGCCATCTTTCATGTTTTTTAATTCATCACCCTTTAAACAGTAAAAATGTCTAGAAAGTTTTGGTAAGTCCTGTAAAAGAACATATGTTATTGCATTCTACTTCTACTGGTGAAATTTACATGATATTTTAAAAAAATATCAAAAATTAACTGAATCGTACCGAAACCGAAGTGAAACCGACATGATTGTGACTGTTTCGAAAAGTCTAATTTTGGTTATACACAATAGAATAACAAAAAAATTGGTATGGTACAAATTTTATAAAATAATCGTCTGAACTGAACCATTGACACCCCTGATTACAACCATAATAAAAATCATAATTGATTTTAGATTGAGCGAGCCTACATTAGTATAGGTTCACATTATGGGCAAGCCTATGATACCTTTTGCATGCATCTCGTCCAAGTCACACCTCTATTCGAGGTTATGAAACGGTCGATGCAATAGTAATACCCAACTAAGAGTCGGGGTCGAATTCCACATGGAGCTATATGAATGGGATAAAGTAGTATATATTTGGACTAAGCACGTGAAGTATCTAGATTGCACTTCCACAAAAATGGTTGTTTTTAGGTCTAAATTTAAACTAAGATTGTAATACAAATGATTGAAACTAAGAAATTGTGTTTTTGTTGTTGTTTTCAAATATGATAAAAGGCCTAGGGCTATGACCTTCACCTAGGTGTTTGCCAAACGGGTTGTAAACTTTACAGTTTGTTTTGTTAGTCGGGGTGTATTATAGCTATCAATACTCAATTACCCACTCAATACATCTCGGTAAGCGAGTGGTTTTGCCCAATTTGGCTATCTTAAGTCCAAATGGGTATTGAACTAAATAGTTGATAAAATGCTCAACTCGGGTTTTACTATCTCTAGGTTCAACCCTTTAATTGGGACAATCAATCTCTTGATTTCATCCCAAGTTCTTGTTAGCCAAGTTTTTCTAGACTAAGCCTCTCTTTCTCAAGTAGAGACTAAGTCAAATAGGCATGAACATTTTGCAACCATTGATTCTACAATAGAAAGCAAGAACAAGACTAAATAATAAACACCCAACCATAAACAAGCCATAAATTAAACATCCATTAGGTTTACACGCTAGGGTTGAGTCAGAACCCTAGTTAAAAATCTAGCTACTCATAATGGGTATGGAAGAAAAATAAGGAAGAAAAGATGATAAAATTCATATTCAAAGATTAAAAGACAAAAATCCAATATTAAATCACCAAAGCAAGATAAAGTTGCTTAAAGCAGTAAAGAAAAACAGCTATAGGAGTTCCAATCTTCAAAACTTGACCTAATTTTGTGAAACTAGTCTATTTATATAAAGTTAAAAATTTCGGACAAAAATACCCTTTTGGAGGTTCTGCGAATTGTGCGGTCCGCACAATTCTTCAATCTTGATAGGAGCTGGATCTGCGGCAGCACAATTCTAGAATGCGGCTGCATGTCTTAAGTTCTGTCGTCCACACAAATATAAGTACGGCCGCACAGGGCCCTTCTGCGGATCGCACAATTCTGAGTGAGGCCGCGTGACTAACTTCTGCGGCCGCACATTAATTGTGCGGTCCGCATTTCTTTTAGGCTTGAAGTGGTGACTCTCTGAACTTTAGCTTTGATGTAGCTTCTACTGCCGCACAATAATTGTGCGGTCTGCACATTGCTCTTGAACTCTGGGAGACTTCCTTCACATTTTGGCGATCGCAGATGCTATGTTGCGGTCCATACTTGAGCCTTTTTGCCTGATTTTTGTCCTTGAGTTTATATCACTCCTTCTTGATTTAGATTTCATCTTTGTGGCTTATTTTCCAATACTCCTGCAATTAAGCATATTTCATCAGTTTTCAAAAATATAATTAAACACTTTTGGACTAAAACGAAAGTAAAAAGACGCTAATAAGTAGTCAAAATTCCCACTTATCAACTCCCCCAAACTTAAGATTTTGCTTGTCTTCAAGCAATTAAAGTAATGCCCACCTCCACAAGTTAAGAGCTATTCCAACTAATCTAAGGTGTATCAAACACACATCAATTGGGACCAATAATTACCCACAACATTTATGAATTATCAACAAGACAATAATTTGAAGTTTTAAGCACCAATAGTTCTAATGTGACACTTGAGCATCAAGAGTTGACTTTATTCATCAAGGAAGCTCGCTCTTTCATATAGGTCATTATGGATCCCACATTCCTTCTCCTCCTCTACTCTCTGTTAGCATATCTCACTTAAGAATGTAGCACTCAATTCAAGGATCTGTGAAAAATTTGCTCATCTCTCTCAAAAGAATGTCACAAGTATGGCTCTAAGTACCATATGCTTTCCCCTCATGTAAATCACCACTAATGCAAGTTCACTCGGCTTGAAATCACGTAGAGATTTTTCGGAATGTAATGAAGACTTTTGGACTAAGGTAGAAAATGTTGGAATAGAAGGGTTCTTCTTTCCTTAAGCACTCAATTTTCTCTTTATGGCTCATGATTTGGCGACTCTTTTAGTCATTTTCTTTTTCCTTAGGGGAACTAGAGAGACTTAACATCACTCTTTCTTGATCATGTTATTCATTTTCTCCTTCTTTGTTTTCTCCAAGCTTTGCATCGTTGCTTTTCTTTGAATCCCTTCAACTTCTTCACTTTATTCACTTTCTTTTTGAATTTTCTTTTGTTCTTTATTTATTTTTCTTTGCCTTTTCTTTTCTTTATTTATTTTCTCTTTTTTTGCCTTGATACCACTTTCAAACTCCTCGTCTCTCCCCAAACTTATGTTTTAGTCAATTGTTTCTCAAGAGTGTTAAGGAAAGTTCGGGTGCCAAGAGAGGGTCACTACAAAACGGGTTGTGACGGCCCGACCAGTTATCTCATGAGTTACCACTTTGTTTTCCCCATTTCTACTTCTTTACGCTTTGTTTATCCGTGTTATGTGTTATCAGGTTGGCCGGATCAAATCCGAAATGATTTTGGTAAGGTTTGAGACACTTAGTCTCTTTTGAGGAAGCTTAAATTGGAAAAATCAACTAGATGTTGACTTATGCGCCAAAGGGCTCGGATGTAAGTTCCGATGGTTCGTATAGCTTCGGGAGGTGATTTGGGACTTAGGAGCATGATCAGAATGAGTTTTGGTGGTTCAGAGTAGATTTATGCTTTAATTGGCGAAGTTGATATTTTGGCGATTTCCGGTTGGTAGGCAAGATTTTGGTATAGGGGTCGGAATGGAATTCCGAGAGTTGCAATAGTTTCGTTTTGTCATTTGGGATGTGTGTGCAAAATTTCAGGTCATTCGAACGTGGTTTAGATGGGTTTTTGATCAAAAGTGTAATTTTGTAGATTTTGGAATTCTTCGACTTGAATCCGATGTGTTTTGATTGATTTGATGTTGTTTGAGGTGTTTTGAAGATTGGTACAAGTTTGAATAAGGTATTAGGATGTGTTTGTGCTTTTGGTTGAGGTCCCGGGGACCTCGGGGTGATTTCGGATGGTTAACGGAGAAGTTGGAATTTTGTTGCAGCTGCTGAATGTGCTGCTTCTGGTATTTCTGCACTTGCAGATTGGGGACCGCAGGTGCGATAAGGGAGGTCGCAAAAGTAGAAAGTTCTGAGGTAGTCAAGAACCGCAGAAGCGGTGAGATGGACCGCATCTGCGATGTCGCAGATGCGGATGAGGGATCACAGAAGCGGAAAATCGTAAGATAAGTGATATCCGCAGAAGCAGAGAAATAACCGCAAATGCGGTACCACAGAAGCAGGTATTGGGCTGCAGATGCGAAAATGACTGGGCAGAAGGTATAAATTTTAGCCTTCGCGAATTTTGAGCTATTTCACCATTTTTATCTCGGCTTTGGAGCTTTTTAGGCGATTTGAAAGAGGGATTTCAAGGGAACTTCGTTGAGGTAAGGAATTTGGACTTAAAACTCGTTCCTATGCTATTATTTTATGGATTAGAGCTAGAAATTATGGAAATTTAGGGTGAAAATTGGGGAAACTAGGGCTTGGAAACTTAGACCTTTGCTTGAGGATTTGAAGGACCATTTAAAGTCGGATTTGAGAACTTTTGATATGTATGAACTCGTGGGGAGATAAGGAATCTATTGATGTAAAAATTATTGAATTTCGAGACATGGGCCAGGGGGTTAGGTTTTGGTAATTTCGGTATTTGTGTCATATTTTGATTGTTTTCGCTTGGGCTTCGTTCCCTTAGCATATTTTGATGTCCTCATTCTGATTTTGGATAGATTCAATGCGAGTGGAGGCCGATTCGAGGGGCAAAGGGGTCGCGAGCTAGAGATTTGACCGGTTCGAGGTGAGTAATGATTGTAAATGATGTTATGAGGGTTTGAAACCCCGGATTGCACATCGTAGTGCTATATTGAGGTGAGGCACACGCTTGATGACGAACGTGGGGTCGTGCACTATTGGGGATTATGACTTAGTCCATCCCGGATGACTATTTTACCGCGTATTTGACTGAAATCTATTTGTTATCATCCTGATTTGGGCTGAACGCCATATTTGGGCTTCATGCCAACTATTTGAACCCTTCAGGGATTTTTATTGATATTTCCTCACTATTTTGACTATATACTTGAACTCAGTCATGCTATTTTCCACTATTTTCGTACTCAACCATGTTTACTCAGTTTTAATACTTAAATGATATTTTTAAATGAACGTTTTGGGCTGAGAAACACTGTTTTACTATAGCCCAAGTGGTTTGTGAGGATTTTCAACTGAGTGAGGCCGAGGGCCTATGTTGTGAGGAAACATTTGATACCGATTATGAGGCTGAGGGCCTGAGATATGTACGCCATGAGGTGGCTTGATTGATATGAGGCCGAGGGCCTAGTGATGATGCCATGAGGTGGCTTGATATTGCGCTTGGGCCGTAAGGGACCCCTCCAGGAGTCTGCACGCCCCCAGTGAGCGTGCGTACCTATTGTGATGTGAGATTGAGCCCGAGGGGCTGGTATTGTTCTATGTGATTGCCCGAGGGGCTGGTACTGTTCTGAGATGTTGCCCGAGGGGCGGATTTGTTGATACTGTGCCCAAGGGCCGAGCCTTTGTGTGTTTACTTTTCATAATTGACTGTCAATTACCTGCTTAATTATTGAAAAAGGTTTTTTGATGAAACTACATTTGAGTTAAAGGGTTTTACCTATCTTTCACTGATTTACTGATTTTAAATGGTTTTACTACTTCATTATAGAATGCTTGGTGCCTTACATGATTTCTTGCTTTCAGTCTTTATTTACATTTGTAACGTGGGTCCGGGCTTAGGGTCGTGACATGGGTAAAGGCTTGTGTGGGAACGTGATTTTTGCCTCATACAAATTACTCCAAAAGAATCCCCAAAATTAGGTCTTTTCTTTAATTATGTGTTATTTTTTAGGAGTTATTGTGTGATTTCCCTGATTGTTTGCATATAGTGCATGTTTAATTTTATTAATGCATTGAAAATACAAAAATATAGCATTTGCATTTAAGATTTGATTTTTATATTTTTGAATTAATTAATAATTAGGTGTTTCACAAAATAAAAATTCAAAAAATAATAACATGTTTGGTAATTTTAGTCAAATTGTTGTGATTTGGCATTTTTATTATTTGTAATAATTATTAGTTGGAGTAAATTAATATTTTTAAGTTAATTCAGGTTTTATGATTTAATTTGGATTTTAGTTTTAATTGTTGAAAAGGAAAGGAAAAGAAAATTGAAAAGGAAAAGAGAATAAGAAGAGGAAATCTGGTTGGGCCAATTTGGCCAAGCCTAAGACCAAAACCCAGTTCTTACCCAAGAAAATCAGCCCAATACCCGCCCCAATCCAGTTCGTCTCAGAGACAAACCAAACGACGTCGTTTGGCAACGCTCAATCTGGGCCGTTGATCTCAGCTGATCAACGGTCCAGATCAACTCCTCTGTCACCCGACCCATTCCCATCCAGGACTGATCCGGTCTCAAGGGTAAACGAAGCGACGTCGTTTCCGTTTATGAATGGATCCAAGCCATTGATCTCATCAGATCGAACGGCCTGGATTCATCCCACCCTTTCATATATATACTTCAAACCATACCCCCCAAACCAAACCCTACCCTCTCTCGTCTCCAACAGCTCAGAGACGAGCTCGTCTCTCACCACCTAACTCCGCCGCCCTCCGCCCGTCGGAAATCGCCCACGGCGGCGGACGGTGTCCAAACGACCCCAGCTTCACACCATAGAACCCCCTCACCCTCCTCTTTCCGAATCCCCACTCCATCACCTTCGAATCATCCCCGAGTTCTTCGAATCTTAGGTCGAAGAACTGACCCCTAACCCTAGTTCACCCAAACGCCTACAGCTTCACACCACAGCTCCGCCCTGGCCTCTTCTCTCCAAATCCACCCTTCCCTTCCTTCGAATCTAGTCCCAGTCACTCGAATATCGATTTTGAGCGAACAACCCTAGCGCCGCCACAAGATCCCCTGGTGGCGGCGCCAAACCTAAGCCGTCCCCAAACCTACACCCATTGGACACTAGACCCCCCCTCGTCCCAAATCCCATGTTAGTCTTGCTCAAATCAAGCCGGAACTGGACAAATCCTAAATCAACTTAACGAGCCCTAGAAGAACAAAACGTAGGAATCGATCCAAAAGAAAATTGAGGTCGTGGCCGATCTTAGTCGTGTTTTCTCAGTCGAGAACAGTCGATTAAGGTTCGTTTTGGCTTCAACATTTCAAGACGAAGTGTCAATGAGAACGGAGTTCATTTGGTTTCTGATTTTGAGGTATTTCTCCTCTTTCCCTTTTTCCTTTTTGATTGTTGTTTGTGTTTGCCTAATTAGGTTTCAGTGCTGTGATTGTCAATTACTTCTTCCCCCTCTTTCGGACCTTTTTCCGGTCCAAATTTTCATCACTGTATTAATTGGATTTGGTTGAAATCGCTCGAACCCCTGTCTGTTTGTTTTCCCTCTGGATTAGTTTCTTCTTTACATTGTTGAGTATCTCGGTTTAGGCAAGTTCAATGAGTGATTGTATAAAACTGTGATCGTTTGATATTACTGTTGGTTCAAATTGTCTTATTATGTTATGTTTGATTCTTTCCTCTCCGTTGCCAATCAGTTGGTTGCATATGAATTTGTGATATTACAATATTTCATTCATTTTTGTCTAGGTTTGGTTTAGAATTGTGAATGCAGTCAGTTATTCCCACATACATGTGCATCTTAACAATTTAATATCAGTTTGCTATTTGATCTAATCTGTGTAGTTTGAGTTGCTGTTTGATTTTGAGTAAGGGAATTGGTTATAGCTGATGAGGTACAAGGGATTGGACTAGGACAGTAAATCACAGTAATTTCAGGGGTAATTTGGAAATTGAAAACTTAAAGAAATGGGTAAGTTGAATGTTCTGTTAGTAAAGCACTTAATTAACATTAAACTAATGCATTTGTTTAGTGTTAATAGGGAACAAAACATAATGGTATGGAAGGCTTAAAAGGGATTGATTAAAATATGTTGCCCATACCTGCTTGAACTTTAAATAAAGAAAAGGGTTAATGGGGGCAAAACATACTCTAGTGGAGTGCTAAAGGTATCATGGGCAGAATTAGTTTAAGAATTCTGCCTGAGTGCTCTTGAGAGCTGGCAAGGTCAGTGTTTGGGTATAAGTGGGGGGATTTTCGACAGAGTTGGGGATCCTTTTTTAGTCTGGTCTTGGTTTTTCTTTTGGAGAGGCCTTAGAAAAAAAAGGAAGGAAATCTGAAAAAGTTTTGAGAGTTCTTTTGAAAGGCAGTCAGTTTTGGAACTAATTTCGAAAGCTTAATGTCAGTCTCTGAGAGTTTAAAAGATCAGTTTTTGTAGTAGAATCCGGGCTTGACTCAAGCTCGGTTGAGTCTGTTTGTGGCTGTCTAGAATGTCAAATTGCTGTTGTGAACTGCTGTTGTATTGCTGCTCGTATTACTGCTGTTGCTGATCTTTCTTCTGCTTTATTTCTATTCCAATTCCAGGTACACAACTTGACTCCAATAATTGTGAAGCTGAAATGTAAAAGATGAACTTGTAATTGAAGCCAGAAGATTTTAATTTAATTCAGTTTATGATTTGCATATTTGAACATTTTGTTCGTTAAGGATGTTTAGACTCATGTTTATAGTCGCGTTGGCTGAACTGAACTGGGCTATGCAATAACTGGATTATAGACTATTATAGCTTAGTTTTCTTGGATTGGTTTTTCCCAGTAAATCACCAATTGTTGTTAATTCCTTGTTAGCTGATTCTTGCACCTGTGGGGTACTGGTTGAGCCAAATTCATGGTAAAGAGTAGTTCATGACTAGTCATAGTTAATTTCGTGTTAAAGACCTTTGTGAATCCGTTTAGCGTAGTATAAGATAAAACCTGGAGTGGCTGTTTTGTTTCATTCTCGACAGGTAATTTAAATATGACCAGGCTGTATAGGGATTGTAGTAGACTGCCAAAATTTCCCTGGATGGTTTACTACGGCTGTATTGTGTGACTTGATTTCAGTAGTTCTTTTAGAACCTTAGTTAAAAGGCCTACCTTGAATGTTTAATTTCAGTAGTTATAAAATAGGCTTGAATGGTTTTTAGTCTCAATGTGTCCTTCAACAGCTCTATTAGGAAATCGTGAATCATTAAAGTGGTTAGTGTTAGTTTTTTATGACAGTTCTCAAGCATTGATTCGTTTCAATAATTGTAAAAACAAGTTCAAATAGCTCCGGATTTCATATAGTTCACTTCCGTATCCCAATAGTTTAAAATGCCAAGTTAATCGAGTACTAGTTCAGTACTAATAATGTAAATAAAGTACTGTTTGGGTCTGGGCCATCAGATGATTCGTTTGTAGCTGATTGGGCTGCCCAGATTCGTGTTGCGATGTTCCCGTCCAGGCTCAAACACTGGGTTCGTTGGGCTGCAAACGTCCTGTAGGCCCAATATCGGAGGCAACCTTCCTCATAGTAAGGTTGTCGACATGTTAATTAATTAGGGCCTTTTCTTTATTTTTTAGAGACAAAATAAAAATAGCAAATCATAATCGCTTTTAGGTTTTGCCTTTTAAATAATAAATGAGACGAGTCTCGCCAAACAAAAATACATAAATTGCGGGGCCCTTAATAAATGGTTAAAAATGAAACATTTAGAATTCGGGGTGGGCCGTTTAGTGAATTTCATGGCCCTCCCCAAAGATAACAACGCGCTAGTCATTTTAGACGCGCTTTAAATAATTTACTTTCTTAAACTCGGGTGCACATTTATGTGACCCAAATCCAAATCTCAACGGAGTCGAAATGTGTCAATAACCACGGGTGCATTGATATGACGTGGTTCGAGATGTGTTTTCACGACGTTGCAATTCTCGTTAAAAATAATAATAATAAAAGCGGTAAAAAGTTAAAATTTGCACATAGGTTCAACATGTATTAAAAGTCGAATGTGACATTTGAGCGACCCTGCTAGAACCACGGAACTCGGGAATGCCTAACACCTTCTCCCGGGTTAACAGAATTCCTTATCCGGATTTCTAGTTCACGGACTGTAATACAGAGTCAATCTTTTCCTCGATTCGGGATTCAACCGGTGACTTGGGACACCATAAATATCCCAAGTGGCGACTTTGAATTAAATAATAAATCCCGTTTCGATTGTCCTTTAATTGGAAAAACTCCCTTACGCCCCTGCGAGCGCAGGTAAAAAAGGAGGTGTGACAGCTCTGGCGACTCTGTTGGGGACCGAACCCAGAATCTCTGGTTCAGGGTTCAAGAATTCGAGCTTAGATAAATTGTTATATTTGGTTTTATGTGATTTTTGTACATGTTTGGGCCTAATGTGCTAAATGATGCTTTTACCGCTTTGATATTATCTGAAACCCTTCTCTTCTCAACTCCGGGGATGTGCTTACTGGTTGAGACTCCCTATTCTGTTAGTGTCATACCCTGAAATATGAAAGAGGCCGGTCAAGTTACAAAGCCGGACGATCTCGCGGGTCCCCGGTACGTTGCCCCCTCCTCGACTCGAGTTGTCCGCTCGGGTACATAGTCTATAACAAATACCTAGGCTTTGAACCTAGAATAACGTGACTTCATGCCGGATCCCTAGTAGGAACGATTATTTGCATCATGTTGCATTTGACTTAGGGGACTCAACACAGGGGTTGGGTCCGTCTAGGACTAGCAACCTGAAATGAAAAGACCATCCTGATGCATCTTATTTGTTTTCCGCGCATTTATTTGTTTCGGGCCTGCGTGCTGACCGGTTTCTGAATATCAGGAAAATTGAAAAAAAGAGAGAAATAACAGTATAGAGAGTTGACTGCCTAGTTTTAGAAAACCAACGCCCGAACGCTATCGAAACTCTGCCGAAATTTTAAGAAAGAAGAAATAAGTATTTTTATAGTTTGTTTCACTCGAAAAAGCAAAAAAAAAGAAAGGAAAAAGGGTCTTGTTTTCAAAAATTGTTTACTTTCCCGAACTACACCGGTTTGATTCTTACAGGTTGCGGGATACGTAGGCAACCCTCATCGGGTCCAACCTCCCTTTTACAAAAATGTCAAAATTTTTGTCATAAATAAGTCGGGTGACGCCATTCTTGCTTAAAATAAGCCGAATGTCCCCAAAAGGGCACCGGAAGGCTATTTTTGCAAGAACAGCCACCCTGAGTCATTTTTAAATGGTTTGCGGGCACAACCTTAAAATCTTCCTCCCGGAAGTGCTGAAAGGCCGTGTTTTCAACCGGGACTTTTATTTCAATTTAAAAAAAAGAGTCAATAATAAATCGAGTAATGCCATTTTTGGCAAAAAATAGCCGAATGTTCCCGAAAGGGACGCCGGAAGGCTGACTTTGCATAAACGGCCACTTTTAGT
Source organism: Nicotiana sylvestris (assembly GCF_000393655.2). NCBI lineage: Eukaryota > Viridiplantae > Streptophyta > Magnoliopsida > Solanales > Solanaceae > Nicotiana > Nicotiana sylvestris. The sequence continues at coordinate 141,723,402 of NC_091061.1, forward strand.
CATTTTTGGATTTTTGACCGGTTGACTCACCCAGCCTTAAAATCTTCGTTCCCAAAGTTCTGAAAAGCCATGTTCGGAACCGGATCTTCCTTTTAATCTGTGAAAAATTAAAAATAGTCAATTTGTTGAGTCAAATGAATTTTATTTCTTAATCACCTTAATAAATGTGCAGGATGAGCACGATGCAAAATGAACCTTTTTCAATAATGACTAAAATCCCTTTCGAGTTGCGGCTATGGTGGGATGATTTAGGTGGTAAGGGGCAAGATGAGGTCAAGAAATATCTAAAAGGTCTTACGGGTTTATTGGAAATCCAGCCTCGGGGGGATATCATAAGAGCTTTGGTCACCTGCTGGGACCTGGCACACAATGTCTTCCACTTCCCCGATTTTGAACTCACCCCTACTTTTGAGGAAATAGCCAGATACATCGGAAATGCTGAAGTTCCGATAAGGCAAAAATACCTGGTTGCCCCAAGAGCTGTCACCGCGCATCGGTTTTTAGATTCATTAAAGATACCAGGACGGTCCATAACCCAGATTTGGCTGCGGGTTTTTGTAATCCGCGTTTCATATACGACAGATACGGTCATGTCGGAGGATTCAACAATCCGGGTAACAAGTTATGCAGCAAAAATAACCGTCAGAAATGGGATGAGCATAGACGAGTGGTTTTTATGATAACCTTTCTGGGCCTTTTGGTGTTTCCAAGGAAAGACAGAAACATTGATTTGAAAATAACCGGGGTCGTCAGTACCTTGCTCACTCAAGATGAAATCACTCTTGCACCTATGATAGTATCTGATATCTTCCGAGCTCTCACAGCCTGCAAAGCCAGAGGGAACTTTTTCGAGGGGTGTAACTTGTTGCTACAAATATGGATGACTGAGCATCTCTGCCACCGTTCCCAGCTCTTGAGTTATGGTGCCTCGAAGAAAACTTGCATAGAAGAATTCCACACAAGAATCAAGGGGGTCAGTCTACCCGAGGGAGTTACGGCATGGACATCATTCTTTCGGACCCTCACCGCCAGCCAAATACAGTGGACGTTAGGATGGTTGCCCGTCGATGAGGTCATATATATGCTGGCAGCTAAGACCCACTTTCTATTGATGGGGCTCAAGAGCATTCAGCCCTACGCGCCATGTCGGGTTTTGAGACAACTCGGGAGATGCCAAGCAGTGCCACAGGAGGAAGATCTTAGTGCTCAAGTAATTGAGATTAGCCCTGACGGACAGTTTCCTGAAGCAAGAGTCCGTCAGATCTGGAGTAAATGCCAATATTTAAAAGCAGATACTTGCGTGTAGGATTGGGCCAAAGGCGAAGTGGCGCCAGGATACCTTGCTTGGTACAAGAGAGAACTTGAGCACGAAAGGCCGGCTAAAAGACCCCATCTACAGGAGTTCGTCAAGGTGTCGCAAGAACAGTGGGATTGGTTGGCTAAAGAACACGAGTACAGGGTGACCATAGGCAAGTTGGAGAAGCAAGTTATGGATTTGAAATTTGAGAAAGATTTGCATATCGCTGCAGATGAGGGAGAAAGGAGAAAACTAGCTCAGAAAAACGAGGTCCTCAAAACTCAAATCCAGGAAATGAAAATAGCTGCCAGAAGCCAGGAGAGAAGCCGGGCTGAGAAAAGGCTCATAAACGGTCTAAAGAAGAAAGTCCTCCAGTATCAAGAAGACCTGGAAAAATCTAAAGCTGGTCTAGCGAGAATCCAGGTGAAATGGATAAAGAAGACAGAAGAGCAAGTACGGTTCATGCAACAAATGAAGAGGGACTACGAAGAGCGGATCTTCAGACAAGCCCGAGATGCCAGAACAGATAGGAAGCGCTACTATGATCTGATGGCCCGAATGAAGAAACAGATGAATGAGTTTCAGGATCAGCTCTTTGAATCAACAAATAGAGCGATTGCTTATGGAAAGGGACAAAATCAAGGGAAGAATCGACGATATCGGGCACTACATCACCATAAAGAGCCTAGCTTGTGAGGATATGTCCTGTACCACCTTCTTTGCTTCAATAATGATTTATGTCCACCAGATCATGGAAGATTTGAAAGATCTGCAAAGGGGCCTTTCACCAAAGCCCGCGGCGAGGCCGAACGACGCCCCCCGGGCGCCAAAATTCAAAACTTTGAGACATTCATAGTTTGAGTCTGTATTTTCCTTGTCTACAGAGTCTACTGTCTGTTGGAGTTTGTATTTCCTTTTTTTTGCATAAAGTCTGTAGTTTGTATCAAGTCTATCAGTTTCCTTTCAAAAATGTTTTGCCTTGTAAAAGAACGTTTGCTAATGAAGATGGAAAAATTCAAAAATGGTGTATTTATTTTTCGCACTTGTGGCCAGAACTATGCACGGTCTGATTCATGCGGGGACATGATACGTAGGCAATCTCTATAAGATTCGACCACCACTAAAAAAAAAGAAAAAGGGGAAAAATGAAAAATAAATAAAGAAGGATAGAATAAAGGAAGCTTAAAAGAAGGGGCACAATTATGAGAGGCCGGAATGACGCACGCAACCGAAGCAAATGCATGATAGAAAATAGTTAATTGCCTAGGTGCATTGCATCCCAACGTGTAATTGCATATGTGTTAAACTCTAAAAACTAACAAGTTTGTTAATTTCCAGAGAATTCAAGCAGTTAGTTTATTTAGAGGATACTCGCACATTATCATTACCAAACCAGATCGAAGGGTCCAATACCAGAAATCATGTCTATCCCAGATGTCGACACTAGTGTTGAGATAGAGGAGTTGGACGTCTATAAAATGAAAGAGGAGATGCTCAAGCTTAAGCAACAGATGGACGAAATGTACCAGGCTTGGTCCAAAGGGCAATCACCGCCAGCTTACCCTGCTAACCCGGCTTTTACCCCACCATTAGCTCAGTCTCAGGATCATCCCGCCACCGATCCAGGTTTTCCCATTTATCAGCACTACCATGGCACTACTTCTCATACGCCACAAGCTCCACCCCCAAAATCAATTCCATACCCTCCTCCGCCAATCACCCCTGTCTTTGTGGCACCTCCACCAGCTGCACTCCATAAATCCCCGAGTGAACCTGTGTTCCAAGCGCAAGACAACAAGTATTATCCCCCGGAGCTTACCTTCAAAGCGCCTGAAGCCTATCCACATGATCCACATTCTGACCTACCAGGGAAAGCAGAAAAACCGGCCAGAAATCCTGAACAGGAAGAGATGTTCAGAAAAATGAAAAGCATAAAACAATTCTTCAGGGATATGAGAGGGTTAGGAGGTCAGGTAAGCGTGGCTTACAAAGATCTGTGTTTATTCCCAAATGTACAACTACCGACAGGGTTCAAAATGCCCAAATTCGACTTGTACAACGGACACGGTGATCTGGTGGCTCATTTGAGAGGTTTTTGCAGTAAGATGAGGGGAGCCGGAGGAAAGGATGTATTGCTAATGGCTTACTTCAGTTAGAGTTTGAGCGGAGCAGCATTGGAGTGGTACACCCGCCAAGACCACGAAAAATGGTACACATGGGATGATCTGGCACAAGCATTCGCTTGTCACTTTCAGTATAATCTTGAGATCATTCCAGACCGACTATCTTTGACTAAACTAGAGAAAAAGCACAGTGAAAGCTTTAGAGAATATGGTTTCCAGTGGAGGGAGCAAGCAGCAAGAGTAGATCCCCCAATGAAAGAGAGCGAGATGGTTGATTACTTTTTGCAGGCTTTCAAGCTGACCTACTTTGGTCATCTGGTGTCCGCAATTGGCAAATCTTTTAATGAGGTTGTAAAAATGGGAGGCATGGTCGAGAAGGGGATTAAGTCAAACAAAATCATGAGTTATTCAGCGATCAAGGCAACCACCCAGGCCATTCAAAGCGACACTGGGGGGTGTGCTCGGGAAAAAGAAGAAAGAAGATATCACGACTGTTGAGTCCGGAGCCTGGTTCGGATCTAGAGGCTCGTCACCCTACTATAGCCAATCACGACCCTACCACCAAAATTACCCCCACACTTCATATAGCCCTCCACAACACTACTACTCGCAACCAGATCCCCATTTTTCCGTCCATCATGCACAAGCCTATACCCAAACCCCGGCACACGCACAATGGCGCGCGCTAGCTCCACAAAATCCATACCCAGCTCCACAAAACACATATCCACCCCCAAGGGCCTACAGAAATCCCCCCGGGATAGGTTTTCGACCAAACCCAACCCTCAAGAATGAGAGGTCACAGAAGCAAAAGACTTTCACTCCACTAGGGGGAATCCTATACCAGTCTTTTCCACAGATTGAGGCAGTTAGGCATGTTGAATCCAATTGAGCCTAAAATGCCAAATCATCCCCCTAGAAATCTTGACCATTCGGTGAGTTGTGAGTACTGTTCAGGGCCCCCAGGGCATGATACAGAGAAATGTTGGAAGCTTAAAACAGCTGTGTAAGAGCTTATCGATACTCATCGGATCGAGGTTCAAGCCCTAGAAGCACCAAATATTAATCAGAATCCACTGCCAGCTAACCATGAGACACACATGATTGAGGTGATACACAAAGAGGGGGAGCCCAGGAAGCCCTCACAGACGACAATGATGATCCGTTCCAGCGAAACCATCTCAAAGGAAAAAGTAACCAGTGGGAAATCAGTGGTCCAGTTGAGAGGGGTAGATGATAAGCCAACTGTGGTAGCCAAGAGAGGGTCGTCGAGCCTTGTTACAGTGAAACCCGAGAAAGCTAAAGTGGTAGTACCAGGGGTTGCAAGTAAACCTGTTGTGGTCGTGAAGGGTGCTCGCACAGAGCCTGTTATTATAAAACCGGTAACTCAGCTTCCAGTGATCAATAGTAAGGCTGTTCCTTGGAATTATGAACGGGTGACGGTGATTTACAAAGGGAAAGAAGTCAAAGGAGAAGTGTGTGAAGCCCAAGGTTTAACTCGTTCAGGAAGGTGTTTTTCTCCCGTAGAGTTAAGAAGGGCCAATCCAGTAGCGACAAAGAATCCAGTTACTGAGGAAGAGGCGGAAGAATTTTTAAAGAAAATGAAGGCCAAGATTACTCCATTATGGAGCAGTTGAGGAAGACACCGACACAGATCTCATTGTTATCCTTGTTGATACATTCAGATGAGCACCGCCGGGTATTGATGAAAATTCTGAATGAAGCCCATGTTCCGGATAAGATCTCTGTGAACCATCTGGAGAAAATAGCAAACAAGATTTTCGAGGTCAACATGGTCACTTTTTCAGACGATGAGTTGCCCGTGGAGGGTATAGAACATAATAGAGCCCTCTATTTTACCATGAAGTGTGATGACTCGGTAGTCACTCGAGTACTGATTGATAATGGGTCCAGTGCCAATATCTGTCCTTTGACCACGTTGAACAAACTGAAGGTCGATGGTGACAAAATTCACAAGAACAACATCTATGTTCAAGGGTTTGATGGATCCACGCCGCCAAAGCAGTGCCTTCTACATTACATCAGATGGTTAAATTCGAGTGGGATAGGCAAGAGATCGTAGTACATGGGGAAGACAATGCAAGCGTCGTAAGTGATGCCATCATACCCTTCATAGAGGCTGACAATGACAAGGGGCCCTGGGTTCACCAGGTCTTTGATACGGTTTCAGTGGACAAAGTTCCCGAGGGTGAAAGCATCCCACTTCCCAAAATAGCAGCTGCAACTATCATGGTAGCCTCGGAGATATTGAAAAACGGGTTTGTGCCAGGCAAAGGTTTAGGGGCTGATCTTCAGGGTATTGTTCAACCGGTTTCTTTGCCCAAAAATCTGGATACCTTTGGGCTGGGGTTCAAGCCTACAGTGGCGGATGTGAGACGTGCCCGCAAATTGAAGAAAAGAGTCTGGGTCCTTCCCAAGCCAATCCCGCGCCTGTCCAGATCTTTTGTCAGGCCGAGCATCAAAAAGCAATTGTTGTCCAAGGTTACAGGGCCATTGATTGGTGCAGATGGAGACTTAAATGAAGGCTTTGAAAGATTATTCACCGAAATCAACATGGTAGAAGTTAGGGAGGGGTCCAGCAAGGCGGATGTGCAGTTTGTGGGGCCAAAGGCAATAAATAACAATTGGATGGCTACTACTTTTCCCATTCGGAGGGAGTCTTGGTAGTTGACTCTGATTTTCCTTCCTTTTTTCTGGATTATTCCAGAGTTGTAGTCCAAATTTCTTTTATTTTTGTTGTGTTCATCAAAGTGTGAAACCTTGTTATCCCGTAATTCAATAAAATAAAAAGTTTCTTCTTCATTCCTTATTTATTTTAATTTTGTTTTCTTCTTTTCTTTTTCTGTACAGTTCTCTTTATACTGGTCTTAATGACATGGCGTGCATAAGGAATCCTCAGCCCAGTCTTAAAAATCAATCTGATTCCGAAATGATAGTTCAAGAAGTAGATTGTGATTACAAATCAGAATATGATGATGAGGATGAAGCCTTCGAAGAAATTAGTAAGGAGTTAATTCACTTCGAAGAAAAACCCAAACCCAATTTTAATGACATAGAAGCCGTCAATTTAGGGGACACAGACAATGTCCGAGAGACTAAAATAAGTGTCCACCTCGAGCCAAAAATCCAGGAGGAGTTAATCAAAGCACTCATTGAGTACAAAGATGTTTTTGCGTGGTCATATGACGACATGCCAGGTTTAAGCACTGATTTAGTGGTCCACAAATTGCCCACTGATCCAGCGTTCCCACCCGTCAAGCAAAAGTTGAGGAAATTCAAAACTGATATGAGTGTGAAGATTAAAGAAGAAGTTACCAAGCAGTTGGATGCAAAGGTTTTCGGGTCACTCGATATCCTGTCTGGTTGGCTAATGTCGTGCCTGTACCGAAGAAGGACGGCAAGATCAGAGTATGCATCGATTACCGCAATCTCAACAAAGCAAGTCCGAAGGATAACTTCCCACTACCCAATATCCACATTTTGATCGATAATTGTGCCAAGCGTGAGATCGGATCTTTTGTGGATTGCTATGCCGGGTATCATCAGATTCTGATGGGTGAAGAAGATGCAGAAAAGACGGCATTCATCACACCCTGGGGAATTATTTCTACCGGGTAATGCCATTTGGTTTGAAGAATGCTGGGGCAACTTATATGAGGGCAATGACTACTGTATTTCATGATATGATACACAAGGAGATTGAGGTATACGTAGATGATGTGATCATAAAATCAAAGCATCAGGCCAACCACGTCGAGGATTTGAGGAAATTCTTCCAGAGGCTTCGCAGGTACAACCTCAAGCTTAACCCCGCCAAGTGTGCATTTGGTGTTCCATCCGGAAAACTGTTAGGATTCATAGTCAGTCGGCGAGGCATCGAGTTGGACCCATCAAAGATCAAAGCCATACAAGAATTGACCCCTCCGAGGAACAAGACTGAAGTGATGAGTCTGTTAGGAAGGCTGAACTACATCAGCAGGTTTATTGCTCAGCTCACGACAACTTGTTAGCCTATTTTCAAGTTGTTGAGGAAGGACGCTGCGATCAAGTGGACTGATGAGTGTCAGGAAGCGTTTGATAAGATAAAAGGTTACTTGACAAACCCATTTGTGCTGGTTCCGCCAGAACTAGGGAGACCTTTGATTCTTTACTTGACTGTCTTGGAAAATTCATTTGGCTGTGTACTGGGGAAGCATGACGCCACCGGCAGAAAAGAACATGCCATCTACTATCTTAGCAAGAAGTTCACAGCTTATGAGGTTAAGTACACTCACTTGGAAAAAACATGTTGCGCCCTAACTTGGGTGGCACAGAAGTTGAAACATTATTTTACATCCTACACTACTTACCTCATTTCACGCTTGGATCCATTGAAGTATATCTTTCAAAAGCCTATGCCGACAGGAAGACTTGCAAAATGGCAGATTTTGCTCACAGAGTTTGACATAATCTATGTGACTCGGACTGCGATGAAAGCCCAAGCATTGGCCGATCATTTGGCCGAGAACCCTGTCGATGAAGAGTATGAGCCACTGAGGACTTATTTTCCTGACGAAGAGGTGATGCATATTTATGAACTAGAACATGCCGAAAAACCAAGTTGGAAACTTTTCTTTGATGGGGCTGCTAACATGGAAGGAGTCAGAATAGGAGCTGTGCTTATTTCTGAAACAGGGCATCACTATCCTGTTACGGCTCAGCTTCATTTTTATTGTACCAACAATATGGCTGAGTACGAAGCATGCATTTTGGGTTTAAGATTAGCTGCAGACATGGATGTCCAGGAAGTCTTGGTCTTGGGAGACTCAGACCTTCTGGTACATCAAATTCAAGGAGAATGGGAAATGCGAGATCTGAAGCTCATACCATACCGACAATGCTTACATGATCTTTGCCAACGGTTTAGATCAGTGGAGTTCATGCATATTCCAAGGGTCTATAATGAGGTCGCCGATGCTTTGGCTACCCTAGCATCAATGCTGCACCATTAGGACAAAGCTTATGTCGATCCTTTGCATATTCAAGTCCGAGATCATCATGCTTATTGTAACATGATTGAAGAAGAACTGGATGGTGAACCATGGTTCCATGATATCAAGGAATACATCAAAATGGGAATATACCAAGTACAAGCCACGGGGGATCAAAAGAGAACAATTCAACGGTTGGCAAGTGGATTTTTCTTGAGTGGAGGAGTTCTTATAAAAGAACACCAGACCTGGGATTGTTAAGATGCATAGATGCTAGACAGGCTATGGCTGTCATGTCCGAAGTACATTCAGGAGTCTGCGGACCACATATGAGCGGATATGTGCCTCGAAGAAAATCGAGCAGGTTATTATTGGCTCACCATGGAGCGAGATTGTATTAGTTTTGTGCACAAATGTCATCAATGCCAGATACACGGAGATTTGATTCATTCTCCACCATCGGAATTGCACACAATGTCAGCGCCATGGCCCTTCGTCGCTTGGGGCATGGATATCATTGGACCAATTGAGCCAGCAGCATCCAACGGGCATAGGTTCATTCTGGTAGCCATTGATTATTTCAACAAATGGGTTGAGGCCAAAACTTTCAAGTCTGTGGCCAAGAAAGCAGTGGTCGATTTTGTTCACTCAAATATCATCTGTCGATTTGGAATCCCAAAGGTGATCCTCACGGATAATGGTGCTAATCTTAACAGCAATTTGATGAAAGAGGTATGTCAACAGTTTAAGATTACACACCGCAATTCCACCCCATATCGTCCCAAGGCGAATGGAACAGTTGAGGTAGCCAACAAAAACATAAAGAAGATACTTCGGAAAATGGTAGAAGGTTCGAGGCAATGGCATGAAAAATTACCATTTGCATTATGGGTTATCGCACCACTGTCCATACTTTAGTATGTGCAACTCCTTATTTGTTGGTATATGGAACTGAAGCCGTAACACCTGCGGAAGTTGAAATCCCGTCCCTTCGGATTGTCGCTGAAGTTGAGATTGATGATGATGAGTGGGTCAAAACTCGTCTGGAGCAGTTGAACTTGATTGATGAAAAAAGATTGGCAGCTATGTGTCATGGCCAGTTATATCAAAAGAGAATGGCAAGCGCATACAACAAAAAGGTGCGTCCCCGGAAGTTTGAAGTGGGTCAGCAAGTGCTGAAACGCATCCTTCCACATCAGGCTGAGGCAAAAGGCAAGTTCGCCCCGAATTGGCAAGGGCCATTCATTGTAACCAGAGTGTTGTCCAATGGTGCTTTATGTTTAACAGATATCGAAGGAAAATACATCGACATGGCTATCAATTCTGACGCAGTTAAGAGATATTATGTATGATTTCTTTTAATTGTAATTGTTGTTTGTTTGCATTTGGTTAGAGAAATCCATCATTTGGTCTTATAATGACGTCTTTCTTGTCCCGTCACATTATCTTCGGCCTATCTTATCCCCATTTACCTTGCACCATGTTGGCGACTGGTAGTTGGCTTTGAAAATCCTTTTTGTAAACAAACTACTATATATAAAAAATCTTTAACCAAAAGAAATGAAAGATGATGACTTCAAAAGATAAAAAGAAAAATCTTCCTAAAGAATTGTTTGAAGAGAAGAAAAGGAAAAGGACTTATCTGAATGGTATAACCGATCTCAATGATCATGCCATGCATTTCGGATTAATCAACCCAGTCTATTATATCAATCAATCTTTCTGATGGCCTTACTTTACATTTCAAAAGGTCTCACAACCCAACTCTTTTGCCGTATCAACATCTTTGTTCTGCTTGATGCCTCGACGGATCATTTCTATCAAGCTTGTCTCGTTTACCCTCTTTTAATTCCTTGTTGCCTTGTAGTGCCCTTCGAGGGGTTTTCACTAATAAGACTCTCTCGTTTCTCTCAACTCTCGTCGCCTTATGGTGCCTGTGAAGGTTTTCACCAATAAGACTCTCTCACTTTATTTCTCTCAACTTTCGTCGCCTTATGGTGCCTGTGAAAGTTTTCACCAATAAGACTCTCTCATTTTATTTCTCTCAATTTCCGTCACCTTATGGTGCCTGTGAAGGTTTTCACCAATAAGACTCTCTTAATTTATTTCTTTTCAGCTAGGGATTGGGGTGTTACTAATAAGATTCTCTCATTTCATTTCTTTTCTGCTGGGGATTCTCTCATTTCATTTCTTTTCTGCTGGGGAACAGAGTGTTACTCCAGACTTTCATTTTCCCGACTTGGCACTTCTCGGATACTGATCGGGAGGTCTTTTGGACATCAATATAGGTTTCTGGTGTATGGCTAAAGAAAAAATTTAAAATAATTTTGATGGGTAAAATATTACAACTCTTGGAATCAACTTTCTTTCCCAAAATTATAGACACAACTTCTGCCCCAGTTTTTCTTGCTTGGGGATTTTTGATTCTTATTACATTATGACCGAGCCGTGAGGCGCCTACGTATCCTTTTTTAGGAATCAGGTCAAACGTAGTTCCCAATTCCTTTGTTTTTCTTGTGACTTTTCTTTTGTCTTTATTATCATTATTTTTCTTTTCTCCCTTTTTTTCATTTTCATTACTGATTCCAAAAGAAGGGTATGAAAGAATAAATAAGGCTCAAAAGGGGAAGCAAAGGTTGAATTGTTTGGATGGAAGAACAAATTGCCTCCGTCATTTCATTCTCCGATCGTGGAAAGTATGGAGTTAAAGTGGAAAACAATGGTTGAGAAGTGGGTGAATACAGAAGCATCAAGAAAGTCGAAAGTTATCAGCCAGGTTTCAAGATGGTCGAACAACGCAGAGCATGGGAAAAAGAAAAAGGGAAAACCATCCCCAGCAGGAACGTCCCCCACGTTTTAAACTAACAAATTTTCTTTGATTTGAAGCAGGGACAGGAAATGTTATTGATGACGGAAAGATGTGCCACAAGAAAGATTGTCAAACTGGGGCAGAAAATTTTCTTTCATTTCGAAAATTTTCTGGAAGTCTAACACAAGTTTGGTGAAAAGCGGTATCCCCAGTAGTTTTTGGGAGAAGGCAAAACAAGTTTTAAAGAAAGCAATGTCAGGGGGGAAGATAACACAAGTCTTAAGGGAAGTAGTTTCAGAGGAAGGAAAATACCAGCTTTAAGCGAAGTAGTCTTTGAAGGAGGAGAATAACATATTTTTGAATGAAACACCGGCGTTATCCCCAGCAGTTTTCAGAGAAATGAAACACCAGTTTTGAGGGACGCAGTTCTGAAAGAAGATGATTCAAGTTAGAAGGAAAATGGTTCAGGAGGCAGGAAGGAACAACGGCAATAGAACACATTTTAAGAAGTAGTTGAAGTCAGGAGCCCGCCTGGAGAATGGAGGTGTTATATTTAAAAAAAAAGTAGTCGAAGTCAGGAGACCGCCTGGAGAATGGAGGTGTTATATTTTTAAGTTGTGTTGGAAATCAGGAGCCCGCCTGGAGAATGGAGGTTGTTATCATTTCAAGTTGTAGACGAAGTCAGGAGCCCGCCTGGAGAATGGAGGTATTATATTTTTAAGAAGTAGTTGAAGTCAGGAGCCCGCCTGGAGAATGAAGGTATTATAAGAAGTAGTTGAAGTCAGGAGCCCGCCTGGAGAATGGAGGTGTTATATTTTTAAGTCGTAGTAGAAGTCAGGAGCCCACCTGGAGAACAGAGGTGTTGCATTGTAAGAAGTTGTTGAAGTCAGGAGCCCGCTTGGAGAATGGAGGTGTTATATTTTTAAGTTGTGTTGGAAGTCAGGAGCTCGCCTGGAGAATGGAGGTTGTTATCATTTCAAGTTGTAGACGAAGTCATGAGCCCGCCTGGAGAATGGAGGTATTATCTTTTTAAGTCATAATAGAAGTCAGGAGCCCGCCTGGAGAATGGAGGTATTATATTTTTAAGTTGTTGATGAAGTCAGTAGCCCGCCTGGAGAATGGAAGTGTTATATTTTAAGAAGTTGTCGAAGTCAGGAGCCCGCCTGGAGAGTGGAGGTGTTATATTTTTAAGAAGTTGTTGAAGTCAGGAGCCCGCGTGGATAATGGAGGCATTATCTTTTTAAGTCATAATAGAAGTTAGGAGCCCGCCTGGAGAATGGAGGAGTTATATTTTTAAGAAGTTGTTGAAGTCAGGAGCCCGCCTGGAGAATGGAGGTGTTATATTTTATTGAAGTCGGGAGCCCGCATGGAGAATGGAGGTGTTATATTTTATTGAAGTCAGGAGCCCACCTGGAGAATGGAGGTATTATCTTGTTAAGTCATAGCAGAAGTCAGGAGCCCGCCCGGAGAGCGGAGGGTTGCAACAAAGATCCCCAGCATAAATTAAAGTTCAGAAGTCAGAAGGAAGGCAACACTAGTCAGAAGAAGGCAGTTCAAGCTTCGAAGGAAAAATAATGCGAAGCTCACAAAAAGGAAATAAGCAGTTCAAGTTCGGCAATCAAGAGAGAATACAAGTCAAGTCAGAAGTAAAGAAACATCGGAGGAAACACAAGGCAACAAGACAGTGAGGCAACAAGGCAACAACAGTCACATGACCAAGTTTGAGAATAAATCTTTGTAATTCATAGACTATAGTTTAGTTTAACTTCTTGTTATCTTTTAGCATGGTGTAATAAGGAAGTCAGTAAGTAGCGACAGCAGCAACAACAACAGTACCAGTAAATCCACAGCTTCATGGTAGTCCCAGCTACCGAAACTTCTCGAACTACATTGACCTAATTCCCTTTTAGCCAGGGATATGTAGGAAACCTTCGAAGCAGAGGTTCGGTCAAATCTTTCAAAAATGCTTCACACGGAGTAGCCAAACGGGCAAAAATCGCTCGTATCCCCTCACTTTATCTTTGCACGAAAACTCTTCGTGTTTCCGGACAAAGATGGGCAGCTGTGAGCACGTGATTTTTGCCTCATACGAATTACTCCAAAAGAATCCCCAAAATTAGGTGTTTTCTTTAATTATGTGTTATTTTTCAGAAGTTATTATGTGATTTTCCTGATTGTTTGCATATATTTGTGTGCATGTTTAATTTTATTAATGCATTGAAAATACAAAAATATAGCATTTGCATTTAAGATTTGATTTTTATATTTTTGAATTAATTAATAATTAGGTGTTTCACAAAATAAAAATTCAAAAAATAATAAGATGTTTGGTAATTTTGTCAAATTGTTGTGATTTGGCATTTTTATTATTTGTAATAATTATTAGTTGGAGTAAATTAATATTTTTAAGTTAATTCGGGTTTTATGATTTAATTAGGATTTTAGTTTTAATTGTTGAAAAGGAAAGGAAAAGAAAATTGAAAAGGAAAAGAGAATAAGAAGAGGAAATCTGGTTGGGCCAATTTGGCCAAGCCCAAGACCAAAACCCAGTTCTTACCCAAGAAAATCAGCCCAATACCTGCCCCAATCCAGTCCGTCTCAGAGACAAACCAAACAACGTCGTTTGGTAATACTCAATCTGGGCCGTTGATCTCAGCTGATCAACGGTCCAGATCAACTCCTCTGTCACCCGACCCATTCCCATCGAGAACTGATCCGGTCTCAAGGGTAAACAAAGCGACGTCGTTTCCGTTTATGAATGGATCCAAGCCATTGATCTCATCAGATCGAACGGCCTGGATTCATCCCGCGCTTTCATATATATATATACTTCAAACCATACCCCCCCAAACCAAACCCCACCCTCCCTCGTCTCTAACAGCTCAGAGACGAGCTCGTCTCTCACCACCTAACTTCGCCGCCCTCCGCCCGCCGGAAATCGCCCACGGTGGCGGACGGTGGCCAAACGACCCCAGCTTCACACCATAGAGCCTCCTCACCCTCCTCTTTCCGAATCCCCACTCCATCGCCTTTGAATCATCCCCGAGTTCTTCGAATCTTAGATCGAAGAACTAACCCCTAACCCTAGTTCACCCAAATGCCTCCAGCTTCACACCACAGCTCCGCCCTGACCTCTTCTCTCCAAATCCACCCTTCCCTTCCTTCGAATCTAGTCCCAGTCACTCGAATATCGATTTTGAGCGAAGAACCCTAGCGCCGCCACAAGATCCCCTAGTGGCGGCGCCAAACCTAAGCCGTCCCCAAACCTACACCCATTGGACACTAGACCCCCCTCGTCCCAAATCCCATGTTAGTCTTGCTCAAATTAAGCCGGAATTGGACAAATCCTAAATCAACTTAACGAGCCCTAGAAGAACAAAACCTAGGAATCGATCCAAAAGAAAATTGAGGTCGTGGCCGATCTTAGTCGTGTGTTCTCAGTCGAGAACACTCGATTAAGGTTCGTTTTGGCTTCAACATTTCAAGACGAAGTGTCAATGAGAATGGAGTTCATTTGGTTTCTGATTTTGAGGTATTTCTCCTCTTTTCCTTTTTCCTTTTTGATTGTTGTTTGTGTTTGCCTAATTAGGTTTCAGTGCTGTGATTGTCAATTACTTCTTCCCCCTCTTTCGGACCTTTTTCCGGTCCAAATTTTCATCACTGTATTAATTGGATTTGGTTGAAATCGCTCGAACCCCTGTCTGTTTGTTTTCCCTCTGGATTAGTTTCTTCTTTACATTGTTGAGTATCTCGGTTTAGGCAAGTTCAGTGAGTGATTGTATAAAACTGGGATCGTTTGATATTACTGTTGGTTCAAATTGTCTTATTATGTTATGTTTGATTCTTTCCTCTCCGTTGCCAATCAGTTGGTTGTATATGAATTTGTGATATTACAATATTTCATTCATTTTTGTCTAGGTTTGGTTTAGAATTGTGAATGCAGTCAGTTATTCCCATATACATGTGCATCTTAGCAATTTAATATCAGTTTGCTATTTGATCTAATCTGTGTAGTTTGAGTTGCTGTTTGATTTTGAGTAAGGGAATTGGTTATAGCTGATGAGGTACAAGGGATTGGACTAGGATAGTAAATCACAGTAGTTTCAGGGGTAATTTGGAAATTGAAAACTTAAAGAAATGGGTAAGTTGAATGTTCTGTTAGTAAAGCACTTAATTAACATTAAACTAATGCATTTGTTTAGTGTTAATGGGGAACAAAACATAATGGTATGGAAGGCTTAAAAGGGATTTATTAAAATATGTTGCCCATACCTGCTTGAACTTTAAATAAAGAAAAGGGTTAATGGGGGCAAAACATACTCTAGTGGAGTGCTAAAGGTATCATGGGCAGAATTAGTTTAAGAATTCTGCCTGAGTGCTCTTGAGAGCTGGCAAGGTCAGTGTTTGGGTATAAGTGGGGGGATTTTCGACAGAGTTGGGGATCCTTTTTTAGTCTGGTCTTGGTTTTTCTTTTGGGGAGGCCTTAGAAAAAAAAGGAAGGAAATCTGAAAAAGTTTTGAGAGTTCTTTTGAAAGGCAGTCAGTTTTGGAACTAATTTCGAAAGCTTAAAGTCAGTCTCTGAGAGTTTAAAAGATCAGTTTTTGTAGTAGAATCTGGGCTTGACTCAAGCTCGGTTGAGTTTGTTTGTGGTTGTCTGGAATGTCAAATTGCTGATGTGAACTGCTGTTGTATTGCTGCTCGTATTACTGCTGTTGCTGATATTTCTTCTGCTTTATTTCTATTCCAATTCCAGGTACACCGCTTGACTTCAATAATTGTGAAGCTGAAATGTAAAAGATGAACTTGTAATTGAAGCCAGAAGATTTTAATTTAATTCAGTTTCTGATTTGCATATTTGAACGTTTTGTTCGTTAAGGATGTTTAGACTCATGTTTATAGTCGTGTTGGCTGAACTGAACTGGGCTATGCAATAACTGGATTATAGACTATTATAGCTTAGTTTTCTTGAATTGGTTTTTCCCAGTAAATCACCAATTGTTGTTAATTCCTTGTTAGCTGATTCTTGCCCCTGGGGTGTACTGGTTGAGCCAAATTCATGGTAGAGAGTAGTTCATGAATAGTCATAGTTAATTTCATGTTAAAGACCTTTGTGAATCCGTTTAGCGTAGTATAAGATAAAACCTAGAGTAGATGTTTTGTTTCATTCTCGACAAGTAATTTAAATATGACCAGGCTGTATAGGGATTGTAGTAGACTGCCAAAATTTCCCTGGATGGTTTACTACGGCTGTATTGTGTGACTTGATTTCAGTAGTTCTTTTAGAACCTTAGTTAAAAGGCCTACCTTGAATGTTTAATTTCAGTAGTTATAAAATAGGCTTGAATGGTTTTTAGTCTCAATGTGTCCTTCAACAGCTCTATTAGGAAATCGTGAATCATTAAAGTGGTTAGTGTTAGTTTTTTTTATGACAGTTCTCAAGCATTGATTCGTTTCAATAATTGTAAAAACAAGTTCAAATAGCTCCGGATTTCATATAGTTCACTTCCATATCCCAATAGTTTAAAATGCCAAGTTAATCGAGTACTAGTTCAGTACTAATAATGTAAATAAAGTACTGTTTGGGTCTGGGCCATCAGATGATTCGTTTGTAGCTGATTGGGCTGCCCCGATTCGTGTTGCGATGTTCCCGTCCAGGCTCAAACACCGGGTTCGTTGGGCTGCAAACGTCCTGTAGGCCTAATATCGGAGGCAACCTTCCTCATAGTAAGGTTGTCGACGTGTTAATTAATTAGGGCCTTTTCTTTATTTTTTAGAGACAAAATAAAAATAGCAAATCATAGTCGCTTTTAGGTTTTGCCTTTTAAATAATAAATGAGACGAGCCTCGCCAAACAAAAATACATAAATTGCGGGGCCCTTAATAAATGGTTAAAAATGAAACATTTAGAATTCGGGGTGGGCCGTTTAGTGAATTTCATGGCCCTCCCCAAAGATAACAACGCGCTAGTCATTTTAGACGCGCTTTAAATAATTTACTTTCTTAAACTCGGGTGCACATTTATGTGACCCAAATCCAAATCTCAACGGAGTCGAAATGTGTCAATAACCACGGGTGCATTGATGTGACGTGGTTCGAGATGTGTTTTCACGACGTTGCAATTCTCGTTAAAAATAATAATAATAAAAGCGGTAAAAAGTTAAAATTTGCACATAGGTTCAACATGTATTAAAATCAGATAAATAAGCCGAATATGACATTTGAGCGACCGTGCTAGAACCACGGAACTCGGGAAACACCTTCTCCCGGGTTAACAGAATTCCTTATCCGGATTTCTTATTCGCGGATTGTAATACAGAGTCAATCTATTCCTCGATTCGGGATTCAACTGGTGACTTGGACACCATAAATATCCCAAGTGGCGACTCTAAATTAAATAATAAATCCCGTTTCGATTGTCCTTTAATTGGAAAAACTCCCTTACGCCCTTGCGGGCGCAGGTAAAAAAGGAGGTGTGACAACTTGTAACGTGGTTATCAAATGAGAAAGGTCTTAGGCTCAAATGGGTTGACTAAGGATAGCAACATTGGTGGGACATGAAAAATTTCAAGCGGATCAAGGAGAGCCTACAATCACTTCTCAAGCCAAGTAAAACTTAGAATTTCTCCTAGAAACATATTCAGGACAAGTTTTAGATCATTCGCACAGGTACTTGGACTTGCAACAAAACATCTCACCTCTCACACAGCTGGATTGTTAAAGAGGATAGAGTCGAGGGGCCACAACAACCATATTCAAGATTAAAAATCACTAATGGTTCGACTAAACCACTCGATGATTGCTTAAGTCAACACAAGAGTCAAAAGGTCACTAACTAGAGCTATTTCTTTCCAAGAACTTGTTTTTATTATAAGCACATAGTTAAGTGTGTTGGTACCAAGTGAAACATGCTTGACTCTTCTAGTTTTACTCAATTGTGCCCTCTTATTTATTGTTACTACTATTTTTACCTAAACATAAAAAATTGACTCAATCCCTTAAGAAAGTTATCACGCCATCCATCGTTGGGAATAGCAACCCGGTTCACACAAAAACCACCTTTAGAAAGAACCAGGGCATTAAGAAAATCAAAGACTTATTGATCACTTAAACATGAAAAGAAGCTACTAAATTGAAAAGATGCTATTAAAGTAAATAAAAAGCTAATAAACTAAACATTGACTACTAAGAACACAAAATAAAGAAGCTATAGAATAAACTACTGAAATCATAAATGCATATACAAGATGAGAGAGGAAGAATAAAATATATACATCAATAGAGAGAGAGAAGAATAGAGAAGAATATGTACATCAATAAAAAGGAAAAGAAAATGTTATCAAGTTATTACTGGCCAAATGTCAAATGTCATCAGATCAAATAAACTCCACCCCCCAAATACGAATAAGCATTGTCCCCGATGCTTAACAAAATAAAAACAAGGAAGGGAAAGAGTAGAGAGGACTCTCTATGTGGTCTTAGAAACCTCTATGTCCATAGCAACGTCACGCCCTCGGGCTCCTCCAACTGGATCTTATCATCCTCTGCTCGGGGAATATTCGGGTTGGCAAACATCTCTCGTACCGACTCAGCAGTATGGGCAGCGAGGTCTGGCTCCTCAGACTGGCCAGCTGGTGCCGCTGATGCTGATGGTGCTGCTGGGTATACTAGTACTAGTGGAGTTGTCTCCATCAGCAAGTCAAGTGGAAGATCCCCAGCGGCTGCTATCTTGGTCACCTCCCGTCTCAACTTGTCAACTAATTTCTTTGAAGCCTGGGATTTCCTCATCTTCTTCACCTGCTTCCCAAGCTCCTCAATTGCCGTCCCATGTGCCACTAAGGTATCTGGGGAGCTGGGGTAGATGTCTAGGCTGTAACAACATTGGATAAGTCAGACATCTTTGCAGTAGATATCTGCATCCAGTTGTTGAGACTCGCCAGTGTTTGGGAGACTCGCAGCGCCATAAGTGGATAAGTAGAAGATGAAGGAACTGATGCTGATGGCCCTGAAGATGGAGGTGGAGGTATGACAGTTGTACTTCTAGAAGGCCCAGCTGTAGTGGTAGGCATGTCAGCTGAAGTTGTAACTACAACCGAAGGCTAATTAGTCTGGCCCACGGTAGTAGTTGGCTGACCCTTGTTCTTTAGGTTCCTCGGGTCCTTCAAAGAATACCATGAGAAAGGCTGCTTCACCCCAACCTTTATATCCAAACCCTTTGACTCCACTCCCGCATCTGTAAGTACTCCATGATAGTGTTTGGATACGGGTAGGAGCTCTCACCCCGCCTATATGCCAGAGATATATTGGCCGACATAATGGCACCCATATTGATTGGGTACCTGGCCATGATGGAGGCAACTAGGACTGCCCGTGGGACTGGGAGATTGTTTTCATTCCGGCTTGGATCTATTCGGCTGCACATAAATGTTTGACAACCCTTAGCTTCAAAGTTGAGGGTGTTCCGCAGAATGAGGACCCCTACTGTGATCCATGGTGGTGGAGGTCCTGGGGCTGCCAAAATCTCCACTAGCCAAGGGCGAGCTGCATCACCCATTTGAATCTTCCCCAAGTATTGTGTCGACTCCACATCCTCGAGCCCCAAATTTGGGTTCAGTGAGTTCTAATCAAATAAAACTTTTAGGTTCCTCACTTTAGTCACCTTAGTCCCCTTCTTGATATGCGCCACATTGGCGTAGAATCCCCGGACTAAGTGCTCCCTGGCGTCTATCACAGCTTGAGTGAAGCATGTCCACCCTTTTCTCTCCCAAAACCATCTTGCCACATTAGAGTTGTATCTATCCAAATCCTTTAAAACAAACTGACGCTCAAGTGTGAGCGATCTCTGAGGCCACCACTCTCGGAACCTATTGAAAGTAGTCAGGATCACAAATCTATCTTCCCAAACCTCCTTCTTCTTTGACCTCTCAAGCCGGCAACTCGGGTATCTCCCCCTCGACCGTCATCTAGAACATCATCATCATCTACTATAACTGGTGCGGCGGGGTCATGAGTAGATGATGGCTCTGAACCCTCAGAAGAGCTAGCTGAGGAGGAAGGCTCATCTCTAAGTTGGAACCTCCCCGGAAGCTGCCTTGGCTGAGACTGTACATCAGGCTGTTCTTGTATTGAATTGCCTTCTAATGCATCCCTATACGAGACATATGAGCTGGACTCAGTAGGTACTGGAGCTCTCCTAGCTATTGGCTTTTTGTTTATAATTTTTTGTGCAGAGAATGGTAGGGTAACCCTGTCTCGGCCTCGGGAGGGTTCACCCCTCCCTTTGGATGTATCACCTCTTCCACGAGATTTAACAATTATCTGCAATACATAGCAATAGGAATCAGTTAGAGTTCAAGTTCAAAGTATCAGATAGTTACAGACAGTTGCAGATGAAAACCAGATGCAGAGTACAGAAGTGCGGTCCGCACATTTTTAGTGCGGCGCAGATGGGAATGTGCAGACCGCACAATTTTGAAGTACGACCACAGTGGTCTTAAAAATGCAACTCTCTGATAATAGAGAATGGGTCGATCTGCGGCCACACACACTTTTATGCGGCCGCGGTTCAATTTTTGCGGACCGCACAATTTTTAGTGCGGTCTGTACAATCAATGCACAACAATTGGCATAGCCTAATGATCTGCGGACTGCACAATTTCTTGTGCGGCCGTACAATTCAAAAACACACAGCAGTTAACTTAGAGCTTTTTCATTCTAGCACAAATTTTACATGGTATTGGCAATTTAGTCATGATACCTAGTTTACCCATCCCCAATTAGCAAATAGGAAGTTACACATACAATTTTAAGCACACATGATAATAAATTTGACATTAGGCCTCAAAATAACCAAACTAACTATGAACAAAAATTAAGAAAATTGAAAACTCCAAAGATGGATTGAACATACCAGTAATATAGTGATGCAAGAAAAAATCAAAGAGGATGAAATAAGTGTAAGATGTTTGAAACAATTGAGTGCACTATGCTTGCCTTAGTGTCAAATGTTCAGAGAGCGTAAAGTTTGAACAGTGGTGAGAATGAACTATTTATAGGTGGCCGGTTAGGGCAAGGATTCACGAGCTGAGTGCAGCCGCACAATTTTGTGTGCGGTTCGCACTCCTTACCTGTTACCACTTTTACCCATTGTCGATCTGTGGTCCGCACATTAGTGGGTGCTGCCGCAGAATTTGGTGCGGACTGCACATTTCCTTGTGCGGCCGCATTTTGGCCATTTCTCTGACAAGCAAACTTCAAAGAGTGTGCACTTTTGGCTTTTCAGTTGTCCGACCGCGGATCTCTTTCTGCCGTGGCACTCAAATTTGTGCGGTCCGCATAATTTTCATACTCAGCCAATTTTTTCTTGAACATACTCCCTGCAAAGAACACTCATTCCTGCACACACTTCAAAACTAGTTAGCACAAAACAAGACCTATCTAAAAAAAAAGACACATGGGTTGCCTCCCAAGAAGTGCCTGATTTAACGTCACGACACGATGTAGATTACCATCAGCACTTGAAATGTATCATGCTGTCGCGCCCCTTTTTCTCGCAAAATCGGGTTTCGACACGTGACAACTCTTTTAAAGGAAGGGTTAAAAGAGAAGAGTTGCTACCTAACGATTTTTAAGGTGCGTTAGGGCACCTAGTTGCAAATGACTCAAGTTCAATTAGTTTGTGTCATCAAAGATCGGGTAAGGGCTCGAAGTTACCTCGAAGAGAAGGTGTTAGGCAATCTTCAAGTTCCACAACTGTGGGTCCCGACCGAACTTGAATTTTATAGATTAGTCAAATAAATAAAGAGAGAGAGCACAAAGTTTGGGAATTTTATTATTATAAAAGATTTTTGAGCAAATGAATACACACACACACACACTTGATTTTAACCAAAAATAAAAGAATACACACACTTGATAAGGTAAAAGGGAAATAAGCTGCGGGGGGGGGGGGGGTCTTATGTTTTTCAGATTAAAGGATCACCCGTGCAACATAAATAATACTTTGTAACTCCCTCTAAATGAGGTGTTACTCATATTATTCATCGGGAACAGACTATCATCTCCTGCTGCCCGGTTACTATCTTTATGTTGTTACCTAAAGCGCACTAGTTCAATTATAAGTCGTACCATATGCGTGCACTACCCGTCCCATGCCTATTGTCCAGGAGGCGTTGGACCTCATTTTGGGCGGTTCTAGACTTTACTTAGGCTGCTCAAAAATGTCAAAAATTAGGCGACATACAGAAACACATTGGACTTCACATATCATGCAATCAAAGGCTTAAATTAACCTCCATAATTAAACAACAAATGCACTCGAAAAATAGATTTTCAGGTTAGGCAATTCAAAATTAAGGAGTTTAATTTCCTTTAGACATAATTTCTAGGTGACCTTGGATTCAAACACGCATATATAACGTTACTGCCTTTAGTGGTTTAGACGAGGAGGCAGTAGATCATTTGCTGTTAACGGTGGTTTTAGATACCTGTTTTAGAAAAGTGACATTGTCCAATAGGCATGATATCTAATAGTAGCATAGTTAAACAAATGAAGATAATTCTAGAAATCCAGCCTTGACAAGGGGATAATATTAAGTGAGTGACAGTCCTATAGGCAGGATTTCTAGCAATTGACAATTGAATTTTGATTTTTAGAACCATTACCTCTATAAACATGTTATCTAGACGGAGCAGTAAATGATTGGTTAATTAAGGTCCTATAGACATGATTTCTAGGTGAAAATTAATGGGACATAAACTAGGGAGATCCTATAGGCATGGTATTTATTGGATATGATGCAGTTAAGTAGTTAAATTCCTATAGGTATGATATCTATTGAGCACGATGCAGATTAAAGGGCTGTTATTAGCATTTATTCCCTATAGGCATGCTATCTAGCGATACATAACAGTAGACACAAGAATAGATAAATCACTTATGCTTTGATAGGATACTAGTTACGTGAGTATGTGTGATTCCTCTAATGACATGATCTGTAATAGTGCACAAAGAGCCTTAAATGATACATACATTAGGTCGGATAGCAAATAGATCACATAAATCCTATAGACATGTTTTCTACCTCTTTTCATGCAAGTATTAGGATATACCCATTTCTCAATTTCACTAATACCCCAATTATTTATTACAGAATTATTACAGGCCCAATAATGAATGTAATTACAAAAGTGGTACAAGCAATAAAAGTAGGCCCAAGACAGGCCCAAAGAGATAGCCAGGCCTTCAACTAAACTCTTTTCTCCACTAATTAGCACACCCGGATCTCAATAGGGATTATATCCATCAACATAGACCAAAAACCATAGAAGAACTCAAACCAAACCAAACAATCATGGATTGATCATATGATCCAAATATTGAATCACTTAAACAAGTCAATTTGCACACTCAGTAGACAGAAAGAAGGACATAACTGAATGTTAGAGATAACTGAGATCTTAATAGTAAAGAAAATAGCCAAAGAACCTCAAGCCCTAGTGTGTCATAGTTCACAAGGGTCTCAAATGGACCCGGAGCAGTGCTCACACTAGGGAGGTTAATAGAGAAAGCCTTAGTGGCCTTGGCTTTCAGCCGTCCAAGAGTTATAGGTTCATGGTAGTATAGGTAACCAAAGATAGTGAGAGAATAGTGGTCAAATAGTAGGGTTTGAAGAGGCGCCTTTGCATTTCAGAAACAAATATTGCAGAGGTGATTACACAATGAACATAACAAAGAGGATAAACAAAACTCAAAAGATAGGTTGTTATCACAAATTCACACTTAGCATATTGGGGTAGAGAACATTTTGTAGGAAGCAGGGAGATTACGACTTCTAGGGTTACAAGACTATATACAAAGGTGCACTATGCCAAATGAGATAAAAAGAGTACTAACATAATAGGTTCAAAGCCTAAGGGTCAAATTATGCTGAACACCAGAAGTTAAACAGAACAACTCGCATCAATAAGGCAAAATAGTGTCAAACATTATAGGGAAACACAAGTTAAGAAGCTGTTCTAAAAGGTCCCAACTAATTGCTAGGGAGTACAAAATTAGACAAACTAAAGACATACTGAGAGATAAAAATAATCATAGGAGCAAATAATATCTAGAGGGAAGGTATGTTAATAGGACACATTATAGATACAAGTCAATCACTATAGAGACCCAGGACAAAGCAGGAAACAAACTGATGCCATATAACCAATGTAAACATTCAAAGTACCAATCATATTGGGCTAAACGAACTTCAAATAGTCGAAGCTGTTCGAATTAAGCATAAACACATCTTAGAACTGGCTATTTAGGCATAAGCAAGTGCCAACAAGGTTGCATATAGAGATAGTCTAGAAACACATTAGGTTATGAAATTTTAGAGGTGTGAATATGCAAATCATTAACACAGGAGAATAAATATTGCAAAGGCTAAAGAACTCACCAGTTACTGATTGACAAATAGATAAATAAGAAAGAACAGAATCCACAACACTCTGGATGTCAACGAAGAGTAGTATAACCCAGGACCTTAGTGCGTCAAAGTTCCCAAGGGCTTTAGAGGAACCCAGGGCAGTGCTCGCACCAAGGAAGGTCGAAAATAGAATTTTGGTGGCCTTGACTTTCAGCCGGCCAAGAGCCAAAGTGTAGAACAAGAGAATAAGAGAATAACAGAGTGAAAACCTTTAGTTTTTTTAGTGAAACTTAACGATTAAAGTCTATCCCAAAAGAGAATGGGGGAGGGGTTTATATAGTATAGAAATCGAACAAGTAAACATGGAAAATAAGTTATTCAAACACAAATAAGGAAGATATATTAGAATCAATTAGAATCGATTTTTAAGGCATAAACAAATGAGTTCAGTAAATCAACAGGGAATAACAATTATTACGCAAATAATACTAAAAAAATAAAGGAATACAGAAGATTAAAGAGAGGATAAAGAAAATATCATACCAAAAATTATTTAGAGTCAGATTTAGGGCAAAATAAAGTAGAAAATAGGGAAACATGGCAGATTAAACAAAAATACAGAAAAGAATAGTCAAACACGGAAAAGGAAAAGTATCAGTAAGAAATAAGGGAAAATCTCAAATCCTAGTTGAATCGGACCACAAATGCAAGGACTGTTGAATATAACATGTATAGAGATGAAAGATCGCCCAGATCTTCATAGAATCAAAGTAAATCGGTCTGTTCTTAAGAAGTAGCTCTTGCCAAAAATAGGAAAAGCATTAAGTGATGCCATAAACATATGTATAATGATAGAGTACCGCGAAATAGGTAAGTAGCTAGATCATGGATTGATTCCATGTTTGAGCCGGAATAGGAGAAGGTTAGAGGTTACGACGACTAGTATTTGACAGAAATGAAGAGAGGTGAGAGGGTAACGAAGGTGGCTGGTAAAGTGGCAAATGAGTTAGGGTTTTGGGTAAAG
The DNA here is from genome assembly GCF_000393655.2 of Nicotiana sylvestris. Classification (NCBI taxonomy): domain Eukaryota; kingdom Viridiplantae; phylum Streptophyta; class Magnoliopsida; order Solanales; family Solanaceae; genus Nicotiana; species Nicotiana sylvestris. Next base: position 141,749,052 of record NC_091061.1, read on the forward strand.
GAGGATAATTAAAAGGGGTTGGATTATTGTGGGCCGTTGATCACTCGAGATCAACGGCCAGGATAGCGAGAGATAGGTAGGGCAGGTTAATTAAATGAGTATGGGTAGTGGTTGGTGTTGGACTTGGGGTAATTGGGCTGAGGTCTGGGTAGTTTTAGGTCCGAAAATAGGTAAGAAATTAGGCTATTATTTAAATACCCCAAAATTTATCAAAATAATTTAGAAAAAATGCTTAATAAATAAATAAAAATATTATTTATGCACTGAAATACTTAAAATAATAACTTTGTATTATAAAAATACAAATTTGCTAATAATATAGAAGAAAGAGCCTTTATGTATGAATATAGGCCATTGTTGTAAAATTAGATAAATAACTTTAAAATGCTAATGTAATTATAGAAATAGAATAAAAAATATTTGAAACATATATTATAGGTGAAAAATAATTATTTTAGGCAACTAAGTCATCACAAAATTAATTAAAGGATAATTACTAGATATTTAAATATAAGAAAATTAATTTTAAAGCTCTAAAAATTATGGAAAATGCTTGCATAAATTTGGTAAATTAAATAATGATGCAAAATTGATGTTTTGAAAGTATATATACTATTTGAAAAAATATGAGGGAAAAATTGGGTATCAACAACTGCCCCTCTTTACCAGGAAATGATGGAAGAGTTGTCCGGTAAAGAAAATGATGACCAATTTTGGCCGAATAGAATGAGGGATGATGCGATTTTAAAAATGGGGGCCGAGACCTGGTTCCTGAGTTTCCTACATATCCCTGTGTTACGGGAATCAGGCCGTGTCTAGTTCTGGATCCAACGGTGAACGAAACTGATGGAGTTGTTGTACGAGTGGTCGTATGTTTCGGAAAATGTTCTTTTGGGAGGATAGTATCGGATAGATTTATGTTAAGTCATGAATGTGAATTTGAGATGTTATGGATGTATCACAGAGCAAATATCTGAACAGTCATGGAGTAAAAGGTGAGTAATTACTAATGGTAGGTTATGTTTGAAACAACTGCAGGATGTTAATGTTATGAACGGAAACTGGAGCAAAGATTGCTCCCGTTTGAAGAATGGTTGCTTCTTGGATTACCTGCAAAAATTAAAACACGATGCATGCAAATATATATGGATTATCGCAAGAATTTAAACATAATGCAAATTCCCTTTGGACCATGAAGATTGTCTTTGGACAGTGAGGATGATGTCCTTAGACCATGACGTCCTGGGCCATGAATCGTGAGATAAGGGATTTGCAGGCCATGAAATGATGTCCTCGGGCCATGAGGATGGTGCCTTTGGACTATGACGCCTTTGAATAATGATGTGCACTTTTGAGAAATCCTCAGACCATGGAATGATGTCTTTCGGCTATGAAGATGATGCCTTCAGACTATAATGCCTTTGGACAAAATAGCGATGTTTCAGCTCATGAAATACAAAGATATGATATTTGGTCATTTGCGAAATAAAACAAGACAAGGCTTAGGCTTGCATAAGATGAGGGCAGCGCTTAGCCCTGGGTGAATAGAGGATAGTGCTAAGTCTTAAATATCGTAATGGAGATAGCATTTGGTCTGATGTGGGAAGAGGCAGTGCTTAACCTTATGCAATTAGGGAGGAAATGCTTAGCCTCATGAAAAGAGGAGACAATGCTTAGTCTCATGGAAATGAAGGTAGTGATTAGCCTTATGCTATTAGGGAGGTAATGCTTAGCCTCATGCAAAAGAGGAGACAATGCTTAGTCTCACGTGGGGAAAGGTAGTGCTTAGCCTTATGCAATTTGGGAGGCAATGCTTAGCCTCATGCAGGAAAAGGAGACAGTGCTTAGTTTCATGCAAAGAAAGGCAATGCCTAGTCTTATGTAATCAGGGAGGCAATGCTTAACCTTATGCAATTAGGGAGGCAGGGTTTAGCCTCATGCAAATAGGAGACAATTCCTAGTCTCATGCAAAGAAAGGCAGTGCTTAGCCTTATGCAATCAGGGAGGCAATACTTAGTCTCATGCAGGGAAAAGCAATGTTTAGCCTTATGCAATCATGGAGGCAATGCTTAGCCTCATGCAAGGAGGAGATAGTGCTTATTCTCGATGCAAGAAAAGGCAGTGCTTAGCCTTATGCAATTGGAGAGGCAATGTTTAGCCTCATGGAAGGTGGAGACAAAGCTTTATCTCGATGCAAGGAAAGGTAGTGCTTAGCCTTATGCAACTAGGGATGCAATGCTTAGCCTCGTGCAAGGGATAAAGACAAATGGAGAAGTAAAGTATTTCTTAGCTGAAGATGTTTGTGCTGGATAAACTTTCGTCTTGAAGGCGGTGTCTTGATATATCGGCGAATATCGTTGTCTTATTATTCCTGCATTCAAAGAAAAATTGTGAGTTCTATGGGGGAAGGTTGGTTCGTGCTTTTGTCTTCTGCCTTGCCTATGCTCCTATCTTGAGGTTCTGTTTGAGTTACCCTGGGTAACATCTGGTTGTCATAGAAATAAAGTTTTTGAAAAAATATGCATGCATTTGATAAATATAATTGTTTGAAAAATATAGTAGTATGCGATATCAAGTAAGTTAGATAAACCAATGACTGTGATATATTTTAGAGACATTGCGACCTCCTTGCTTTAGAATTTTGAGGGTCCTCCTCAATCCTCAAAATTCTGCTCAGTTTGAAAAGCGGTTCTTTGACTGTTCTTCGAAATCAGCTGGACTTGCTTTAGAATTTTGAGGGTCCTTCTCAAAATTCTGGCCCAGTTTCTTAACATGGCAAAATGAAGATTTTATTAAGATGTGACCGAACCCACAGGGCTGCCTATGTATCCCCTCTTAAATGGAAATCAGGTCAAGCGTAGTTCAGTTACATCAAATGAAAAAATGTAAACAATCTAAACGTAATATCTCTTGACTGCGTCTGAGTTGATAGGTTTTGGTCAAATTTCTTCATCCATTTATGTAAGTATGAGTGCTCCTTCTATTAGTACTCGATGAACCATGTAGGGACCTTGCCAATTGGGTGAAAATTTTCCTTTAGCTTCGTCTTGATGCGGGAAGATTCGCTTCAGCACCAGCAGCCCCGCTGTGAACTGTCTAGGTCTGACCCTTTTGTTGAAAGCTCTGGACATTCTGTTCTGATAAAGTTGACCATGACATACCACATTCATTCTTTTCCCGTCAATGAGAGCCAATTGTTTATAGTGACTCCGTATCCATTCTGCATTACTGAGTTCAGCTTCTTGTATAATTCTTAAAGAAGGAATTTCGACTTCTGCTGGAATGATAGCTTCATTACCGTAGACCAGCAAGTAGGGGGTTGCCCCGATTGATGTGCGAACTGTGGTACGATATCCCAATAAGGCAAATGGTAATTTCTCGTGCCATTGCTTGTGATTGTTTACCATCTTTCTCAGTATTTTCTTGATGTTCTTGTTGGTAGCCTCCACAACTCCATTCATTTGAGGCCTATATGCTGTGAAATTTTTATGCTTGATCTTCAAGGTTTTACCCATAGATTTTATTAAGTCACTATTGAGGTTGGCAGCGTCGTCGATGATGATGGATTCTGGCACCTCGAATCGGCAAACAATACGATCTCTGACAAAATCTACGATGACTTTCTTAGTTACAACTTTGTAAGATGCATCTTTAACCTATTTTGTGAAATAGTCTATGGCCACCAAAATAAATCTATGCCCGTTCAAAACAGCGGGTTCGATTGGACCGATAAAAACCATGCCCCAAACGAAAAAAGGCCAAGGTATGCTTGTTGCGTTGAGTTCAGTGGGTGGCACTCGTATCATATCAGCATGTACTTGTCATTGGTGACACTTTTGGACATACCTGATGCAGTTTGTTTCCATAGTCATCCAAAAATATCCTGTTCTTAATATCTTCTTAGCTAAGACGAAGCCATTCATGTGCGGTCCGCAGGTTCCGGCATGTATCTCTTCGAGCAATTTGGATGCTTCCTTGGCGTCGACACACCGTAATAACCCTAGATCCAGAGTCCTCCTGTACAGAATTCCTCCACTTTGTAAGAAGTGGTTGGATAACCTTCCGAATGTGCGTTTCTGAGTATGATTTGTATGCTCCGGGTATTCTCCTTTTGCTAGATATTCTTTGATGTTGTGGAACCATGGATTTCCATCGGTTTCTTCTTCAATATGAGCACAATAAGCCGACTGACTTTGGATTCCTACCGGGATAGGGTCAATGAAATTCTTGTCTGGGTGATGTATCATGGAAGATAAAGTAGCCAATGCTTTGGAAAACTCATTCTAAATCCTTGGAACATGTTTGAATTCTATCTTTGTGGATCTCTTCATCAACTCTTGTACATAGTGAAAATATGGCAATATCTTGGTATTTTTTGTAGCCCATTCTCCTAGAACCTGATGTACCAAAAGGTCTGAATCACCAATCACCAATAGTTCCTAAACGTTCATGTCAATGGCTAATCTGTGTCCTAAGATGCATGCCTCGTATTCTGCCATGTTGTTGGTACGCGAGAATCTGAGCTTTGCGGATACTAGATAGTGCTGACCTATTTCTAATACTAAGACAACTACAATACCCACTCCTTTGAGGTTTGCAACTCCATTGAAAAACATTATCCAACCATCATATGTTTCGGTGATATCTTCTCCTATGAAAGATACTTCTTCATCGGGAAAATACTTTTTCAGTGGTTCGTATTCTCCACCTACAGGATTTTCTACAAGATGATTCGCCAATGCTTGCCCTTTGACCGCCTTCTGAGTTACGTAGATGATGTCGAACTCACTCAGTAGTATCTGCCATTTTGCTAACTTCCATGTAGGCATGAGTTTCTGGAAGATGTATTTTAGAGGATCCATTCTTGATATGAGATATGTGGTGTAGGCACAAAAGTAATGCCTCAACTTTTGAGCTATCCATGTTAAAGCGCAGCAGGTGCATTCCAGCAAAGAATACCATGCTTCGTATGACGTGAACTTCTTACTCAGATAGTATACGGCCTGCTCCTTTCTTCTCATCTCGTCGTGTTGTCCCAAGACACAACTGAAAGCCCCATCTAGTACAGATAGGTAGAGTAATAGAGGTCTCCTAAGTTCTGGTGGGACCAGGAGTGGTGGTTTGGACAAATATTCTTTGATTTTGTCAAAGGTTTTCTGGCATTCTTCAGTCCAGCTTGTTGCAGCATCTTTCTTCAACATTCTGAAAATTGGTTCACAGATCACAATTGATTGTGCTATGAAATGGTTGATATAGTTGAGATTCCCTAAGAAACTCATCACATCTTTCTTGTTCTTTGGAGGTGGAAAGTCTTGGATAGCTTTGACCTTAGACGATGAAGCCTAGCAATTTTCTAGTAGGGACTCTGAAGGCACACTTTGCAGGATTCAGTTTTAGATTGTACCTTCGAAGCCGTTAAAGAATTTCCTCAAGTCTGCTATATGATCTATGCTTCTTCTGGATTTGATGATGATGTCATCCACGTACTCCTCTATTTCTTTGTGAATCATGTCATGGAAAATGTCGTCATGGCTCTCATGTAAGTGGCTCTAGCATTCTTCAGGCCAAACAACATCATTTTATAGCAATACATCCCCCACAGATTGATATAGGCTGTCTTTTCCGCATTCTCTTCATCCATCCAGATTTGATAATATCCTGTGAAGCAATCCACGAAAGACTAGAGCTCATTCTTGGCACAGTTGTCAATCAGTATGTGTATATTGGGCAACGAGAAATCGTCTTTGGAGCTTGCTCTGTTTAAATCCCGATAATCGACACATACTCTGACCTTCCCGTCCTTTTTTGGAACCAGCACAATGTTGGCTAACCAAGTTGGATATTCAACCACTCTGAGAACCTTGGCTTTGATTTGCTTAGTAACTTCCTCCTTTATCTTCAAACTCATATCTGGCTTGAATTTTCTGAGTTTCTGTTTCACTGGTGGGAACATGGGATCGGTGGGTAACTTGTGAGCCACTATGGATGTGCTCAGACCCGTTGTATCATCATAAGACCATGTAAAGATGTCTTCATACTCTTTCAGGAACTGAATGTACTCTTCCTTCTCTGATGGTGATAGGTCAATACTTATACGGGTTTCCTTGACTGTTTCGGAATCTCCTAAGTTAACTGTATCGGTCTCGTCTAAGTTAGACTTAGGTTTGTTTTCAAAATTTTTCCACTTCTTTGACAATTTCCTCAGGTTTACATCGTCTTCCAACTCCTCTGAATCACTATCCTTATGTTGCGTTATCTCAATACATGTCACAGTCGTAGGTTCATAAGGATAAATAATAATAACACTGTAGAGAAAACATAAAGGATAATAATAAATAAAAATAGCAATGCATTAAATAAATCTTGAAAACATCAAAACAAGTACGACTCGATGATTCGAGCAATTATTTCAAAACAAAATACGTTCAAAAAAAAATACTGAAAATGTCTTAAATGCTCAAATTGCTTTAAAATAAATTGTGCTAATTGCCAGGCTACCCAGGAACTCGACGGGCTCGGGATGGTGCATTAGTCCAATTCTTGAGAATAGTTCCTTTCTCCATTGTCTAAATGGTAAGGCCTTTCTCCTCCCCCTCCTCCTCAACTATCAAACTGCAGTCCATGTCTTCATCATCCAGAAATAGATTCCTTAGGCCAACTAAAGCTTCATCTTCTTCAGATCCCCATATCACGTTAGTTTGTTGAAATGTCTGGTGCAAATGCGGTATTGGTTGTTCCAACGGATAATAAGGACCACGTCATGGTGTCGACCAATCCTGATACTCTTGCTAAGTGTATTCATACCCAAGCCCAAAAATTGTACCATGACGCTTTAACTGTACTGGTTTGGTGATCCCTTGGAGCTTCTTGCCGAGACCCTTGCCGGGTTCATACCTTGTCCATGCTAGTATGCTTTCTATCTTACTGCTCTACCATTTATCTTTCTCAACTGTGTTGACGCGCTTGATACGATGGTATGTTTCTCCACCTAACTTCCTTCTTTTCTGGACTATCGAACAGTTTGATTGGTATAAATGGGATTACTCCCATCTCCATGGATGATCACTTCTTGATGATTCCGTTCAAACTTTACATCCTGATGCAGAGCAGAAGCTACGGCCCCAGCGACATGTATCCAGGGTCATCCCAACAACAGGTTGTAGGTTGCTGATATATCCAACACTTGAAACTCGACATCAAACCAGTTCAGGCCCATCTATAGGTTGAGGTTGATCTCTCTAATTATGGCCCTTTAAGATCCATCAAATGCTTTCACATTCATACTTCCTGCTCGTATCTCATACAGACCTTTACCCAGCCTCTTAAGAGTAGTCAACGAACATATGTTGAGACTTGAGTCCCCATCTATCAAGACCCTAGCAATGAATTTGTCCTCAAATTGCATTGTGATATATAGTGCCCTATATGGATTAGTCCTTCCGGTGGCAGCTCATCTTCATGAAAAGTGATTTTGTGGCTTTCCAACACCTGTCCACTGGTAATGTTGTTGGGTACATAGGCTTCATTAAACACTTTTATCAAGGCATTCTTGTGTTCCTCAGAGTTTTGCAGTAGTGATAAAATGGATATTTGAGAAGGGGTTTTGTTCTGATGATCAACCACAGAATATTCTCTTGCTTGCACCTTTCTCCAAAGGTCATCGGGCCAGTCTCAATGATAGGCTCTTTAGAGGCAGATACTTTGCTTGTTCCTCCCAAATGCTTGAGTGTATAAACCCTACCGGTTCTGGTCATACCCTGCGCTGCACCTGTTTCTTCCATTTTATCCTTTCCTTTCCTTCTTGCCTCCGCAACATAATCCCATGGTATAGCATTAGACTTATAAGACAGCGTAGGTGCTACCATCACAGTGAAGGGTGTTGTTACTTCCACCTCAAATGGAGTTGGTGCGGCTACCTCAACTTCAATCGGCGCCAGATTTTGCACTATAATGGGTGTGAGGGTGACTGGAGATGTTTTAGGATTATCCCTCTCCCGAATGAGTCCAATTGACCCTTCCGGATCCCATTATTTGTCAGTCTCTATCCTATTCACTCCCTCACCTATGTGATTTGGGAGAGGATTGTTACGAACATTGGGTGCTGTCTCCTTTGCATGTATGACTTTAGTGTCAATTAATGTCTGGATCTTGTCCTTCAGAGTGCGACATTCATCAATGGTGTGACCTTTCATGCCCGAGTGATAGGCACATGTCTTTTTTGGGTTAATCCACTAGGAAGAGATTTCTATAGCAATAGCGGGGATGGGAGTGACGTAGCCGGCAGCCTTCAGTCTCTTGTAAAGTTAGTCTATGGGTTCAACGATCGAAGTGTATTGTTTGGGTGGTCTGCGGTTAAAATTTGGTCTTGGTTTTTGGTAATTTTGGCAGGCTGGTGGTGAGTGATAGTATGCTGGCTGAGTGTTATAAGTATGGTAAGTGGCTGGAGGTTGTTGGTGTTTGGGAGGTGAAGGCTAATATGTGGGTGGAGGTGTTTGGTATGTAAGGGGAGACTTTGGACCTTGAGTTACCATAACTGCCCATACTTCTTTCTTCTTGGAGATACCTCTCGACTATAAGGCTTTGTTTGTAGCTTGGAGTGCTTTGAAATTCGTCATCTTTCTGCTCTTAATTCCTTCTTCTATTCTTTCTCCTAGTTTGATGATATCATAGAACTTATGGTTTTCAATAACCATCAACCTTTCATAGTATTGCAGATCCTAAGCTCTAACAAAAAACTTATTCATTTGTTCTTCTTCCAATGCTGACCTTACCTTTGCGGTTTCATACCTCCACCGAGTAGCATACTCGCAGAAAGTTTCAGTTGACTTCTTCTTAAGATTTTGAATGTAGAAAAATCTGGTGCGTTTTCCGTTTTAAAACCAAAACCGGTCCATAAAATCTGACACCATGCTCACCCAATTAACCCATTTCTATGGGTTCTGACTGATGTACCAAGACAGGGCGTCTCCAGTGAGACTCCTCATGAACAGCTTCATGCGGATTCTTTTATTCTTGCCAACCCCTACAAGCTTGTCACAATACATTCTCAAATGTACCTTTGGATCATCTGTCCCGTCAAACATTTCAAACTTAGGAGGTTTGTAGCCCTCCTACAATTCTACATCTGGCTGAATACACAAATCTTCATAACTCAGACCCTCAATGCCTTTCCATCTTCGACGCTTTGAATTCTGCTAGTAAGCTTATTGAGTTCTTCCGCCATGTTCTTGATGAGCAGGTCCTTCTCGCTGAATTCAGGTATGTATAAGGTTTGTTGTGGAGTGTGGGGTAAGGTTTTTACATATATGGGATTGCTTTGATGGACTCCAGGAATTTAGGCATAACGGTGGTCGTTGGTTGAGTTTTGGGGATCAGGGGTAGGTTGCGGTGCGTTTTGAGGAGTATGATAGGTGGTGGTTTATGGATACTGAGTTGGATGATGATGATTCTGTGGAGGGGTAGGTACTCGTGGAGGATTAGGATTTTGAGGAGGTGTGGTGTATTGATGAGGTGCGGGAAGATTTTGCCGATTTTGGTGTTGTGTGTTTTGAGGAGGTGCCGAATTTTGGGCGTTTGTGTTCTGTTGGTTGATATCGGGGACATTTAGGGTGAGGGAAAGGTTTTCCAAGTTCCGGACCTGCTCAAGCTCTCCTTGCAACTCTAGTATTCTCTATTCCAGGCACAAGACCAATTCATTCTGTGCTGGAGTACTTCGGCCATCCGAAGTTTCAACGTTTTCTGCATTGTCTCACCTGTTACCACTTAAATCGTCTATCTTTCCTTTCCCTTTACTTTTGCCTTTAGGATCACTTGGTAGAGGAGGGGTTGGAGGACCTCTGTATCTAGTGTGATATGCGGATGATGCTAGTTTGCACGAACCAACCTTGGGAATGGGAATAAACAAAGGAAAAGAAAAACAAAAGGTAACCAAGTTAGTAAGGGGTATTGAAAGAATGCTTGAAATATTAAACATGCTTTGTAAAATAAATCCGTGTCCTAATTTGGGGATCTCGTTGTGCCCGAGCTAGGCCTAGCGACACATAAACTTGGAGAAAATTGATGCGAATAATGGCGTCATTCCATTAATGTGAAAATAAATCAAATCTTTGCTAAAACGATAATAATAAGAGAGTTACTAACGGCATGTGCCTTTTTATAATCGAAATCTGAACTAAACTAGAAAGCAGTAAAACAACATTCACTAGTGCTTGGCTCTTTTGACTCCATCGATTGGATTCCCCAAGTCGCGCATATCTAGCAATTGATAAGCCTTTGCTAGGAGCCCTCCTTCATTGACATCCATGTTTTGACAGCCTACAATCTTTTTCCTCATTTTCCCTTCAAGTTCCATCAACCCTTGCTTCAGATATTCTTGTCTTCTAGTTGACTTGGTGGCAATTTCCTTCCATTCGTTGGTTGCTTCTATATTTAATTTGTGTTGCTCAAGATGCATAGCTTCAGATTCAAAGACTCTCTTGCGTAACCTCATGTACTTGACTTGTGCTTTAGCAGCGTCATCTATGATCCTGTTTTTAGATTAATTCCCGGCTTGACGTCTCCTGCTATATCGTCCACTAGCCATGATGGGTAGAAGTACACATGACCAGTGTGACATCTGTCTGGCTCAATAGTATCCTTTTCCATGACGACTTTCTGAATCCACATATGATGTGCCTCGAACTTGAATGGTATAATATCTTCTTTAAAATCTACTTTGTACTGGGCCATGTTGGAAACTCGAGGTATAACCTGTTTTCTTCCCGCTTGTCTCATTACCCTTATGGTAGCATAAGGATAATTTCCCCTCAACCTGATCAGTACTAGATGAGTAGTCTCTCTCGACCTGATGATGAACTCACTACTAGGAAACCATTCGAACATCCAATGTTCCTGCTCGTCTGTCAGATTGCTAAAGAAGTTTACCCAGCTCACAACATTTCCAGGCTGTGCAAACCTATCGGGGGTAAATGTCATTCTCTTTGGGTGATGGTAAGCTATGTGGTCATTCAATAGTCGACGCAGGAGCTCCTGGCAATACTCTCCTCTTTGAAAATGTTCTAGTAACCAAACTTGCAGTAGTAGATTACAACCCTCAAAGTGCTCGAACCCTTGCTTGCACCGATCTAGAGCGCGGTACATTTTAGCCAAGATCATGGGGACGATAGTGTAGGTTTGTCCCTCAATGCCTTCCATTAAGGTCCTGGCGACCATGGCTAGACAAGTGTAGATCCTTCCCCCTTTTATCGGAAATATTAGCAACCCCAAGAAACAGACAATGAACACGTAGACTCGACAGTGCGTCCAACCCAAAGAAGTAATGGCGAGTTCATCATGATAAAAGCAGTATGACTTGTTGTGCCTATAACGTTCATAAAGGAACTCGAATGGGATGTACGACTTCTTCAAACAAAGCAGTTCATCATTTTTCTTGAAACCTAGCATTTTCAGAAAATCGCGAGGGGTGCAATTCTCTGGTACCAGTAATATGGGACTATCCCATGGCAGATAAGTGAAACCTCCTATTTCCTCCAAAAGAGGAGTCACCTCTATGCCACTGAAGCGGAAGACAACCCTCTTCTCATCCCAAAACATAGTAGCAGCCTCAATCAATGCTCTGTTTGGTCGGATGTCTAACAGAGATGGAAAATTACCCAAGACCATTCTTACATGATTCTTGTCGCAAGGTGCGAGATTTTTCCACCAATCCAGCAGTAAAGGTGGGATGTTTTGGACCATGCCGAACCTGGGGACTTCGTGCTTCATTTTCTGAAAACATATAGAGTTGGCCTTTCCCCCTCTAGATTCGACTACTTACACACTAATGATCAACATATTGGCATATTTTCTCCAAGTAATGCACATAACGTGATAGTGTCCATTGGGATTGTGGAAATCCCGTCGAATTTTGGACAAGGCTTATCTTAGCGGGATATCACGTTGAAAATGTTACAATCCGTACTAGGTTTAACATGATGCATGTACATTTGATATTGAAGTAAGGTTCTAGAATGGCCTAGACTGGTACTCTCAAGTGGACAACTTGAGAGGGAAAGGCATGGAACCATCGACTGCAATGCTGATCGACTAGTTTTACCGCAAATAAGCCTTTCCAAATTTAAAGGGTAATTTCTGAAGAGCGTGGTCACTCATCAAGCGCCGCTATATTATTAATTGGGCATGAGTGGAATATTATGTGGAGCATGCTTTATGCAGAGATAATAACACATTGCCAAGTTTTTGCATGATAAATATGTAGAAAGCTGTAAATACAATATTAAGGTAAAACATAAAGAATATAAAAGAAAGACAAAGGAAAGAAGTTAATTCGTGTGATATATGAGAAGGTAATAAAGCAAGCAAGGAAGTAGGGACGGGAGAGGCATGAGATAACAATCTTTAAACAAATGAAGAGAAGTTATAGCAAATAAGGGTGAATAGGATAGATATATGCATGTTACAACCAATTTAAGCAAGGAAAGGGTAAGAGGGAAGGGATTTGCATATTTAAACAAGTAAAGAAAGCAGAAGAGGGATAGGCATATAACAATGAATTAGACAAATAAAGGAAAATGGAAGAGGGATGTGCATGTTGCAGCAAATAAATGGAAGAAGGAAACACATTTTTTCAAAGAAAACTAATCCATACAAGCCAAATTCACTATGGTAAGAGCCTAAGTGTAAATCCCCAGCAGAGTCGCTATGCTATCACGCCCCTTTTTCTCACAAAATTGGGTTTCGACACGTGACAACTCTTTTAAAGGAAGGGTTAAAAGAGAAGAGTTGCCACCTAACGATTTTTAAGGCGCGTTAAGGCACCTATTTGCAATGACTCAAGTTCAATTAGTTTGTGTCATACAAATATCGGGTAAGGGCTCGAAATTACCTTGAAGAGAAGGTGTTAGGCACTCTTCGAGTTCCACAACTGTGGGTCCCGACCGAACTTGAATTATATGAATTAGTCAAATAAATAAAGAGAGAGAGCACAAGGTTTGGGAATTTTATTATTATAAAAGATTTTTGAGCAAATAAATACACACACTTGATAAGGTAAAAGGGAAATAAGAAGGGGGGGGGGGTCCTAAGTTTTTTAGCCTAAAGGATCACCCCGTGCAATATAAATAATACTTCGTAACTCCCTCTAAATGGGGTGTTACTCATATTATTCAGCGGGCACAGACTATCATCTCCTGCTACCCGATTACTATCTTTAAGTTGTTACCTAAAGCGCACTAGTTCAATTATAAGTCGTACCTTATGCGTGCACTACCCATCCCATGCCTATGGTCTAGGAGGCGTTTGACCTCTATTTTGGGCGGTTCTAGATTTTACTTAGGCTGCTCAAAAATGTCAAAAATTAGGCGACATACAGAAACACATTGGACTTCACATATCATGCAATCAAAGGCTCAAATTGACCTCCATAATTAAACAGCAAATGCACTCGAAAAACAAATTTTCAGGTTAGGCAATTCAAAATCAAGGCGTTTACTTTCCTATAGACATGATTTCTAGGTGACCTTGGATTCAAACGCGCATATATAATGTTACTGCTTTTAGTGGTTTATACGAGGAGGCAGTAGACCATTTGCTGTTAACGGTGGGTTTAGATACCTGTTTTAGAAAAGTGACATTGTTCTATAGGCATGATATCTAATAGTAGCATAGTTAAACAAATGAAGATAATTCTAGAAATCTGGTCTTGACAAGGGGATAATATTAAGCGAGTGACAGTCCTATAGGCATGATTTCTAGCAATTGACAATTGAATTTTGATTTTTAAAACCATTACCTTTATAAAGATGGTCGGTTTCTTGAAAAATAAATTTAACGGGACTCAAAAATAGTTTCTCACATTTTTGCGCCAAAGAAAACCGATCAAAGTTGGGCGGTTTCGTAAAAAAAATTTAAAAATAAAATATTTTGGAAAACCGACCAAAGTTGGTCAGTTTTTATCGAATTTCTAGTAGTGGAACAACACAAAAATGAGCAACAACAAGAACAACAAGAAACTTACTAGCGCCACGGGATTCTCGATACTTGATTTGTGCTGTTTGCCCCTTATTTGGGTCTTGGATCATGAGAGAAACTTGAAAGAATGTTTTTAGGGTTCTAAGGTCTGAATACACTGAAAAATAATGACTTAAAACGGATTTGAGGCATCTTATATATACCCATATGTCTTAAACTGCCTATGTGGGCCCCATAGAGAGCTGCTTAGCGCAGTCTCATGAAAATGTGAATATCTCTCTACTCCAAGATCGTATCGACAAACGATTTAATGCGTTGAAAACTAGACTCATAGATCATCAATTTTGTGGTAGATAACCCCGTAATTCCAAGTAACTTAGTAACATTTGACCTAAAGTTTAAGTAAAACTATGAACCTAAGTTGCGACAACATTTGTAGATTTTTGTTTCATAACTCGTTTGACTTCAAGACTTATGATACGTATATTATATGATTCAAATACCTTAAAACACGACCTTTTGATTCATTTAACTTCTAATACTTGTTAACCACCCTTATACACCCTTGTATCATTTAAGACCAATAGGATTAATTTCTTATCATCTTAAAGATAATCTCTTCATGGATTTATGTCAACTACCTTACGGCATGAACTAACGTAGGTGAATATGGGTTGTAACAAACAATGCCTTCCTCAACCATGAAATGACACTTCTCCCAATTGAGCACCAAATTTGTTTCTTCACATCTTGCCAACACTTTGTCCAAGTTTGCTAGACAATCATCAAAAGAATCCCCGACCACCGAAAAGTCATGCATGAAGACTTCAAGATAATCCTCCACCATATCCATGAAGATAGCCATCATACACCTTTGAAAAGTCGTTGGTGCATTGCACAACCCAAATGGCATCTGTGAGAAAGCGAAAGTACCATAAGGACACGTGAAAGTAGTTTTCTCTTGATCCTCCAGATCAATAAGAATTTGATTGTAGTCAGAATACCCATCTAGGAAACAATCAAAAGCACGACCGACCAACCTATCAAGCATTTGATCAAGGAAGGGAGCGGGAAATGATCCTTCCTTGTGACTTTGTTGAGCTTGTGATAGTCCATACACACTCTCCACCCGGTCACCATTCTTATAGAAATCAACTCATTCTGCCATTGGTGACCACCTTCATGCTCCCTTTCTTTGGGATACATTGCACCAGAGAAGTTCACGAACTATCAGAAATGAGGTAAACAACCCCAACATCCAACCACTTGATGACCTCCTTTTTGACAACCTCTTGCATGGCTTCATTGAGTCTCCTTTGATATTCAATAGATGGTTTGGCACCTTCCTCCAAGTTAATCTTGTGGATGCAAAATGCGGGGATTATCCCCCGAATATCCGCCAATGTCCATCTAATAGCCTTCTTCCTCTTTTGTAGCATCGCTAATGTAGAATCTACCTACATGTTAGTCAAACAAGAGGAAAGAATAACCGGTAAAGTAGAAGAAGGGCCAAGAAATTCATACCGAAGATGTGGAGGCAATGACTTTAACTCCAATATGGGTGGCTCCTCAATTGAAGGCTTTGTTGGAGGAGTGGCTCTATTCTCAAGATCCAAGGACAATTTGCGGGGCTCATAAGAGTACGACCCATTCCTTGCAAAGCATTCACACATTCCACGCAACCCTCCATTTCTTCATCATCACAATTGAGCATGACGGCCTCCAAAGTATCGTCAACATTCATCACGACACTTATTTCATCAATAATTACATTGGTCACCAAGTCCACAAAAGAACACACCACATTGCTAGTGGGTTGCCTCATAGATTTTCTCACATGGAAAACCACCTTTTCTTCACCAACCTGGAAAGAAAGCTCTCCGGCTTCAACATCAACTAGAGCCTTCCCCATAGCAAGGAAAGGTCTCCCAAGAATAATCGGCACCTCATAGCCAACCTCACATTCAAGAATAACAAAATCTCCGGGAGAATGAATTTATCAACATGAACCAACACATCATCAATGATACCCAACGGTCTCTTCATGGTAAAATCCGCCATTTGTGATCTCATAGATGTGGGTCTTGGTTGCCCAATTCCGAAAGTCTTAAAAATCGAATAGGGCATCAAGTTGATATTTGCCCCAAGATTTCAAAGAGCTTTAGCAAAGTCGGCACTTCCAATGGTACAAGGGATAGTGAAAGCGCCGAGATTTTCCAATTTAGGAGACATTGAGTGAACAATTGCACTCACTTGTTGAGTCATCTTTATAGTTTTACAATTCATCGACCTCTTCTTTTTCACCAAGTCCTTCATGAACTTTGCATAACCGGCCATTTGCTCCAAAGCGTTTTACAACCAATGACACATTGATAGATAGACTCTTTATCATGTCAATGAACTCTTTGAATTGGTTCTCTCCATTTTGCTTGGCTAGCCTTTAAGGATATGGAAGAGGAGGCCTCAACATTGGTTCTTTAGCCTTTGGCACTACCAGTTCCGGTATGTCAACAATGTGCTCCCTAGACGGGTTCATTTCCTCATGAGTTTCCTCTACATTGTCATCAATATCAATTCTCACCTCATCATTTGCTTGCACTTCATTGTCCGGGATCTCATCTTCTTGTACCACTTGTTCATCATCCGTAATTTTCCTTTGATTTAAGGTGGTTGCACCCCCACCTTTTCCACTCCTTGTAGTAACGGCCATGATATGTCCCGTGTTGTTCCCACCCTTTGGTTTCACCACCGTGTCACTTGATAGTGCACACTTAGGACAAGTGTTTAAAGCTTGCGAGATTTGCCCCAATTGAACTTCCAAATTGCGAATTGAAGTGTTGTGAGAGGCTAGTTGAGCATTAAAGTCGGCATTCTTCTCTATCATTTGTGTGAACATGTTCTCAATTCGTCCCATCTTATTGTCGGAATAGCTTGGACCATGGGAAGGATAATGAGGCGGGTTGCTTGGTTGTGGATACATCGGGGGCCTTTGAAAGCCCGACCCCTGATTTCCTTAATTATTGTTCCATCCCCCTTGGTTATTGCCTCCCCAATGTCCTTGACTATTTACACTCCAATTGCCTTGGTTATTTTGACCATTCCAATTTCCTTGATTGTTTTAATTGTTCCAATTCCCTAGGTTGTTACCACCATTCCAATTACCTTGGTTGTTAGAATTTCAATTTTCTTAACTTTCTTGAGGTCGTCATTGTTGTTGATTCGGACCTTGAGAGTTGTTTCTTTGCCCTTGGAAGTTGTTGGCATATTGTACTTTCTCCTCTTGTTCATTGTAATATTCATCTTGATCAAACCCACTATAATCTTGTACATAATTCTCCATACGATTTTGCACTTGTGGACCCTTTTGCCTTCTCTTGTTGGCATTGATTTGCTTAGGACCTTGCACTTGTTGAAGTTGAGCCTTGGCTAATTGATTCATTGCGGTGGTTAACTCGGCAATTGCTTGCCCATGATCGTGCAATTCTTTATGTAGGTGAATCACATTTGGGTCACCTTAAGGAATATTTGCTCTACTTTTCCATGTTGATGAAGTATCCACCATTTCATCTAAGATCTCACAGGCTTCCGCCTATGGCGTTGTCATGAAATTTCCACCGGCAAGTTGGTTGACCACGTATTGATTGGTAGTGTTGACCCCCCTATAGAAAGTTTGTTAAATCATATCCTCTGTCATGTCATTATTGGGGCACTCTTTGACCATTGTTTGGTACCTCTCCCATATTACATGCAAAGGCTCGTTGGGTTCTTGTTTGAATGCTAGAATCTCGTCTCTAAGAGTAGCCATATGCCCGGGAGAAAAGAACTTAGAAATAAATTTCTCCGCCAATTCATCCCATGTATGGATGGAATGGTTTGGCAATCTTTCTAGCCAATACAAGGCTTTCCCCCCCGTAGAGAGAAGGGAAATAGCCTCAACCTTAAAGCATCCTCGGAGACGTTTGTCTGTTTACTCCCCCAACAAGTGTCTAGAAACCCTTTCAAGTGCTTGTATGCATTTTGACTCGGAGCCCCGGTGAAGAATCCCCATTGCTCTAGCAATGTGAGCATTACATTCATGATTTGAAAGTTGCTCGCCCTAATACGGGGCGGGACAATAGCATTTGCATACCCTTCATTCGGCATCACCCGGTGTGGAGCCACTCTTGGTATAGGTGGGGGTGGAACGGAAACATTGTCTTGAGGCGGTCGACCTCGTCTATTTGCTTGAGGTTCAAGAGGAACCTCTTCAACTTGGTCATCTTCCACGTCCACATCCCCCATAGGCATGTTTCCAAGAGGATCATTATTGTTGAGATTCATTGTTTCACCAACAATTGTTTCACAAACACGATTAGTAACCCGGAAGGAAAAGAAGACAATTCACACACCAAACCAAATATATAGCTAAATCCATTTTTAACTCCCCGGCAACGGCGCCAAAAGTTAATCTCGTCCAAATCACGCCTCTATTCGAGGTTATGAAAAGGTCGATGCAATAGTAATACCCAGCTAGGAGTCGAGGTCGAATTTCACATGGAGCTATATGAATGGGATAAAGTAGTATATATTTGGGCTAAGCACGTGAAGTATCTGGATTGCCCATAAAAATGGTTGTTTCCAGGTCTAAATGTAAACTAAGATTGCAATACAAATGATTGAGACTAAGAAATTTTGTTTTTGTTGTTGTTTTCAAATATGATAAAAGGCCTAGGGCTATGGCCTCACCTAGGTGTTTGCCCAACAAGTTGTAAACTTTAGTTTGTTTTGTTGGTCGGAGTATATTATAGCTATCAACACTCAATTACCCACTCAATACCTCTCGGTAAGAGAGTGGTTTTGCCTAATTTGGCTTTCTCAAGTCCAAATGGGTATTGAACCTAACAGTTGATAAAATGCTCAAGTGAGATTTTACTATCTCTAGGTTCAACCCTTTAATTGAGACTATCAATCTCTTAATTTCATCCCAAATTCTTGTTAGCCAAGTTTTTCTAGACTACGTCTCTCTTTCTCAAGTAGAGACCAAGTCAAATAGGCATGAACTAATGTTTGCAACCATTAATTCTACAGTAAAAAACAAGAACAAGGCTAAATAATAAACACCAACCATAAACAAGCCATAATTTAAACACCTGTTAGGTTTACACACTATGGTTGAGTCACAACCCTATTTAAAAATCTTGCTACTCATAACGGGTATGGAAGAAAAATAAGGAAGAAAAGATGATAAAACTCATACTCAAAGATTAAAAGATAAAAATCCAATGTTAAATCACCAAAGTAAGATAAAGATGCCTAAAGCAGTAAAGAAAAACAGTTATAGGAGTTCCAATCTTCAAAACTTGATCTAATTTTGTGAAACTAGTCTATTTATACAAAGCTAAAAATTTTGGACAAAAATGCCCTTTCTGAGCTTCTGGGGCCGCACAATTCTTCATTCTTGATAGGAGC
This sequence comes from Nicotiana sylvestris, assembly GCF_000393655.2. Taxonomy (NCBI): domain Eukaryota; kingdom Viridiplantae; phylum Streptophyta; class Magnoliopsida; order Solanales; family Solanaceae; genus Nicotiana; species Nicotiana sylvestris. The sequence goes on from NC_091061.1 coordinate 141,768,468, forward strand.
TGGATCTGTGGCCGCACAATTCGGGAATGCGGCCGCATGTCTCAAGTTCTGCGGTCCGCACAAATCTGAGTGCGGCCGCAAGGGCCCTTCTGCGGACCGCACAATTCTGAGTGCGGCCGCGTGGCTGACTTCTACGGCCGCACAATAATTGTGCGGTCCACATTTCTTTTAGGCTTGAAGTGGTGACTCTCTGAACTTTAGCTCTGATGTAGCTTCTGCGGCCGCACATTGCTCTTGGACTCTGACAGACTTCCTTCACATTCTATGACTGCAGATGAAATTCTGCGGTTCGCACTTAAGCCTTTTTGCCTGATTTTTGTACTTGAGTTCAGATGATAACAACACGATAGGGGATTCAAGAATTAGTAAAGAAAAATCAAGAAATATGCATAAGCTAGAAGAAAATAAAGAAACAAAAAAGAAGACAAAAATTAAAGATAGATTAAATTCAAGAAAGAGTTTCTTGAATTCAAGAAGTCTGTTCTTGCAATTGAATCCTAACAACAACAATTAGCTAACAAACAACTAATCGCCTTTGGTAGAGAATTAAAAACAAGAGATAGATTGTGAAACCCGACCCTTTAGAATAACAAGAATAACAATAAGCCTAAACTTATCACCTTTCTTGAATACCTAGAAGTGATATAAGATTTTGAAGAATTCATCTTACCACCTTAAGTTGAGTCTTGAAGGTTGAAGAATAAATCTAAGAGTAGGCACACACAAGAATGCAAGAAAAATCTCATAATTTTTATTGATAATAATCTGAATAATCTTAGTCTAAAAACAAAGAAGACACTCCTTTACATAGAAAGGGGTTCACAAAATTGTAATAAAAAAAAAGAAAATAAAGTCCTAAACTACTTTGGACAACAAGACCAACTACCTTAGAAAAAGGAAAATACTAGGAAGCAAAACCCAAGTCATTCTTGGAAAATAATTCCAAAGATCTTAGGAAAAGGAAACATAACCTTAACTAACTAGGAAAACAATAAATATAGTCCTAAAATATATGGGAATAAGTCTCAAACCAATCTTGGATAGAATCTTGGAAATCTTGAAGGAAATTTGCAAGCAACTTGGCACCAACTTGCACTCAACATCTAGCACACCTATTTTACCCTCATTGGACATCAAGCAAGTCCTTTTTATGCTATTAAAAATGTGGTTTTATGTAGGACTTTATGGCTGCAAGTTTGGACACATTTTATATGCCAAAATTGTCCTACAGTGGCCTGATTTGGACTTTCTTCAGAGGATGTTTCTTGGAATCTAATCCACCTCTTCTTTGACATGAATTTGGGCCATAAAATAATTATAACACCTAGATAACTCATATACTTTATCCTTAAGCTCTTCCTCTCAACTAACAACTTCTTTGATCGCTCCTGAAGTCCAATGACCTTGTTTTGCAGCTTTTTAGCTTGAGATCTTGTTAAAGGCCCTTTTGAGATTCCAAAGCTTCATCCTTGTCCTTGAATAGATTTAAGTTTCCTAGGATGCTATCATCAGATCACTCCTTCTTGAGTTAAATTTCATCTTTGTGGCTCATTTTCCAATACTCCTGCAATTAATGTTTCATCAGATTTCGGGAATACAATTAAACACTTTTGGACTAAAACAAAAGTAAAAAGACACTAATAAGTAGTCAAAATCCCAGCTTATCAATGTGACTTCTTTGTGAGAGTGAGAGATTGTTTTTGATATATGTGAGCGCTTAAATTATATTTGATCATAAGATTCGAATGTGTGGATTCCACTTACTCTCTTATTCTTGTTGTGAAGGCACATGGTTTCACGAGGGATATGTAACGTTATTAGACTTCTCTATGATGTTGGGTGTTCAAGACATGAGTGCATTGTGATATTGAGTCGGTTTTTTAGGTTAGGATTATTAAGAGCATGCTACCTTAGTTGTGAATAATTCCTTTGAAGAATGACATAAGTAAAGAGGAAGTGTATGTGATTGCATATGCTCTAGCTTAATTGTTGCTATCAACCATAGTCATAGGTATAGTGTGCTTAATGGTCACATGCTCCCCCGTGATGTAGTATTTCAAGTTGTGTGGTTTAGGTAGTAAAGTTAAGGTTGCTCGAGGACAAGCAAGAGTTTAAGTGTTGGGTGTTGATGTTCGGCCACAAGCATGTATTTTGTATATGAATCGCCTCACATTTTGCTCTATTCATTGTTGTTCTAATGTATATTTGTAATGAGTTGAGCTATTTTATTGGTATTTTGATATGTAGGAGTAAACTGGAAGTGATATTGAAGGTTTGCATCTAAATTAAAGTAAAAACGGAAGAATTTGGAGGAAGTATTAGTTTTGTGCCTAGGTTCGCTCCAGGCACCAACCAAAACGCCGTTGAAAGCATGCTAAGAAGTTCAGTGTCCAAGTTGGCGCCAAGCGCCAAGCGAGATGCTGGAGGGCAGATTTTTTCCTAAGTTGGCTGGGACATGGGGATTTCAACCCTACACGTCCCCAACATGTATAAAAAGGGTTCTAAAACTATTTTTGAGGGGAGCTAGCATATTTCTGAGGGAATCGAACATACTTTGAAGGAGAATCACGTGAGGGAACACAAACCACGCTTGAGAGGAGACTTCTAACTAGTTTTTCTTCTCTTCTCTTCCTTTAACTTTATAGTTTTTTAGTTCTAGAGTTGTGGGTGCTACATAAACGTTATAGTTTGAAGCTTGAATTGTTCTTATTATTTTATCATATTATTTTATTTATTCAATCTTGCACTTGATTATTTGATTGCTTGACTACCAATTGAATACTATCTACGAATCTAGGACTGAACTCGGGAGAGGGAATTCTATATTGCATATAAGATTGAGTAGAGCAAGATCTTGAACCTGAGTATCGGGAATAAATTTGCGGTTAGGATAGGGATATACCTAATCGCCTTGCTTGGTTACTATACATGAATTTTTAATGTGTTCTTGTTAATCCTAATTCCATAGGAATATACCAGTTAGGTTAGCTTGAATAGGCGAGTAGTACTTCGGGAGAATACTACGAGGAATATTAACTGTGTCAACCAATAAACTAGATAAATTAATTAGACAATTTAGGTAGAAGACTCAACATGATTGTTAGCTAACCCATAGCTCTAGAATATTTTCCCATTGAATTCGTCTGTAAGCTTACCGACTTATTTTCTGTAATCGCCTAGTTTGTTACTCTAGATTAACTTTAGTTAAATAATCACACTTTAGAAAATCGCTTGAATAGATTAATCTGTCTTAGTTTAATTTAGTAAATAGCTAATCACAAGTCCATGTGAATACGATATTTGGACTTACAATTCTATATTATTTGTATGGCTACGTATAATTGCATGTGCTTTTGGGAGCAACAAGAGTTTAACTCATAAATTAGCCTTTGGATGAGAGGTCTCATATTTTGTCAATACTCCGTGGATGAATACAATTTGAAATAAGACAATTTTATTTCATAATATAGATTAAGATTTCTCGTTGCCTATGATTGTGTAATCCAATTTAATATGATTCGAATATCATTACACTTTAATGGGAATTTTATAAACAAATGACAAAAGTGGAACTCTTCTCCCTCTAAAGTCTAAAACTATACTTGGGAAATAGAAAGGTGGCCTGTCAAATTTATAATTATTGGAGAAGCGTATCAAGCATCTAATTATTCTATCCTCTTAAACCCTTTGGAGGTTTTTGATAATAATTCAAGTACGAGCTAGACAGAACTTTTACATGGTACTCCTCCCCTTTTCTTGATGTTGTTCTTCTAAGCAGCTTCTTCTTCTTCTTCTTCTACAGTGCGTGCCACTACAATCTTTCTTGCTTGCTAAAAAATGGTGACTTCATCTGCCACCAAAATCCCACTCTGCCTACACTCGACAACCCTCAATAATCACAACCCAAAACTTGTTCACCACCCCATTTCATACAACCCCCTCAAAACCCTTTTACTTTACAGTCCTAAAACCCTGAGCACTCTTTACCCCAAACTCCAAGCAACCTCCAAACCCCAAGATTCACCAGTTTTAACTTGTTCTTGGAAACCCCAGAAAGAAATTCCCAAGTTTTTCAGTGAAAAAATTGTCATTTTACTTGTTGGGTCATTCTTGTTTATGGGTTTAAGGGCCAAGAATGCAGTGTCAGTGTCACGACCAGTTCAAGAAAGTAGTGTTTTTGAGACCCAAGAAGATAATAGTGAGGAAGAAGAGGAGATGTATGTGAAGTTATTGGAGAAGAATGAGAGAGATGTTGAGGCTTTGAAGACTATTGTTAATGTGAAAATGAGGAAAGGGAAGACTAAAGAGGCTTTGAAGTATGTGGAGAAGCTTATTGAAGTCCAGCCTAGAGAAATGGAGTGGAGGCTTTTGCAGGCTCTTTGCTATGAGATGACGGGGCAGCTGAGTAAGGCTAAAAGTTTGTTCAAGGAGATTTTGAAGCAGAGGCCTCTCTTGCTCAGAGCTTTGCATGTATGTTCCCTAAATCTTATGTGTTTTACTGCTATTTTGATGTAGTCAGAAAACTCTTAGATACCATGTTTGAACTGAAGAGGATTAGGAAATACCTGTTTTAATTTTCGAGTAATTCAAGATGATGTTATTGGTTGCTTATAGAACATTGTTGAGTGTCAAAATCTAGAGTTGATATATGATATCTTGTCTTGTGATGAGTTTTGTGCAGTGAGCCATGTTATTTAGCATTACATATATATGGCAGACCTAACAATCACTATATGTTCTTTTTCCCTTATTGTTTGTTGTTACTTGGGGTGGTTTGATGGATACAGCTCCGTCGAGTCAATCATTTCATATAGTTTTGATCAACTGTTGAATTCTGCATTACAGTGGAGAATGTCAATAAGTTAGTAATTGGATATTTTGTTATGGTTTGAAGGTCGAACATGGACTCTAGAATCTAAATTATGTGGAAATTTTACTCTCTCACGATAGATATGGGATACGGTATCCATTTTCTTTATCAGTTATCCAGACGGTAATTGAGCAATGCCTCATTGTTAATTGATATTCTGTGACGACTAAACAGAAGGATCCTGTTGTTGGCTTGGATGCCTTGGCAATAATAATGCAGGTTTCACTAATCTAATCTTTGGAAAAGTCATATGCAACTGCATTTGAAGCCTAATAAATTCGGGAAGATTGTATAAGAAACTGCTTTCGAATGGATAAATCATGCAGTAGCAGAAAAATCCTCTTTTTCTCTTGAATTCTTCAGGTCACCTTCTTAGACTGGTTATTTCTGTAGAAACAGCAATATTTGGATCCCACTGATGTGATTTTGTTTTCGACTTTGTTATTGCTAAACTGAAGAATGATAAAGATGTGCATGAGCAAGAATGATTGCTTCAGAAGCCTGTTCGCTTACTGGTGGTGCTAACCATGTTCTGAACACTAGTGGCATTACCTGATGTAACGAATAATCGTTACTTAAGAAACTCGTGTTTTTTTTAGAATTGTGAACTTGCATGAGGACTATTATGATGCTTCATATAAGGAAAGCTTTGACACAATGGTTTAAAAATACAAATCAAGTTTCTTTGAGGAGCGCAGCTCGACATTTGTCATTCAATCTATGGTGTTGTCTAAGCTTGGATACTTAATGTTTACTATGCGTTCAAGTAGGATATCCAGTTATACTTGCAGTGAATGCTAGCCTGAGACACGAATATTTTGAACTTCAATCATATGTCATTTTCAAAATAGCACTGCCATTAGAATGAAGAAACAATTCTTTAAAGGATAGCTACAAATTTGCAGCGTGGAGGAGGAGAACACTGTAGACATAAACATATATGGCGTGAACATTGTAAGTAATCAGAATCAAGCATGTATCTGTGTTAAGTGAGGGCACTAAGAAATTTGATGGAAGTAGTATTTTGTTGATAATTACGCCCAAGGGTGTGGCCTCGTGGTCAATGAAGTGGGTTGGGAACCATGAGGTCTCAGGCTCAATTCACAGTGGAGGCAAAAACACTAGGTGATTTCTTCCGATTTGTCCAAGCCTTGGTGGATAAAATTACCAAATACTTGTTGTTGGTGGAGGTAGCATGTATCTAGTGGAATTAGTCGAGGTGGCAGAAGCTGGCCCCTACACCACTAAAAGTATTTTGTTGAGAACTAGAAGGTTCCACTGTCACTGAGGATGTAATGTATTGATCAAGTCATGAGATTTATCTTAACTAGATATATGGAATGCGCATGATGTCGGGTTTTAAGTATTTGAGCCACAGTTAAATATTTGTCAATCATAATTAATGTAATGTTCTCCATGTTTGAATTACTTAGCATCCTGCCATTCGTGATGGCACATGACCTCTCTTAGAAGTTGTACGCATTATGTGTAACTCTCGGAATTCATACTCTTTTAACCTTGTCAATGATTATAAGTTTTGCTTATTGACCTTATCTATGCATTGAATTGTTCCAGGGTTTAGCAATGGTGATGCACAAGAACTTTGAAGGTCCTGCTGTTTTTGAGATGCTGAGTGACGCTCTAGAAGTTGCTCGTCGGGAAAAAAGAGTCAACGTAGAGAGAAACATAAAAATATTAGTCGCACAAATGCATGTCGTTAAGGTAATGGCTTGTGGTATACCTGCCAAATTTGGTTTCTTTAGAGTGACTTTTATCTATTACATCACAAGAATACTCAACCCTGTATCTTTTGTAGTTTGTCTACAGTAACATCTTGTGCCTAAGTTGATACAATTAAGTATAACAGAGATGCCTCCTTTGTTTGATTTATAATGCTACCTCCGTCTCAATTTATGTGACAGTGTTTGCCTGTGCATGAAGTTTAAGAAAGAAAGAAAGGATTTTGAAACTTGTGGTCTAGAACATGCCATTAAAAGGATTTTGAAACTTGTGCTCTAGAACATGCTATTAAAAATTTCTATGACTACAAAATCTTGTCATTGAAGATAAATTGGGAAGTTTAAGTTAAATTGCTTCTAAATATAATAAGGTGTTATTCTTTTTGGAACAAACTAAAAAAGAAAGTGTGTCACATGAAGTGGGACAAATGGAGTAATAACGTTGGATATCCCTAGAGTTTAACACTAATGACTAGATTAGAAGAGAGAGATAGAGAGAGAGAGGGCGTGAAACTGTGGCAGGTTGCATGCTCGTCTCGTTTTGCTTTGCAGGTAATAGGTTGTACAATTATGTTATCTTTGCTAAGTTATGAGGTTACTTTTGCTAGTGAAGATCGTGATAGCACCAACTACTCTTATTTGGTAACGTTAGTTGAAAACTGGAGAGGGAGAGTTTTCCTGCAAGTCTCATGCTCAATATTTTGATAGTCAGAGCCTCAGAGGAACCAATTGCTAGTTCTTGCCTATATAGCCATAAAAATTAAAAGGAGGATACAAAATTGTTCAGCCTAGTACTCCTCTCTTACATTCACTCGTGTCGTGCAGGGTGAATTAGAAGAGGCTTTACAGAAGTTTCAACATCTTGTTAAAGAGAACCCAAGAGACTTCAGGCCTTATCTGTGCCAGGTAATTTATGTTCTATTTTTCCTCTGCATATATTACTTTATAAGCCTTAGCGTTCTTCTTGAATTGTGAGCTTTCTAAAAGGATATCTAAAGAATAAGCAAATTGTAGCTCTCTTAATCAGCGTAAACTTTTTGCTAAATTGTTACTTGCCATCCTTCTTGACTCAAATGGGACCATTGAAAAGCTTTAGAGCTTTTCATAATTGATCTTGTAATTTCATCAAGGTTAGAGACTGATAGCAACGGTCATATGTTATGAGATCGGCAACAAAAAAATAGCACTAATTAAATGGATCGCAATATATGGCGAAGCAAGTGTAGTGCACAGAGAGGAAAGATAGATGCATTGGTTAGGCAATAAGCACGTGTCATGCATATGCAGCAAGTTTTGCTCTTGATTGTAATTAACTCTGATTAACGTGTTAATGCATGTGTTCTGAAAAAAAAATACTCAGGAAATATTAGAGCTTATAGTGCAGGCAACTCAGCTATACTTGTTCTCGAATCTGACCCTTTTCGGGACTTGGTGGCAGGGAATAGTCTACAGTTTGTTGGACAAGAAGAAAGAAGCTAACGAGCAGTTTGAGATATATCGAAGTCTTGTACCCGAAGAATTTCCTCAGAGAGGTTTCCTTGATGATGTTGTGTTGGCTGCAAAGACAGAAACTAGGGAACAACTTGAAAAGGAGTTCAAGACTCAATTTTCTTACAAGACATGAAAACTCATGCCCAATTTTCACATTTTCAACTAGGCTATTATGACTGGATGGTTAAGGGGTGATCAGAGGGTGTGATAGAAAAAATTCCATTGCTAATGTAGACAGACATTATAGGGCAGTACATTTTTGTGTCTAGTCTTGTGTTTTTGATAACCCAGAAATCCCTGAGGGCCAGCTAGTAGGTCTAAACTCGGTGGATAAAGGATCCACTCCTTTACCCTTTTCACTTAAATATCAGGATTTCGTCTGACAATGTTTGAACTTGTGATGTGCGTCTAAACCGCATATCATACGCTGCGCTCTTACTGCTAGGTCAAAACTCTGGGGCCTCTCCGTTCTAGTGATATTAAGAAAATAGATGGAGGTTGAGGTTTTACTGTGCTAATTCTTAATTTGTCTGTAGTAGGAAAGCTGGAGTTATCTACATTCTCAAATATGCTTATCCATTCTTGTATAGCTTTTTGGCTTTTTTTTTTTCTTTAGAAAAACTGATCAACAGATTCGTAAATACATAGATACAAAAATTGTTCTGTAAATAACCAGACATGGTGTTACTCATAATGCATAGTTTTTAAAAGAAATTATATAAATTGCTCATTTTAAATACAGTTCCCTACAGACTTCAAACTGCATGTATTTTTTTTAAGGACGGAAAGAACAATGGGACAAATCAGAAAACCTTGACAGGCCACAATTTATAACAAGGGTTTCTCAAGGGTCACTTCACAACATGAATCGTCATACTATATTATAAGTGGGAAGGCCTAAAGTGAAACTTATCATACTATATTATAAGTGGGAAGGCCTAAAGTGAAACTTAAAAGACCAAAATAGACATCTTATCCCTAATCTAATCATTACTCCTGTAATATTTTTGTACCAAATAGTGAATTTTCCCTCTACCCCTAAATGATTAATTAATTAATTAGTTGCGAAGATTAGTGTGAAATTTATGTGTCTACATTCAAGCACTTAATGTAATTCTAATAAAACAAAAAATAAATTAATAAACTAAAATGGGACAAATGTGGGCCCATATTGAAATGTTAGCCTTTAGTAAGGCCTTTGGTTTTCTCAGCTTGAGCAGTTTATTTCTTCTACGTTCAAAATTGCAATAACATTTCAAACACTTTAATGAGTAGAGCAATTACTAAACAATGTCAGTCAAGTTAATGCATAATCTCATCGGTTGCAGAAAACCAACAGACATCCAATAAAATTGATAATGATGTGTGTGTATGTATATATATATCCCATCCGTTGAAGAAAATCATAGGTCATTAAATACTCAATTAAATTCAAAGCAGCCATCAACTTATATAAATGGACTTTGGAATCACATGAAATATTTTACTTCCCGTACCAAAATTTGTAAGTTTTAATAGGCTTGCATGTTCACTTCCTGCAACACCCAAATCCTCTACAAGTATCAACTCAAGTAAGTTAATTTCCTTTTTTGTTACTTTCTATGAGTATTCATGAAATGTACATATTATGGTTATGCAAATTTGGGCTAGAAAGCACTTCCTATTGCTATTTAGTACTATGAAGTAGTGTCCTCTTTTTTTTTTTTTTTTTTTTTGTGTGTGTGTGTGTGTGTTAATAATATGTACATTTATTTGATATATTAGGTGTGAGAGGAAATTTTATTTGAATATCTTGAAATCGTCAAAGATCTTTTTTTTTTAATCGAAATATTTTAAAGATCCATAGCATCTACTTTGATCCATAGCATCTACTTTTTGCATAAAGTAACCCTTGAATAATATCATATACTACCTAGGAATGTTGTTGATTTATTTAAGAATAAATTTTATTTTGAATTTTTAACAATCTAATATCTAAATTTCCGGAGATATATGTATGCTGGATGAATTTGGTATATTTATTGATTATCATGAATATGTAGCATGGTTAATTTTAGTTAACGAGTTATAATGTGGTATGATGAAGATTAGGGAATATAATGATTCAATCGAATAGGAGATTCGAGTAAGTCTCTTCAAAATTTTAACATGGCGAGCAATTGATCGACTCCTTTTTTTCACCATGCATGGCAAACAAATTTAAAAGGAACAACATATTCTAAATTTTCTTACTATTTTTAAAATTTGTACTACTATTGTCTCATGTTTTCTTTTGCATTATGTTTATGCCATAAGGATTGGATGTGCTCTTTGATATTTATACCCCTATTCTTTTATTTCTTGAATCATTTTTTAACATTAATCTTAAATCATACTGAGATTTGATAATTTTGCATAGTTAGAAGCAAAAACCTCTTGAACTAACGTTTTTGAAAAAACATTGAGGAATTTTAATTCTTGCCATTTATTATTCATCATTTTGAGCTTGTAATTTTCTACTTTAATTTCCATATTAATCATCACATATAGGTTTTGATAATAATTATTTCATTTTAAAAAGTTTGTATGTATAGATATGGGATACACGTGCCAGAAACTAGTATATGTATATATATAGTGCTGTACTAGAGAATTAATATGTAGTTTTCGTGATTTGATAATATCACTCTTCATTAATAGCAAATTTACCCTCTTTAATCTCGCAAATCTCAATTGACTCTCATATTTTCTTGCAACTTTTGTCTATGTATCTTTTTCTTCAGATTTTGCTTCCCATTTTCATGTAATTCATGGATAGAACATTACTACTTTGTTGTTTACTTTTTTTTTTTTAATTTTTTTTTTAATTTTTAACAATTAAAATAAGATTTCATTTCAACAACGAGGATGCAATTGAGTACAAAAAGAGAGAGAGAAAGAAATAAGTTCATGTATACATCATTAAGAACTCCTAACTAAAAAGTCAAGGAGCTAACAAAATATAAGAATTAGTGTAACGATCCGATCGGTCGTTTTACTTTCTAGAACCCCGTTCCCCTAAATAAGACTTTCCGTATGTACTTTTACTATTTTATGACTTGTGCGGATGATTAGTTCGGGATTTGGAAGGGTTTGGGTTGAAATCGGAACACTTGGTTCCTTTAGGTTGGCAAAAAAGGGCTAAGTTTGACTTTCGTCAATGTTTTGAGTAAACGACCTCGGAATCGGGATTTGACGGTTCCAATAGGTTCGTATAATAATTTTGGACTTGGGTGTATATTCGGATCGGGTTTTGGATAACCCAGGAGCGTTTTGGCACCTAAAAGTGAAAGTTGGCTCTTTGAAGGATTTAAAATTCTTTAAATTTGGTTTGGAGTAGGTTTTGGTGTTATCGAGGTCCAATTATGATTTTGAGATCAGGAATAATTTCATAAGGTGATTTAAAACTTGCACGCAAAATTTAGTATCATTCCGAGCAGTTTAAGTATGTTTCGGCGCGGTCGGAGTAAGTTTGAAGAACTTGAAGTTTTTAAGTTGATTCAATTTGGTTCTGGTGCGATTCTTAGTTTTGCTGATGTTTTATGCATTCCGAGGGTGCGAGCGAGTCCGTTTTATGATTTCAAACTTGTTAGTATGTTCGAGCGGGGCTTTAGGAGCCCGGATGCTAATCGGACGAGGCTCGGACCAAGTTGGAACTTGGGAGAAACAGCTGAAGCTCCCAGCTCCAGGTGCAATCGAACCAGTGCTTGGCCAGCCGCAGGTGCGAACTCTTGGCTGCAAAAGCGGCTTTGGACATTTGCCCAGTGGTCCACAGAAGTGGAGCCAGCCAGTCTAGGCTAGGACCACACCTGCGATATCTTTTCCGCAGGTGCGGTGCCGCAGATACGGCCCCAGGTCCGTAGAAGCGAAAACCGTTGGAGGTAGAACCTCATTTAATACCGGACTTAGACATTTTTGAGCTCATTTATTTCATTCCTTGGGCGATTTTGGAGCTCTTAGAGATGGGTTTTCACCTAACACTTTGAGGTAAGTAATTTCTACACAATGTGAGTTAAATACATAGATTATGGCTAGATTTAATATGTAAAATTTGTGAAATCATGAGTTTAGATGGAAAACCTAGATTTTTGATAAAAATGGGATTTGACCAAGAAAATGGTTATGGAATTGAGTGAAAATTATATGTTTGAGTTCATTAGATTATGGGTAACAACTTTCTTCAAAAATTTCTGAAATCCGGGTATGTGGGCCCGGGGTGAATTGTAGGAATTCTTCAATTAGGGTTGAAAAATCACTTTAATAGTTAGGATATGAACTTTTGGACATGTATTGATTATTTTATATAATATTTGACTAGTTTCGAGTCGTTTGGCACCGAGTTGAGGGTTTAAAGCACAATTGTGGACCGGAAACTAAGCTTTGAGACGAGGTAAGTCTCTTTTTCTAACCTTGTAAGAGGGAAGTAACCCCATATGTGAATTGAATTAACATACGCTTCTATTTGTAGGGGCTACGTACGCACGAGGTGACTAGAGTTCGTACGTAGCCACTAATTAGGCTCATGTCCGGGTAGTCTTAGGTTTACACCATGCCTTGTTGACACCGTTATTTGATTATGTTTATTAATTTTATTGAATAAAAGCTGAGATTGAGGATTTTATGATTTAAAGTTACAAGTTTAGATTCCTTATTTTTGGAAAGAATTGAACAATATTATGATAATTTTGAGAAATCTATATTCACTCGCGTCGCAAGTATTTTCCGTGAGCGAGGTAAATTCCACTATTCTCATGGGAGTGGGTTGTTCGCTTCGGCGGTTAATAGATGCATCTATGGGTTGTGGCGTTTGACCCTTGGCGGTGCACATAGTATATGTATATGTATTTTTGGATCGGGCCGTTACGTCCTCAACATAATTCGTGCGTACTAATACTTGGAGCCCAATTATATTCGATATTATTTCATTGTCTTGAGAGATTAAATGATGAAAATTAATTTGGGACTTAGTATAGGTGAAACAATTGTCTATTCTTTCTTGTTATTGAGTTTTATTATCATTTATATACCCCATGCTTATTCAGAATTTTAGTATTTTTATTTTAGCCTATAGTAAGTGTCGAAGTCGACCTCTCTCACTACTTCTTCGAGGTTAGACTAGATACTTACTGTGTACATGTTATTTATGTACTCACGCTACACTTCTGCACTACCCGTGCAGGATCTGAGATACGTGCATCTGGTTATCAACTCGGCGCGCACTCCTGATTTCTTCGAGACTTCGTGGTGAGCTGCCTTCTAAGCCCGTTCTGCAGCACCTGAAGTCTTCCTGTTGCATTTATTTTCTGTCTACTTCATTTCAGATAGTAGTTTAGTATTCTTTTATATATTCTTCTAGTAGCTCATACACTTGTGGCACCAGGTCTTGAAAATTATACTAGTAGACACATGATGATTTTGGATATTTTTCTCTCATTTTATAACATTCTTACTTTTTATTTATGCACAAATTAAAAATCAGTTATTTCTAAAATGTTAAAAGAAATAATCATGTGGTTAGTTCACTGTTGGCTTGCCTAGCGGTAACGTTGGGCACCATCACGGCCTAAAGGAGAATTTGGATCGTGACAACATGGTATCAGAGTACTAGGTCATGTAGGTCTCACAAGTTATGAGCAGGCCTAATAGAGTCTTCGAGAGGCTATAGGCTGTTAGGAAACTACTCTTTCTTCATCTCCTATCGTACAATTAATGTTATACTAAGTATCTTTCTTTTATTCTCTCACAGATGGTGAGAACGCGTACAACGTATATTCCAGACCCGGGAGGAGCTACTTCCCATGTTGCTAGAGGCCGAGGGAGGGCACCAGCCCGAGGTAGGAGACGAGGACATCCCAGAGTTTCTCCAGCTATTCCACCAACGAATCTAGTAGAGGATTCTATTATTGAGGAGCAGGGCTAGATGCCTGCGGAAGAGCCAGCCCCGGTAGATTTTATGTCAGCACCGGGCTTCCAGGAGGTCATAGGCCGTATGCTACAGTTCATAGACACTATGACCCGGGCTGATTTATTTCCAGCAGACCCAGCCACATCTCAGATTGGAGGGGGAGCACAGACCCCTACTGCTCAGGCTCCTAGGCATACAACTGTTGTATATCAGACCCCGGGCACGAGGTACCGTGGGCGGAGCCTAGCCAGTGGCAGCAGTCGTACCTATCACGACCCTAAAATCGACTCGGTCGTGATGGCACCTATCGTGGAACTAGGCCGGCCGACATAATTCCCAAATCTAACTATTTTTCTATAACAGTCATTTTTAAGTCATTAATTAAGAAGAAATCTTATAATATAAGTCTAAACAACTAGTGCAGAATAAATATACAAGCCCGACATCGGGGTATCACAAGTCACGAGCATCTACAAAGATCTGAATACAACAAAGAGTCTAGAAATGTACTAAATACAGTCTAAGGAAGAAAAGAGGGAGAAATAACAGTGCTGCAAACGTCGGGCAACTACCTTGCTAACTCCAATGACTCTGCCACTAAGCAATCAACACCCGTTACGGGATTCAAAACTACCTGAATCTGCACACAAGGTGCAGGGAGTAATGTGAGTACGCCAACTCAGTAAGTAATAAAAGTAAATGAAAGCTGCGCAGTAAGAAAACACGTAAGCCACGTCAACACGCTATAACAAATGCAAGACATTTCCAACACAGTACATAAATTATTTACTTCATAAATCAAGCTCAGTTCAGTAAAAGCCTTTGAAAATAACTTTCAATAGTTTCAAACGAGTGATAAAACAGTGAGTAAAAATGATATAAAATGTAGACTGCCCCTCGGGCAAAACATGTACCATAAACCGCCCCTCGGGCATAATATCAACAGAACCATCCCTCGGGCTACCTCACAATCACTCGTAATCAACCCCTCAGGTATAACAAGAATCAAGAACCGCCCCTCGGGCCAAACGTGGATCAAGAACAACCCTTCGGGCAACAATATGAAACAACAACAGCCTCTCGGGCTACATTATATTACTCACACTGGGTACCCGTGCTCACTGGGGGTGTACAGACTCCGGGAGGGGCCCCTTATGGCCAAACGCAATAACAAGCCATCTCGTGGCAAAATCAATATATCACTCACTCAGCGTACCCGCGCTCATTGGGGTGTATAGACTCCGGGAGGGGCCCTTTACGGCCCAAGTGCAATATCAAGCCACCTCGTGGCATAACAACTCAGGCCCTCAACCTCAAGATCATAAATCAGTATAACACTGCTGCAGTGTGCAACCCGATCCCATAATAACCTCACAACACAGGCCCTCAGCCCTACTTAGTCAGAAATCTCTAAAAGCCACTCGGACACAGTAAAATATGATGCTCAACCCAAACTATCATTTAAGATGTCAAAATAGAGTAAACATGGTTGAGTTATGAAAACAGTAGAATATAGCATGACTGAATACAAATATAAAGTCAAAACAATGAGGAATAGTAGTAAAAATCCCCTAAGGGTCCAAAATAGTTGGCACGAGGCCCAAATATGGCATTCATCCCAAAACATGATGATAGAAAATAATTTTCAATTAAATACGCAGTTAAACAGTCATACTGGATGGACTAAATCACGATCCCCAATGGTGCATGATCTCACGCTCGTCATCTAACGTGTACGTCACCTCAAAATAACACAACGATGTGAAATTCGGAGTTTCATACCCTCAGGACAAACATTTACAATCATTACTTACCTCAATCCGAGCAAAATCCTACTCCAAAATGCTTTTGCCCCTTGAATCGGCCTCCAATCGACCCGAATCTAGCCACATTTAATTCAATTCAGTCAATACTAATTATAGGAATTAATTCCATATGAAAATACTAATTTTCCAACAAAATCCGAAATTTAACTCAAAATCGCACGTGGGGCCCACGTCTCGAAATCCGACGAAACTCATAAAATCCGACAACCCATTCAACCACGAGTCTAACCATACCAAAATTACTAAATTCCGATAACATTTCGACCCTCAAATCCTCAAATCTATCCAAGAGAGTTTTCAAACTTTTCCAACTTAAAATCACCAATTAAATGTTAAAAACAACAATGGATTCGAGTAATCTATCAAAAATTATGTTAAGAACACTTATCCCGTTGTTTTCTCTGAAAATCTCTCGAAAAATTGCCCCACTCGAGCTTCCTTGGTCCAAAAATGGAAGAATGGGACGAATTTGGACTTTATTCTGCTACCCAGGGTTTGTTCTTCGCGTTCGCGACCCTCCTCTCGCGTTCGCGATGAACAAATTCCTCGTCAGCGATTTCCAAACTCATTCCAGACAGCTTTTAGTATAATTGCCATAATTTTTTTTACACAACTCCAAATGACAAATGGTTTGATGTTCTGAATACTAGACACCAAGGGCTATAATTTCATAGGTTGCTAATTTCCTGAGTCATCATTATATATTGCGAGATATAAGCTTCCAAAGTCAGCCCTGTGCAGCAGAGATTTTCAAACTCTCCCCGGACAGACTGTAGTGTAACTACCATAAATTTTTGTACACAAATCTAAATGCCAATTAATTTACATTTCTGAAAACTAAACACAAAGATCTATAACTTTCATGTTTGGATTATCTCCAAATTCCTTATAGATTGTGAGATATGAGCCTCCGAAGTCAGACCTATGCAATCGAGATTTCCTTCTTCGCGAACGCGAAGAACAAACTTCCAGAGGCCAAATTCTTCTTCGCGAACGCGAAGAACAACACCAGATATCAGAAAATCAGCACCCAAAGTAGCCCAAAATGATTCGAAACATACTCGAGTCCACCGAGACCCCAACCAAATATACCAACAAGTCCTAAAATATGATACGGACTTGGTCGAAACTTCAAATCATATCAAACAACGCTAAAACCACGAATCACACCCCAATTCAAGCTTAATGAAACTAAGAACTTCCAACTTCTATATTCGATGCCGAAACCTATCAAATCAAGTCCGATTGACATCAAATTTTGCACACAAGTCATAAATGACAAAACGGAGCTAGAAAAATTTTCAGGACTGGATTCCGACCCAAAGATATCAAAAAGTCAACTCCCCAGTCAAACTTCCAAACTTAAATTTCTCATTTTCTCCATTTCAAGCATAATTTAGTTACGAACCTCGAAATAAATATCTGGACACACTCCTAATCCCGAAATTACCATACGGAGCTATTGGAATCATCAAAAATTCATTTTGGGGTCGTTTACACATTTTCATCTTCCGGTCAAATTATTCAACTTAAGCTTTCTTCTTGGAGACTAAGTGTCTCAATTCATTTCAAAAATCTCACCGGACCCTAACCAATTACCCTGACAAGTCACATAACAATTGTAAAGCATAAATTTAGCAGTAAATAGGGGAAACAAGATTGTATTATTCAAAACGGCCGGCCGGGTCATTACAGTACCTGAGCCCCGACCAACTGCGACCGGCGAGCCGTAGAAGTTATTAGACAGATGGACTAGGCTACACCCTCCTGTCTTTGGAGGTGAGCGACATGAGGATCCCAGGACTTTATTGATTGGTGTAGGGACATAGTGCACAATATAAGGATATTAGAGACCCACAAGGTGGATTTTACTACTTTCAAGCTGGAGGGCAGGGCCCGTAGATGGTGGCAGTCTTATCTTCTTGGCAGACCAGCAAGTTCTCCTCCATTGACTTGGGATCAGTTACACATTTTTTCTTGGATATGTATAATCCACCCTCTCAGAGAGAAGAGTTGCGGTTTCAGTTTGAGCAGCTCCAGTAGGGTCAGATGTCAGTGACCGATCATGAGGCGAGACACTCTAAGTTGTCTCGCCATGCACTTATAATACTCTCTGTCACACCTCCTTTTTCCCGAAGGGATATGGAGTTTTTCCAATTAAAATGATATTAATTGAAATGAGATTATTTAATAAATTCAGAGTCACCACTTGGAATAATTTTATGATGTTCCAAGTCACCGGTTTATTTTAAATCTCAAATCGAGGAAAATTTGATTTCGTTTAAAGTCTGCAAAACTAGAAAAAACTAGGTAAGGAATTCTGTTAACCCGGGAGAAGGTGTTAGGCACTCCCGAGTTTTGTGGTTTTAGCACGATCACTTTTAATCTTACCTGGCTTAATTAACTATTTAATTACTTATTTTAGAATGTATGTGTATTTTGCCTTTTACAACTCTTAAGTACTTGAAAGAATTATCGAGTTACGTGTTCGTATACTTATCTAATTTGGTGCATCAAGAATCATGTCACACGTATGTGTACACAATTCCTAACACTTAGTTTATTTAAGAAAAAGTTTGGTCAAAGTCGCGCGAACGCATACCTTCAATTTATTTGAAAAAATCAAAATCGCGACACGCGAACATGTACACAATCACGATAGTAGTTTAAAAACCACGCCTAAAAGCATTTCTACAAGTATTTATTTTTAAATCGTACTCGTGTCACGCGAACGATACACAATTAATAACATTTTATTATTATTAAGATTGTTTGGCCAAAGTCGCGCAAACGCGTACTTTGATTTATTTCAAATTTAATTTGTCTCATGTTCAAAGCTACGTCTACTTCTAGCTAGACTATACAACCCATTATGTCAAGACATACCATATGGCCCACATGAATACAACCAATAAAATAATCAAGCCCAAATAAATTTAATTCTACACTAACGAATTCATCACTCAAAACAAAACTAATTAATCTTCAGATCAACACTAAATATTAACAATGCTGAAACATACTAAAAGATGGCAAAATAGAGGCAATAGGAAGAAAGCCAATCAGGCAAATTAAGGTCACACATATTTGATGGCTGAATAAAGTAACAACTTTAAAAAAATAAAAATGCAGAAAATAATAAAGGAAATGAACCTTTTTTTTAATTAGCTTCTGTATTTGCAAGAGCCTCTGGTCAGCATACAAGGAAAGGCATGCCGACAACCTAAAAACAAACAGACCCGCCACCCGAAGACCGCACCGGAACCTCAAAACTTACCGGAAACATTCGTCGGAAGCCCGATTTCGAGCTGAAGCTTTGCTGGAGTTCTTGGCTGGATTTTGGAGGTTTTAAAACTGGTTTTGCTGCTCCTTTTCGGCTTGGATTTCTATTGTATTTTGGGGTGGACTTGAGGTAAAAATGGATGTATTTTGTCGAGTTTTAGGTGCTGATTTTAGAATGCTTTAATGGTGATTAGCAGGTGTTCTTGAGGGAGATGAAGCTGGGTTTTTTTAGCTCTTGCTACTGCATTTTTTTATCAGCTGCTGCACAACTTTTTCTTTCTTTAGGGCTCTAGGGTTCCTCCTCACTTTTAGATATCCCCAAGATATATTTATACACTCCATATAATATGTGTGCTTGGCTACAAAGAAAAAGTTTTTGGGTCGGGTCATGTACGCGTGAGACCCAATTAAGGATAAGGATGATGAAAAAAATTGGACGGGTGAGGGAATCCTATGCATGTATAGAGTGAATGAGAAGATATATAATGAAAAGGGTATATGCGGATCAAATACCAAAAATATGGGACAAAAAAAAATAAATATAGGCAAGGAATATTCCTATTTTGGTAACTGCATATATGTACGAAAAGGATAAGAAACTTTTTGACCATGTGAATTTTGTTACGCAAGTCTGCCCATATTTTATGATATGCATGTGCACATATGGTTTGTTTTCTTTTTAACTTTTGACAAAATGCAAGAAAAATTCATAACGAAAGAGAAGACTAACAAGCTAACAAAAAAGATCTCAACTTACAAGAAAAAACTAAACAGGAGAGTGTTAATTAATCCTACTGCAAAATAAGGAAAAGTCGAGAGATAAAAATTAATCCTATTTTAAGATCCTAATGAGAACAAGACTATTTTTGTGATTTTCTTTTAAAAGATATGCAACTACAAAATAAACTACTACTCCTATCAAGTAAAAGTGGCGAGGCAAAATACTAATTAAATGAAAATACTAATTTATCAAGATTAGGAGAAAAGATATATTTTTGTTCATTTTCTTTTCTTTGCAAGAATAACAATATTTAACACTTTAAAAATGTAAATCTTTTTGTTGGTTTTTAATTTTATCAAATAAACCTACTAAAACATGAAATAACGGCTAAATTATCAAGATTAAACTTAGCAAATATTTACATACTAAAAAGTAATGAAAAATTCAAATGTAGTCAACAATTAAGTGCTCAGCACATGCCCCTCTTTGCTTGGAAACATGAAGGGTTTTCAGGCAAAGACAAGGTGAGCCACGTGACTAATTTTTACCACACTATTTTCAAAAGGGAAGAAACAAAGAATAGAGAAGAGAGTGCAACCGAGTCCTGGTTTTGGACAGCCTACATATCACGGGTTATAAGGGAATCAGGTCGCGTGTAGTTCAGAGAGAATGACGGAGTGATGAGTTGAGAGTCGAGTGTGGTTCCGTCGAGGCTCCGGTCCGTGGTCCTGTTATTAAATAAAAAACCAAAATCTAAAGGAACTAAACAAGCCTATTAGCTATGAGTTACAAGATTCCTATCTATATTTGTTCTGAAATTTGATCTTGAGTCTTGAATGGTTCTTCATGCAGACTTTTGATTTGAGCCTTGCTGCTTGTTAGCTGGAGGTGCTTGTTCATTCTTCTACGACTTTTTCTGATAAGAACAGGGAATGTTGTGCTTAGGACTTCAGTCATGTCTTGAGCACTTCACATCTTTCATCTGCTTCTGCATTTTGGATTCACTTTTTTTTTCTTTTTTCTCTTTTTTTATTCTGGATTGAGACCTCTTTTTTGGTCATCTCTAACATTGTGTCTCGAGGTAAAATCTGCTCAGACACCAAAACAAATAAACGAACGAAAATTTTCTGCCCCAGTTTTCACTAGGAAAACTTCGTGAGTTATTTGTAACCAAAACTCTATACTACTTCATTATTTAAAGCAATAAAAGTCAGGATTGTGTATCCTTGGGAAAAAGAGATTAGGGAGTGGAGGCCCTATATCTAAAAAAAATAAAATTCGTTAGGGATTGGAAACCCTATATTGAAAAATCATCAACTAGGGAGTGGTGACCCTATGTTGGCATCAGGTTATGTTGGCATTAACTAGGGGGTGGAGACCCTATGTTGGCGTCAGGTTATGCTGGCATCAACTAGGGATTGGTTGGCATCAGGTTATGCTGACATCAACTAGGGAGTGAAGACCCTATATTGGAAAATGAGACTACTGAATTGTGTACCCATGCTAAAATGAACAAAGAATGATTTTTTTGTTTTTTTCCTTTTTTTTAAAAAAAATCAATTTTTTTTAGAAAATCATTCTTTTAAACAAATTGCCCCAATGCTTTTTTTCAAAGGCATGAATAAATAACTTTTTTTAATTGAGACATCCTTTTTTTTAATTTCCTATGAGAAAATTCATCAGACTAAGTTTTTATTTCTTAGGAGAAAAATTCATTAGACTAAGACATCTATCCTAGGAGAAAGTTCATCAAACTAGGTTTTCTAATTTGTTATCTTAGGAGAAAGATTCATCAGACTAAGATTTTAATCCTAGGAAAAAAGCTCACCAGACTAGGTTTTCTTATTATCTTAGGAGAAAGATTTTCAGACTAAGATTTCTTGTCCTAGGAGAAAATTCATCAGACTAGGGCTCTTATCTTAGGAGAAAAATTCATCAGACTAAGATTTCTATCCTAGGAGAAAATTTATCAGACTAGGTTTTCTATCTTAGGAGAAAGATTCATCAGACTAAGATTTCGATCCTAGGAGAAAATTCATCAGACTAGGTCCTTTTTTTTTGTTATCTTAGGAGAAAGTTTGATCAGACTAAGATTTCTATCCTAGGAGAAAATTCATCAGACTAAGATTTTTATTTGGAGAAAATCCATCAGACTAGGGCTTTTTATCCTAGGAGGAAAAATGTGAGTGCAATGAAAATATTTTATGCACATTAGCAAGACAAATAAAGGCAAAGATTTGAGAAACTTCCCTGTGTCGGCTCTCCTCTTCTCTTCTTTTTTTCTCTTTTCTTTATTTTTTTTTCCTTTCTTCCCCCCCCCCCTTTTTGAACCATTTGTACTGCTTTGTTCCTGTTTCAAACAAAGAAAATTTTGTCAGTTTTGAAAGTGGTGGTTGGTTTGTGGCCTTGAGTCTTGGGCAGCTTGGCTTTTGCTCAACCAGCTTGAGTCGGTCTCAAGAGACTTTTGCTCTACATCAATCCTGATTGTTTCACACTCAGTACCATTTGAATTTGCGGCTCAATCAGATGTATCTCGGAAAAGAGATTTTTTTCTTGGATAACCTTTTCTGATATCTTGAATGGCTTTTGCTTTTGGAGCAATTTGTCTGTCAGAGAGAATCACAACTGGAAGTGTCTTTTGCACGATGTGCACACACTATAGTCCTTGTTCGGTACTACAGAGAATCCTTGATTAACCTTGAGGTTATCTTTGCTTGCTTTAGCTAAGTAGGCTGATAAGAGTCTTTTGGGGGGGAGCCTTTGCATGAATCTCAAGGCATGTTGCCTGTAACAACCGAGTGTGCTGGCCAAATTTACTTTGTGCAGCTGAAAAGCTGGTAGCAAATTTTGAAATCTTTTCTTGCTTTTTTTTGGCAAGGACTGACTCAGAGCGAACGACACAATGATGCAAAGAAACAATATTAACAAGATATGCCCCTGTCGAGAAGGACAAAAGGAAGAGTTTTTTTTTCAATAACTAGCCTTAATGACCATGACATGCATTTTGGACTCAACGGCCTAATCTATCAAACTGATCTAATCTTTCCTTTACCATTCCTATGACCTTTGAAGTCGGGCTTGTTCGTGTCAATCCTTTGCATCAGCTTCACGATTCACTTTTGACTAGTGGTGGCCCGAAGGGTTTTCACCAACAAGCCTCTCTCATTTATTATCTCTACTTACCGTTGCTTTACAGTGCCCGTAAAGGTTTTCGCTAGTAAAATTCTCTCATTTTTTCTTTTTCTTTTTTTGTTTTTTCTTTCCTTTGTGAGCAACTTGACAGTGTTCTATATCGTGTGACAACTGTTGGTCATTGCATGTGTCTCTTAGCATTCTTGAAGGCTGATCAGGAGGTATTTATTTGGATAGGGTTGAAAAGAAAAGACGGCATGATGGCTCAAATACTAGTTTCAGATACTTGGGATTTTTTTGGATTTTTTCTTCTTTTTTTGACTTTTATTTTGTTGGACCGAACCGTGTAAGGCTGCCTTGTCAAATGTAGTTCAAACATCTGTCCTAACTAATTTTTTTTCATCTTACTTTCTATATCTTTTTCTCTTTTTTTTCTTTTCTTTCTCCTTTTTTTTTCAAAACAAATTGACCTAACTTTTTGTAATGACCCGACCGGTCGTTTTGAGTTTTTGCACTTTGCTCGCCAGTTCTCGGGCATGACTTGCCCCGTGTGATGTATTATGACTTATGTAAATCGTTGGTTTTGGTTTTTAAGGTAATCAGAATGAATTTGGAAGAACAGTTCTCAATTTGTAGCTTGAAAATTGAAAGGTTTGACCAAGTTTTGACTTGATTGTATATGATCTCGGATTCGAATTTTTATGATTTGGTTAGCTTCGTTAGGTGATTTGGGACTTAGGAGCGCAATCGGAATGCATTTTGGAGGTCCGTGGAAAGTTTGGGCTTGAATTGGCGAAATTAAGATTTTGGCGTTTTCCGATTGATAGGTGAGATTTTTATATAAGGGTTGGAATGGAATTACAGAAGTTGTACTAGCTCCGTTATGTCATTTGTGACGTGTGTGCAAAATTTCAGATCTTTCGGACGTGGTTTGATTGGGTTTTTGATCAAAAGCGTGATTCAGAAGAATTTGGATACTTAGGCTTGAATCCGATGTGTTTTGGTTGATCCGATATTGTTGGAAGTGTTTTGAAGATTGGTATAGGTTCGAATAAGGTTATGGGATATCGTTGTGCTTTTGGTTGAGGTCCCGGGGGCCTCGGAATAGTTTCGGATGGTTATCGGGAAGTCGGACTTGGAGTTTTGCAGCAGAAAATTTGCTGCCTCTGTTGTTTCCGCACCTGCAGATTTGGTGACCGCAGGTGCGATGTCGTTGGTGCGTAATGGAGACCGCAAAAGCGGTGCTGGCCGCAGAAGCGGAGACTTTGGCCGCATCTGCGAGGCCGCAGGTGCGATACCTGGGTCGCAGATGCGGAATCTGAAGGAGTAATGGAATCCGCAGAAGCGGGTGTTTTTCCGCCGAAGAGGAAGTGCAAGTGCGCTTATGGGATCGCAGGTGCGGAAGTGCTGGGCAGAATGTATAAAAATGCCCTTTCGCGATTCTCAGTCATTTTGTTCACCATTTTTGTGCGATTTTGGAGCTCCAAGCTGTGATTTCAAGAGGGGATCAAGTGTTTCCATAGAGGTAAGCTACTTGGGCTTTATACCTTGTATTTATGGTGATTATTTCATTATTTAATCATGAAAAATCAGTGGAAAATTTGAGGAAGAGTTGGGAAATTAGGGCTTGAAATTGGAGAGTGGATTTTGAGAATTTGAGTGACCATATGAGGTCGGATTTTGGTAAATTTGATATGTATGAACTCGTGAGAGGATGGGGATTCCATTGATGTTAATTTTATCGAGTTCCAAGACGTGGTCCCGAGGGCCGGGTTTGAGCAATTTCATGATTTTAATGCAAATTGGATATTTTCAAGTGGGCTTTGTTCCCTTAGCATATTTTAATAGTTATGTTCTGATTGTGGCTAGATTTGGAGCATCCGAAGGTCGATTCGTGAGGGCAAAGGCATCGCGGGCTAGAGTTTGGACCAGATCGAGGTAAGTAATGATTATAAATATTGTCCTGAGGGTTTGAAACCCCGGAATACTCATCTTTGTGTTACTTTGAGGTGGCGCACACGCTAGATAACGAGTGTGAAGTTGTGCACCATTGGGGATTGTGACTTAGTCCATCCCGTACGACTGTTAAGTCGCGTATTTGATTTGAAATCTTATGATATTCCATGTTCTAGAGATTTATATTATATTTTGGGCTGTATGCCATGTTTGGGGTCTTGTGCCGACCTGCTGAGACCCTTAGGGGCACTTTCACTATTTTTCCTCACTCTATTTGTTTTGAAAGCATATTCTCAGTCATGTTTTACCTGTTTATTGTTTAAATCTGGTTTTATCACTTTATTTCTTAAAAATATGAAAACTGTTTGGGCTGAGTTCCTATTTTATTGATGGCCCGAGTGATCGTGAGGTTGATGACTGAGATAGACCGAGGGTCTGATTGTGAGGTTGATGACTGAGATAGACCGAGAGTCTGATTGTGAGGTTAATGACTGAGAGAGGCCGAGGCCGTGGTTGTGAGGATTATATATCTATGGATCGGGCTACACACCGCAGTAATATATATATATATATATACATATATATATGGGGATCGGGATGCACGCCGCAGCGATATAGCGCTTGGGCTGTAGGAGCCCCTCCGGAGTCTGCACACTCCTAGTGAGCGCAATAGACTATATATATGGATCGGACTGCAAGCCGCAGCGATTACTATATGGTACCTATTAAGTGTGAGTGCTAAGTGTGAGCACTGATTAGTAAGAGTTGAGTCACGAGTGACTGAGAGGCTTGCCTGAGGGGCTACATAGATATACATGTACATGAGTGATGCTTTGCCTGAGGTGCTGGTTTATGAACTTGTTGTTTTCATTCCTCTTTAAAACGAGTTTCTATTGAACATGTTGATTTGATTACTGCTTTTACTCATTTTTAAACCGAGCCTCTATTGAAAATGTTGAACAAACGTTTTAAATAGTATTTCATTTAAACTGAAGTTTCTAAGTTTTGAAAAGGGTTGTGAAATTTCTGTTTTGCTCGAGGGGCTGTATGCGAACTATGTTTTGCCCAAGGGGCCGATTATGGTTTTTATGTCTTTTATTATAAATGGTATTGAACCCCTACTGAAACTGTTGAAGGCATTTTCAAATGATTTTTATCGAAAGATGGGTTTAAAATGAGACGATTGACTCGTATTCCGATTTGAAAGCCTATTGTGCTTATTAAGTTTATCATAAATGTAGATTCATCATTTCCTACTGCTCGGCCTTTATTTACTCTTATTACTTACTGGGTTGGAGTACTCATATTACTCCCTACACCACGTGTGCATATTCAGGTATTTCGGAATCCGGTAGCAGGTGTTGATTGCTCAGACGCGGAGTCATCAGAGTTAGCAAGGTGGCTGCACGACGTTCGTAGCACTGCTTCCTCCCTCTCATTTTATTACTGTATTTAGTATATTTTTAGACTCTTGTTATATTCAGACCTTGGTAGATGCTCATGACTAGTGACACCCCGATGTCGGGCTTGTGTAATTATTCCGTATTTTTCTTTTTAATGTTCATTATGAGATTATTGTTTTATAAATGGTATAAAAACAACTTTTAATGGAAAATGGTTTATTTGGAATTGTGTCGGCTGGCCTTGTCTTCACGAGAGGCGCCATCACAACTGGGTCCGGTTTGGGGTCGTGACAAGTTGGTATCAGGGCCTAGGTTATATAGGCCTCACGAGTCATGAGCAGGTTTAGTAGAGTCTCGCGGATCGGTACAGAGACGTCTGTACTTATCCTCGAGAGGCTGCTGAACCTTTAGGAAAAACTTCATATTCTTGAATTCTTATCGTGCGTCCTTGATTCAGCTTGAAAAGTAACTCTTGGAATTCGTTCCACGCGTTCGTATGCGCGCATGAACGCTCGGTATTAGATGTGCATCGATGGCTTGTGATTCCCTAATCGAGGGGCAAGATGTGATCTCTGTTTGTTGATGTTGGGCCAGTCTGGAGGACTCGAGGCCGGATTTTTGCCTATAGCTTGAGCACCGAGGTGCTGATTGTGTGAGAAAGTATTTTTGAACTTATATGTTCGGTAGTGCCCTATTGGTAGCGGTAATGACTGGATAGTTACGTGATGAGTGTGATGTGACTGCGAGATGCATTCATATGATTTGGAAGCGACGAGAAGGGTCTGCGGAAGGATAAAAGAACTAATAGGTGCTTGATTTTTATCTCGATTTGAGGTATAGCCCCGAGTTATGAGTGTGTGAAGAATCTTTTCATGTGTTCTAGTTGGGAGTGAAATAAATTTCATGTTATGGTATGAGCTCAGACTCGAAATGATTAAGTGACTGCATAATGTTTATGACAGTGGAAGCTATACAAAAATATTAGTTTGAGGCCAAGCAGGTGGGGTTATATCCTGTGGAGTGTTCTGAGGTTGTGTGATCCTCATGTTGTCTGTTAGAAGATCTCATTTACAAGTGAAATATAGGTGTTGAAAATTTAAATTTGGGATACTTAAGCGAGTGGGCTTGACTATTGCGAGGATGAATGCGAGATTGCAGAAGATTCAAAGTACCAGATGGTCTGTGTTTCACGAGCTTATGAAGGATTGAGTTTAAATCTCATTATGGTATTATAGCAGCAATAGAGTATATGCGTTACGAGTTATTGTGTGTGGTTTGGTCTATGGCTTCGAGCCAAGTGGGGGAGTCCGCTATTGATGAGTTGATTGCACGGTTATGTGCTATGTTGGTTCCAGTGTGAGGCATACTGGTGAATCAGTTATGGCTTACGGAGATTTAGACCAAGGGTGGCCCGAGTAAAGGAAATTTTTTGACAAAGGTTATGTCATGCTTCATAGGTGTATGAGAATCACGACATGTCTTGAGTTGTTGTTGGTAATGGATGCTCGGTGCATAGAGCAGGAAGTTGCTTGGATGTTCAAGGATGAGGTTACACTCTGCGGTGTTGGGGTGCTATTGAGGCACGGGTGGTTCTGTTCATTTGATCAGGCTAATTGCAGTTTGTGTAGAGTGAATGACTCTCAAGAATGGTTCTAATGTGTTCAAGATTTTACATATAACAATTGGTTATTTTCAAGTTGTACGTGTGGTTAGGAACTGAGTTTTCATTGGAAGATGTCAAGACTTGTGGTATTTTCTATATTAATTATGGGATTCTGTGTATCAGCATCAGGAAGGTAAAGGTAACAGATTTAGATTCGTAGGAAGTCTCTTCAGAGTAAAGTATTTTGAAGGTGGTGCTTTTGGGAATATTTAAGAGAGTATTCAGCGGCTTATGAGTCTTAGACGGTGTGGTTTTGTGCTTGGGTCTCATGTGGTAAGTCTGGGTTGAGAAATTGTGATGTTCTAGCAAGAATGAGTATCAAGTTGAAGGTAAGTCAGAAGGGAACTCGGATAGATGGGATAGCTTGGTAGTGGCTCAGATCGGTGTGGTAAGGACATGATTAGTTCTTTGGATGCTTATGAGGTAATGAGTTTATACAGGTGTTTAGCGACAATGCTCTTGGGTTTTAGTGGCCTGCGTAGCTTGGTTGAGTTAGAAGGATTCAGTTCTGACGGTTTTGTTTTGTGCGAATGGAATTCGGAAAGTTCTCAATGATTCTACCACGGTTAGAGGTGTGTAGTTTACCATGGGCATGAAGAGCATGAGATGTATAATGATTTTCTCCTAGCTAAGGTCTAATAGAAAAGTGATTGGCTAGTTGAGTACGTAGTTGTGTGTGGCTCAGAATGGATATGAAGTTCTCATGTTTACCTTAGGACGGTATAGTATAGGCGGTGTGTTGTGCAAGACTTAGATTTGCATATGTAAGGTCACAGATCAGTTCAGAAAGGAAGGTCACAATTCTTATACAGCACGGGTGGTTTCAGATAATTAGAGAAATGAGCTTCAGATGATTAAGGAAATGGTAATGGTAATTAAGGTGATTTGACTAGGGTATATGTTTTAAAAATGGCAATGTGATTAAGTTGATGGTACTTCGGTAGTATTGCAGCACTTCTTGTCAGATCGGCTGCTGATATTCGAGTTTGCTTGACAGCACAGAAGAATTTTAGAGTATCTCTCGTGGAATGATTGAGTACTAGAGGTGTGCTATATATGCGAGCGGCGGAATTGGGATCAGATATGGTAATTCGTGTGCTTTATGGACTTGGAGACTGGAAGTTCTCATATACAGGTTAGCTCGTGATTGTGGACGACAAGGATGTGGGTAAGTTAATCAGATGATAGTATGTGCTATGATTCAGTCATTGTGAACCTTTTGAGGATTATTTATTGGTTGCGTGTGACTAGACTTGATGTGTGGTTCATTGGTAGACCTATATGGATGTGTGTTCTGTATTGCGACGGCTCTATTGACTTCGAGTTGCCAATGGTGAAGGATGTGTTGATTCGGTTGTTATTGAGCTATTAGTAATCAGGGGGATCTATGAGATATTTTTCTGTGTTGCGAGGCATTAAGGTTTGTTGGTTATAGGCACATGTGGTGCGGCTTTATTAGGGCCTCTCAGTGGAATTCGAGCAGGAAGAGCACGGGGTATGGCTCGGTGGATGGCATATCAGTTATGTCCTTTCAAGTCGTGTGGTGTTATTTAATTACCTCGCGGTGGTTATGATGATTGCTTTGGTTTTAGATATCATATTGCACATGGTTGTCGATTTTGAGCATAGTGACTTAAGGTGTTTTCACGTGGACCAATGTTTGGATGAGGTCGCGCATTGGAGAGAAGCTATGTGGAGGTATAATCTTGCGGGTTAGATTCATGTGTTCTGTTTCTATGATGGGAGACGGGTTCTCAGTCTTGTGTTTTGTGGTACTAGTGAGCTTGCGGTACAACGCTTCCATTTGAGTCATTTTCATGATTTGAGTAAGTTCGGATTGTGGCTTATTGGTGCACAGATTGCACAAGTCATGGCTTTAGTATGTATTGATGTGTCAATGGCACCAGAGTAGTTGTGTTGGATTAGATGAGATCGCTGGGATCTTTAATGACTGCAAACGAATTCGATTCCAGCATGTTGGAAGGATAATATCGAGGTTCGGCTCAGAAATTTGCTATGGTCTTTGCCAAAGGAGAAGTGGCTTCATGTATGGTTGATCTGAGAAATGGTTATGGCTTACTGCATGTTTTATTTATCATTAGCAGTATATAAAAGTGTTGGAATAAGACTTTAGCTGATAAGAGGTTCCCTACCGGTATTCGGTTGTTGCGTGCACCTGCTGTGATTAGAAGTTATCGCTACAAGTATTTGAGTTATGTGGTATATCATGTAATTGCACCTGAGGTTGTAGGTATGGTTTATTACAGCCGATTCGGACTTATTCAGAGTATAGATGTGAGATTCTGATCTTGTGGATGATTTCAGAAGTGGAAATGTGGTTCCAAGGTTAATGGGCTAGGTTGGACTGTGAAATTTCAGTTACATTGTGTCATCGGACCTATACGAGATAGGGTGACGTGGGATCACCCCTGGGTCTATGTTCATGGTAGGGTTATTCAGCGATTGGTTGGCTTTTAGAACAACTCTGGGCACGTTCGAGGACGAACGTATGTTTAAGTGGGAGAGGATGTAACGACCCGACCGGTCGTTTTGAGTTTTTGCACTTGCTCGCCAGTTCTCGGGCATGACTTGCCCCGTGTGATCTATTATGACTTATGTAAATCGTTGGTTTTGGTTTTCAAGATAATCGGAATGAATTTGGAAGAACAGTTCTCAATTTGTAGCTTGAAAATTAAAAGGTTTGACCAAGTTTTGACTTGCTTGTATATGATCTCGGATTCAAATTTTTATGATTTGGTTAGCTCCGTTAGGTGATTTGGGACTTAGGAGAGCGATCAGAATGCATTTTGGAGGTCCGTGGAAGGTTTAGGCTTGAATTGGCGAAATTTAGATTTTGGCGTTTCCGGGTTGATAGGTGAGATTTTTATATAGCGGTCGGAATGGAATTCCAGAAGTTGCAGTAGCTCCGTTGTGTCATTTATGACGTGTGTGCAAAATTTTAGATCATTCGGAAGTGGTTTAGTTGGGTTTTTGATCAAAAGCGTGATTCGGAAGAATTTGGAAACTTAGGCTTGAATCCGATGTGTTTTGGTTGATCCGATGTTGTTGGAAGTGTTTTGAAGATTGGTATAGGTTCGAATAAGGTTATGGGATATGGTTGTGCTTTTGGTTGAGGTCCCGGGGGCCTCGGGATAGTTTCAGATGGTTATCGGGAAGCCAAACTTGGAGTTTTGCAGCAGAAAATTTGTTGCCTCTATTGTTTCCGCACCTGCGGATTTGACCACATCTGCGAGGCCGCAGGTGCGATGCCTAGGCCGCAGGTGCGATGCCTAGGTCGCAGATGCGGAATCTGAACGAGTAAGTGGAATCCGCAGAAGCGGGTGTTTTTCCGCAGAAGCGGAAGCGCAGGTGCGCTTATAGGATCACAGGTGCGGAAGTGCTGGGCAGAATGTATAAAAATGCCCCTTCGTGATTTTCAGTCATTTTGTTCACCATTTTTGTGCGATTTTGGAGTTCCAAGCTGTGATTTCAAGAGGAAATCAAGTGTTTCCATAGAGGTAAGCTACTTGGGCTTTGCCTTGTGTTTATGGTGATTATTTCATTATTTAATCATGAAAAATCAGTGGAAATTTTGAGGAAGAGTTGGGAAATTAGGACTTGAAATTGGAGAGTGGATTTTGAGAATTTGAGTGACCATATGAGGCCGGATTTTGGTAAATTTGATATGTATGAACTCGTGGGAGGATGAGGATTCCATTGATGTTAATTTTATCGAGTTCCAAGACGTGGGCCCGAGGGCCGGGATTGAGCAATTTCATGATTTTGATGCAAATTGGATATTTTCGAGTGGGCTTTGTTCCCTTAACATATTTTAATAGTTATGTTCTGATTGTGGCTAGATTTGGAGCATCCGAAGGTCAATTCGTGAGGGCAAAGGCATCGTGGGCTAGAGTTTGGACCGGATCGAGGTAAGTAATGATTGTAAATACTGTCCTCAGGGTTTGAAATCCCGAATTACACATCGTTGTGTTACTTTGAGGTGACACACACGCTAGATGACGAGCGATGAGTTGTGCACCATTGGGGATTGTGACTTGGTCTGTTCCGTACGATTGTTAAGTCGTGTATTTGATTTGAAATATTATGATATTCCATGTTCTAGAGATTTATATTATATTTGGGTTGTATGCCATGTTTGGTCGACCTGCTGATACCCTTAGGGGCACTTTCACTATTTTTCCTCACTCTGTTTGTTTTGAAAGCATATCCTCAGTCATGTTTTACATGTTTATTGTTTAAATCTGGTTTTATCACTTTATTTCTTAAAAATGTAGAAACTGTTTGGGCTGAGTTCCCTATTTTATTGATGGTCCGAGTGATCATGAGGTTGATGACTGAGATAGACCGAGGGTCTGATTCTGAGGTTGATGACTGAGATAGACCGAGAGTCTGATTGTGAGGTTAATGACTGAGAGAGGCCGAGGCCGTGGTTGTGAGGATTATATATCTATGGATCGGGCTACACACCGCAGTAATATATATATATATATACATATATATATGGGGATCGGGATGCACGCCGCAACGATATAGCGCTTGGGCTGTAGGAGCCCCTCCGGAGTCTGCACACTCCTAGTGAGCGCAATAGACTATATATATGGATCGGACTGCAAGCCGCAACGATTACTATATGGTACCTATTAAGTGTGAGTGCTAAGTGTGAGCACTGATTAGTAAGAGTTGAGTCACGAGTGACTGAGAGGCTTGCCTGAGGGGCTACATAGATATACATGTACATGAGTGATGCTTTGCCTGAGGTGCTGGTTTATGAACTTGTTGTTTTCATTCCTCTTTAAAACGAGTTTCTATTGAACATGTTGATTTGATTACTGCTTTTACTCATTTTTAAACCGAGCCTCTATTGAAAATGTTGAACAAACGTTTTAAATAGTATTTCATTTAAACTGAAGTTTCTAAGTTTTGAAAAGGGTTGTGAAATTTCTGTTTTGCTCGAGGGGCTGTATGCGAACTATGTTTTGCCCAAGGGGCCGATTATGGTTTTTATGTCTTTTATTATAAATGGTATTGAACCCCTACTGAAACTGTTGAAGGCATTTTCAAATGATTTTTATCGAAAGATGGGTTTAAAATGAGACGATTGACTCGTATTCCGATTTGAAAGCCTGTTGTGCTTATTAAGTTTATCATAAATGTAGATTCATCATTTCCTACTGCTCGGCCTTTATTTACTCTTATTACTTACTGGGTTGGAGTACTCATATTACTCCCTACACCACGTGTGCATATTCAGGTATTTCGGAATCCGGTAGCAGGTGTTGATTGCTCAGACGCGGAGTCATCAGAGTTAGCAAGGTGGCTGCACGACGTTCGTAGCACTGCTTCCTCCCTCTCATTTTATTACTGTATTTAGTATATTTTTAGACTCTTGTTATATTCAGACCTTGGTAGATGCTCATGACTAGTGACACCCCGATGTCGGGCTTGTGTAATTATTCCGTATTTTTCTTTTTAATGTTCATTATGAGATTATTGTTTTATAAATGGTATAAAAACAACTTTTAATGGAAAATGGTTTATTTGGAATTGTGTCGGCTGGCCTTGTCTTCACGAGAGGCGCCATCACGACTGGGTCCGGTTTGGGGTCGTGACAAGTTGGTATCAGGGCCTAGGTTATATAGGCCTCACGAGTCATGAGCAGGTTTAGTAGAGTCTCGCGGATCGGTACAGAGACGTCTGTACTTATCCTCGAGAGGCTGCTGAACCTTTAGGAAAAACTTCATATTCTTGAATTCTTATCGTGCGTCCTTGATTCAGCTTGAAAAGTAACTCTTGGAATTCGTTCCACGCGTTCGTATGCGCGCATGAACGCTCGGTATTAGATGTGCATCGATGGCTTGTGATTCCCTAATCGAGGGGCAAGATGTGATCTCTGTTTGTTGATGTTGGGCCAGTCTGGAGGACTCGAGGCCGGATTTTTGCCTATAGCTTGAGCACCGAGGTGCTGATTGTGTGAGAAAGTATTTTTGAACTTATATGTTTGGTAGTGCCCTATTGGTAGCGGTAATGACTGGATAGTTACGTGATGAGTGTGATGTGACTGCGAGATGCATTCATATGATTTGGAAGCGACGAGAAGGGTCTGCGGAAGGATAAAAGAACTAATAGGTGCTTGATTTTCATCTCGATTTGAGGTATAGCCCCGAGTTATGAGTGTGTGAAGAATCTTTTCATGTGTTCTAGTTGGGAGTGAAATAAATTTCATGTTATGGTATGAGCTCAGACTCGAAATGATTAAGTGACTGCATAATGTTTATGACAGTGGAAGCTATACAAAAATATTAGTTTGAGGCCAAGCAGGTGGGGTTATATCCTGTGGAGTGTTCTGAGGTTGTGTGATCCTCATGTTGTCTGTTAGAAGATCTCATTTACAAGTGAAATATAGGTGTTGAAAATTTAAATTTGGGATACTTAAGCGAGTGGGCTTGACTATTGCGAGGATGAATGCGAGATTGCAGAAGATTCAAAGTACCAGATGGTCTGTGTTTCACGAGCTTATGAAGGATTGAGTTTAAATCTCATTATGGTATTATAGCAGGAATAGAGTATATGCGTTACGAGTTATTGTGTGTGGTTTGGTCTATGGCTTCGAGCCAAGTGGGGGAGTCCGCTATTGATGAGTTGATTGCACGGTTATGTGCTATGTTGGTTCCAGTGTGAGGCGTACTGGTGAATCAGTTATGGCTTACGGAGATTTAGACCAAGGGTGGCCCGAGTAAAGGAAATTTTTTGACAAAGGTTATGTCATGCTTCATAGGTGTATGAGAATCACGACATGTCTTGAGTTGTTGTTGGTAATGGATGCTCGGTGCATAGAGCAGGAAGTTGCTTGGATGTTCAAGGATGAGGTTACACTCTGCAGTGTTGGGGTGCTATTGAGGCACGGGTGGTTCTGTTCATTTGATCAGGCTAATTGCAGTTTGTGTAGAGTGAATGCCTCTCAAGAATGGTTCTAATGTGTTCAAGATTTTACATATAACAATTGGTTATTTTCAAGTTGTACGTGTGGTTAGGAACTGAGTTTTCATTGGAAGATGTCAAGACTTGTGGTATTTTCTATATTAATTATGGGATTCTGTGTATCAGCATCAGGAAGGTAAAGGTAACAGATTTAGATTCGTAGGAAGTCTCTTCAGAGTAAAGTATTTTGAAGGTGGTGCTTTTGGGAATATTTAAGAGAGTATTCAGCGGCTTATGAGTCTTAGACGATGTGGTTTTGTGCTTGGGTCTCATGTGGTAAGTCTGGGTTGAGAAATTGTGATGTTATAGCAAGAATGAGTATCAAGTTGAAGGTAAGTCAGAAGGGAACTCGGATAGATGGGATAGCTTGGTAGTGGCTCGGATCGGTGTGGTAAGGACATGATTAGTTCTTTGGATGCTTATGAGGTAATGAGTTTATACAGGTGTTTAGCGACAATGCTCTTGGGTTTTAGTGGCCTGCGTAGCTTGGTTGAGTTAGAAGGATTCAGTTCTGACGATTTTGTTTTGTGCGAATGGAATTCGGAAAGTTCTCAATGATTCTACCACGGTTAGAGGTGTGTAGTTTACCATGGGCATGAAGAGCATGAGATGTATAATGATTTTCTCCTAGTTAAGGTCTAATAGAAAAGTGATTGGCTAGTTGAGTACGTAGTTGTGTGTGGCTCAGAATGGATATGAAGTTCTCATGTTTACCTTAGGACGGTATAGTATAGGCGGTGTGTTGTGCAAGACTTAGATTTGCATATGTAAGGTCACAGATCAGTTCAGAAAGGAAGGTCACAATTCTTATACAGCACGGGTGGTTTCAGATAATTAGAGAAATGAGCTTCAGATGATTAAGGAAATGGTAATGGTAATTAAGGTGATTTGACTAGGGTATATGTTTTAAAAATGGCAATGTGATTAAGTTGATGGTACTTCGGTAGTATTGCAGCACTTCTTGTCAGATCGGCTGCTGATATTCGAGTTTGCTTGACAGCACAGAAGAATTTTAGAGTATCTCTCGTGGAATGATTGAGTACTAGAGGTGTGCTATATATGCGAGCGGCGGAATTGGGATCAGATATGGTAATTCGTGTGCTTTATGGACTTGGAGACTGGAAGTTCTCATATACAGGTTAGCTCGTGATTGTGGACGACAAGGATGTGGGTAAGTTAATCAGATGATAGTATGTGCTATGATTCAGTCATTGTGAACCTTTTGAGGATTATTTATTGGTTGCGTGTGACTAGACTTGATGTGTGGTTCATTGGTAGACCTATATGGATGTGTGTTCTGTATTGCGACGGCTCTATTGACTTCGAGTTGCCAATGGTGAGGGATGTGTTGATTCGGTTGTTATTGAGCTATTAGTAATCAGGGGGATCTATGAGATATTTTTCTGTGTTGCGAGGCATTAAGGTTTGTTGGTTATAGGCACATGTGGTGCGGCTTTATTAGGGCCTCTCAGTGGAATTCGAGCAGGAAGAGCACGGGGTATGGCTCGGTGGATGGCGTATCAGTTATGTCCTTTCAAGTCGTGTGGTGTTATTTAATTACCTCGCGGTGGTTATGATGATTGCTTTGGTTTTAGATATCATATTGCACATGGTTGTCGATTTTGAGCATAGTGACTTAAGGTGTTTTCACGTGGACCAATGTTTGGATGAGGTCGCGCATTGGAGAGAAGCTATGTGGAGGTATAATCTTGCGGGTTAGATTCATGTGTTCTGTTTCTATGATGGGAGACGGGTTCTCAGTCTTCTGTTTTGTGGTACTAGTGAGCTTGCGGTACAACGCTTCCATTTGAGTCATTTTCATGATTTGAGTAAGTTCGGATTGTGGCTTATTGGTGCACAGATTGCACAAGTCATGGCTTTAGTATGTATTGATGTGTCAATGGCACCAGAGTAGTTGTGTTGGATTAGATGAGATCGCTGGGATCTTTAATGACTGCAAACGAATTCGATTCCAGCATGTTGGAAGGATAATATCGAGGTTCGGCTCAGAAATTTGCTATGGTCTTTGCCAAAGGAGAAGTGGCTTCATGTATGGTTGATCTGAGAAATGGTTATGGCTTACTGCATGTTTTATTTATCATTAGCAGTATATAAAAGTGTTGGAATAAGACTTTAGCTGATAAGAGGTTCCCTACCGGTATTCGGTTGTTGCGTGCACCTGCTGTGATTAGAAGTTATCGCTACAAGTATTTGAGTTATGTGGTATATCATGTAATTGCACCTGAGGTTGTAGGTATGGTTTATTACAGCCGATTCGGACTTATTCAGAGTATAGATGTGAGATTCTGATCTTGTGGATGATTTCAGAAGTGGAAATGTGGTTCCAAGGTTAATGGGCTAGGTTGGACTGTGAAATTTCAGTTACATTGTGTCATCGGACCTATACGAGATAGGGTGACGTGGGATCACCCCTGGGTCTATGTTCATG
Source organism: Nicotiana sylvestris (assembly GCF_000393655.2). Taxonomy (NCBI): domain Eukaryota; kingdom Viridiplantae; phylum Streptophyta; class Magnoliopsida; order Solanales; family Solanaceae; genus Nicotiana; species Nicotiana sylvestris. The sequence goes on from NC_091061.1 coordinate 141,805,922, forward strand.
GTAGGGTTATTCAGCGATTGGTTGGCTTTTAGAACAACTCTGGGCACGTTCGAGGACGAATGTATGTTTAAGTGGGAGAGGATGTAACGACCCGACCGGTCGTTTTGAGTTTTTACACTTGCTCGCCAGTTCTCGGGCATGACTTGCCCCGTGTGATCTATTATGACTTATGTAAATCGTTGGTTTTGGTTTTCAAGATAATCGGAATGAATTTGGAAGAACAGTTCTCAATTTGTAGCTTGAAAATTAAAAGGTTTGACCAAGTTTTGACTTGCTTGTATATGATCTCGGATTCAAATTTTTATGATTTGGTTAGCTCCGTTAGGTGATTTGGGACTTAGGAGAGCGATCAGAATGCATTTTGGAGGTCCGTGGAAGGTTTAGGCTTGAATTGGCGAAATTTAGATTTTGGCGTTTCCGGGTTGATAGGTGAGATTTTTATATAGCGGTCGAAATGGAATTCCAGAAGTTGCAGTAGCTCCGTTGTGTCATTTATGACGTGTGTGCAAAATTTTAGATCATTCGGAAGTGGTTTAGTTGGGTGTTTGATCAAAAGCGTGATTCGGAAGAATTTGAAAACTTAGGCTTGAATCCGATGTGTTTTGGTTGATCCGATGTTGTTGGAAGTGTTTTGAAGATTGGTATAGGTTCGAATAAGGTTATGGGATATGGTTGTGCTTTTGGTTGAGGTCCCGGGGGCCTCGGGATAGTTTCAGATGGTTATCGGGAAGCCAGACTTGGAGTTTTGCAGCAGAAAATTTGCTGCCTCTATTGTTTCCGCACCTGCGGATTTGACCACATCTGCGAGGCCGCAGGTGCGATGCCTAGGCCGCAGGTGCGATGCCTAGGTCGCAGATGCGGAATCTGAACGAGTAAGTGGAATCCGCAGAAGCGGGTGTTTTTCCGCAGAAGCGGAAGCGCAGGTGCGCTTATAGGATCACAGGTGCGGAAGTGCTGGGCAGAATATATAAAAATGCCCCTTCGCGATTTTCAGTCATTTGTTCACCATTTTTGTGCGATTTTGGAGTTCCAAGCTGTGATTTCAAGAGGAAATCAAGTGTTTCCATAGAGGTAATCTACTTGGGCTTTGCCTTGTGTTTATGGTGATTATTTCATTATTTAATCATGAAAAATCAGTGGAAATTTTGAGGAAGAGTTGGGAAATTAGGACTTGAAATTGGAGAGTGGATTTTGAGAATTTGAGTGACCATATGAGGCCGGATTTTGGTAAATTTGATATGTATGAACTCGTGGGAGGATGAGGATTCCATTGATGTTAATTTTATCGAGTTCCAAGACGTGGGCCCGAGGGCCGGGTTTGAGCAATTTCATGATTTTGATGCAAATTGGATATTTTCGAGTGGGCTTTGTTCCCTTAACATATTTTAATAGTTATGTTCTGATTGTGGCTAGATTTGGAGCATCCGAAGGTCAATTCGTGAGGGCAAAGGCATCGTGGGCTAGAGTTTGGACCGGATCGAGGTAAGTAATGATTGTAAATACTGTCCTCAGGGTTTGAAATCCCGAATTACACATCGTTGTGTTACTTTGAGGTGACACACACGCTAGATGACGAGCGATGAGTTGTGCACCATTGGGGATTGTGACTTGGTCTGTTCCGTACGATTGTTAAGTCGTGTATTTGATTTGAAATATTATGATATTCCATGTTCTAGATATTTATATTATATTTGGGCTGTATGCCATGTTTGGTCGACCTGCTGATACCCTTAGGGGCACTTTCACTATTTTTCCTCACTCTGTTTGTTTTGAAAGCATATCCTCAGTCATGTTTTACATGTTTATTGTTTAAATCTGGTTTTATCACTTTATTTCTTAAAAATGTGGAAACTGTTTGGGCTGAGTTCCCTATTTTATTGATGGTCCGAGTGATCATGAGGTTGATGACTGAGATAGACCGAGGGTCTGATTCTGAGGTTGATGACTGAGATAGACCGAGAGTCTGATTGTGAGGTTAATGACTGAGAGAGGCCGAGGCCGTGGTTGTGAGGATTATATATCTATGGATCGGGCTACACACCGCAGTAATATATATATATATATATATATATATATATATATATATATATATATATATATATATACATATATATATGGGGATCGGGATGCACGACGCAGCGATATAGCGCTTGGGCTGTAGGAGCCCCTCCGGAGTCTGCACACTCCTAGTGAGCGCAATAGACTATATATATGGATCGGACTGCAAGCCGCAGCGATTACTATATGGTACCTATTAAGTGTGAGTGCTAAGTGTGAGCACTGATTAGTAAGAGTTGAGTCACGAGTGACTGAGAGGCTTGCCTGAGGGGCTACATAGATATACATGTACATGAGTGATGCTTTGCCTGAGGTGCTGGTTTATGAACTTGTTGTTTTCATTCCTCTTTAAAACGAGTTTCTATTGAACATGTTGATTTGATTACTACTTTTACTCATTTTTAAACCGAGCCTCTATTGAAAATGTTGAACAAACGTTTTAAATAGTATTTCATTTAAACTGAAGTTTCTATGTTTTGAAAAAGGTTGTGAAATTTCTGTTTTGCTCGAGGGGCTGTATGCGAACTATGTTTTGCCCAAGGGGCCGATTATGGTTTTTATGTCTTTTATTATAAATGGTATTGAACCCCTACTGAAACTGTTGAAGGCATTTTCAAATGATTTTTATCGAAAGATGGGTTTAAAATGAGACGATTGACTCGTATTCCGATTTGAAAGCCTGTTGTGCTTATTAAGTTTATCATAAATGTAGATTCATCATTTCCTACTGCTCGGCCTTTATTTACTCTTATTACTTACTGGGTTGGAGTACTCATATTACTCCCTACACCACGTGTGCATATTCAGGTATTTCGGAATCCGGTAGCAGGTGTTGATTGCTCAGACGCGGAGTCATCAGAGTTAGCAAGGTGGCTGCACGACGTTCGTAGCACTGCTTCCTCCCTCTCATTTTATTACTATATTTAGTATATTTTTAGACTCTTGTTATATTCAGACCTTGGTAGATGCTCATGACTAGTGACACCCCGATGTCGGGCTTGTGTAATTATTCCGTATTTTTCTTTTTAATGTTCATTATGAGATTATTGTTTTATAAATGGTATAAAAACAACTTTTAATGGAAAATGGTTTATTTGGAATTGTGTCGGCTTTGTTTTCACGAGAGGCGCCATCACGACTGGGTCCGGTTTGGGGTCGTGACAAGTTGGTATCAGAGCCTAGGTTATATAGGCCTCACGAGTCATGAGCAGGTTTAGTAGAGTCTCGCGGATCGGTACAGAGACGTCTGTACTTATCCTCGAGAGGCTGCTGAACCTTTAGGAAAAACTTCATATTCTTGAATTCTTATCGTGCGTCCTTGATTCAGCTTGAAAAGTAACTCTTGGAATTCGTTCCACGCGTTCGTATGCGCGCATGAACGCTCGGTATTAGATGTGCATCGATGTCTTGTGATTCCCTAATCGAGGGGCAAGATGTGATCTCTGTTTGTTGATGTTGGGCCAGTCTGGAGGACTCGAGGCCGGATTTTTGCCTATAGCTTGAGCACCGAGGTGCTGATTGTGTGAGAAAGTATTTTTGAACTTATATGTTCGGTAGTGCCCTATTGGTAGCGGTAATGACTGGATAGTTACGTGATGAGTGTGATGTGACTGCGAGATGCATTCATATGATTTGGAAGCGACGAGAAGGGTCTGCGGAAGGATAAAAGAACTAATAGGTGCTTGATTTTCATCTCGATTTGAGGTATAGCCCCGAGTTATGAGTGTGTGAAGAATCTTTTCATGTGTTCTAGTTGGGAGTGAAATAAATTTCATGTTATGGTATGAGCTCAGACTCGGAATGATTAAGTGACTGCATAATGTTTATGACAGTGGAAGCTATACAAAAATATTAGTTTGAGGCCAAGCAGGTGGGGTTATATCCTGTGGAGTGTTCTGAGGTTGTGTGATCCTCATGTTGTCTGTTAGAAGATCTCATTTACAAGTGAAATATAGGTGTTGAAAATTTAAATTTGGGATACTTAAGCGAGTGGGCTTGACTATTGCGAGGATGAATGCGAGATTGCAGAAGATTCAAAGTACCAGATGGTCTGTGTTTCACGAGCTTATGAAGGATTGAGTTTAAATCTCATTATGGTATTATAGCAGCAATAGAGTATATGCGTTACGAGTTATTGTGTGTGGTTTGGTCTATGGCTTCGAGCCAAGTGGGGGAGTCCGCTATTGATGAGTTGATTGCACGGTTATGTTCTATGTTGGTTCCAGTGTGAGGCATACTGGTGAATCAGTTATGGCTTACGGAGATTTAGACCAAGGGTGGCCCGAGTAAAGGAAATTTTTTGACAAAGGTTATGTCATGCTTCATAGGTGTATGAGAATCACGACATGTCTTGAGTTGTTGTTGGTAATGGATGCTCGGTGCATAGAGCAGGAAGTTGCTTGGATGTTCAAGGATGAGGTTACACTCTGCGGTGTTGGGGTGCTATTGAGGCACGGGTGGTTCTGTTCATTTGATCAGGCTAATTGCAGTTTGTGTAGAGTGAATGACTCTCAAGAATGGTTCTAATGTGTTCAAGATTTTACATATAACAATTGGTTATTTTCAAGTTGTACGTGTGGTTAGGAACTGAGTTTTCATTGGAAGATGTCAAGACTTGTGGTATTTTCTATATTAATTATGGGATTCTGTGTATCAGCATCAGGAAGGTAAAGGTAACAGATTTAGATTCGTAGGAAGTCTCTTCAGAGTAAAGTATTTTGAAGGTGGTGCTTTTGGGAATATTTAAGAGAGTATTCAGCGGCTTATGAGTCTTAGACGGTGTGGTTTTGTGCTTGGGTCTCATGTGGTAAGTCTGGGTTGAGAAATTGTGATGTTCTAGCAAGAATGAGTATCAAGTTGAAGGTAAGTCAGAAGGGAACTCGGATAGATGGGATAGCTTGGTAGTGGCTCAGATCGGTGTGGTAAGGACATGATTAGTTCTTTGGATGCTTATGAGGTAATGAGTTTATACAGGTGTTTAGCGACAATGCTCTTGGGTTTTAGTGGCCTGCGTAGCTTGGTTGAGTTAGAAGGATTCAGTTCTGACGGTTTTGTTTTGTGCGAATGGAATTCGGAAAGTTCTCAATGATTCTACCACGGTTAGAGGTGTGTAGTTTACCATGGGCATGAAGAGCATGAGATGTATAATGATTTTCTCCTAGCTAAGGTCTAATAGAAAAGTGATTGGCTAGTTGAGTACGTAGTTGTGTGTGGCTCAGAATGGATATGAAGTTCTCATGTTTACCTTAGGACGGTATAGTATAGGCGGTGTGTTGTGCAAGACTTAGATTTGCATATGTAAGGTCACAGATCAGTTCAGAAAGGAAGGTCACAATTCTTATACAGCACGGGTGGTTTCAGATAATTAGAGAAATGAGCTTCAGATGATTAAGGAAATGGTAATGGTAATTAAGGTGATTTGACTAGGGTATATGTTTTAAAAATGGCAATGTGATTAAGTTGATGGTACTTCGGTAGTATTGCAGCACTTCTTGTCAGATCGGCTGCTGATATTCGAGTTTGCTTGACAGCACAGAAGAATTTTAGAGTATCTCTCGTGGAATGATTGAGTACTAGAGGTGTGCTATATATGCGAGCGGCGGAATTGGGATCAGATATGGTAATTCGTGTGCTTTATGGACTTGGAGACTGGAAGTTCTCATATACAGGTTAGCTCGTGATTGTGGACGACAAGGATGTGGGTAAGTTAATCAGATGATAGTATGTGCTATGATTCAGTCATTGTGAACCTTTTGAGGATTATTTATTGGTTGCGTGTGACTAGACTTGATGTGTGGTTCATTGGTAGACCTATATGGATGTGTGTTCTGTATTGCGACGGCTCTATTGACTTCGAGTTGCCAATGGTGAAGGATGTGTTGATTCGGTTGTTATTGAGCTATTAGTAATCAGGGGGATCTATGAGATATTTTTCTGTGTTGCGAGGCATTAAGGTTTGTTGGTTATAGGCACATGTGGTGCGGCTTTATTAGGGCCTCTCAGTGGAATTCGAGCAGGAAGAGCACGGGGTATGGCTCGGTGGATGGCATATCAGTTATGTCCTTTCAAGTCGTGTGGTGTTATTTAATTACCTCGCGGTGGTTATGATGATTGCTTTGGTTTTAGATATCATATTGCACATGGTTGTCGATTTTGAGCATAGTGACTTAAGGTGTTTTCACGTGGACCAATGTTTGGATGAGGTCGCGCATTGGAGAGAAGCTATGTGGAGGTATAATCTTGCGGGTTAGATTCATGTGTTCTGTTTCTATGATGGGAGACGGGTTCTCAGTCTTGTGTTTTGTGGTACTAGTGAGCTTGCGGTACAACGCTTCCATTTGAGTCATTTTCATGATTTGAGTAAGTTCGGATTGTGGCTTATTGGTGCACAGATTGCACAAGTGATGGCTTTAGTATGTATTGATGTGTCAATGGCACCAGAGTAGTTGTGTTGGATTAGATGAGATCGCTGGGATCTTTAATGACTGCAAACGAATTCGATTCCAGCATGTTGGAAGGATAATATCGAGGTTCGGCTCAGAAATTTGCTATGGTCTTTGCCAAAGGAGAAGTGGCTTCATGTATGGTTGATCTGAGAAATGGTTATGGCTTACTGCATGTTTTATTTATCATTAGCAGTATATAAAAGTGTTGGAATAAGACTTTAGCTGATAAGAGGTTCCCTACCGGTATTCGGTTGTTGCGTGCACCTGCTGTGATTAGAAGTTATCGCTACAAGTATTTGAGTTATGTGGTATATCATGTAATTGCACCTGAGGTTGTAGGTATGGTTTATTACAGCCGATTCGGACTTATTCAGAGTATAGATGTGAGATTCTGATCTTGTGGATGATTTCAGAAGTGGAAATGTGGTTCCAAGGTTAATGGGCTAGGTTGGACTGTGAAATTTCAGTTACATTGTGTCATCGGACCTATACGAGATAGGGTGACGTGGGATCACCCCTGGGTCTATGTTCATGGTAGGGTTATTCAGCGATTGGTTGGCTTTTAGAACAACTCTGGGCACGTTCGAGGACGAACGTATGTTTAAGTGGGAGAGGATGTAACGACCCGACCGATCGTTTTGAGTTTTTGCACTTGCTCGCCAGTTCTCGGGCATGACTTGCCCCGTGTGATCTATTATGACTTATGTAAATCGTTGGTTTTGGTTTTCAAGATAATCAGAATGAATTTGGAAGAATAGTTCTCAATTTGTAGCTTGAAAATTAAAAGGTTTGACCAAGTTTTGACTTGCTTGTATATGATCTCGGATTCAAATTTTTATGATTTGGTTAGCTCCGTTAGGTGATTTTGGGACTTAGGAGAGCGATCAGAATGCATTTTGGAGGTCCGTGGAAGGTTTAGGCTTGAATTGGCGAAATTTAGATTTTGGCGTTTCCGGGTTGATAGGTGAGATTTTTATATAGCGGTCGGAATGGAATTCCAGAAGTTGCAGTAGCTCCGTTGTGTCATTTATGACGTGTGTGCAAAATTTTAGATCATTCGGAAGTGGTTTAGTTGGGTTTTTGATCAAAAGCGTGATTCGGAAGAATTTGGAAACTTAGGCTTGAATCCGATGTGTTTTGGTTGATCCGATGTTGTTGGAAGTGTTTTGAAGATTGGTATAGGTTCGAATAAGGTTATGGGATATGGTTGTGCTTTTGGTTGAGGTCCCGGGGGCCTCGGGATAGTTTCAGATGGTTATCGGGAAGCCAGACTTGGAGTTTTGCAGCAGAAAATTTGCTGCCTCTATTGTTTCCGCACCTGCGGATTTGACCACATCTGCGAGGCCGCAGGTGCGATGCCTAGGCCGCAGGTGCGATGCCTAGGTCGCAGATGCGGAATCTGAACGAGTAAGTGGAATCCGCAGAAGCGGGTGTTTTTCCGCAGAAGCGGAAGCGCAGGTGCGCTTATAGGATCACAGGTGCGGAAGTGCTGGGCAGAATATATAAAAATGCCCCTTCGCGATTTTCAGTCATTTGTTCACCATTTTTGTGCGATTTTGGAGTTCCAAGCTGTGATTTCAAGAGGAAATCAAGTGTTTCCATAGAGGTAAGCTACTTGGGCTTTGCCTTGTGTTTATGGTGATTATTTCATTATTTAATCATGAAAAATCAGTGGAAATTTTGAGGAAGAGTTGGGAAATTAGGACTTGAAATTGGAGAGTGGATTTTGAGAATTTTAGTGACCATATGAGGCCGGATTTTGGTAAATTTGATATGTATGAACTCGTGGGAGGATGAGGATTCCATTGATGTTAATTTTATCGAGTTCCAAGACGTGGGCCCGAGGGCCGGGTTTGAGCAATTTCATGATTTTGATGCAAATTGGATATTTTCGAGTGGGCTTTGTTCCCTTAACATATTTTAATAGTTATGTTCTGATTGTGGCTAGATTTGGAGCATCCGAAGGTCAATTCGTGAGGGCAAAGGCATCGTGGGCTAGAGTTTGGACCGGATCGAGGTAAGTAATGATTGTAAATACTGTCCTCAGGGTTTGAAATCCCGAATTACACATCGTTGTGTTACTTTGAGGTGACACACACGCTAGATGACGAGCGATGAGTTGTGCACCATTGGGGATTGTGACTTGGTCTGTTCCGTACGATTGTTAAGTCGTGTATTTGATTTGAAATATTATGATATTCCATGTTCTAGAGATTTATATTATATTTGGGCTGTATGCCATGTTTGGTCGACCTGCTGATACCCTTAGGGGCACTTTCACTATTTTTCCTCACTCTGTTTCTTTTGAAAGCATATCCTCAGTCATGTTTTACATGTTTATTGTTTAAATCTGGTTTTATCACTTTATTTCTTAAAAATGTGGAAACTGTTTGGGCTGAGTTCCCTATTTTATTGATGGTCCGAGTGATCATGAGGTTGATGACTGAGATAGACCGAGAGTCTGATTGTGAGGTTAATGACTGAGAGAGGCCGAGGGCCTGGTTGTGAGGACTATATATCTATGGATCGGGCTGCACACCGCAACAATATATATATATATATATGGATCGAGCTGCACACCGCCACGATATGTATATGGAGCGGGCTGCACGCCGCAGCGATATGTTGGGTCGGGCGGCACGCCACAGCGATATAGCGCTTTTGCTGTAGGAGCCCCTCCGGAGTCTGCACACCCCAGTGGGCGCAGTCGACTATATATATGGATCGGGATGCACGCCGCAACGGTTACTATATGGTACCTATTGAGTATGAGCGCTGATTGGTAAGAGTTAAGTCATGATTGACTGAAGGCTTGCCCGAGGGACTACATAGGTATACATGTACATGAGTGATGCTTTGCCTGAAGGGTTGGTTTATGAACTTACTGTTTTCACTCCTCTTTAAAGCGAGTTTCTATTGAACATGTTGATTTGAGTACTGCTTTCACTCATCTTTAACCCGAGACTCTATTAAAAATGTTGAACAAATGTTTTAAATAATCTTTCTTTTAAACTGATGTTTCTAAGTTATGAAAAGGGTTGTGAAATTTCTATTTTGCTCGAGGGGATGTATGCGAACTATGTTTTGCCCGCGGGGCCGATTATGGTTTTCATCTCTTTTGTTATAAATGGTATTGAACCCCTACTGAAACTATTGGAAGGCATTCTCAAATGATTTTTACCGAAAGCTGGGTTTAAAATGAGACGATTGACTCGTATTCCGATTTGAAAGCCTGTTGTGCTTATTGAGTTTATCATAAATGTGGATTCATCGTTTCCTACTACCCAGTCTTTATTTACTCTTATTACTTACTGGGTTGGAGTACTCACATTACTCCCTGCACCTTGTGTGCAGATTCAGGTATTTCGAAATTCGGTAGCGGGTATTGATTGCTCAGACGCGGAGTCATCAGAGTTAGCAAGCTGGCTGCGCGATGTTCGCAGCACTGCTTCCTCCCTCTCATTTTATTACTGTATTTAGTACATTTTTAGACTCTTGTTGTATTCAGACCTTGGTAGATGCTCATGACTAGTGACACCCCGATGTCGGTCTTGTGTAATTATTCCGCATTTTTCTTTTAAATGTTCATTATGTGATTATTGGTTTATAAATGGTATAAAAACAACTTTTAATGGAAAATAGTTGATTTGGGAATTGTGTCGGCTGGCCTTGTCTTCACGAGAGACGCCATCACGACCGGGTCCAGTTTGGGGTTGTGACACTTTTATTTTCTGGGGGCATGGATCTTTGACTGTATTTTTTTTAATTGAACTTTCTAAGAGTTTGCCCCAGTTTTTTTTTTTTGGCAATCCGCTAGTCAAGCGCCTAGGGCTAAGTTTTTTATTAATAAAAGAACAGAAAAATACAACAAATAGGAAAAGTACAAATAAGGGGGACAATAGCACCGGTATTGTTACCCATATGCCTTGGCTATATAATCACTCCTTTGCGCCTCACACTGCCTTATGATGACAGCCTCATGTAGAGGATTCATGGTGTAGCTGTCGGCAACGTATCACGAGGGCATATAATCTCATAACCGTGTGGATATTTTCCAAAGGCATAGGACCAAGGCAATACAAACCGGGCTAAACCTTACCTTACTAATCCTATTGAGGCAAATAAAAAGCCTCGCTTACTAACAAGCATGTAAAAAGAAAGAACTGGAAAGAACCAAATATTTAATGATCATCACAGAGTTTATAACATACTCTGTGATGATATTACAAATGAGTATACTAACATAATGGTAGAATAAAATGATGAAGGAATTAAAATGTTGTCCCTTCTTGTCCGAACTTGTAATTTCTTCAATTTGTAACTCTTTTTCATCACAATCCCAATTCTTCAAGATGTATTCAAAATTCATGATTTCTTTTTTGAACGATTGGACTTTGTTGATGTAGTTGGGGTGGCCTTCTTTTGTTTGGCAACTCTCATTGGAGGTCGCCTAACATTTAAAAAATCACTAACCTTGTCATCCCAACTATTCTTCCTTGTATGAGATTTGCAAATTTTTCCACTATGCATTGGTGATAAATCCCCTTTTCTTGCCGCCTCTTCTCTACACTGTTGTAACATTGCATCTTCTTCTCCTTGTTCAAAAAACTCTCTCCCTAAATTCACAGGTTGTGGTTCATTTTGAATCGTATCTAGTGACACCAAGGCAGATTCTCCAGTTGCCACCATTGCCTTACTTTGTTGTTGTCCAATGTGTTGTAATTTGTTGTTATTCCTACCTACAGGACATGTGCTAGATGTAATAGGATTTACAGGTATGGAACTTACCATAGCTTCCAAAAGCTTTATCTCCTCCTCTGAAATAACTGGTTTAGTGGTGACCAGTTGCTGCTGCCCAGTTTTTGCGCGATCAGCTATAGGATGTGCAGCTTTAACAGTCTGTCTTATACCTGCTGTTGCAGCTTGACTTGGACTTGTATTTGGGGAACAACTCTTAGCACCTATAGTAAGCTGCTTGGAAGAAGTTGCTACATGTTGAGGCAAAATTCCAGCTGGGGCATTTTGAATTGCAACACTACGAGACATTCTGGGAACAAATGCAGGAGCATGGAGGTTTAATTTGCTCGTGGGGACTGCTGCAATTTTCCCATGAGACTTTGACTTAACTAGAGAGTCAAGCTCCTCACCTGCACTCTCCTGATCCACCTCCTCGTCACCTTCTTCAGCTGAGTATCCTGCAAAACCATCGCCCCAGTCCTCCTCTTCATCTTCGTCTCGTTGATCTTGCCACAGTTTGGATGTAATAGCCTTAAGCCTCACGTTTGTTTGTATAACCTCGTTGTTATTCCCCGTTGACAACATAAACTGCTAGATTCACCTTCTAATTCCCCAAACGACTCCGCAGATTGAGAAGGGATATCATAGACGGAGGTGTTCAAAGTGACCACAGGTTGTTTCACAACAGTAGAATTTTTCATCATTTCATTCTGAGCATCTTTGATGATTTGTTCTACTTGAGGGTTGGAAAAATGCATTGTAGGTGCATTTGAACTGTGTGCCTCTGCCTTTTGCTTATCAACACGAAAAATGTCCTTCGAAATAGTGAGACAATCACCTATGTTCTTGGAATTTTGCTGCTGCGTGTTACTGCGTAAAGGTTGTGGTTGCCCATTTTTTGGAGTTGTATTGATCATCATAGTTGCTTGGGCATTCTCTACCATTTTAGCTAGCTCTGTATTGGAAATGTGCATTGTTGTTGTAGGATCATCATGTACTTGACTTGCCTCAACAATGTGATTTTTATCTGTTGCAATCCCAAGTCGATCATTTAAACTTGTGTCACCCTGCACCAGTTGCAATATATTCCTAGCTTCCTTCTCACCTTTCTCATGTACATTGAGCAAAGCATCAAAAAAGTTAGAACACTTGAAAGTTTCTGCTTCCCTTTCCAGTATTTTAATATCTGAAGCCGCCTTCTTGCTAGGTGATCGATGCACAACTGACCAACCCATATTCTGTGATTGTTGCCCATGTCGATACTCTGCTTTAACACCTGATCCCACAACAGAAGCAACATCTAAACAAGCTGCTTGTGTAGCTGATTCAATATTAGCAGATGAACTAAATTGTGCACCTGGTACTGTTGCATTGTTCAGAAAAGCTGAAGCTAATGCATTATCATCAGTAATCTGCAGAATCTGCCCAGTTCTTTCTATTGCATTAACCCTTGCATCATCCATATTTCGAGCATCAATAGTGAATCCCTGCTCTTTAGATTTTCCAGCTGCATTTAGTGTATCAGCGTCCTGATCCACCTTCTTAGGATTTGGAGATTTTTCTACATGTTCCATAGGTGCTACAGTATCTATATTAACAAAGGTAAATGCGGCTCTATCCACGGTTGTATTCAGTGCAACATCAATCTCCATATTTGACCCTATAGTATTAGGAACTTTTACATCTTTTTCAACATCTCCTGCCCCTTGATGATTTTGTCCAGATAAAGTAACAGCTGAATAACTAGCAGCCTTCAAAGCACCAGCTGTTGCTGCATTCATTCGTTCAAAAACTGTTGCAGCAGGATGTCAGCTGGAGGTTTGGCTTTCATTGGAGATGATGCATCACCTACTGCTATCCCTTGTTTACCATCATGAATTCCTTCACCATCCCCTTTTTGTCCAGCATTAGCCAAAACCAAATAGCCATTAGCCTTTTCATTAACATTAACACTTTGTTGTCCTCTATTGGGATGCAAAATCAACTGGTTCACAACTACACCCTCAACCTTTTTCCCAGCTTGATCTTGCACTTGTTGGACCTGTATGTCCTCAATTTTCTTGTTCACAACCACCTCTTTACTACCATCATTCACAGTGGCCTTCAAATTATTTTGCTGCCCAGAAATTGTATTTTTTCCAGGTCCTTCAATCAACAGTTTGCTAGCTCTTTTTGAATTTAAATAGTCTCGTGCATCACCCTGTAGTTTCTCCATCACACCTGTTGCATCCATTTCATCCTCCACCTGTTCATCATGTGTTACAGGTTTTTTTCCTAAAAGGATGCGACATGTATATTCGTCATGTCCTTGATGCTTGCATTGGTTACAATACAAAGGTAAATTATCATACGTAACTTGTTGAAGCTGTTCAACAATCTTTCCAGTTCCTCCATCAACATATTTGAGCCTTATTTGTTCTGGATGTTTGTCCAAAATATTCAGAATCACCTTGACCCTGACTGTACTAGGTCTAGATCTAAGTTGAGTAGCCTTATCAATAGAAATAGGCTTTCCAACAGCTGCTGCAATAGACATTAAGGCACGCCTAGCAAACAACTCAGGGGGTAAACTTGATAACGAAATCCATACCGCTGCCATAGATGTCTCTTCTTTTGGATTGTATCCAATCGTCCATGGAAACACTCTAACCTGATGTTCTTTTCCTTTGTTCGAAAAATAACTAACTGACCTTGCAAGACAAATTACAAAGTCTTCATATTGATCCAGACGAACGAGAATCTATCTTTGCGCAAGAAGTCCGATCAAACAGTGGCCTTTGACGCCAAACTGTTTTGGAAGGATTGTACGCAATTCTTGCAATTGTGGAGCATTAGGAGAAACCTTCACTACAATGGCTTGATGTAAACCTTCCTCCCTTGCAAAGTCTTCCCGTTCCTCCATTGTAAATTGTAACGTTGGGATTCCATGAACTACTTCGTTTGGCTTCAAGATTGTTTTTGTAACTTGTCCAGTTGTTTGTTTATGGATCAAACTTGCTGCATATGAATTGGGTTTGTTGTTTATGGAGTTATTAAGGATTGGAGGGATGATTTTAGATGGCTCTCTCACAGCTTGGAGCTGGGGAGAGACGACAACATCCATGGCTGCTCAAGACGCCACCATATCATTGACGTGAAGAGCAAAAATTAACGATAAAATATTGAAAAATCTGGAAAAAGAGCTGCCTGCTACAGTAACTGCGAACTAAAATTCAAGATCTCTTACAAATGGCTATGGATTTGAGGATGAAAGCAAATGGGGTTTGTGCGCAAAGACTAGATGCTTCTTTTGACACCAACTTTGCGAAGATCCACCACCGGATGCCGGAGTTGAGGCGCGTGAATAGTGACGGAATTACTATTCACCCTTCTTCCTAGAGAGAAAGAGGAGGATTTTAGAGAGAGATGGTTTTTTGATATCAATGTCTTCACTTGTAACTTTTGCCCCAGTTTATACTCTTAGGGTGTGGACTTTTTTTTTCTTTTTTTTTTCATTTCATTTTCTTTTTGGACTTTTGACTCTAAACTTGATTCCAAAAGAGGGTAGTTAAAGAAAATAACACAGGCTCAAAATGGGTAACGAATTGTGTAAAGTGTTTGGGTAGCAGGAAAAAGGGCCTCCCAGCCTCGAGAACACCAATCATAGTATCTTTTCGTGATCACAACATTGATGAGCACGTCTATCATCTTGGTGTGTCTTGGTCGAAGGACACTTTCCATCCATTAATGTCAAACTTTCCACCAAACTTCAATTGATTATTTCTCAACCCGATCTTCACAGTGATTTGGAGGCAAACACCATTAACCTCCACATGTATGGCTATTCGAGTTCCCCGTGAATTTGACTCAGACTTAATTCCAAAGTGTTTTAACTCCCTATTTATCCTCAAGAGTGTCTTTTTCTCAGTTTTCCAGTTCAAACCTAAATCAGTTTTCTAGGATCTGGCCAAAATTTTTGCATGCATGTCATGTCATTAGAACTAGCGGGGAAAAGAACTAAGCATGGAATGACACAAAGGACAAACAATATTTCATTGAGGAAATGATGGAAGGGTTTAACAACAAGACAAACAACCTAAAATCCGAGTTACAACTCTAAATAACTTGGATAATGAAAATAGCAATAGAACAAACAGACAAGATTCACACAAACAGAATGGAGGGATAGAAGAGTTTGACTCAATAAAACAAATAAAATCTGGATAACAACCCTGAAATAACCCAAATAATAGAAAAAAGATCAAAACAAGCTACCAAGATTCCTTCCTAGTGAGGAGGGAATAACTTTTCAATTGCTAAGCTTGACATTTAGCTACCAATTTGCTCATCAGAATCACCAGGGCCTTCTCTAATTTCAATCAATTTTTCCTGGATCATCTTTTCTATTTCTCTTTTCAAATCTCGACAGCTTTCGACATCGTGCCCCTGGGCTTTTTGGAATGGTATTCACAACTTTTAGCAGGGCCAAAGCTTCTCGCACGTGGGTTCATATAATTTGGAGGAATAGGTGCAATCACGTCATAATGCTTTAATTTCTCAAACAAGCTTGCATAGGACTCTCCTATTGGTGTAAAATTATCTTTCAATCTTTGTTCCCCTTTATACCTTTGTCTTGGATGTGAGTTATAGGGCACTTGAAAATTTTATGAAGGCTGGTGGAGATTTTGTGATGCTCGTGCTCACCTTCTGAGGTGTTTTGGCGGCTGGACAACATACTGAGGTGTAGCAACAAAGTATTGTGGGTTTTGAGGTGGGTAGTAGTGCTCAAGGGAATTATCGGAAACCAAACGAGGCTGGTCATACCTTCGGGATGCTCTCCTAGGACCTCTTCTTGACCCTGATGTCATCATGGTTTCTTAATCCTTTTCATTCGTGTCACTAAAATTATTGGATTCAATCTGGACAGCCTGAGTTGCGGCTTTGAGAAATGTTTGACTTATAATTCTGCCTGTCTTGAGGCCATTCTCAACCATTTCCCCAATTTTGATTCCTTCCGAGAAGTATTTGCCCATTGCGGACATCATATTTTGAAAATAATCTGGCTCTTGAGCTTGAAGGAAGACACTGATTAACTCGTGGTCATCCATGGGTGGCTTAACTCTAGCCGCTTTCTCTCTCCATTTAATGGCATATTCCCTGAAACTTTCAGTTGGTTTCTTCTTCAGGTTTGCGGTCTAGGGAGGTATCAATGTTGTATTGGAATTGTCCGAGAAAAGCCTGGGCCATGTCATTCCAGACATACTAGCGAGATGTGTCTTGACCCATAAACCATTTGGAGGCTACACCCGTAAGGCTTTCCCCAAAATAAGTCATCAGTAATTCTTCCTTTCCTCCTACACCTCTTAGTTGATTGAAATACCTTTTCAGGTGGGCTACGGGGTCTCCACGTCCATCATACTTTTCAAATTTGGGAGTCTTGAAACCAAGTGGCAAATGAACATTGGGGAACATACATAGATCCTTGAAGGCAATACTCTTCTGACCTGCCAACCCTTGCATGTTTTTCAACTGTTGTTCTAAGCTTTTCACTCTTTGGGTCATTTCTTCTTGTGTCATCTTTTGGACAGGCTTCTCAATCTTTGTAGGAAGATCAAATAGGTACAAGTGGTACTCAGGAAAGTGGTACTGTTCTTGTTGGTAGCAGATTGTGACTCATGAGTTTTCTTCTGCACCACCGTCGGTTGTGGGATGGTGAAGACGAGCATAACAATAGTGGTTGTCTGATTGGTTGTCAATTGCACACTTTGGGAGCGCGCAATAGAAGTTCCAGCTGTAGTCGTACAGCTGAGATAAATACTGAACCCAGATGGATAGAATTGATCAGACAAGTAAACCGGAGTGGTAGTAGTTGAGATGGATGTGAACTCCGGGAAATCATGAATAAAAAATGGCGGTCCTTGGCCATTGACCAATGCTTGACACATTTCAGTCATTTGTTGTTTCAGTATTCTATTATCCTCTACCACAGTAGACTTTTGTTGAACCCTCTGACTCTGAGTCTCTTGATCACTCATAACAGTTTCGATATCAGTTGTCATTGGCATTTTTCTCTTGGACCTTGTGAATTATGGATGTGTTGCTGCTTACCACAAACCGATCACCTCAAACTTTCTTCACAATTCAAAACAAACAACATGTTAGAAGGGTCACTCTCTTATTTTTTAAGCACTTTGCTTCTTTTTTTCTCTATTTTTTTCTTCTTTTTTTTTAAAAATGATTCGATCGAACCTGATGTAGGTTGCCTACGTATCATGACGCCGCATGAATCAAATCTTCGTGTAGTTGAAGATCAGGAATAAAGTAAATAAATTAACTCTGTGTTTTTTTTGGTTTTTTAGTTTTTTTTTTTTAATTTTCAAAAGAAAAACTTGTAAAAGAGAAAGTAAATATTTTGGATTTTGATTTTTTTTTATTTTTTTGGAGAATTTTTGAAAAGAAAGACTTCTTTTGAAAGAAAATATTTTTTTTTTGAATTTCGTTTTTCTTTTGAATTTCAAAAGAAAAACTTTTAAAGAAGAAAGAAAATATTTTTTGAATTTTTGGACTTTTATTTTCGGAAATTTTCAAAAGAAAGGCACTTTTTTTAATATCTTTTATTGTTGTCAATTTTTAAAGCAGAAAGAAAATATTTTTAAATTTTTAAATTGGGGTCTCAAAGAAATACTTCTATAAAGAAGGAAGTAAAGAAAAATATTTTTGAATTTTTAAAATTGTGGGCTGGAATCAATGAGATTTGCCTACGTATCTCACAACCAGTGAGAATCAGACCCGCGTAGTTCGGCCACTTTTGACATAACCAGAAAAAACATGATATTGACTCATTTTTTAAATATATTTTCTCTTTCTTTTCTTTATAAAAAATTTTGGCAAAGTTTCGAGGCATTTCCAAATACCGGAGTTTTCAGCAGGTAAGATGTATTAGGATGGTCTTTTATTTCGGGTACACCTGTCCTAGACGGACCCAACTCCTGTGTTGAGTCCCCAAAGTCAAATGCACATGATGCAAACAAACGTTCCTACTAGGGATCCGACATGAGGCTATGTTATTCTAGGTTTAAACTTGGGATGTGTTCTAAACCTGGCTTACCCAAGTGGACAACTTGAGCCGTGGTAGGAGCGATGTACTGGGAGCACGAAAGTCTACCCGGCCTAGTGGCTAATCCATCCTCGTTCTATTTTGTACGACATCTAACAAAAAAGTGGGCCACACGAACGTGTGCACCATTTTTAGAAGACTCAGAAGGGAGGCATAAGAAGACAGTTTAATACAATTCAAATAATATCAAAGCGGTAAATAAGCGAAAATTAGCACATTAGGCCCACAAAATATAGCAATATCAACAATAAATAAAGCCAAGTAAAAATCACATTAACAAGCTCGAATTCTTGAACCCTGAACCAGAGATTCTAGGTTCTTCTCCCTAGTAGAGTCGCCCGAGTTGTCACACCTCCTTTTTCCAGAAGGGATAGGGAGTTTTTTCAATTAAAGTGACATTAATCGAAATGAGATTATTTATTAAATTCAGAGTCGCCAATTGGAATAATTTTATGTGTTCATAGTCACCGGTTTATTTTAAATCCCAAATCGAGGAAAATTTGATTTTGTTTAAAGTCTGTGAAACCAGAAAAAACTAGGTAAGAAATTCTGTTAACCCGGGAGAAGGTGTTAGGCACTCCCGAGTTCCGTAGTTTTAGCACGGTCGCTTTTAATCTTACCTGGCTTAATTAACTGTTTAATTACTCATTTTAGAACCTATGTGTATTTTGCCTTTTACAGCTCTTAAGTACTTGATTATTCATATTTAAAGAATTATCGAGTTACGTGTACGTATACTCATCTAATTTGGTTAATCAAGAATCATGTCACGTGTACGTGTACACAATTCCTAACACTTAGTTTATTTAACAAAAATTTTGGTCAAAGTCGCGCGAATGCGTACCTTCAATTTATTTGAAAAAATAAGAATCGCGACACGCGAACATGTAGACAATCACGATAGTAGTTTAAAAACCACGCCTAAAAGCATTTCTACGAGTATTCATTTTTAAATCGTACTCGTGTCACGCGAACATGTACACAATTAATAACATTTTATTATTATTAAGATTGTTTGGCTAAAGTCGCGCAAACGCGTACTTTGATTTATTGCAAATCTAATTTGTCTTATGTTCAAAGCTACGTCTACTTCTAGCTAGACTATACGGCCCATTATATCAAGACATCTCATATGGCCCACATGAATAAAACCAATAAAATAATCAAGCCCAAATAAATTTAGTTCTACACTAACGAATCCATCACTCAAAACAAAACTAATTAATCTTCAGATCAACACTAAATATTAACAATGCTGAAACATACTAAAAGATGACAAAATAGAGGCAACAGGAAGAAAGCCAATCGGGCAAATTAAGGTCACACATAGTTGATGGCCGAATAAGGTAACAACTTTAAAAAAATAAAAAATGCAGAAAATAATAAAGGAAATGAACCTTTTTTTTAATTAGCTTTCTGTATTTGCAAGAGCCTCCGGTCAGCATACAAGGAATGGCACACTGACAACCTAAAAGCAAACAGACCTGCCACCCAAAAACCGCGCTGGAACCATGAAACTCACCGGAAACATTCGTCGGAAGCCCGATTTTGAGCTGAAGCTTTGTTGGAGTTCTTGGCTGGATTTTGGAGGTTTTAAAACTGGTTTTGCTGCTCCTTTTTGGCTTGGATTTCTACTATATTTTGGGGTGGACTTGAGGTAAAAATGGATGTGTTTTGTCGAGTTTTAGGTGCTGATTTTGGGGTGCTTTAATGGTGATTAGCAGGTGTTCTTGAGGGAGATGAAGTTGTTTCTTTTAGCTCTTGCTACTGCGTTTTTTTATCAGTTGTTGCGCATCCTTTTCTTTCTTTAGGGCTCTAGGGTTCATCCTCTCTTTTAGATATCCCCCTGTGTATGAAAGAAGATATATTTATACACTCCATATAATATGTGTGCTTGGCCACCAAGAAAAGGTTTTTGGGTCGAGTCATGTACGCGTGAGACCCAGCTAAGGATAAGGATGATGGAAAAATTGAATGGGTGAGGGAATCCTATACATGTATAAAGTGAATGAGAAGATATTTCATGGAAAGGGTATATGCGGATCAAAATACCAAAAATATGGGACAAAAAGAATAAATATAGGCAAGGAATATTCCTATTTTGGTAACTGCATGTGTACGAAAAAGATAAGAAACCTTTTGCCCATGTGAATTTTGTTACGCAAGTCTACTCATATTTTATGATATGCATGTTCACATATGGTTTGTTTTCTTTTCAATTTTTGATAAAATGCAAGAAAAATTCATAACGGAAGAGAAGACTAACAAGCTAACAAAAAAGATCTCAACTTACAAGAAAAACTAAACATGAGAGTGTTAATTAATCCTACTACAAAATAAGGAAAAGCTGAGAGATAAAAATTAATCCTATTTTAAGATCCTAATGATAGCGGGACTATTTTTATGATTTTCTTTTAAAAGATACACAACTACAAAATAAACTACTACTTCTATCAAGTGAAAGTGGCGAGGCAAAATACTAATTAAATGAAAATACTAGTTTATCAAGATTAGGAGAAAAGATATATTTTTGTTCATTTTCTTTTCTTTGCAAGAATAACAAAATTTAACACTTTAAAAATGTAAATCTTTTTGTTGGTTTTTAATTTTATCAAATTAACCTATTAAAACGTGAAATAAAGGCTAAAATATCAAGATTAAACTTAGCAAATATTTACATACTAAAAAGTAATGAAAAATTCAAATGTAGTAAAAAATTAGATGCTCACACTCCCTACTGAGGCAGAGAGAGTACAAAGGTTTGTTGTGGGATTGCACTGCGACATTCAGGCCAATATAGCCCGAGAAGTGGATATGAGGAGTTCTTACCAGCTAGTTGTGGAGATAGCTCGGGGGATTGAGGGTTATCAGCGGGGCCGAGAGCAGATGCCGCGGGACAAGCAACTCTGCTATTCCAGAGAGTTCAGTGGTGCCCCGTTTGGTGGCAGGGATCAGTTTGGGAGCGATCAGCCTAGCAGGCCTGCATATCTAGCACCGCCGCCTCCTTGGGGTGCTCCAGTGCGACCTTATTTTAGTGCCATGCCAGAGAGTTCCTATCGCCTACTAGCTATTAAGGGTTCTTCCATTGGGTACTCGGGCCATCGGAGTCAAACTTTCAGTAGTCTACCGCTCCGAGGGGTTGTTATGAAGGCGGGAATCCTTGCCACTTGAAGAGGTTTTGCCCCAAACTTCGGGACAAGGCAGTACAACAGGGTTCTCAGCCTATGATTATAGCACTAGCTGCCGCAACAACCGTCCGGCCGTCTAGAGGTAGAGGGCATGTGTGTAGGGGCCATCTTAGAGGTGGAGGCCAGGTAGGTGGAGGCCAGCCAGGTGGCGCTCTGGCTAGATTCTATTCTTTCTTGGCCAAACCAGATGTAGTGGCCTCAGATGTCGTGATTACATGTATTATGTCTGTTTGCGGTAGGGATGCTTCGATATTATTTGATCCAGGGTCTACCTATTTATATGTGTCATCTCTGTTTGCTCATTTCCTGGATGTTCCTCATGAGTCGTTAGGTACTCCTGTTTATGTTTCCACTCTGGTGGGCGTTTCTATTGTTGTGAATCGGGTCTATCGGTCCTGCATTGTTACGTTCTATAGTTATGAGACTAGAGGGGATCTTCTACTGCTTGATATGACCGACTTTGAGGTCATCCTGGGCATGGATTGGTTATCTCCATAGCACGCCATCCTTAATTGTGACGCCAAGACTGTTACCTTGGCAATGACAGAGTTACCTAGATTGGAGTGGAAGGGTTCTTCTGTCAGCATACCTAGCCGGATCATCTCTTTTATGAAGGCTCGACACATGGTCGAGAAGGGTTATTTAGCTTATCTAGCCTATGTTCGGGATACTATCGTAGAGACTCTAGCGATTGATTCAGTACCTGTAGTTCGAGAGTTCTCCGATGTATTTCCTTTTGATTTTCCAGGCATGCCACCAGATCGTGACATCGATTTCTGCATTGATTTGGCTCCAGGCACCCAACCTATATCTATCCCATAGTACCATATGGCTCCGAAAGAGTTAAAGAAGTTGAAGGAACAACTTGAGGAGTTGCTAGCAAAAGGGTTCGTCAGACCAAGTGTATTGCCTTGGGGTGAACTAGTGTTATTCGTGAAGAAGAAAGATGGGACTATACGGATGTGCATTGATTATCACTAGTTGAACAAAGTCACCATTAAGAACAAGTACCCGTTGTCGTATATTGATGAATTGTTTGACCAATTGCAGGGTGCCAGGGTGTTCTCAAAGATCGACTTGAGATCGGGGTACCATCATTTGAAGATTCGGGACTCGGATGTTTCGAAGACTACTTTTCGGACTAGATATGGCCATTATGAGTTTCGAGTGATGTCCTTCGGTTTGACTAATGCCCTAGCGGCGTTTATGGATTTGATTAATAGGGTGTTCAAGCCATATATTGATTCGTTCATCATTGTCTTCATTGATGACATTTTGATATACTCGCGCAGCATGGAGGAGCATGAGCAACATTTGAGATTGGTGCTTCAGATCTTGCGGGAATATAAGCTATATGTTAAGTTCTCCAAGTGTGAGTTTTGGCTAGATTCTGTGGCATTCTTGGGGCATGTTGTATCAGGCGAGGGTCTTAAGGTAGATCCCAAGAAGATTGAGGCAGTTCAGAGTTGACCTCGTCCCACTACGCCAACCGAGATCTGGAACTTCATAGGGTTAGCAGGTTATTATCGGCGGTTTGTGGAGGGCTTCTCATCTATTGAAACACCTTTGACTAGATTGACCAAGAAGGGTGCTCCGTTCTGTTGGTCTGATGATTGTGAGGTGAGCTTCCAGAAGCTCAAGGCAGCTTTGACTACGTCACCCGTTCTAGTGTTGCCTTCCGATTCGGGGATGTATATTGTGTATTGCATTGCTTCACGCGTTGGTTTGGGTTGTGTATTGATGCAGGAGGGGCGAGTTATTTCATATGCTTCACGTCAGCTGAAGATCCATGAGAAGAATTACTCGTACATGATTTGGAGTTGGTCGCGATTGTTCATGCTCTTAAGATCTTGAGGCATTATCTTTACGGGGTGTCCTATGTGGTTTACGCTGATCATCGTAGCTTGTAGCATTTTCTCAAGAAGAGGGATCTCAATTTTAGGCAGCGCAGATGGCTTGAGTTATTGAAGGATTATGATATTACCATTCGTTATCATTCGAGCAAGGCGAATGTGGTTGCGGATGCCTTGAGCAGATAGGCGGAGAGGGTAGCTTGGCATTCATTTCAGTAGAGGAGAGGCCTTTATCTTTGGACATTTAGTCCTTGGCTAACAGACTTGTGCGGCTAGATATTTCGGAGCCCAGTCGAGTTCTTGCATGCGTCGTTTCCCAGTCTTCATTATTAGAGCAGATTAAGGCTCGTCACTTTGATGATCTGCACTTGTTGGTTCTCTGAGATACGGTACTACAAGGTGGTGCCAAGGAGGTTACTATCGGTGAGGATGGTGTTTTGCGACTCCAGGGTCGCTTATGTGTTCCTAATGTCGATGGTTTGAGGGAGAGGATTCTAGAGGAGGCACACAATTCTCGAAATTCTATTTATCCAGCTGCTACGAAGATGTACCTCAATTTGAGGCAGCATTATTGGTGACGGCGGATGAAGAAGGACATAGTTGAGTATGTTACGAGGTGTCTAAATTGCCAGCAGGTTAAGTATGCGCACTAGAGGTCAGGTGGCCTACTCTAATAGATGACTATTCCTGAGTCAAAGTAGGAGCGCATTACCATGGACTTCGCAGTTGGCTTGCCATGGACCTTGCAGAAGTTTGATGCAGTTGGGTCATTGCCGATAGGTTGACCAAGTCGGCATACTTCATTCCGGTTGTGACTACGTATATTTCAGAGAAGTTAACCTAGATTTATATTCAGGAGATAGTTCGATTGCATGGTGTACCTATTTCCATCATATCAGATAGAGGCCCTCAGTTTACTTCGTATTTCTGAAGAGCAGTACAGAGTGAGGTAGGGACCCTTGTAGAGCTCAGTACAACTTTTCATCTGCAGACCGACGGACAGTCGAAGCGGATAGTTCAGATCTTGGAGCACATGCTTAGATCATGTTTGATTGACTTTGGAGGGAAGTGGGATCGATTCTTGCCTTTGGCCGAGTTTGCTTACAACAATAGTTATTAGTCCAACATCAAGATGGCTCAATTTGAGGCTTTATATGGTCGGCGATGTCGTTCTCCCATTGGATGGTTTGAGCCCGGTGAGGCTAAGATATATGGTACTGATTTGGTGAAGGATGCCTTGAAAAAGGTAAAGTTAATTCAGGAGCGACTTTGCACAGCACCGTCCAGACATAAGAGTTACGCGGATTAGAAGGCGCGTGATTTATCATTTATGGTGGGCAAGAAGGTTCTCTTGAAAGTCTCGCCGATGAAGGGGATCATGAGGTTTAGGAAGAAGGGCAAGTTGAGCTCAAGGTTTATAGGTCCATTTGAGATTTGAGAGGAGTTGGGGAGGTTGCTTATGAGCTTGCTTTGCCTCCCAGTCTATCGGGAGTTCATCCGGTTTTTCACGTGTCTATGCTCCAGAGGTATCATGCCGACAGGTCACATGTGTTAGACTTCAGGACGATTCAGTTAGATGAGAGCTTGGGTTATGAGGAAGAGCTAGTTGCCATTGTTGATAGGCATGTTCGCCAGTTAAGGTCCAAGAGGATTTTCGCGGTAAAGGTTCAGTGGAGGGGCCAACCAGTCGAGGAGGGGACTTGGGAGTCCTAGGAGGACATGCGGAGCACATATCCACACTTGTTCAGTACCCCAGTTATGATTCTAGACTCGTTCGAGGACGAACGTTTGTTTAAGAGGTAGAGAATGTAACGATCCGACCGGTCATTTTGCTTTCTAGAACCCCGCTTCCCTAAATAAGGCTCCATGTATGTGCTTTTACTATTTAATGACTTGCGGGGATGGTTAGTTCGGGATTTGTAAGGATTCGGGTTGAAATCGGAACACTTGGTTCCTTTAGGTTGGCAAAAAAGGCTAAGTTTTACTTTGGTCAACGCTTTGAGTAAATGACCTCGAAATCGGAATTTGACGGTTCCATAGGTTTGTATGATGATTTCGGACTTGGACGTATGTTTGGATTGGGGTTTGGATAACCCGGGAGCGTTTCGGTGCCTAAAAGTGAAAGTTGGCTCTTTGAAGGTTTTAACGTTCTTGAAATTTGGTTTTGAGTAGGTTTTGGTGTTATCGAGGTCCAATTGGGATTCCAAGACATGGGAATAGTTCCGTATGGTAATTTATGACTTTGTAACGATCTGATTGGTCGTTTTGAGTATCTGCACTTCGCTCAGTATTTCGAGGGCTCGAGTATCTCCGCATGATGTATTATGACTTGTGTAAATCGTCGGTGTTGGTTTTTAAGTTATCCTGGATCGATTTGGAAGAATGACCTTCAAGATTTAAGCTCTAAGTTGGAAGAGTTGACCAAGTTTGACTTTTTAGCATTTGACCTCAGAATGGAGTTCTGTCAGTATTGTTAGCTCTGTTGGGTGATTTTGGACTTAGGAGCACGTCTGGATCGTAATTTGGAGGTCCGTAGTTGAATTAATTTTGAAAGTGCGAAAGTTGATTTTTGGAAAGTTTGACCGGGAGTGGACTTTTTGATATCGGGGTCAGATTTCAATTCCAAAAGTTGGAGTAGGTCCGTAATGTCAAATTTAACTTATGTGCGAAATTTGAGGTCAATTGGACATGATTTGATAAGTTTCGACATCGGTTGTAGAAGTGGAAGTTTAAAAATTCATTGATTTTGACTTGAGGTGAGATCCATTGTTTCGAGGTTGTTATGCGTGAATTAAAGCTTCGAGTATGTTAGTTTCGTCATATGGAACTTGTCTGCAAATTTTGGCGCCATTTGGAGTTAATTTGATATGATTCGGACGCTCGGTTGTGATTCTAGAAGTTCTTGAAGTTTAGTTTGATTTCATGCGTTTTGGCGTCCGATTCGTGGTTTTAGAGGTTATTTTGATGATTTGAGCGCGCGAGCGAGTTCGTGTTGTGTTTCTGGACTTGGGTGCATAATTGGTTTTGAGCCCCGAGGGCTCAGGTGAGTTTCATATTGGTTTCGAAATGATTTTTCATAATCTTTGTTTGTTGGTGCTGGTGTCATCGCATTTGCGATGTTTTGGTCGCAAATGCGACTATCGCATTTGCGAAGCAGCCTCGTATTTGCGATCCCAGGCTACTGGGCAGGAATTTGCTTTTGCGAAGAATTCCTCGCATTTACGATGGTCCCCTTTTCGCATTTGTGAAGCCCTTGGTCGCAAATTCGACCTTAGCAGGAAAACCTCCAGTTCGCATTTGCGATATATTGTTCGCATTTGCGAACCCCCTGTTGCAAATGCGATATCTGCAACCTCTTAAATCCTGAGAATTCCGAGACTTCGCTTCATTTTGATATATTTTGAACCCTAGCTTCGACGAGAGGCGATTTTGTGAAGGAATTGTTATACCAAATCAATGAGTAAGTGCGTCTAATCAATTCTCAACTATATTTCATGATTTTATATACGATTTAACATCAAATTCACGAGAAATCTAGGGGAAACTTTAGGGATTTTGTCAAATTTTGAAAAATAAAAATTTGGGATTTGAGAGTCGAATAGGATTCGGATTTGAAAACAAAATATATATTTGGACTCGTGAGGCTATGGGTAGTCAAGACCTACCCTTGGACCCAGGTTTTGACTGGGCGGGCCCGGGGTTTGACTTTTGTTGACTTTTTAGAAATCTAATAAAAATTACAGCTTTATTAATTAAATATGTTTTCTCTTACACGGTGTGGTGTATTCAAATTGTCGTTGGCTAGATTGAGCCGAGCTGAGGCAAATTTGTAAAGGAAAAAGGCTAAATTGGGTGTTGAGTTAGCCGAATTGAGGTAAGTGTCTTACCTAGCTTTGTTGAGGGAATTTTTCCTACTATTTGACGTTGTTTGCTACATGAGGGGGTGATAAATATATGAGGTGACGAGCATATATGTATGTGCCAGGGTCGATCATGCTCGGGGGTAGATTATGTTATAATTATGTCTTATAGAATTTCGTGACCTTCTTGCTTCATACCTCACTTGACTTCTAGATATAAAGAACGTGGTATTAAATGTTAGAAATCAAGACTTAGCTTATTATAACTTGATCAAATTTGAAGGAAATTCTGAGAATACATTGATGTGTCTAATTCGGTCATCACTTTGCATAATCATTAATACACTACTACAGCCGGTATTCTTGAGATACTAGATTCTATATTTGTGTTGTTGACCATTTGTGAGATTTGCAGAAGTACATGAATAATACGGTTCTTGAGGGTTTATTGAATCATTGTTGGCTTGGAAAGTTGTGACTATGATTTGTTTGGAATGTTCATTTAAACACTCTCCTTGATATTATTTATGTTTCCTGCCATGCTTGTCATTGGTATACATATACTTGTGTCATGACCCCAGTTCGTCCTCTATGAACTATCGTGACGGCACCTAGTCTCTACGACTAGGTAAGCCTAACAAGTGCGGAAAATAAACTAAACTTGCGGAGTAAACAATCAAAAGCTGAAAGCAACCGAAGGAAACAATATTTAAATGCCGCTCGGCATATACACATAACTTCTCAAAATCTGATACACTATCCCAAAACCCGGAAACTCATGGATCCACAAACTGAGAAAAAACGCTATAAAGCTCTAACTCCGGAATGTCTAATAAGAACAGGAAAGTACAGAAGGGCTAAATACTAAAAGCAGGAATAGAAAGGAACTTCTCGGTCTGTGGGCGCGGCAGATTTACCTCAAAGTCTCTAGAGCAATCGCCTCCTCAAGGATGATAGGCCTGAGTAACGGTACCTGGATCTGTACATGAAAAACATGCGCAGAAGGGGCATGAGTACACCACAGCGGTACTCAGTAAGTGCCAAGCCTAAACTCGGTTGGGTAGTGACGAGGAAGGCCAGGGCCCTACTGAGGTTAAATAAAATATAAAGATCAACATTAAAGAACAGAACAATATAAATAAGTATGACAATAAAATAACACAGGATGTACAAGACAGCAACAACTACATAGAAACAAGGTAAACATGGAAAGGAAATATAGCGCAGCACCAATAATAACAATCGGGGATCTCCCAGGATACTGTCCTGTAGTCCCATTTGTACATGTCCAGTGGATCTCCCGGGATCCCGTCCCGTAGTCCAACTCATAGTGCACGGGGATATACCGGAATCCCGTCCCGTAGTCCCAAATGTAAATACCCAGTACTAGGGGAATCTATCGGGTGCATTCCTGTAGTTCCAAAGTAAATGTGCAGGGGGATCTACCGGGAATCTAACCCGTAGTCCCAAAGTAAACAGACAAGGGGGAGCTACCGAAATCCCACATCTGTAGTCCCAAAATAAATACACAGCAGCAGCAGGAAGATATACAGAAATGGCAAAATTTTATATTAAGGCAATAAGTGATTCTAGCCTAGCATGCTGCACAGAATTCAAGTAAGGCAGGTTGAATCAAATAAAGCAATTAAGTCACTTAGACATGCTTTCCTAAGCTAACAACATGTTTAATAGTGCTAGTAATAGAAATAGGAAAGGAAACATGCTAGTATTTACTTAAAGAAAACCGGATTTTCAACAATTAGCACAAGTACGCACTCGTCACCTCACGTACAAGGCATTTCAATTACCAAACATACCAATCCTAAGGGGAAGGTCTCCCACACAAAGTTAGACAAGTCACTTACCTCGAATCGGCTCAAAATCAATCCGAAACCACGCTCTTGCCATGTGTACTCAACTCTAAATGGCCCAAATCTATTCAATTCAATTTCATAATGTAAATAACACTTCAAGTAACTAATTCTACAATTAAATTCTAAGCTAGTACGCGAAATTAGGTAAAATGACCAAAATGCCCCTCAGGCCTACGTCTCGGAATCGGGTAAAATTTATATTTTTAGAAGCCTCGTACTCTCACGAGTCTATACATACCAAGAATACTAAAATCAGAGTCCAAATGGCCCCTCAAATCCTCATTCAAAGGTCTTTTAAACTCAAGCCCTAATTACCCATTTTTCTCAATTTTTTCACCACTAATTAGGTCTTTAATCACATAAAAATGAGTCATGAAGTCAAGGATGTTACCTCCAAGTGATTCCCCTTTTTTTCCTCAAAAAACTCTCTTAAAAGCTTCAAACCCAGATGAAAATGGTGAAAGAATCACTCAAATTTGCGAAGGCAACTATTTAAATGTTCTATCTAGTGATTTTCGCATCTGCGGTCCCGCTTCTTCGGAAACTACGTCGCATCTGCGACTTTTTTTTAAATGCCAGCTTCCGCATCTGCAGAACTCTAACCGCAGGAGCGGTTGCGCTTCTGCGAACATTTCACCGCATCTGCGGTTCCTGAGGAATTCCCAAATTCCGCTTTTGCGGTCTCTATGCCGCTTCTGCGGCTTCGCATCTGCGGTCCCCAAACTGCAGATGCGAAAATACCAAAAGCAGCAAAAATACAACAGCTGCAACATGTTCCTCAATTTCTCGTTAACCATCCGAAATCACCCCGAGGCCCCCGGGGCCTCAACCAAAAGCACAAACATCACCTAATACCTTATTCAAACTTGTACCAATCCTTAAAACACTTAAAACAACATCGAAGCCTCGAATTAACCAAGGATTTAAGCCTAAAAACTCCAAATTTCCTCAAAATACGCTTTCGATCAAAAAGTCTATCAAACCTCGTCCGAATGACTTGAAATTTTGCACACACATCACATTAAACAATACGGAGCTACTCCAACTTTCGGAACTTCATTCCAACCCTCGGATCAAAATCTCACTATCGGACCGGAAACTTCAAAAATTCAACTTTCGGCATTTCAAGCCTAAATTAGCTACGGACCTCCAAAATACGATCCGAACACATCCCTAAGCCCAAAATCACCTAACGGAGCTAACAGAACCATCGAATTTCCATTCTGAGGCCGTCTTCACACTGTTCTGACTACGGTCAACTTTCCAACACTTAAGCTTTCATTTAGGGACTAAGTTTCCCAAAACTCTCTGAAACTCAAAACCGAACATCCCGGCAAATCAAAATAGCAGAAATAAACTTTGGGAAAGCAGTTAATAGGGGATCGGGGCGTTAATTCTTAAGATGACCGGCCGGGTCGTCACATCCTCCTACACTTAAACATTCGTTCGTCCTCGAACGAGCATAAAGACATACCTGAAGTAGTGAAAAGATGAGGGTAACGACTACGCATATCCTGCTCGGTCTACCAGGTCGCCTCCTCGACCGGCTGGCCCCGCCACTAAACCTTTACTGATGCAATGTTAGAAAGTTGCCTGTCCAATATTGCCACTGGCTCCTCAACATAAGATAGATCCTTGTCCAATTGGACTAAACTGAAATCCAACATGTACGACGGATCACCGTGATACCTCCGGAGCATCGAAACATGGAATATCGGGTGAACTCCGGCCAAGCTGGGAGGTAAGGCAAGCTCATAAGCAACCTCCCCAACACGCCTCAATATCTCAAAAGGTCCAATAAATCTCGGACTCAACTTTCCTTTCTTCCTGAATCTCATGACACCCTTCATAGGCGAAACTCGAAGTAGAACCCGCTCTCTAACCATATAGGAAACATCACGAACCTTTCGGTCCGCGTAACTTTTGTCTGGACTGGGCTGTACGGACCTGAATCACCTTAACCTTCTTCAAAGCATCCTGAACTAAGTGTGTGCCCAATAATCTAGCCTCACCCGGCTCAAACCAACCAACCGGGGATCTACACCGTCTCCCATATAAAGCATCATATTGTGCCATCTGAATGCTGGACTGATAGCTGTTGTTATAAGCAAACTCCGCCAAGGCAAGAACTGATCCCAAGACCCTCCAAACTCAATCACACACGCACGGAGCATATTCTCAAGAATCTGAATAGTGCGCTCGGACTGTCCGTCTGTCTGAGGGTGAAATGTTGTACTCAACTCCACCCTAGTACCCAACTCATGCTGAACGACCCTCCAAAATCGTGATGTGAAATGAGTACCTCTATCTAAAATGATGGACATTGGAATACCATGCAGTCGAACAATCTCCCGGATATAAATCTTTGCCAACCGCTCTGAGGAATAAAGTGAGCGGACTTGGTCAGCTGATCCACAATCACCCAAATAACATCGAACTTTCTCATAGTCCGTGGGAGCCCAACTACAAAGTCCATGGTGATCCGCTTCCGCTTCCACTCCGGAATCTTTATCTGCTAAAGCAACCCACCCGGTCTCTAGTGCTCATACTTCACCTGCTGATAGTTGAGGCACCGAGCTACAAATCCAACTATATCCTTCTTCATTCGCCTCCACCAATAGTGCTGCCTCAAATCCTGATACATCTTTGCGGTACCCGGATGAATAGAATACCGCGTAGCTATGGGCCTCCTCTAGAATCAACTCTCGAAGCCCATCAACATTGGGTACACAAATCCGACCCTACATCCTCAATACTCCATCATCACCAATAGTCACATCTCTAGCATCACCGTGTTGAACCTTGTCCTTGAGGACAAGCAAATGAGGGTCATCATACTGCCGCTCCCTGATACGATCAAATAAGGAAGACCAAGAAACCATGCAAGCCAGAACCTGACTGGGCTCCGAAAGATACAAACTGGCTGGCTAAGGCTTGAACATCCATCGCCATAAGCCTCTCTGATGTTGGTAAATATTCCAAACTCCCCAAACTCTTTGCCGGGCGACTCAAGGAATCAGCCACTACATTGGCCTTGCCCGGGTGATACAAAATAGTGATGTCATAATCCTTCAACAACTCCAACCACCTCCTTTGGCGCAAATTTAGATCCTTTTGCTTGAAAAAATGCTGCAAGCTCCGATGGTCAGTATAAATCTCACAAGGAACCCCGTATAAATAATGGAGCCAAATCTTCAGGATGTGAACAATGGTAGCTAACTCAAGGTCATGAACATGGTAGTTCTTCTCATGTATCTTCAACTGTCTGGACGCGTAGGCAATCACCCTACCATCCTACATCGACACCGCTTTGAGGCCAATCCTCGAGGCATCACAATAGATCGTATAAAACCCCAAACCTATAGGCAATATCAAAACTGGGGCTGTGGTTAAAGCTGTCTTGAGCTTCTGGAAGCTCGCCTCACACTCCTCCGTCCACTAAAATGGAGCCCCCTTCTGGGTCAACCTGGTCATAGGGGCCGCAATCGATGAAAACCCCTCCACAAAACAATGGTAGTAACCCGCCAAACTAAGGAAACTGCGAATTTCTGTAGCCGAGGATGGTCTGGGCCAACTTTGCATGACCTCTATCTTCTTTGGATCCACCTGAATACCCTCACTCGATACCACGTGGCCTAAGAATGCCATTGAATCTAACCAAAACTCACATTTCGAGAACTTAGCATATAACTTCTTATCTCTCAAAGTCTAAAGCACAGTCCTCAGGTGTTGCTCATGATCTTCCCGACTCCGGGAATACACCAGAATATCATCAATAAAGACAATGACGAACGAGTCAAGATACGGCCAAAACACACTGTGCATCAAAGGCATAAAGGCTGCTGGGGCATTGGTCAGCCCAAATGACATAACAAGGAACTCGTAATGACCATACTGAGTCCTGAAAGTAGTCTTCGAGATATCTGGCTCCTGAATCTTCAACTGATGGTAACCTGAGCGCAAATAAATCTTAGAGAACACTCGTGCACCCTGAAGCTGGTCAAACAGATCATCAATACGAGGCAAAGGATAATGGTTCTTCACTGTAACCTTGTTCAAATAGCGATAATCAATACACATACGCATAGAACCATCCTTTTTCTTCACAAACAAGACAGGAGCACCCCAAGGTGATACATTGGACCGAATAAAACCCTTATAAAGCAATTCTTGTAACTAATCCTTCAACTCTTTCAACTCACGAGGAGCCATATGATACGGAGGAATAGAAATGGGCTGAGTGCCCAGCAACAGATCAATGCCAAAATCAATATCTCTATCAGGCAGCATGCCTGGATGATCAGCTGGAAACACATCGAAAAAATCCCGTACTACTGGAACTGAATCAAATGAAGGGGTATCAATACTGACATCTCTCACATAAGCTAAATACGCGTCGCACCCCTTCTCAACCATATGCTGAGCTTTAAGAAAAGAAATAACCCTACTAGGAGTGTGATCTAAAGTACCCCTCCACTCAACACGCGGTACACCTGGCATAGCCAGCGTCACAGTTTTGGCGTGACAATTAAGAACAGCATAAAGGGGCGACAACCAGTTCATGCCCAAGATAATGTCAAAATCTACCATATTGAGCAACAATAGATCAGCTCTAGTCTCAAAACCACCAAGAGCAACCAAACACGACCGATAAATGTGGTCTACAATAAGAGAATCTCCCATGGAGTAGAAACATAAACAGGGGAACTCAAAGAATCCCAAAATACACCCAAATGCAGAGCAAAATAAGAAAACACATAAGAGTAAGTAGAGCCTGGATCGAATAGAACCGATGCATCTCTGTGGCAAACCAATATAATACTTGTGATGACATTATCGGAGGCAACAGCCTCGGTACGGGCAGGAAGGACATAGTATCTGCCCTGGCCTCCCCCTCTAGGGCGACCTCTACCTCCCAGACCTCCACCTCTAGCTGGATGAGCAGGTGGGGTAGCAACTGGAGCGGTAACCATAACCTGAGAACTCTGCGGGACACACTATGGCTGAGAAGTCTGTGGAGGTGCACCCCTCCCAAGTGTGGGGCAGTACCTCACCATATGGCATGTGTCGCCACACTCAAAACAAGCTCTAGGAGGACGTGGCGGCTATGACTGGCTTGGGCCAGGTCTGCTGGATTGACCTCTGAAAGCACCCCGCGCAGGAAGAGCATTAGATACCAGTGGTGCCTAATAAGGCTCCTGAGGTCTAGGAGGAGCTGGAGCACTACTGGCTGCTGGAAGAGCTGAATAAATAGGGTGACTCATATAACCCCTATCATGACGTCCAGCAGCTGGGGTACGGGCACCAGAGAAGTGGCCCGACTCTCGAGAACTCTTGGCCTCCCTCTCCTCTCTCTCCCAAGCAGGCATACCCTCAATCCTCCTAGCAATGCTCACCACCTCCTGATAAGAAATATCCATCTCCAACTCATGAGCCATGCTAGATCTGATGTTGAGAATAAGGCCCTCAATAAACCGGCGAACCCTCTCGCAAACAGTGGAAACCACGGCTGGTGCATGCCTAGCCAGACTGGTGTAACAGACATCATACTCTGAGACAGTCATAGTACCCTGGCGC
Source organism: Nicotiana sylvestris (assembly GCF_000393655.2). NCBI lineage: Eukaryota > Viridiplantae > Streptophyta > Magnoliopsida > Solanales > Solanaceae > Nicotiana > Nicotiana sylvestris. Next base: position 141,840,610 of record NC_091061.1, read on the forward strand.
AAATGCTCAAACTCTGCGCGACATGCGTCCCTGAGGCTCTGAGGAACATACTCTCTTAGGAATATATATGAAAACTGAGTCCAAGTCAGTAAATCATCCACATCCAGACTATCTAACTCATAGGTGCGCCACCACTCATAGGTGGCTCCTCAAAGCTGGAAAGTAGTAAAGGAAACCCTGCTCGATCCTGATATACCCATGGTATGAAGAATGTGGTAAGACTCATCTAGAAATCCCAGAGCATCGTCCGATGCTAGACCACTAAATACAGGGGGCTTGTACTTCTTGAACCTCTCAAGCCTCAACTGCTCATCCTCGGAAGCTGTTGCTCTATCCTCGAGCTGAACCGGCACTGCAGGCGGTATAGGAATAATCTCAGGGACCTACTCAACATGCACTCGCTACTTAGGAGTGCGGGCGACAGAAGTATGTGCTACTCCTCCAGCCTGAGATGTATCTGCAGCAAGGGGAAGCAACCCTGCCTAAGCCAGAGTGATGTACATGCTCATGAAGTGTGCCAAAGTCTCCTAAAGAGCTGGAGTAGTAGTAGCGGTAGGCATATCAGGTGCCTGGACTTCGGCTGGATCTGTCGGTGGTACCTCAGTGGCAGCTCGCGCAGGTGCTCTGGCTACACCATGTGCGCATCCTCGGCCTCTACCCCGGCCCCGGCCTCTGACGGCTGCAATAGGGGGCGCGGGTTTCTGATCATCTCGGGTAGCACGTGTCCTCACCATCTGTGAGAGGATAGAAGACAGAAGTTTAGAATTATGATGTCAAAATATCGCATGACAAGGAAATCAAATGAAGTGGAATTTTTCTAACAGTTACATAGCCTCTCGTAGATAAGTACAGACGTCTCCGTACCGATCAGCGAGACTCTAATAAATCGGCTTATGATCCATGACTACTATTAACCTAGAGCTCTGATACCAACTTGTCACGACCCAATTCGCCCTCCGTGAACTGTTGTGACGGCACCTAGTTTCTACGACTAAGTAAGCCAAACAAGTGCAGAAAATAAACTAAACTTGCAGAATAAACAATCAAAAGCTTAAAACAACCGAAGGAAACAATATTTAAATGCCGCTCGGCATATACACATAACTTCTCAAAATCTGATACACTATCCCAAAACTCGAAAACTCACGGATCCACAAGCGGAGAAAATAATGCTACATAACTCTAATTCCAGAATGTCTATAAGAACAGGAAAGTACAAAAGGGCTAAATACTAAAAGCAGGAATAGAAAGGGACTTCTCGGTCTGCGGACACGGTAGATGCACCTCGAAGTCTCTAGAGCAGTTGCCTCCTCAAGGATGATAGGCCTGAGTAACGGTACCTGGATCTACACATGAAAAACATGTGCATAAAGGGCATGAGTACACCACAGTGGTACTCAGTAAGTGCCAAGCCTAACCTCGGTTGGGTAGTGACGAGGAAGGACAGGGCCCTACTAAGGTTAAATAAAATATAAAGATCAACAGTAAGAATAGAACAATATAAATAAGTACGGCAGTAAAATAACACAGGATATATAGGACATCAACAACTACACAGAAAGAAGGTAAACATGGAAAGGAAATACAGCTTAGCACCAATAATAACAATCGGGAATCTCCCAGGATACCGTCCTGTAGTCCCATCTGTACATGCCTAGTGGATCTCCCGGGATCCCGTCCTGTAGTCCAACTCATAGTGCATGGGGATCTACCGGAATCCCATTTCGTAGTCCCAAATGTAAATACCTAGTACTGGGGGAATCCACCGGGTGCATTCCCGTAGTTCCAAAGTAAATGTGCAGGGGGATCTATCGGGAATCTAACCCGTAATCTCAAAGTAAACAGACAAGGGGGAGCTACTGAAATCCCACATCCGTAGTCCCAAAATAAATACACAGCAGCAGCAGGATGATATATAGAAATGGCAAATTTCATATTAAGGCAATAAGTGATTCTAGCCTAGCATGCTGCACAGAATTCAAGTAAGGTATGTTGAATCAAATAAAGCAATTAAGTCACTTAGACATGCTTTCCTAAGCTAACAACAGGCTTAATAGTGCAAGTAATAGAAAAAGGAAAGGAAACATGCTAGTATTTACTTAAAGAAAACCGGATTTCCAACAAGTAGCACAAGTACGCACTCGTCACCTCACGTAGAAGGCATTTCAATTACCAAACATAACAATCCTAAGGGGAAGGTCCCCCACACAAGGTTAGACAAGCCACTTACCTCGAACTGGCTCAACATTAATCCGAAACCACGCTCTTGCCACAAGTACTCGACTCCAAATGGCCCAAATCTATTCAATTCAATTTCATAATGTAAATAACACTTCAAGTAACTGATTCTACAATTAAATTCTAAGCTAATACGCGAAATTAGGTAAAATGACCAAAACTCCCCTCATGCCCACATCTCGGAATCAGGTGAAATTTATATTTTTAGAAACCTCTTACTCTCACGAGTCTATACATAACAAGAATACTGAAATCAGAGTCCAAATGGCCCCTCAAATCCTCATTCAAAGGTCTCTTAGAATCAAGCCCTACTTACCCATTTTTCCCAAATTTTTTACCACTAATTAGGTCTTTAATCACATAAAAATGAGTAATGAAGTCAAGGATGTTACCTCCAAGTGATTCCCCTTTGTTTTCCTCAAAAATCTCTCTTAAAAGCTTCAAACCTGGATGAAAATGGTGAAGGAATCGCTCAAATTCGCGAAGGCAACTATTTATATGTTCTGCCCAATGATTTCTGCATCTGTGGCCCTGAGACCATATCTGCGTCCGCTTCTGCGGAAACTACGTCGCATCTACGACTTTCATTTAAATGCCAGCTTCCGCATCTGCATGAGCGGTTGCGCTTCTGCGAACATTTCACCGCATCTGCGGTTCCTGAGGAATTCCCAAATTTTGCTTCTATGGTCTTTACGCCACTTCTGCGGCTACGCTTCTGCGATCCCCAAATCGCAGATGCGAAAATACCAGAAGCAGCAAAAATACAGCAGCTGCAATATGTTCCTCAATTTCTCGTTAACCATCCGAAATCACCCTGAGGCCCCCAGGACCTCAATCAAAAGCACAAACATCACCTAATACCTTATTCAAACTTGTACCAATCTTTAAAACACTTAAAACAACATCAAATTAACCAAGGATTTAAGCCTAAGAACTCCAAATTTCCTCAAAATATGCTTTCGATCAAAAAGTCTTATCAAACCTCATCCGAATGACCTAAAATTTTGCACACACGCCACATTAAACAATACAGAGCTACTCCAACTTCTGGAATTTCATTCCGATCCTCGGATCAAAATCTCACTATTGGACCGGAAACTTCACAAATTCAGCTTTCGGCATTTCAAGCCTAAATTAGCTACGAACCTCCAAAACACAATCCGAACACACCTCTAAGCCCAAAATCACCTAACGGAGCTAATAGAACCATCAGATTTCCATTCCCAGGCCGTCTTCATACTATTCCGACTACGGCCAACTTTCCAACACTTAAGCTCTCATTTAGTAACTAAGTGTCTCAAAACTCTCCGAAACTCAAAACCGAACATCCCGTCAAATCAAAATAGAAGAAATAAACTTGGAAAAAGTAGTTAATAGGGGATCATGGTATTAATTTTTAAGACAACCGGCCGAGTCGTCATAGCTTGGTAAGGAACTGTGATGACCCAAAAGGTCATCACTTATTTTAAAAATAAATTCTGTGTTTCGAGGCCTTAAGAACCTCTTTCTATCTCACCTCGATTTGTGTGCACAGTCCGGGCGTGTAGCCGGAAGACATTATGTGAAAATCTATAAAAAAAATGATGAATTTTGCCTTTAAAATGAGTTTAAGTTGACTTCGGTCAACATTTTAGGTAAACGGACTCGGACTTGTTATTTGATGATCCCGGAGGGTCCGTAGGAAAATATGGGACCTGGGCGTATGCCCGGAATCGAATTCCAAGGTCCCAAGCCCGAGAAATGAATTTTTAAAGAAAATTATTTCTGGAATATTTATGAGTTTTTGGAAATGAAATGTGTTTGAAATTTGATGGTATCGGGCCCGTATTCTGGTTTCGGAACCCGGTACAGGTCTTATATGTGATTTAAGTTGAATTTGTGAAGTTTGGTAAGAATCGGACTTGAAATGACGTGACTCGGACCTTATTTGCAAAAATTCAGGAAATTTGATGTTCTTAAGTGATTTCATGATTTTGATGCTAAATTTATAGTTGTTGATGTTATTTTGGTGATTTAAATGTACGAGCAAGTCCGTATGATATTTTTAGGTTGGTGTACATGTTCGGTTTGGAGCCTCGAGGGCTTGGGTGAGTTTTGGATAGGCCACGAAGTGGAATTTGGACTTAGGAAGTTGCAGGTTTTTCAGCTGGTGTGTTCGGGTCTGCAGGCTTTGCAATTGCGAAGCCTGGCTCGCAAATGCGACAAAGCATCGCAAATACGATAATGGACTTGGGCAGCCTTAGTCGCAAAATGCGACTGTTCTATCGCAAATGCGATATCGCATTAGCGAAAGGTCCCTCACAAATGGGAAGGTGACCGGAAATTGACTTGGTCGCAAATGCGACATTTTTATTCGCAAATGCGAAAGGGTCAGTTTTCTGAGAGGTTCGCAATTGCAAACCCTGGTCGCAATTGCAACACCTGAAACCTGCAATTTTATAACTTAGCCGAAAATCTACAATTTTTCACACTCTTTCAAAACTAAAACACTCTTGGGCGATTTTTCAAAGACAACTTCTCTTTCAAATCGATTGTAAGACGTTTCAAACTAGTTTTCTTCAATCGTTAACATCTTTTCACATGATTTCAACTCAAAATCAATGATTTTCATGGGGGAAATTGGGTGTTTTGGGTAGAACTTAGGTTTTTCAAATTTTGGGGATTTGGACCTCGATTTGAGGTCCTATTTCAAAACAAATCATATATTTGGGTTCGTGGGGGAATGGGTAATCGGGTTTTGGTTCGAACCTTGGGTTTTGACCATGTGGGCCCGGGGGCAATTTTTGACTTTTTGGAGAAAACTTTAGAAAACTTATTTTCATGCATTAGAATAGATTCATTTAACATTTATTGATGTAAGTAAGTAACTTGTGGATAGATACGAACGAATTGGTGGTGGAATCAAGAGGTAAAGGAATAGTTGAGACTTGAATTGTGTTTCGTGGCATCGAGGTAAGTGTTTGGTCTAACCTTAGCTTGAGGGATTAGGAGTTGTGTCCTATCTGCTATATGTTATTTGTTGAGTATGACGTATAGGCATGGTGATGAGTATCTATACGTTGGTGTCACGCATGCCCGTGAGTTTTAAATTGAAATCGTTGTGTTCTTAATAAGTACTACGAATGCCTAAGTTGTTGACTTTCTGTGTTGGGCAAGAATTATGAGTATTCTCGTGGAAGTTGTTTATGGTTGAGTATTGGTGTTAGTTGAGGTTTCTTTGTGAAGTTAAATGTTGGAATAAGTTTGGTTATAGCTGACTCCCTTGCCGGGACGTATTTACTTATATAGTCGGTTCCCTTGCCGGGATACTGTTGTTTCCTTATTGTTCCCTTGCCGGGACTCTTTTTGTGATTGTTGTTGAATTATATTTGGATCGGGTTGCACGCCACAACAGTATTATAATTGTATTGGGTTGCACGCCGCAACAATATTATATTTGGATCTGGTTGCACGCCGCAACAATATTATATTTGGAACGGTTTGCACGCCGCAACAGTGATAGATGTTATGGATCGGGTTGCATGCCACAATAGTGTGTTTATGATTTTGCGCGCTGCAACAATAAATGATAAAAGTGATTATTGATTTGTTATGGTTTTTCCTTATTCTTTTTGCCGCAAAATTTTAGATTGTTCTTTATGCCTTTCTCCTGAGTTACTGTTGGTAGATGATATTCCCCTGCAACATGCCCCCCTCCTATCCTTATTTGTATATTTCTATTTTATTTCCGTTGTATGTGATATAACTGCACAGGTTTATTTGGTAGTCTGGTCCTAGCCTCGTCACTACTTCGCCGGGGTTAGGCCAGGCACTTACCAGCACATGTGGTCGGTTGTGATGATACTGCACTCTGCACTATGTGCAGATCCCAGAGCGGCAACTTTTGGACCATAGCTTTAGGTAGCTGCCTTCAGTCCAGTTAGTGATTCCGAGGTAGTTCTGCAGGCATCCGCAGGCCCCGATGTTCTCTTCCTTCTTTATATTCTATTTTCATTTACTTCAGAGATAGATTGTATCTTTCTTTCCTGACAATTGTTTGTATTCGTAAATGGTCTGTGATATTGTAACACCAGTTCGGGGTAGAGATGTACTTGGTATTGTCGTACTTGTTGTTGGCTAAGTTATCAGATTACGTCTTCCGCATGTCTTTAATTATTGTTAATATTTCACTATTGATCGTACGTTGTTTTAAACTGTTAAAAAGGGCTAAATAGAAGAGTTAGTGAATCTATAATACTCGGCTTGCCTAGCTTTCATGAGTAGGCACCATCACGACTCCTGAGGGTGGAAAATCCTGGTCGTGACAAGTTGGTATCAGAGATCTAGGTTACATAGGTCTCACAATTCATGGAGAAGCTTATTAAAGTCAGAGGATCGGTACGGAGACGTCTGTATTTATCCCCCAGAGGCTACAGAGTTAGTAAAAACTTCACATTTATTCTTTCCTATCGTGCGGTTTGGTTTCTCAATGCTAATTATTCTTTCACAGATGGCGAGACCACGTGCTTCCTCATCCACCGATCAGCAGACCGAGCCCCCAGCAGCAGCTCCAAAGAGGGGCAGAGGCCGAGGCCGAGGCCGTGCTAGAGGCCGAGGTAGGGGCAGAGCTCAGCCCAAAGCAGCAGCACTAGCGGCGAAGCCTCAAGTTGACTTTGATGATGGGGTTCTGGCCCAGATAGTTCTGGTAGGCCCAGCTCAGGTCCTAGAGGGATTTATTGCTATCCCAGTACTCTAGGATGATCTGGTCCATCTAGTGGGCCTTATCGAGAGTGTCACCCAAGCAGGCTTACTTCCTGTAGCACCAGCCATCTCTCAAACTGGAGAGGAGCCCAGACTCCTGCTACTCGCACTCCGGAGCAGATGGCTCCCCAGTTTCAGAATCCAGCAGCTCATCTAGTTGGAGCAGTTTAGCTGAGTGTGGTAGCTTAGACCGATGATGGAGCAGTTATGTCTGTCGATACTTTGTGGAGATTGGACAGGTTCACCAAGCTCTTCACTACTACTTTCAGCGGTGCATCTTCTGAGGATCCCTAGGATTATCTAGACAGTTGTCATGAGGTTCTTAGGAACATGGGGATAATGGAGATCAATGGGGTCGACTTTGCTACTTTCCGCTTGTCTGGATCCGCCAAGACTTGGTGGAGAGATTATTGTTTGGCTAGACCGGCCGGATCGCTAGCTTTGACTTGGGAGCAGTTTACTCAGCTATTTCTGGAGAAGTTTCTCCCTATCACTTAGAGAGAGATCTACTAGAGGTAGTTTGAGCGTCTCCAGTAGGGTTCTATGACCGTTACTCAGTATGAAACCAGATGTATCGACTTGGCCTGTCATGCTCTTCGACTTGGCCTGTCATACTCAGTATCGACTTGGCCTGTCATACTCAGTATGAAACCAGATGTATCGAGAGAGAGAGGGTGAGGAGGTTCATTGAGGGACTCATTCAGCCTATTCGACTTCAGATGGCTAAGGAGACAGGGAGTGAGATTTCTTTTCAGGAGGCGGCCAATGTGGCCAGGAGAGTTGAGATGGTACTATCGCAGGGGGGTGGTCAGGGGTCCGACAAGAGGCCTCATCATTCAGGAAGATTCAGTGGTGCCTCATCTGGAGGCAGGGATTCGTATGGTAGGGGCCATCCTCCTAGGCCTTTTTAGTCAGCACTTCAGGTTTCTCATGGTGCTTCAGGTGGTTGTGGTCCTCATATGCAGTATTCTGATCAGCGGTCCTATAGTGCACCACCAGCTCCTATCAGTGTACCGCCGCTCTAGAGTTTCCGGGGTGGTCATTCGGGTCGCCAGGGTCAGTCTCAGTTTCCTCATCTGTAGCTCTCAGGTGGATGTTTTGAGTGCGGTGAGTATGGTCATATCCGGAGGACTTGTCCGAGGTTGGTGGTACTCAGTCGCAACAGTAGGGTTCCTGTGCTATGGTTCAGGTGCCAGGTGTTCCACAGCCCGCTCATCCAGCTAGAGGTGGAGGTAGAGGTGCTAGAGGTGGATGTAGAGGTATTAGAGGTGGAGGCCAGCCAGCAGCAGGCCATCCCAGATATGTAGTTTAGGGTGGTGGGGCCCAACCCCGATGTTATGCTCTACCAGCCAGGCCTGAGGTTGAGGCTTCCGATGTAGTTATTACAAGTACTGTTCTAGTTTGTAGCAGAGATGCTTCAGTTTTATTTGATCCAGGATCTACATACTCCTATGTGTCATCTTATTTTGCACCGTATCTGGTCATGCCTAGTAATATTTTGAGTGCTCTTGTGTATGTGTCTATACTGGTGGGTGATTTTATTGTGGTAGATCGAGTCCATCATTCGTGTATAGTTGTGATTGGGGGTCTTAAGACTCGTGTAGATTTGTTACTTCTGGACATGGATGATTTTGACGTCATATTGGAGATGGACTGGTTATCACCTTATGACATGGTGATTGGATGATTTGTTACCACACTATCTTGGAGGGTCATGCTAAGACTATGACCTTATCCTTGCCAGGTTTACCTCGTTTAGAGTGGAGAGGGACTCCTGGTCATTCTACCTGTAGTGTTATCTCATAAATGAAGGCTTAGCGTATGGTCGAGAAGGGGTGTTTGGCCTATTTGGCCTATGTTCGTGATTCTAGTGCTAAGGTTCCTTCCATTGATTCTGTGCTTGTTGTTCATGAATTTCCTGAGGTATTTCCTTTAGACCTGTCGGGTATGCCACCCGACATGGATATTGACTTTTGCATTGATTTGTTTTTGGGCACTCAGCCTATTTCTATCCCGCCGTATCGTATGACCCTGCTTGTGTTGAAAGAATTGAAGGAGCAGTTACAAGACTTGCTTGAGAAAGATTTCATTAGACCTAGTGTTTCGCCTTGGGGTGCGTCGGTGTTATTTGTTAAGAAGAAGGACGGATCGATGCAAATGTGTATAGACTACCGGCAGTTGAATAAGGTTACGATCAAGAATAAGTATCCATTGCCGAGGATTGATGATTTGTTTGATCAACTTCAGGGTGCCAAGGTATTTTCGAAGATTGACTTGAGATTTGGCTACCATCAGTTGAGAATTAGGGCATATGATGTCTCTAAGACAACTTTCTGCACTCGGTACGGGCATTATGAGTTCTTGGTGATGTCATTCGGGTTGACAAATGCCCCAACAGCTTTTATGGATTTGATGAACCGAGATTTCAGGCCTTACTTGGACTCGTTCGTGATAGTCTTCATTGATGATATTTTGATCTATCCCCGCAACCGGGAGGAGCATGAGCAGCATCTGAGAGTGGTTTTTCAGACTTTGTGGGATAGTCAGTTGTATGCCAAGTTTTCGAAGTGTGAGTTCTGGTTGAGTTCAGCTGCATTCTTGGGACATGTTGTATCAGCAGAGGGTATTCAGGTTGATCCGAAGAAGATAAAGGCAGTCAAGAACTGGCCTAGACCAGCATTAACTATAGAGATCCGGAGTTTCTTGGGTTTGGCAGGCTACCATCGGTTTGTAGAGGGGTTTCCGTCTATTGTAGCCCTGATGACCAGGTTAACCCAGAAGGGTACCTAGTTCAGGTGGTCGGACGAGTGTGAGGCGAGCTTTTAGAAGCTCAAGATAGCTTTGACTATGGCACCGGTGTTGGTTTTTCCCACAGGTTCAGGGCCTTACACAATTTATCGTGACGCATCTCATATCGGACTTGGTGCGGTGTTGATACAGGATGGCAAGGTCATTTCCTATGCTTCACGGCAGTTGAAGATTCATGAGAAGAACTATTCGGTTCATGATTTGGAGTTAGCAACCATTCTTCACGCGTTGAAGATTTGGAGACATTATCTGTATGGCGTGGCATGTGAGGTGTTTACGGATCACAAGAGTCTGCAGTATTTGTTCAAGCAGAAGGAGCTAAATTTGAGGCAGAGAAGGTGGTTGGAGCTATTAAAGGACTATGATATCACCATCTTATATCATCCGGGAAAGGCCAATGTGGTGGCCAATGATTTGAGTAGGAAGTCAGCCAGTATGGGCAGTCTTGCTTATATTCTGGTCGGTGAGAGACCGCTTGCTTTGGATGTTCAGGCTTTGGCCAATCAGTTCGTGAGGTTGGATGCTTCTGTACCCAGCTAGTTGTTAGCTTGCACAGTCGCTCATTTTTTTTTATTGGAGAGTATCCGAGATCGAAAGTATGATGATCCTCATTTTTGTGTCCTTAGAGACACGGTTCAGCACGGAGATGCCAAGCAGAATACCTTAGGAGATGATGGAGTTTTTAGGTTGCAAGGCCGAGTTTGTGTGCCAAATGTGGATGGGCTTTGAGAGTTGATTTTAGAGGAGGCCCATAGTTCCCAGTACTCTATTCATCCAGGCGCCGCGAAGATGTATCAGGATCTGCGACAGTATTATTGGTGGAGAAGAATGAAGAAGGATATCTTTGCATATGTGGCTCGGTGTTTGAATTGTCAGCAAGTTAAGTACGAGCATTAGAGGCCCGGTGGTTTGTTCCAGAAGATTGAAATTCCTGAGTGGAAGTGGGAGCGTATCACCATGGACTTTGTTGTTGGACTCCCGCGGACTCAGAGGAAGTTTGATGTAGTGTGGGTTATTGTTGATAGGCTGACCAAGTTAGCACATTTCATTCCTATGGCAGTCTCCTATTCGTCCGAGAGGTTAGCTGAGATCTATATCCGGGAGATTGTTGGTCTTCATTGTGTGCCCGTGTATATCATTTTAGATCGAGGTACGCAATTTACCTCACATTTCTGGAAAGCAGTTCAGCGGGAGTTGGGCACACGGGTTGAGTTGAGCACAACGTTTCATCCTCAGACGGACGGGTAGTCCGAGCGGACTATTCAGATTTTGGAGGATATACTCCGAGCTTGTGTCATTGACTTTGGAGGCTTGTGGGATCAGCTTTTTCCTTTAGCAGAGTTTGCCTACAACAACAGCTACCAGTCGAGTATCTAGATGGCTCCTTATGAGGCTTTGTACGGTAGGCGGTGTCGGTCGCCGGTTGGATGGTTTGAGCCGGGGGAGGCTCAGTTGTTGGGTACAGATCTAGTACAGGAAGCCTTGGACAAGGTCAGGATCATTCAGGATAGTCTTCGTACAGCTCAGTCTAGGAAAAAGAGTTATGCCGACTGTAAGGTTCGTGATTTGGCTTTCATGGTCGGTGAGCAGGTATTGCTTCAAGTGTCACCTATGAAGGGCGTGATGAGATTTGGGAAGAAGGGCAAGCTTAGCCCTAGGTTCATTGGCCCGTTTGAGATTCTTGATCGGATCGAGTGGGAGAGGTGGCTTACAGACTTGCGTTGCCGCCGAGCTTATCAGCCGTGCATCCAGTGTTTCATGTGTCCATGCTTCGGAAGTATCACGGCTATCCATCCCACGTGCTAGATTTCAGCACTTTCTAGTTGCACAAGGACTTCTCTTATGAGGAGGAGCCGGTAGTTATTCTAGACCGGCAGGTTCGTCAGTTGAGATCGAAGAGTTTTCCTTCTATTCGTGTTCAGTGGAGAGGTCAGCCTGCTGAGGCATCGACCTGAGAGTCCGAGTCTGATATGCAGAGACATTATCCCCATCTTTTCCCGACTCAGGTACTTCCTTCTTATGTCCATTCGAGGACGAACAGTTGTTTTAGAGGTGGAGAATGTGATAACTACTTGTTTTAAAAACAAATTCTGTGTTCTGAGGCCTTAAAAACCTCTTTCTATCTCACCTCGATTTGCGTGCATAGTCCGGGCATGTAGCCGGAAAGCCATTATGTGAAAATCTATGAAAAATGATGGATTTTTCCTTTACAATGAGATTAAGTTAACTTCGGTAAATATATTGGGTAAACAGACCCGGACCCGTGATTTGACAGTCCCGAAGGGTCTGTAGGAAAATATGGGACTTGGGCATATGCCCTGAATCGACTTCCGAGGTCCCAATCTCGAGAAATGAATTTTTAAAGAAAATTGTTTCTGGAATATTTATGAGTTTTTGGAAATGAAATGTGTTTGAAATTTGATGGTATCGGGCCCGTATTTTGGTTTCGGAGGCTAATACAGGTCTTATATGTGATTTAAGTTGAGTTTGTGATGTTTGGTAAGAAACGGACTTGAGATGATGTGAGTCAGACCTTATTTGAGAAAAATTGTGAAAATTTGATGTTCTTAAGTGATTTCATAATTTTGATGCTAAATTCATAGTTGTTGATGTTATTTTGGTGATTTGAATGCACGAGCAAGTCCGTATGATGTTTTTAGGTTGGTGTGCATGTTTGGTTTGGAGCCCCGAGGGCTTGGGTGAGTTTTGGATAGGCCACGGAGTGGAATTTGGACTTAGGAAGTTGCAGGTTTTTCAGCTGGTGTGTTCAGGTCTGCAGGCTTTGCAATTGCGAAGCCTGGCTCGTAAATGCAACAAAGTATCGCAAATGCGATAATGGACCTAGGCAATCTTAGTCGCAAATGCGACTGTTCTATCGCAAATGCGATATCGCATTTGCGAAAGGTCCCTCGCAAATGCGAAGGTGACCGGAAATTTTATTTGCAAATGCGAAAAGGTCAGTTTTCTGAAGGGTTCGCAGGTCGCAATTGCGACACCTACAACCTGCAATTTTATAACTTAGCCAAAAATCTACCATTTTTCACACTCTTTCAAAACCAAAACAATCTTGGGCGATTTTTCAATGACAACTTCTCTTCCAAATCAATTGTAAGTCATTTCTAATTATTATTCAATCTTTAACATCTTTTCACATGATTTCAACTCAAAATCAATGATTTTCATGTGGGAAATTAGGTGTTTCGGGTAGAACCTAGGTTTTTCGAATTTTAGGGATTTAAACCTCGATTTGAGGTCCGATTTAAAAACAAATCATATATTTGGGTTTGTGGGGGAATGCGTAATCGAGTTTTTTTTCGAACCTCGGGTTTTGACCATGTGGGCCTAGGGGCGATTTTTGATTTTTTGGGAAAAACTTTAGAAAACTTATTTTCATGCATTAGAATTGATTCATTTAGCATTTATTGATGTAATTAAGTAACTTATGGCTAGATACAAGCGAATTGATGGTGGAATCAAGAGCTAAAGCCATGTTGGGATTTGAATTGTGTTCGTGGCATCGAGGTAAGTGTTTGGTCTAACCTTAGCTTGAGGGATTAGGAGTTGTGTCCTATTTGCTATATGTTATTTGTTGAGTACAATGTATAGGCATGGTGACGAGTATCTTTACGTTGGTGTCAAGCATGCCCGTGAGTCTTAAATTGAAATCGTTGTGTTCTTAATAAGTACTACGAATGCCTAAGTTGTTGACTTTCTGTGTTGGGCAAGAATTATGAGTATTCTCGTGGAAGTTGCTTATGGTTGAGTATTGGTGCTAGTTGAGGTTTCTTTGTGAAGTTAAATGTTGGAATAAGTTTGGTTATAGCTGACTCCCTTGCCGGGACGTATTTACTTATAAAGTCGGTTCCCTTGCCGGGATAGTATTGTTTCCTTATTGTTCCCTTGCCGGGAATTTTTTTGTGATTGGTGTTGAATTATATTTGGATCGGATTGCAGGCCGCAACAGTATTATAATTGGATTGGGTTGCACGCCGCAACAATATTATATTTGGATCGGGTTGCACGCCGCAACAATATTATATTTGGAACGGGTTGCATGCCGCAACAATATTATAATTGGATCAGGTTGCACGCCGCAACAGTGATAGATATTATGGATCGGGTTGCACGCTGCAACAGTGTTTTTATGATTTGGATTGGGTTGCGCGCCGCAACAATAAATGATAAAAGTGATTATTGATTTGTTACAATTTTTTCTTATTCTTTCTGACGCAAAATTTTAGATTGTTCTTTATGTTTCTCTCCTGAGTTACTGTTGGTAGATGATATTCCCCCGCAGCATGCCCCCCTCCCATCCTTATTTGTATATTTCTATTTTATTTCCGTTGTATATGATATAACTGCACAGGTTTATTTGGTAGTCTGGTCCTAGCCTCGTCAATACTTTGCCAGGGTTAGGCCAGGCAATTACCAACACATGGGGTCGGTTGTGCTGATACTATACTCTATACTGTGTGCAGATCCCGAAGCGACAGCTTTTGGACCATAGCTTTGGGTGGCTACCTTCAGTCCAGTCGGAGATTCTGACGTAGTCCTGCAGGCATCCGCAGGCCCCGACGTTCTCTTCCATCTTTATATTCTGTTTTCATTTACTTCAGAGACAGATTGTATCTTTCTTTCCATACAATTGTTTGTAGTATTCGTAGATGGTCCGTGATATTGTGACACCTGTTCCGGGTAGAGATATACTTGGTATTGTCGTACTTGTTGTTGGCTAAGTTATCAGATTACGTCTTGCGCATGTCTTTAATTATTGTTAATATTTCATGTTATTTTGAACTGTTAAAAAGGGCTAAATAGAAGAGTTAGTGAATCTATAATACTCGACTTGCCTAGCTTTCACGAGTAGGCGCCATCATGACCTCCGAGGGTGGGAAATCCGGGTCATAACAAAAAGAGTGTAAAGCACGAAGGGTGATATCGTGCCATTGTTTATACATTATATTGTGAGGGAGAGTGTAAAGCACGAAGGGTGATGCCGTGTCATATCATTTGAGAGTAAAAACACGAAGGGTGATACCATGTCATTTCATTTATATTGTTATGCTTTCATATTATCGTGAGATCATGGCATGATGGGTGTTTCCGTGCAGGCGAGGATGAGGTACATGCATTATGTTGTGATACCTGATTTCCCGCGTATATGTTCATGTCTTTACATTAGGCTATTATTGTCGTAAATCACAAATCTTATGTGACTTGTTACTATTGTTCTGTCATTTATCTTTATCTCAATTGTCGTTGTGTTGCTCATATCTTCTACTTGTTTAACTTGCAAATATCATGCCTATTTTTTGTTTTTATAAGTATACTCATGTCGTATCTATTTTGTTGCACTTTAGTACAAGCCTTCCACCATGCTAGCCATTCATGCCTCTACTTGTTAACTTGTATAGATCATGTGTTTCTTTCTTATTTGTTATGCTTACACCTAGTCCTCCACCATACTAGTTAGCTGAAGTTGATATCCCGTGTTTTCCTAATTGCTGCTATTTCTCATATATTTTCTGCCTAGTCTATTTCTGTTGCCCACATGTATATCTTCGTTCAGTATTACTACTTGTGTATTTCCTACTTTGTAATTCCTGTTATCGGTATTTTTGTCACCTGGTTGGTTCTGTTATACGTATATTGGGTGAGGATGAGATAAAAGTACGAATGGTGTTGCCGTGTAATTGATTGGATATCGAGTACATTCTTCATGCTATGAAAGTTATGAAGTGATTGTCGTGGTTTATCGATTTCATTCTAAGGAAAGGATTGGTCGAGGTATTGTAAGATGCTAAATTGTGATCACTGCTAGTATTCGATTATTGTTTGCGTATTCGTTTCATGTAATCTTCTCCATTATATCGAGGTATAGTTCTATTGCTGATTTACAGTGCAGGTTTTATCAGTGAGTATCTTTAAACTAAAAGGCCTTGTCACTACTTCGGCGAGGTTTGACAAGATACTTACCAGTACATGGGGTCGATTGTACTGATACTACACTTCTGCACATTGCGTACAGATTTTTGGAGCGGAGCTGCTGGTGATGTCGGGTGCTGACCCTGAAGATGTTCGCGCATTCTGAATACAACTGCCACTTGTCCTTGATAGCTTAGGTTTTGCTAATTTGTTATGTAAATTTCAAACAGATCGTGTGATTATATGTATCAGCTTTGTAAATTCCAAGTCTTAGAAGTTCATGGTTCATACTACCAGTTCTTGGGTCAATTTGCAAATATTCAGATAATTCTTCACTATTACCAGATAATCTCATTTGGGATGTATTTTCTGTTGTTTGGCTTATTTAACGGATCGAGTTAGGTGCCATCACGACTTGTGATTTTTGGGTTGTGATAGACTTGCTCGCAAAATTTGGTGTCATTCCGAGTAGTGTAAGTATATTTCGGCGCGGTCGGAGAAAGTTTGAAGGAACTTGAAGTTTTTAAGTTGATTCAAATTGGTTTGGGGTGTGATTCTTAGTTTTGTTGATGTTTTATGTGTTCCGAGGGTGTGAGAGAGTCCGTTTTATGATTTCAAAATTTTTGATATATTCGGGCGGGGCCTCGGGAACTCCAGTTGTTAATCGGACGAGGCTCAGACCAAGTTGGACTTGGGAGAAATAGCTGAAGTTCCCAACTTCTGGTGCAATCGCTCTTGCACTTGGCTAGCCGTAGGTGCGAGCTCTTGGCCGCAGAAGCGGCTTTGTACATTTGGCCAGTGGTCCGTAAAAGTTGAGAAGCCTCCGCAGACGCGGGTCCCTGTTTGTAAAAGTGGAGCCAGCCAGTCTAGGCTAGGACTGCACCTGTGATGGCTTTTCCGCAGGTGTAGAGCCGCAGATATGACTCCAGGTCCGCAGAAGTGGAAACCGCTAGAGGTAGAACCTCATTTAATATGGGACTTAGGCATTTTTGAGCTTATTTATTTCATTCCTTGGGCGATTTTAGAGATCTTAGAGAGAGGTTTTCACCTAACACTTTGAGGTAAATAATTTCTGCACAATGTGAGTTAATACATAGATTATGGGTAGATTTAACATGTAAAATTTGTAAAATTATGGGTTTAGATGAAAAACCTAGGTTTTGATAAAAATGAGATTTAACCACGAAAATGGTTATGGAATTGAGTGAAAATTATATGTTTGAGTTCATTAGGTTATGGGTAACAACTTTCTTGAAAATTTTCCGGAATCCGGGCATATGGGCCTGGGAATTCTTCAATTAGGGTTGGAAAATCACTTTAATAGTTAGGATATGAACTTTTGGACATGTATTGATCATTTTTATATAACATTTGACTAGTTTCGAATCGTTTGGCACCGAGTTGAGGATTTAAAGCACAATTGTGGACCGGAAAGTAAGCTTTGAGACGAGGTAAATCTCTTTACTAACCTTGTAAGAGGGAATTAACCCTATAGGTAAATCGAATTAATATGCGCTTCTATTTGTGGGGGCTACGTACGCACGAGGTGACGAGAGTCCGTACGTAGCTACTAATTATGCTCATGTCGGGGTAGTCTTAGGTTTACATCATACCTTGTTGACACCGTTATTTGATTATGTTTATTAATTTCATTGAATAAGAGCTAAGATTGAGGATTTCAAGATTTAAAGTTCAAAGTTTAGATTCCTTATTTTTGGAAAGAATTTAAGAATATTATGATAATTTCGAGAAATATATGTTCACTCGTGTCGCAAGTATTTTTCGCGAGCGAGGTAAATTCCACTATTCTCATGGGAGCGGGCAGCTCGCCTCGGCAGGTTAATAGATGCATCTATGGTTCGTGTCGTTCGATCCTCGGCAATGCACATAGTATATGTATATGTATTTTTGGATCGGGTCGTATGTCCTCGGCATAATTCATGCATAATAATACTTAGAGCCCAATTATATTTGATATTGTTTCATTGGCTCGAGGGGTTAAATGATTAAATGATGGAAATTGATTTGGGACTTACTATCGATGAAAGAATTGTCTATTTATTTCTTATTATTGAGTTTTATTGTCATTCATTTACTCCATGCTTATTTAGAATTTCAATATTTTTATTTTTAGCCTATAGTAAGTGTCGAAGTCGATCCCTCGTCATTACTTCTTCGAGGTTAGACTAGATACTTACTGGGTACATGTTGTTTATGTACTCATGCTACACTTCTACACTACCCGTGCAGGATCTGAGGCAGGTGCATCTGGTTATCATCCCGGCGCGCACTCCTGATTTCTCCGAGACTTCGTAGTGAGCTGCCTTCTGAGCCCGTTCCACAGCACCTGAAGTTTTCCTGTTGCATTTATTTTCTGTTTACTTCATTTCAGACAGTATTAGTATTCTTTTGTATATTCTACTAATAGCTCATACACTTGTGACACCAGGCCTTGGAAATTATACTAGTACACACATGATGATTTTGGATAATTACTTATCTCACTTGCTCTTAAAACTATTTGTCTCTCATTTTATTACATTCTTGCTGCTTATTTATGCATAAATTAAAAATCAGTTATTTCTAAAACATTAAAAGAAACAATTATATAGTTAATTCACTGTTGACTTGCCTAACGGTAACGTTGGGCGCCATCATGGCCTAAAGGAGAATTTGGGTCGTAACAATTAGAAAGAGCTATTTACATACATGCTATCCCAGCCACTAGTCTAATCGATTATGCTGAGTATATTTCAGAATATCATATATTTCAGAATCTATTTGAGGATGAGATGCTCCAAATGATATATTTCAGAATCTATTTATTGTAGACTCTGACAGTGAGTATATCATTTTAATAGAAAATAATCGTATCTTTATTTAGGCAAAAGAATCTAAGAAAGTTTGGTATTTTATTTCTAATCCAACTCAATCTGTTTTTTTTTTTTTTTGGTTTTATACTTTTACAAATCTAATTTTTTTTCTTTTATTGACTAATATTAGGATTTCTACATATTTCAAGTAAAAAAGGATATAGTGCAAAAAATTTAGTTGATTTAATACTTCTAAATATTAGAAAATAAATTAAATAATGATTTTGTACAATAAATTTATTTTTAAAGAGCAAATAAGGTGAATGATACTTCGTTAAAGAACTTCGTGCTTTTAATATAACTAATTTCTGGACATGTACGTGGTACGTGTGTCCCATATATAGCGATCAGTACATACTTTTTAAAATAATATTGAGAATATTAAAATATGTGTGTAATGAGTAATATAAAAATGTTTTTTTTTTGGGGGGGGGGGGGGGAGGGGATTACAAGCTCAGATTGATGAACAATCAACCTATTTTGATGACTTGATTATTATACAACTAGTTAACTTGTTCGCGCTTCGCGCGATTATATATATAAATAAATAATTGTGAGTTTGTTCGTGATATTTTATAAATTAGTTCATATAGAAAAAGAAGAAACATGGCAAATACTAAACTAATTTTCACTTATAAAAATCAGATCTAAACTCAAAACTAATCAAATTAATAATTTTAAGTAAAATTGAAAGTATTAAAATAACAACACTTTGATTGAAAAATCTTCTAAAATTATAGAAAATTACAACAAAGTAAACACTTTTTCAATCATTTCCCATTCATCGAAAAAAATTATCTAAAATAACCAAAAACACCTGCAATAAAATAAAGGAAAGAACAAATTCCTCTTTTGGTCTAAATTTAAATAGGAAAGGAACTTATGGACTCCTAATCATAAAATTGAAAAGCATATAATCAATGCTTAATCACGCAACAGAAATAACTTGTATCTTTCTCTCGATCAAATTAAAGTGCATATGATATTATAGTAGATATAAAAAATACACAGAAAAGTCTAAAGAATATGAAAAGGAATTTATGTAAGTTAACCTCAAATTTGAATCCATTTAAGTTACTTTTTTTAGGGGTTGAACATGTCATTGTCATAGACTATTTTTTAAATATAATTAGATATTTATGAGGGGCTTAAAGTGAAAGCTATATTAAATCAAACTGAAAAAAGGAGTTATTTATATAACACAAATGGAAAAAAAAAAAAAAAAAACCCATATAAGACTAATTTCCGGCTACAGACTATGAAGAGGAAATATGAAACATTCTTTTCCTTTCGTTAAGCTATTTTTTTTGGAAAAACAATTCAACCTGAGACGTATTTTTTCAACTATGAACCTAAAAAATAATTACTTTTTCTAGATAATTCTTTCTATCATTTAATCTCACAAGTTACATTTCTCTTCCATATAAATCTTAAAAGCAAATTTTTGAAAAAGAATCAGACTAATATATACGCAAGGTCACTGGTGATGATTACCGTAACAAAAATTACTGAACAATCTAAAAGTAAATATTCACTCTAATATGCACTCAAATAAAAGTTCGGAGGTACCGTTAAATCTCTCAATTGCTTTTTAGAAGTTAAAGTGAAGAAGAATTGCTAAATTAGAGTTAGAGTGAATGAAATGAATAGCCAAAAAGATGAAGATTTCAAGTTGAGACAAATTTCAAGAATTGAAATTTTCTAGTGCAACAATTCTTTATAGGTGCTGCAATTATATAGAATAGTACACTTACACAAAGTGACATATTAACTAGCACACCTTTTCAAAGAATAGATCTATTTTATGAAAAGAAATGACATATCCTCACATTTAAATTTTTTATTCATCTAAAATAATTACACTATTCTTTTTAATTTTCGTCATTTGTTTCTATTCATCTCTATACTTCTTTGTTACCCATTGAATGCTAATTTTAAATGTTTAGAGAATTTATTTAAAGAAAACAGAAGAGACAAAAGACTAACATAGTTTTTTCCGAACTATGACTATGTGAAAAAGAAAAAAAAAAAGAAAAAAGATAAAATGCATATCGTGAAAGCATGAAGCAAAACCAATTTAATTCCTCCGTCATATACATTATACAAAGAGCATAGCAACAATTAAAGAGCATAACAAATATTGAATCACATTACCTGTGAAAGAGAAAAATCATGGACAAAGAAAAGCACATCAAGAACAAAAATCTTTACTTTAACACAAAATATACTTCAAACCACACTTGATATATACCTAAACGATAACAGTAAGAAGCCAAACAACTAAAATAATAATCTATTAACATACTCTTGGAAGCCCCCGTTAGCACCGAAAACGTGAAACTAATTGAAACATACAACACGCCTAAGAAAAGAGGATTGACAATATGTATATGAAATCTATATGATTGAATTTATTGAAAAAGGAAATGTTATGGTGCATGGGGAGGTGAAAAGTTTGTAACTCATCTAAAATTATAATGATCCCATTAATTAATGATTCAATCAATATGATAAATATGATTAAGATCAGTATTTTAAAAGGCGTTCCTAGGGAAAGCCCTGGGGCGAGGCGTACCAAAAATGCCCCGGGGCGATGGTGGAGGGCGAAAGTCCCGTAAGGCGTACGCCCAGAAGTTCGAGGCGTACGCCTGGGCGAGTTTTTTGGTTGAGGCGTAAGCCCTAGAGACATCTTTTTAAAAAGGAACTAAAAACATTAAATTTAAAAGTAAACTTTTTAATATTGCTAAAAGCCCTAAATTAGAAGTCTTTCCCAATTCTTTCCTGTAGTCTGCCTCTACCAAGAGCAGCAATTTATAACTTTTTTTGCAACAAAAAACTTCATTATTCTTCTTATTTCAAATTCAACAGGTTTGTTCCTTCCTCCATGTAGAAACTGTATTATTTTGAACTCATTACTTTCCTCTCTTTTTATATTTCACTGTTAGTTTGCAAATATGTATGTAATTAGTTTTTTAAGTTCAGTGCTTCTCTTGCTCTCTTTCAAAATATAATATGGGATTATATGTGTGCATGCTTTTATATGTATTGATTAGATTTATATATAATTTCACTTATTTATTTGGGATTTATAATTTCATTAGATAATATGGGATTTCACTTATATATAATTATTTGGGATTAATATGTAATTTCACTTATATAATTTCACTTTATTTGGGACTTCTATATAATTTTATTAGATAATATGGGATTTATATATATATTTAACTTATTTATAGTTTTTTTTCAAAATTTTATGCAACTTTACCTATTTAAAAATATTTTTTATAATTATATTGTCACGACCCAAAATCCACTAAGGGTCGTGATGGTGCCGGTCACCACTGTCAGGTAAGCCAACTACAATTTACTAGCAATTTCTCATTTTTAATTATTTTGAAATCATTTCCTTTAAACATATAAACAATAAATAATAAACTCCGTTGGATAAATGAGGATGCCTTTACAAAATTTAACTACTGAAAATCCTATGATCATCCCAGAACCCGGTGTCACAGTACATGAGCAATTAGGGGATGAAATAAAATACAGTAACTGTCCAGAATACAAGTGTCACGACCCTAAACCCAACCCGATCGTGATGGCGCCTCTCGTGAAGACAAGGCCAGCCGACTCACTTCCAATTCACTTTAAGCAATTAAAATAATAACTACTAAGTCTTTAATCAGAAATAAAATCCCAAAATAAGCATTTAACAGTATAATTTGCGGAGATAAAAGCCAACACAGCCCAACATTGGGGTGTCACCAGTCATGAGCATCTAAAACAATACTACCAGTCTGAAAGTCTACTCCACTACTAAATAACTGAATCAGAAAAGAAATAAGATAGAGGGAGGTTGCACTGGGCTGCGAATCACCAAACAGCTACCTAGTAAACCTCCGAAGATCTGCTGAAACTGTCAACCCTGAGTATCAGGACCTGTAGCGCCCGAATCTGCACACAGAGGTGCAGGGAGTAAAGTGAGCACTTCCAACTCAATGAGTAATAAGAATAAATGAAGACTGAACGATATAAAATCACGTTAAACACAACATTTAGCTATCAGAGGCATAACAAAATTAGTAACACAATTTGTCACGATCCTAAACCCGAACCCGATCGTGATGGCACCTCTCGTGAAGACAAGGCCAGCCAACTATTCCCAATTTGACGTTAAACAGTTAATCAACAATAAAATAGCCTAAACCATGATTAATAATACGAAGTAGCAGATCATATCAATAAAATGCGGAAGTACAACCCAACACAGCCCTAACCGGGGTGTCACAAGTCATGAGCATCTAACAATACGAAATCCTCAAACGTAACTATAGAGTTTTAAATACTGAACTAAGAACATAAAGGAAACAGATAGGGAGGAGCTCGGGGCTGCGAACGCCAACAGCTACCTAAAAACTCCTCGAAGATCCGCTTGAAGCTGGAATGAATCAGCACTCGGGCGCGGGACCAGCTACGCCTGAATCTGTACACGGGGTGCAGGGAGTAATGTGAGTACTCCAACTCAGTGAGTAATAAATGTAAATAAAGACTGAAAGCAGAAAATCACGTAGGGCACAAAACATTCTATAATGAAGCAGTAAAACCATTTCAAAACAGTAAAACAGTGAAAGATAGGTAAAATCCTTTAACTCAAAATTTAACTTCATGAAAAACCCTTTTTCAATGATTAAGCAAGAAATTAACAGTCAATTATGAAAAGTAAACACGTAAAGGCTCGCCCCTCGGGCATAATATCAACAAATCCGCCCCTCGGGCAACATCTCAGAACAGTACCAGCCCCTCGGGCAATCACATAGAACAATATCAGCCCCTCGGGCTCAATCTCACATCACAATGGGTACCCGCGCTCACTGAAAGTGTGCAGACTCCTGGAGGGGCCCCTTACGGCCCAAGCGTAATAACAAGTCATCTCGTGGCATCAAAACTAGACCTTCGGCCTCATATCAATCAAACCACCTCGTGGCGTACATATCTCAGGCCCTCGGCCTCAAATCAGTATCAGTACTTCCTCACAATATAGGCCCTTGGCCTTACTCAGTCAAAAATACTCACGAGCCCCTCGGGCAATAGTAAAATAGTGTTTCTCAGTCCAAACATCATTTAAGTTTTAAAACTAAGTAAACATGGCTAAGTATAAAAACAATGGAAAATAACATGACTAAGTTCAAGTATAAAGCCAAAACAGTGAGGAAATAGCAATAAAAATCCCCGAAGGGTTCAAATAGTTGGCACGAAGCCCAAATATGGCATTCAGCCCAAATAATAATGATAGCAAATAGTTTTCAATCAAATATGCGGTAAAAATCATCAATCGAGATGGACCAAGTCACAAACCCCAATAGTGCACGGGCCCACGCTCGTCATCGAGTGTGTGCCTCACCAATATAGCACTACAATGTGTAATCCGGGATTTCAAATCCTCAGAACATCATTTACAATCATTACTCACCTCGAACCGGCTAAATCTCTAGCTCGCGACATCTTTGCCCCTTGAATCAGCCTCCACGCGTGTCAAATCTATCCAAAATCATAACAAGGACGTCAACCATATGCTAAGGGAACAAAGCCTAAGCTAAAACAATCAACAAAGGGCACAAATCCCGAAATTACCAAAACTTGACCCCCGGTCCCACTTCTCGAAATTCAGAAATTTTTACATCAATAGGTTCCTTATCTTCCTACGAGTTCAGACATATCAAAAGTTCTCAAATCCGACCCCAAATGGTCCTTCAAATCCACAATTAAAGGCCTAAGTTCTCAAGCCCTAGTTTCCCCATTTTTAACCATTGATTTCCATAATTTCTAGCTCTAATCCATGAAATAATAGCATAGGAATCAGTTTTAGTTCCAAATTCCTTACCTCAATGAAGTTCTCTTGAAATCCCCCTCTCAAATCGTCCAAGAAGCTCCCAAGCCAAAGTCAAAAATGGTGAAATAGCTAAATCTCGCGAAATGAAATAACTTATATATTCTGCCCAGGCTTTAACACATCTGCGGTCCAAAACCCGCTTCTGCGGTACCGCATATGCGGTCAAATCTTGGTCAAATTCTCTGCTTCTACGGAATTCACTTACCAGCCGCAAACCGCATCTGCGATCCAATCACCGCACCTGCGACTTCGCAGGTGCGGTCCAAATACCGCGTTTGCGGTTCCTGACTCTTCCTCTCAAATCCGCTTCTGCGGCTCCCCCTTCCGCACATGCGGCACCGCACATGCGGTCCCCAAACCGCAGGTGCGAAAACACCAGAAGCAGCAAAACTTTAGCAGCTGAAATGACATCTCAACTTCTCCGTTAACCACCCGAAATCATCCCGAGGCTCCGGGGACCTCAACCAAAAGCACAAACATATCCCAATACCTTATTCAAACTTGTTCCAATCATCAAAATGCCTCAACAATATCAAATCTACCAAATCACATCGGATTCAAGCCTAAGTTTTTAAAATCTTCTGAAATACGCTTTCGATCAAAAACACAACCAAACCACGTCCGAATGACCTGAAATTTTACACACACATCCCAAATGACACGACGGAGCTACTGCAACTCTCAGAATTCCATTCCGACCCCTATATCAAAATCTCGCCTACCAACCAGAAATCGTCAAAATATCAACTTCGCCAATTCAAGCCTAAAACTACTCCAACCCTCTAAAACCCATTCCGATCACACTCTTAAACCATAAATCACCTCCCGAAGCTAACCGAACCATCGGAACTCGCATCCGATCCCTCTAACACATAAGTCAATATCCGGTTGATTTTTCCAACTCAAACTCCCTTAAAAAAGACAAAGTGTCTCAAATCTTACCAAAATCATTCCGAATTCGATCCGACCAACCCGATACCATAAAACACGGATAACAAGCATAAAGAAGCAGAAATGAGGGAAACGGAGCGGTAACTCATGAGACGATTGGCCGGGTCGTCACATCCTCCCCAGCTTAAACAAACGTTCGTCCGCGAACAAATTAAGAAATATACCTGAAGCCTCAAACATGTGAGGATATCTGCTCCGCATCTCCCGCTCGGTCTCCCAGGTAGCCTCCTCTACGGGCCGACCTCTCCACTACACTTTCACTGAAGCTATATCCTTTGATCTCAACCTACGAACCTGACAACCCAAAATAGCTACTGGCTCTATATCATAAGTCAAATCATCATCCAACTGAACCGTGCGGAAATCCAGAACATGAGATGGATCCCCAATATACTTCCGGAGCATAGAAACATGAAATACCGGATGCACACTCGACAAGCTGGGTGTCAAAGCAAGCTCATAAGCCACCTCTCCAATCCTTCGGAGCACCTCAAAAGGCCCAATGAACCGCGAACTCAATTTCCCTTTCTTTCCAAATCTCATAACACCCTTCATGGGTGAAACCTTCAACAGAACCTTCTCGCCAACCATGTAGGACACATCTCGAACCTTCCTATCAGCATAACTCTTTTGCCTCGACTGCACTGTACGAAGCCTCTCCTGAATCACTTTCACCTTCTCCAAAGCATCCTGCACCAGGTTTGTCCCCAATAGCCTAGCCTCACCGGGCTCGAACCAACCAACTGGAGATCTACACCGCCTCCCATACAAAGCCTCATATGGAGCCATCTGAATACTCGACTGGTAGCTGTTGCTATAAGCAAACTCTGCAAGCGGTAGAAACTGATCCCATGACCCTCCGAAATCAATGACATAAGCACGCAACATGTCCTCCAATATCTGAATAGTGCGCTCGGACTGCCCGTCCGTCTAAGGGTGAAAAGTTGTGCTCAACTCCACCTGAGTACCCAACTTTCTCTGCATGGCCCTCCAAAACTGCAAAGTAAACTAAGTACCTCTATCTGAAATGATGGAAACTAGGACACCATGCAAGCGAACAATCTCTCAGATATAGATCCCTGCCAACCGCTCTGAAGAATAGGTAGTACACAGGAATGAAGTGCGCAGACTTGGTCAGCTGATCTACAATCACCCAAATAGCATCGAACTTCTTCAAAGTCCGTGGAAGTCCAACAACAAAGTCCATAGTAATCCTCTCCCACTTCCACTTAGGAATAACCATCTGTTGGAGCAAGCCACCCGGTCTCTGATGCTCATATTTCACCTACTGACAATTGAGACACCGAGCTACGAATCCCACAATATCTTTCTTCATCCTTCTCTACCAATAGTGTTGCCTCAAATCCTAATACATCTTCGCAGCACCCGGTTGAATGGAATACCGCGAGCTATGGGCCTCCTACAGAATCAACTCCCGAAGCTCATCCACATTAGGCACACAAATTCGGCCCTGCATCCTCAACACCCCATCATCACCAATGGTCACATCTCTACCATCATCATGCTGAACTCTGTCCCTAAGGACAAGCAAATGCGGATCATCATACTGGCGCTCTCTGATGCGATCATATAAGGAAGACCGAGAAACCACACAAGCCAATACCCGACTGGGTTCCGAAATATCCAACCTCACGAACCTATTGGCCAAGGTCTGAACATCAACTGCAAGAGGTCTCTCCCCAACTGGAATATATACCAAACTCCCCATACTCACTGCCTTTTGGCTCAAAGCATTGGCCACCACATTGGCCTTTCCCAGATGGTACAATATAGTGATATTATAATCCTTAAGCAGCTCCAACCATCTATACTATCTCAAATTAAGATCCTTTTGCTTGAACAAATGCTGAAGACTATGATGATCAGTGAACACCTCACAAGATACGCCATACAAGTAATGCCTCCAAATCTTCAATGCGTGAACTATGGCAGCCAACTCCAAATCATGAACAGGGTAGTTCTTCTCATGGGGATTCAACTAATGAGAAGCATAAGCAATAACTCTACCCTCCTGCATCAATACACAACCAATCCCAACTCTCGAAGCATCACAATACACGGTATATGAACCTGAAGCTGATGGCAAAATCAACACTGGAGATGTGGTCAAAGTTGTCTTGAGCTTCTGAAAGCTCTCCTCACACTCGTCCGACCATACAAATGAACCACCCTTTTGAGTCAACTTGGTCAAGGGCGATGCGATAGATGAGAATCCCTGAACAAAACGGCAATAATAACCCGCCAAACCAAGAAAGCTGCGAATCTCGTAGCTAAGGACGGTCTGGGCCAACTCTGAACCGCCTCTATCTTCTTTGGATCAACCTGAATATCCTCACTGGACACCACGTGCCCCAGGAAAGCCACTAAACTGAGCCAAAACTCACACTTGGAGAATTTTGCATAAAGCTTCTCCTCTCTCAATATTTGCAACACAACTCTCAAATGCTCCACGTGCTCCTTCTGACTACGCGAATATACCAGAATATCATCAATGAAGACTATGACAAATGAGTCAAGATAAGGCCGGAACACACTGTTCATCAAATGCATGAACATTGTTGGGGCATTGGTCAGCCCAAAAGACATCAGCTAGAACTCATAATGACCATATCGGGTCCTGAAAGCTGTCTTAAGAATATTTGAATCCCTGATCTTCAACTGGGGATAACCCGAACGAAGATCAATCTTGGAGAACACCCTCGCTCCCTGAAACTGGTCAAATAGATCATCAATGTGAGGCAAAGGATACTTGTTCTTAACTTGTTCAATTGCCTATAATCAATGCACATTCTCATTGTGCCATCCTTCTTTTTCACAAACAAAACCGGTGTACCCTAAGGTGACATACTAGGCCGAATGAACCCCTTATCTAGGAGTTCCTGAAGTTGCTCCTTCAATTCTTTCAACTCTGTTGGTGCCATACGATATGGCGGAATATAAATGGGCGGAGTGCCCGGCACCAGGCCAATACCAAAATCGATATCCCTGTCCGGTGGCATGGCCGGTAGGTCTACAAGAAACACATCGGGAAAATCCCTCACAACTGGAACAGAATCAATACTTGGAGCCTCAGCTCCGACATCCCTCACAAATGCTAGATATGAAAGACAACCCTTCCCAACCATACGTTGGGCCTTCAAGAAAGAGATCACTCTACTAGGAACATTATCAGTCACACCTCACCACTCGATCCGTGGCACACCCGGCATAGCCAATGTGACTGTCTTAGCATGACAGTCCAGAATAGCACGACACACAGATAACCAATCCATGCCCAAAATGACATCAAAATCCACCATGCTCAATAGCAATTGATCCACTCGGGTCTCCAGACCCCCAATAGTCACCACACACGACTGGTACACACGGTCTACAACAATAGTATCACCCACCGGGGTAGATACATGAACAGGTAAATCAAGAAACTCATAGGGCGTACCCAAATAACAAGCAAAGTATGATGACACATAAGAAAAGGTGGAACCGGGATCAAATAATACAGAGGCATCTCTGTGGCAAACTGAAACAATACCTGTAATGACAGCATCTGAAGCAATAGCATCGGGTCTGCCTGGGAGTGCATAGAAACGGGCTTGGCCGCCCCCTGATCGACTTCCCCATCTTGGGCGACCCCTAGCTGACTGACCCCTACCCCTAGCTGGCTGAGCGGGTGGTGGTAAAGAAACTGGCACTGAAGCCGATGACTAACCCCTCTGCTGGGACGAACTTGCAACACGACGAGGACACTACCTTCATATGTGACCTATCTCGCCACACTCATAACAACTCCTAGGTGCTGGAGAAGGGGACTGAAGGGAACCCCTCGCACTGGAGTGACTAGAAGATGAACTCGGCATAGAAGAGCCCTAGACTAATGGAGCATGGGTCGAACTCTAAGCTGGAAGGGCACTAAGTGAAGACTGGCCCTGTTGAGAACTGTGATAACCATGACCCGAAGACGCCCCACGATAACCTGGGCGAGCTGGCTGAGCAAGCCTGAATGGACGGCCTCTACCATGCTGAAACTGGCCCCTCGAAGGAGCACCACCATAGCTTCCAGATCCTCAAGGCCTCTTGGCCTCCCTCTCCTCTCGCTCCTGGCGAAGAACATACTCAATCTAACGGGAAATATCCACAACCTCCTCGAAAGTAGCACCAGCCACCTTCTCCCTGGTCATAAGAATACGAAGCTGATAAGTAAGACCATCAACAAACCTTCTGATCCTCGCTCTATCTGTCGGGAGCAACTAGATGGCATGACGATCCAACTCAGAGAACCTCAACTCATACTGCGACACGGTCATCTCCCCCTGACGCAACCACTCAAACTGCCTACACAGCTCCTCTCTACGAGACTGCGGCACATACTTCTCCAGAAAGAGAACGGAGAATTGCTACCAGGTAAGGGGTGCTGCACCAACAGGCCTACGCCTCTCAAAATCCTCCCACCAAGTGAAAGCAGCTCCTAAAAACTGATAAGTAGTGAAAGCGAACCCGCTAGTCTCCAGAATACCTGCTGTACGAAGCATCCTCTAACACTTATCTAGAAAACCCTAGGCATCCTCGCCATCTGCACTATTGAATGACGGAGGCTGAAGTCTACCAAACCTCTCCAACCTACGCTGCTCGTCCTCTGGTATGGCAGGAACTACATAGTCCTGAGCAGCTGCAACCGGTTGGGCTAGATGCACCCTCAACGTCTGGAGTCCATGCACGACCTGCTCAGGTGTGTGAGCGGTGGGAGTTTGATTGCCTCCCCCGGCCTGAGAAGTAGCTGCAACTG
The DNA here is from genome assembly GCF_000393655.2 of Nicotiana sylvestris. NCBI lineage: Eukaryota > Viridiplantae > Streptophyta > Magnoliopsida > Solanales > Solanaceae > Nicotiana > Nicotiana sylvestris. The sequence continues at coordinate 141,870,842 of NC_091061.1, forward strand.
TAGTGGCTGAAACCGCCTGAGCTAGGCATTGGAAAACTGATAAGATTTGAGCCAAGGCCTCCTGAAGACCCGGAATCATGATGGGCACAACTGGTGCCTGAGCTGGTGCTGCAGGAGCGTCCATAACTGGGACCTGATCCTGAATTGGGGCAGCTGGTAAATCTACAAGTGCTGCCCTCGCTGCTCTGCCTCTACCACAACCACAGCCGCGTCCTCGACCTCTGGTGGCCACAGCTGGTGGTACTGGGGGTCTTCCACCCCGACCAGTAGCATGTGTCCTCACCATCTATGAGAGAATAGAATAACATAAGTTTAGTTCTCGGATCAACAAGTTCGCACGACAAAAATTTCAAGAATATGAAGTTTTTCCTAAAGGTTCTGCAGCCTCTCGAGGATAAATACAAACGTCTTCGTATTGATCCGCGAGACTCTACTAAACTTGCTCATGACTCGTGAGACCTATGTAACCTAGGCTCTGATATCAACTTGTCACGACCCTAAACCCGAACCCGATCGTGATGGCGCCTCTCGTGAAGACAAGGCCAGCCAACTATTCCTAATTCGATGTTAAATAGTTAATCAATAATAAAATAGCCTAAACCATGATTAATAAAATGAAGTAGCAGATCATATCAATAAAATACAGAAGTACAATGCAACACAGCCCTAACCGGGCTAACAATACGGAATCCTCAAACGTAACTACAGAGTTTTAAATACTGAACTAAGAACATAAAGGAAACAGATAGGGAGGAGCTCCGGGCTACGAACGCCAATAGCTACCTAAAGACTCCTCCAAGATCCGCCTGAAGCTGGAATGAATCAGCACTCGGGAGCGGGACCAGCTACGTCTGAATCTGTACACGGGGTGCAGGGAGTAAAGTGAGTACTCCAACTCAGTGAGTAACAAATGTAAATAAAAACTGAAAGCAGAAAATCACGTAGGGCACAAAGCATTCTATAATGAAGCAGTAAAACCATTTCAAAATAGTAAAACAGTGAAAGATAGGTAAAATCCTTTAACTCAAAATTTAACTTCATGAAAAACCCTTTTTCAATGATTAAGCAGGAAATTGACAGTCAATTATGAAAAGTAAACACGTAAAGGCTCGCCCTTCGGGCACAGTGTCAACAAATCCGCCCCTTGGGCAACATCTCAGAATAGTACCAGCCCCTCGGGCAATCACATAAAACAATACCATCCCCTCGGGCTCAATCTCACATCACAATGGGTACCCGCGCTTACTGGAGGTGTGCAGACTCCTAGAGGGGCCCCTTACGGCCCAAGCGCAATAACAAGCCATCTCGTGGCATCAAAACTAGGCCATCGGCCTCATATCAATCAAACCACCTCGTGGCGTACATAACTCAGGCCCTCAGCCTCAAATCAGTAGCAGTGTCTCCTCACAATATAGGCCCTCGGCCTTACTCAGTCAAAAATACTCACAAGCCCCTCGGGCAATAGTAAAACAGTGTTTCTTAGCCCAAACATTATTTAAAATATCATTTAAGTCTTAAAACTGAGTAAACATGGTTGAGTGTGAAAACAGTGGAAAATAACATGACTGAGTTCAAGTATAAAGCCAAAACAGTGAGGAAATAGCAATGAAAATCCCCGAAGGATTCAAATAGTTGGCACGAAACCCAAATATGGCATTCAGCCCAAATAATGATGATAGCAAATAGTTTTCAATCAAATACGCGGTAAAAATCATCAATCGGGATGGACCAAGTCACAATCCCCAATAGTGCACTACCCCACGCTCATCGAGCGTGTGCCTCACCTCAATATAGCACTACGATGTGTAATTCGGGGTTTCAAACCCTCAGAACATCATTTACAATCATTACTCACCTCGAACCGGCTAAATCTCTAGCTCATGATGCCTTTGCCCCTTGAATCGGCCTCCACGCGCATCGAGTCTATCCAAAATCAGAACGATGACGTCAACATATGCTAAGGGAACAAAGCCCAAGCGAAAACAATCAACAAAAGGCACAAATCCTGAAATTACCAAAACTTGACTCCGGGACCACTTCTCGAAATTCAGAAATTTTTACATCAATAGGTTCCTTATCTTCCTACGAGTTCATACATATCAAAAGTTCTCAAATCCGACCCCAAATAGTCCTTCAAATCCACAATTAAAGGCCTAAGTTCTCAAGCCCTAGTTTCCCCATTTTTAACCTTTGATTTCCATAACTTCTAGCTCTAATCCATGAAATAATAGCATAGGAACGAGTTTTAGGTCCAAATTCCTTACCTCAATGAAGTTCTCTTGAAATCCCCCTCTCAAATCGTCCAAGAAACTCCCAAGCCAAAGCCAAAAATGGTGAAATAGCTAAATCTCGCGAAATGAAATAACTTATATGTTCTGCCCATGCTTTTCCACATCTGTGGTCCAAAACCCGCTTCTGCAGTACCGCATATGCGGTCAAATCCTCCGCTTCTACGGAATTCACCTACCAGCGGCAAACCGCATCTGTGATCCAATCTCCGCACCTGCGAAGTCCAAATACCGCGTATGCGGTTCCTGACTCTTCCTCTCAAATCCGCTTTTGTAGCTCCCCCTTCCGCACGTGCGGCACCGCACTTGCGGTCCCCAAACCGCAAGTGCAAAAACACCAAAAGCAGCAAAACTTCAGCAACTGAAATGACATCTCAACTTCTCCGTTAACCACCCGAAATCATTCTGAGGCTCCCGGGACCTCAACCAAAAGCACAAACATAACCCAATACCTTATTCAAACTTGTTCCAATCATCAAAATGCCTCAAACAACATCAAATCTACCAAATCACATCGGATTCAAGCCTAAGTTTCTAAAATCTTCCGAAATACACTTTCGATCAAAAACCCAACCAAACCACGTTCGAATGACCTGAAATTTTACACACACATCCCAAATGACATGACGGAGCTACTGCAACTCTTGGAATTCCATTCTGACCCCTATATCAAAATCTCGCCTACCAACCGGAAATCGCCAAAATATCAACTTCGCCAATTCAAGCATAAAACTACTCCAACCCTCTAAAACTCATTCCGATCACACTCCTAAATCATAAATTACCTCTCGAAGCTAACCAAACCATCGGAACTCACATCCGAGCCCTCTAACACATAAGTCAATATTCGGTTGACTTTTCTAACTCAAACTCCCTTAAAAGAGACTAAGTGTCTCAAACCTTACTAAAATCATTCCGGATTCGATCTGACCAACCCGATACCATAAAACACGGATAACGAAGCATAGAGAAGCAAAAATGGGGGAAACGGAGCTGTAACTCATGAGACAACTGGTCGGGTCGTCACACAAGTTAATAATGAAATCTCATAAAAATACCTTTTTAAGCAGTCAACAATAGATAGGAAAAACAACTAGGAATGGTAAACACATAAGAATTGCCCCTCGGGCACAATAACATCAAATCAACCCCTCGGGCAATATCACAGAATAATACCAGTCCCTTGGGTTATATCTCATGTCACAATGGGTACCCACGCTCACGGGGGGTGTGCAGACTCCTGGAGGGACCCCTTACGGCCCAAGCACAATATCAAGCCATCTCGTGGCATCATAAACAGGCTCTCGGCCTCATATCAATATCAAGCCACCTCATGGTGCACAACCTCAGGCCCTCGGCCTCATTATCATAATTAGTGTATCACTGTTGTGGCGTGCAGCCTAACCCAAAAGTATCCTCACAATACAGGCCCTCGGCCTTACTCAGTAAAAATCTCATAAGCCCTCCGGACAATAGTAAAAATATGCAACTCAGCTCAAAATATCTTTAAAACATCATTTAAGGTTTCTAAAACAGATTAACATAGATGAGTTTTGAAAACATTGAAAGATCTGGCATGACTGCTCTATCATTAACGATCCCCTAAGGGTTCAAACAGTTGGCATGAAGCCCAAATATAGCATTTAGCCCAAAGTATAATAATATCAAACAATTAGCTACCAAATATACAGAAAAATAGTCATTCGGGATGGACTAAGTCACAATCCCCAACGGTGCACGACCCTACGCTCGTCATCTAGCCTCAACATAGCCGAACATTGTATAATTCGGGGTTTCATACCCTTAGAACAGCATTTAAAATCATTACTCACCTCGAACTAGCCCGAAAAGCTACTCTGCAACACACTTGCCTCTCGAACCAACTTCCGAGTGCTCCAAATCTACCAAGTTCAGATTTTTATCACCAAATTATGCTAAACGAATGAATTCCAATTGAAAAATATCAATTTTAAGCACAAAACCTGAAATCAGTCAAAACCTGACCCTCGGGCCCGCTTCGCGGAACACAAACTATACCAAAATATTCTTCATCATCTCACGAGTCCGTACATATAAAGAACTCAAAAATCAGAGTTCGTTGGCCCCCTCAAATCATCCCTAGAAGGTTTCATAATCTCAAGCTCTAACTCCACCTTTTTCTACTGATTTTCATGAATTAAACATTGATATTTTGTTCCTTAATCACAAATAATCGAGTTTTAGGGTCCAAAATCCTTACCTCAATAAAGAACAATGATTTCCTCTCTTCAAAATCGCCTCAAAGCTCTTTTCCTGTTCAAAAATGGTGTAAAAGGGTTTAATAGTCGCAGAAGGTTTATTTAAATACTGCTCACGTGTTTTACTGTTCACCCAAGTACTGTTCACCCGAGGACTTTTCACCCGAGTACTGTTCACCCGAGTTACTGTTCACCCGAGTACTATTCACCCGAGTTACTGTTCATGCTGCTGTGAAAAAATGCAGCTTTTCTTCTAGTCTAAATTGATCCGTTAACCTTTCGAGATCCACCCGAGGCCCTCGGAAATCTCAACAAATATAGAAACACGTCCCATAATATTATTCGAACTTAGTCGAGCCTTCGAAACACCAAAAACAACATCAAAACACCAAAATCACATCAAATTCAAGCCTATGAACTTTGAAATTCCTAAATTCCACCAACGACGCCGAAACTATCCAAAACAACCCCGATTGACCTGAAATTTTGCAGACATATCCAAAATGACATTAGGAACCTGTTCCAACTGTCGGAATTCCATTCCAACCCCGATAGCCTATTTTCCACTGCCGACCGAAAATTGCCAAAAACTAACTTTCGCCAATTCAAGTCTAATTCTACACCGGACATCACAAAAATATTCCGGGCATACTCCTAAGTCTCAAATCACCTAACGAAGCTATCCAAGCCATAAAATCTGCATTCCGAGGTTATTTACCAATAAGTCAACACTCGGTTGACTTTTCTAATTCTACAGCTACTTTTAGAGACTAAGTGCTCAAACCTTACCAAGGCATCCAAGGCATAAGCCTCAAAGGAATCAAACTGCACGATGAGGAATCAAGAAGGGAGGTGCTCCTAACAGTCCTATAACCTCTCGAAGATAAGTATAGACGTCTCCGTACCGATCCGCAAGACTCTACTAGACTCGCTCATGACTCGTGAGACCTAGGGGATCCTAGTGCTCTGATACCATGTTGTCACGACCCAAAATCCACTAAGGGTCGTGATGGCGCCAGACACCACTGTCAGGCAAACCAACTACAATTTACTAGCAATTTCTCATTTTTAATTATTTTGAAACCATTTTCTTTAAACATATAAATAATAAATAATAAATTCCGCTGGATAAATGAGGATGTCTTTACAAAATTTAACTACTGAAAATCCCGTGATCATCCCAGAACCCGGTGTCACAAGTACATGAGCAATTACTAGGGGATGAAATAAAATACAGTAACTGTCTGGAATACAAGTGGACAGAAATGAAAATACAGTACAATACTCTGAAGGAGACTCTGCTGACTACGGACGTCTCGATAAATGCAACTCACCCAAGTCTCTGTATCGACCATGCCGCTATGCCACTAAGCCACTAGCCACACATAAACCTGTGCAACAAAAATACACAGCAAGTGTAGTATGAGTACGAAAAATAACGTGTACCCAATGAGTATCCCGTCTAATCTCGAAGAAGTAGAGACGAGAGGTCGACTTCGACACTTACTAGTGGTCCAATAGTAATATAATATTAATTCGAATAATCATGGATTTATTAAGAATGACAGTAATTTCAAATAAGTCACGAATAGGTGAAAGTTCCTTTTTATATTAAAAGTCTCCGGATTCATAATCTATTAATTTTCAATTATCTCAAGGCTAGGAGGGCAAATATCAATATCAATAAATTTCAAGGCAAGCAATACAAGCATGCGCAAATCATGCCAAGGTCGTACGGCCCGATCCAACAATATTTAAATTGTGCACTGCTAGAGGGTCGAATGGCGCGAACCATAGATGCATCTATTTAATCTACCGAGGCGTTCGGCCCGTTCCACAATAGATAAATACATTCAAACAATTAAATCAATAATTCATCAAGGAGAAAATATTCAGGAAAAGGCAAATTTCTCTTTTAAAAGTCAAGAAATGATATCTAGCCTCTTTTTTTAGAAATTCATTTACACGTTCGATATGTTTTAAACATTTTAAGTTTGTCAACAAGGTTGCAAGTATTTCAAGAAAGCATGTTTTTGGGCCCTAAACTGCTCGGACTAAAGCATAATAATAGTTACGCACGGACTCTCGTCACCTCGTGCATACGTAGCCCCCGCAAATAGGAGCACATAACCAATTAACTCACCTATGGGGACAATTCCCTCTTACAAGGTTAGAAAGGAGACTCACCTCGCTCCGAAATTTCCATAACCGGCTTCCAAGCCCTTCCAATGACTCCAATTGATGCACAACGCCCCAAAACTATTCAAACAACGGGCAAACCAATAAAAATTCACTCCAATACTTGTAACAATTCAAATTATATAATTTCCCAACTCCGCTCGAAAAGTTGACGAAAATACCCTCGGGCCCATGTGCCTGGATTCCGGAAATTTTTGAAGAAAATTGTTACCCATAATAAGAAGAAAACTGTCATACCAGTACCAGCAGCATCAAACCTTCTCCAAATTCCATTTTTGATACGTTAACCATCTGGAATCCACCCGAGGCCCCGGGACCCCAACCAATCATACCAACCAAGCCTAAAACACATTACGGACTTTCTCGAGGCCTCAAATCATATCGAACAACGCTAAAATCATGAATCGCACTCCAATCCAAGCTTAATGAACTCTAAAATTTCAAACTTCTACTTCCGGTGTTTAAACCTATCAAATCGCGTCCGATTGACCTCAAATTTTGCACACAAGCCATATTCGCCATTATGAACCTGCTCCAACTTCTGGGGTTGGATTCCAACCCTGATATCAAAAAGTCAGCTCTTGGTCAAACTTCCTAAAACCTTCAAATTTCTATCTTTAGCCAAATGACTCCAAAATGACATACGGACCTCCGAATTCACTTCCGGTCTCGCTCCCAACTCCAGAATCACTACACGGAGCTACTCCCAGACTCGAAATCCCAAGTGGAAATCGATAACACTGAAATGCACTTCAACCCAAACTTGTGAAATTTCTTCCAAAATGCTAACTTCCACAATAGGCGCCGAAACGTTTTCGGGTCTTCCAAAACCTAGTCCGGACATACGCCCAAGTCCGAAATCATCATACGAACCTGTTGGAACCTTCGAATCCCGATTCCGAGGTTGTTTACTCAAAAATCCAACCTTAGTCAATTCTTTCAACTTAAAACTTCCGTAATGAGAATTTTCTTTCTAAATCAACCCGAACTCCCCAAATTTCAATTTCGACCACGCGTAAAAAATCATAATACCTTAAGTGAAGCTGCTCAAAGCCTCAAACTGCCAAACGATGCGCTAGAGCTCAAAACGACCGGTCAGGTCGTTACATATATTATTTTATAAAATATTAAAAATTAAATACCCATAGGGCTTACGCCCCGCTGAGGCATATGTAAAACGCCTCGCCTTATGCCCGCGCTTTATAAAACACTGATTAAGATTTAAGAGCATTTAAGAATGTCTTTTTGTGTTATTTAATCTAGCACGTAAATGGAAGAAAGAGGAAGGAAAATCCAAAAAATTGAGAAAAAAGATAAATATATTTCTTGCGCAAAGAGAGGTATCAAGTCAGCATTATTTTTTCTTCTTTTATATATATATAAATAAATGATTAGATGGAAAAAATTGTAGTTAGGTAGCTACGATGTATAATGAACATTTTATTTGCTTTATTTAATACAAACATGTGATATGATCGTATCATACCTAATACTTTGACGTTGTTCTTGGTGTATGATCTACTTTGACATTTTGATCGGATGGTTATGACCAAAATTCTTATTGAGTAAATAGGCATGATTATCCATATCTCGTGTCAAGCAGTAGAAACTTATTAAAATAACTTAAATTGGGGGGAGGGGGGATGTATCTCAAAATAATGAATAGTGAAAGCAATATAGTGTTGAGCTCCAAATAATTAGATATGTAAATATACTTTGTAATTAAATTATTTTGATGTTATGAGTATAAATATGTAATATGATTATAGATCACCTAATTTTTTTTATAGTTGTTGTTCCTAGAGCATGTTCTGTTTTATTCTCTTTTTCTATAATTAGATCATTTAAAGCTGTCGTATAATTATTAAATGAAGTGTATTGATAGTATAATTGAAAATTTAGGTTGACTGTTTATTGCAAGAATACAACTATGACATTTTAATTTGTTTGTAAACAAAATAATTTGAAGTAACAAAGCAATTTTTATCATGTGTTTTCGCTTTTCTTTTATAATTGTAGCATCAATTTCTTCTTCTTCTTCTTCTTCTTTTTTTTTTTTTTTTGCTTTATACTCCACTTTACAAAGTTTGTTTTGCTACTTTATTTATTTATTTATTTATTGCAAAATGGGGTAACCCGATCTTAAAGAAAAGGACAAGCTACACGTTTGATTAGGTCATATCATTTTTAATCTTGGACTTAGTTGAAATCTAAAACACCATAACTCATCCCATCATTTCTTAAAATATGATCATTCTTTTGAATTTTTTTAAAATCCAGTCAATTATTGTTAAGAAGATCATGACCTCCTTAAATATCTTGACGGTAGCTTACAAGACCCTATTTTTTTTTTACCTTAAGGACACGTTCTCTTTTTTCCGTTTTTTGTCATTAAGCAAAGCTCAATAAGATACAAGGGTTCAGAAACTATGTCTAAATTTGATGAATTGTTGAATGAGGAATGTGGATTATCTGTATTGTCATTGTTTACGAATCTAAATAAACTTTATGAGGCTTAACTATGTTTTCATCGTTAATAAGCTAAGAAATATGAAATATTGAAATAGTTGTAAAAATATGAAGTTAATAAGATGTTATTAGGTGTTTGCAATATACGACCTTAGATCTTGTTGTTAGGAAGATCATTACCTCCTTAAATATCTTGATGGCAGCTTACAAGGCCTTATTTTTTTTACCTTAAGGACACGTTCTCTTTCTCCCGTTTCTTGTCATTAAGCAAAGCTCAATAAGATACAAGGGTTCAGAAACTATGTCTAAATTTGATAAATTATTGAATGAGGAACGTGGATTATCTATATTGTCATTTACAAATCTAAATAAACTTTATGAGGCTTAACTATGTTTTCATCGTTAATAAGCTAAGAAATATGAAATGTTGAAATAGTTGTAAAATTATTAAGTTAATAAGATGTTATTAGGTGTTTGCAATATACGACCTTAGATCTTGTTGTAAAAAACTTTATTTACTAGTTTAATTAAAGTTCTTTAAAAAGTAGGTAATCTTTCTTCCTTTTTATATAAAGATTTTGTATTTTTTTCTACAAACTTCAATATTCTCTGAGACAAAAAATATTAAATTCCTATTAAAAACTTTGGGGCTGTAAAGCAAAGCGAAGTGATGCATACAAAATGTAAATTGTTTTAACCATTTACGTATTACATGGGAAGCATAGCTTGATCATTTTAAGTAGAACCTTATAACATCGAGACAATGATAATATCATCAAAACGTATTGATTACTTGAACGTAGTTAGTGGATAAACTTGGAATAATAGTTTCAAAGGAAAGGTGAAAAAAATGAAATATCAGATGAGGTCAAAGTAATGTTCTAAATTTACGTAGGAATCAAAACATGATAAATGGAGAAATAAAGTTTAAAGAGTAGAAAATTAGATCGCCCACCGTGGGGCTCGAACCCACGACCACAAGGTTAAGAGCCTTGCGCTCTACAACTGAGCTAGACGGGCTACATTGTATAGAAAATATTATTCGCATATTATAGTTTGTCTGTTTGCCTATTCATAATAAAGCACCAATTATATTCCCTAATCCAAGGTGTGCATGTCTTTTTGTTTTTGTTTCATAAAGTAAGACTCAAATTTGGACATTTGTAAGGTAGACTTCCAATAATACCACAGCGTTAAATACTCGTTGATATGTGTATTAGCTTGAAATGTTAGTATGTGAAAGTGTAATATATGCTTGTGGGGATTATTTAATTCCAAATTTTGAGTGTCAGTGGTAGTATTTAAAGTCATCATCATATTGCATGACCTTGGAGTTTCATAGTATTGAAGTTTGAAGCAACTCTAATTGGGACAATTCTTTTCCGAAACTTTGGAGCTAGAAAAAAAAATAACAACTTTAATATTGAATATTTTAATACATAGATACTGTAAGAGTTGATTAGCAGGGGCTTAACAGATTTCTTGGCCGAAGGCGAAACCATATTGAGAGACCCTTAAATTTATTTTATAAAATATTTATACTAACAAAAAAAAAATTGCTTTTTAAATAACAAAATTAAGCATTTAAAACAAAAAAGTGAATTTCAAAAAAAAAAAAAGAGGAAGATGAGCACAAAAAATAAAATTGTGGACTATCGGATGTTGTGGTTCAGAAACCAAAGTGAAAAATTCGATTTGACTATCATCACAAACAAGAAAAGGAAGTAAACGTACATAATGTAATAGCTTAAATTTTGAACATTGACGGTGTCAAAAATATTTACTCCTTTTGATCAATTTAAACGATAATTGTAGTTGATTCTATTAAGTAACACTTATTGGTGAATATCCAGAATAAATTATAAATAACCTAATATAATATGTCGAATTACACCAAAAGAAAATTGGTGCATGAATCCTTTTGTGTTCGCGCAATTTCAAAGAATATTTTAAAAGAAATTCATTATGTTGTCGATACATATAACATAATTCATATATAAAAAGGAAATAATTAAAATTGAAGAGTGAAGCAAATATGCTAATTAAGGAGGGAAGAAAATTATCATAATATATAAATTTACTGGTATAAAATAACCTCAATCAAGTAACAAAATTATATTGTAACACTTTTCTTTATACTAATTATTTATATAAATTGTATAGTATATAGTAATAATAATAATAATAATAATAATAATAATAATAAGACAAAGAAGAATAAGAAAAATAAGAATCTATATATATATATATATATATATATATATATATATATAAAACTGAATTCAGTTATATAACTGAATTTGGATTAAAAGATAATTTTAAACATAGATAAAGTTTTAAAATTTTGAATTAAAATGAAAAAGAAATTTATCTTTTGTTATAAATGGACATCAAACAAAAAAAACTCATCCTTTTATAGCGAAATAAATTAATTTCTTTGTAACAAAAGAAAGAACGACATAAAAAAATAAGATAAAAGAACATAAATCTATATATATATATATATATATATATATATATATATATATATATATATATATATATATATATTAAAGGAATAAAGTTAGCATATATAATTGGCATTATAGCTAAGCTAAGTGGCAAACTAATAAATGTCAATAATATACAGTAACTTTATTCTATATTTGACTATGTTAATCAAATATATATATATATATATATATATATATATATATAAACTGAATTTGGATTAAAATATAATTTTAAACATAGATAAAGTTTTAAAATATTGAATTAAAATAAAAAAAAATTATCTTTTGTTATAAATGGACATCAAACAAAAAAACTCATCCTTTTATAGCAAAATAAATTAATTTCTTTGTAACAAAATAAAGAACGACACAAAAAATAAGATAAAAGAACATAAATATAGAAAAAAATAAATGAAAAATCTAAAAGCAAGAAATAAGAGATGACACCACATTTCTTCTTTTGTTTCATCTTTATTGAGTAAAAAAAATTTGGAAGCCGATCTCATCGATTTCAAAAAAAAATTCAACTCAAATACATAGATTATAAGATAAGGATATCCTAGAATATTATTATCTTTTAGTTTACATTGTGTGTCATTTTTAAAAAATCTCTATTACTAACAAGCTGCTATGATATTCGAATTTGAATTTAAATGCAATTTGAGTAGTTTGCATTAAGGCTAAGCCAAGTATGGTATCGAGAAAAAGTTACTTGGCAATTTAAAGATAATATATTCAATGTTATATAATAATAATCAACTAATTTAACATTTAATGATTCAAATAACAAAAAATATGTATATATAAAGTATTCAAAATTCAAAGTATGTGGCTAGACATATGGATAAACTCAAAATGGAGTCATACTTAAATAAAGTTTCACCAGCTAAAGAATCATTTAAATTTTTAGATAGGCGATTAAAGTGAATTTTAAATTAACGATAATATCTTCATTTGCATCATTATAAAGATAATCATTATTGAAATATATATAAGTTTTAGAAACAACAACTGCAAATAACTATAAAATCCTTTCACATTTAAAACCCTATAATATAATTCTTTAAAACACTATAGCTAAGATTTGAATAGAGCGAATTTTTTTAAAATTAAATAAAATATATAGGGTACATACATGTTTATCCAAATAATAAAAAAGAGTTTAAACAACAACAACAAAAAACCCAGCTTGATCCCAAAAAAAGAGTTTAAAAATCAGATAAAGTTTACTTACATATATAATGAAGTAAACCTATATGCCGGAGAAAGAACATCACAAAAATCATCCAATATTCAAAAAAAAAAAAAATTGAAGAATGTTTGTTTGAAGGTTAATTTGCATAAATGGACATCAAACAAATAACAAACTTTGGCTACAATTGCTATTATCGATTTCAATTTAGCACCTTCAAGGAGTTAAAAGGTATAAGTTGAAACCTCTTCAAGACAACATTGCAAGGGTATAATATTTTTTTTGTTGAATAATATTTAGTTTGAACCATTAGATTATGTGAAAGGTTTTTTTTTCTCGAATTCAACAAGAGGTATATTAGTTTCTATAGCGATTTTCAAGTGTAACAAAATAAGGTAGGGGTAAGGTCTGTGTACACACTACCCTCCTCCCACAGTGTGGGATATTACTGGGTATGTTGTTGTTGTATTGAAGTATAACAAAAAGTATATTTTAAAATCTATATGTATATAAGGTATTCAATATTCAAAATTCAAAATATGTGGCTGGAGATATCGATAAACTCAAAATGGAATCATACTGAAATAAAGTTTCATCGGCTAAAGAATCGTTTAAATTTTTAGATAGCCGATTAAAATAAATTTTAAATTAAGGATAATATCTTCACGTGCATCATTATAAAGATAATCATTATTGAAACTATATAAAGTTTTAGAAATTGAAATTTCAAAATAGAAATACTTTTTTTTTTAAAATAATAACATACCAAATAAGAGTTCAAATCATAGTAAAAGAGTCGCGTCGTAACCAAAGAATCTTTCATATTGTGTCAACCTTTGTGTTTTGCCATAAATACGAGTTATTATTTCGCTTTGCGGAATTTTTAGGTTCCAATGAAACCAATGAGAATGGAGCAAAAATAAAATTATCAACACGAGATTTAAAAAATGTTAGTCTTTTTTCATGTAGTATTGCTTAATCAATATCTAACGATTATCTATAATTATTTGGAAGATTCAAATTTTAAGGTTATTTACATATAATTCAAATAACTCAGATACTTAACATGGTTAATGTCAAATATCAAAAAGGAGTCACACTAGGGGCGGGGGGGGGATTCACTGGCTAAATTTTTTTTTTTAAATTTTTTAGATAGCCGACTAAAATGAGTTTTGAATTAAGGATAATATTTTCACTTACATTATTATTGACAAATAAAGTTTTAGAAACTGAAATGTTAAAATATAAATATTTTTTGAAAGATATCAACACACCAAATAAGAGTTCAAGTAGTAGTAAAAGAGTCAAGTCGTATCCAAAGCGTCCTTCCTTCATAGTCTCAATCTTTGAACGTTTTGCCATAAGCATGAGTTATTATCAAAAAAGTTTAAATTTTAAGATTATTTACATATAATCCAAATAACTCAAATATTTGACATGATTAGTGTCCGCGCATCCGCGCTGGTGCTAATACTAGTTTATAATAAATTTGGGGCCTTCAAATTTTGGAGACCTAAGGCAATAGCCTCACTGCCCAAAGCCTTAGAGCCACCCCTGGTGATTAGGCAAGATAACGTTATTTCAGCTTACCGAGGATATGACCCTTCATATGAAGGTGTGGAGGTCGAGAATCAAGATAGACAGCAAGTAGGTAGACAAGAGTATTAGTGTTAGACCTGTATTCTGTTATTGTTAGATTTATTACTTGTTGTTCCTTTCGTTTCGTTTTCTTACTATCTTGTTGTTGTTATTGCTTGGTGCTATTGTTATTTTTCTCGACTTTCGTGAGCCGAGGGTTTAGTAAAAATAATATCTCTACCTTCAAGGTGGGGGTACGATATGTTATAAATCTGTATTCGAAAATATATTCAAAACGAGTAGCAATAAAAAAATCAGAAATGTAGAAGAACAGAAAATGAATCCGAGCCCACTGAATTCACAGTGTATCCTTAAGGAACTTAATCCCCTCCTAGTACCCGAGGTTTAGGATTATTTCCTCGTAGGATATAACAGATAACCTCACTGGTGTAGTGGTACTTCAAACCCCAGTGATCGACGAACTCAAAGAACAGTAGTAAATCACACTTACTGCTTTCTTTTCTATTAAAACAATGCAGAAAGAAGAAGGAGAAATCAAAATTTTCGTAAGGAAAATTTGACGGAGAGTTCATGTATTTATAGCCAAAAAACGTTGGGTTATACTGAAGAGTTACAACTCTTCAGGTAAGGTTGCAACTCAAAATGGCTATTTTATAAAACGGTCATTTATGCAAACCGCCAAATTATAACGAGAAAAGTAAAATGGAGGAAAATTGAATTACCGTTACAGTAACGGTCTAATTTGCATTTAATTAATATTGCGTTAATATTAACAAATAAATTTGGCCCAAAAATTAATCAATCAATCGTTTGACCAAATCCGAATCCAAATTCGAATCCGAGTCGAGCGAGCGACAACGACGACGGCGCGAGGCTGACCTTCTTCTTAACTCTTTACGAGCTAGAAGAAAAGTCTTTTCCTCCTCCAATATGGGACAATGTCCCTTTGTCAAGGAGGGAAAATCAAATTTTTATTTTTCCCTCCATTTCCCATTCACCCTCTTTTAAGCTCTAAGAGGCTTTAAACCCAACAATCCCCTACATGAATGGGGAATGGTTATATCACGGAAATATGCATGAAAAACTGTGTGATTTACAAGCAAGGATAAATCGCATCTGGATAAGTAGGTTTCCATTTGAACTTTCCGTAGTGAACTTATGTCGGATATACTCAATCAATTAGTAGATTTGATATCTTTGAACCGTCGAACTTTGGTGTATAACTGTCACGACCCAAATTAACTCTGGTGATGGTGCCTATCGTGGAATTAGGCCAGCCTCTACTTATTAACTCATCATATTAATAATAACTTTGAAAAATAAAGACGGAAGCAATTAACAATAAGGAAAACCTTTTTGAAACAGGATAAATCCCAAAATACGATACAATCCAACCCAAAAACGGGGTGTCACTAAGTACATGAGCGTCTAAATCAAGATAAAATCCAATACAATGTCTATAGAAATAAACTGAAAATACAACTAGTGATAAAGAAGGAGAGTCAAGGCCTGCGAACGCCGTGCAACTACCTTGATAGTCTCCGAACTCTGAAGCCTCAATCAGCAACCGCTGCCGTAAATTGAATCGCCTGGATCTGCACACGAGGTGTAGGGAGTAACGTGAGCACATCCAACTCAGCAAGTAACAAGTCCATACTTTAGAATGAAAGATAGTGACGAACTCAACTGATACAGCTAAATAGAAATAACCATGCAGAAATGTAGGCATGCTTTCTAATTAAATAGACAACTCAAAACAGCAAGGTAAAACATATCCGAACTGTATGGAATGCACCATGCTGTCAACCTCATGTGCTCACACTCTCAAATGCTCAACCACTCAGTACTGTATATGGCCCATAAGGCCCAGGGAAGATCCATCCCAAAATATATACATCGCTGACTATAAGTCACCCAGTACCGAGGAAGGCCAATCAAGCCTTATGAAGAAGATCCATCTCCAGGTATCAAGTACTTCGGACAAGATCCATATCCAAGGAAGATTCATCCCTCAATAATATCAACCCCGCTCACTGGGGTGTGTACAGACTCCGGAGGGGCTCCTACAGCCCAAGCGCTATCACAAATCAGTATAACCGCTGCAGCGTGTAGCCCGATCCTATAATGGTCACTCATAATCAGTCTCTCGGCCTCACTCAGTCATCAATCTCTCCAGTCTCACTCACAGGCTCACAATATCATGAAAACTAGCCCGGAACAGTGATATGATCTATCAATAAATAAAAACTAATATTGAAACATGATATGAAATGCATGTACATGACTGAGTACGAAATATCAATGTAATCAGTGAGATGGCAGCAAAAAATTACCACTATGGGTCCCAACAGTATCATCATAAAGCCTAAACATGATATCTAGCATTATTGATAGCTCAACTACTTTATCACATGGTGAAAACACGAATATCAACAAGATATAGTCACTATACAACGTCATGGAACCAACCAGGTCACATTCTCACGGTGCACAACCGCACGCCCGTCACTTGGCATGTGCGTCACCTCAACACCAATCACATAACACATAATTTGGGGTTTCGAACCCTCAGAACTAAGTTTGAAAGCGTTACATACCTCAAACCAAGCAAATCTCTACTCCACAAAGCCTTTGCCTCACAAATCGGTCTCCAAACGTCCCCGAATCTAGCCACAAGCAGTGCAATACAATTAATATATGCTAAAGGGATCAATTTCACAAGAAAACTACTAAATTAGAGCCAAAAATTCGAAATTGACTTAACCCGTCCCCCGGGCCCACGTCTCGAAATACGACAAAAGTCACAAAAACCCTAAAGCTCATTCACTCACGAGTCTAACCATACTAAATTTATCAAAATACGATACCATTTGCTCCTCCAAATCCCCAAAATTCACTTTCCAATTCTCAAGCCCTAATCTCTCAAATTTCACCTCAAAAACTCACCAACTAGGTGTAAAATCAGTGGAGAAACACCATTATTGAAGATAAATAGTCACAAGGAGCTTATCTCAGTAATAACTTCAAAATCCTCCTCAAAATCCGAGTTCCAAAATGTGAAAAATCTCGAAATCCCATTTTTATATGTTCTTCCCAGGCTTTTCACACTTGCGGCTCTATATTTGTATCTGCGGAGCCGTATCTGCGGTCAAACCTCCGCTTTTGCAGAAAGTCACTTAAGCCATTGCCTCCACTTCTGCAATCACAAGACTACATCTGCGCACATCGCACATGCGGATGAATCTCGCATCTGCGCCCTTCTTCCCGCTTCCGCGACCATCGTAGTGTGGGAAAGTCTTCGCACCTGTGAACTTTGCCCATCTCGTTCTTGGTCGCATTTGCGATCCTTGCCACGCTTTTGCGGGCTGGCACCTGCGGTGCCCACTCTGCAGGTGCAGTTACTCCAGTAGCAGCAGCACTTCCGCTGTATTCCTCAACTAAAAATCAAGCCGTTAACCACCCGAAATCACCTTGAGGCCCTCGGGACCTCAACCAAACATACCAACACGTCCCAAAACATCATACGAATTTAGTCGAATCTTAAAATAACCTCAAACAATATCAAAAACACGAAGTACACTCGGATTCAAGCCTAATGAACTTCTAAACTTCCAAATTCTACAAACGACGCCGAAACCTATCAAACCACGTCCGATTTCCTCAAATTTTGCACATAAGTCATAAATTAAAACACAAACCTACTCAAATTCCCGAAAATCAAATCTGACCCCGATATCAAAATTTTCACTGCCGGTCAAATTCGCCAAAATTCCAACTTTCGCCAATTCAAGCCTAATTCTACTACGGACCTCCAAATTACATTCCAGATGCGCTCCTAAGTCCAAAATAACCTAACGGAGCTAACGAAACCATAAAAATTTAAATCCGAGGTTGTTTACACATAAGTCGACATCCGGTCGACTTTTCCAACTTAAACTTCCAACTATGAGACGAAATGTCTCAATTCACTCTGAAATCACTCTGGACCCAAACCAACTAACCTGGTAAATCATAATATAGCTGTAGAACACAAAAGAAGCAGAGAAATGGGGGAACAGGGCTAAACTCTCGAAATGACCAACCGGGTCGTTACCTAGACAACCATAAGTCACACAATCAACCCTTAACCATCTTTG
Source organism: Nicotiana sylvestris (assembly GCF_000393655.2). Taxonomy (NCBI): domain Eukaryota; kingdom Viridiplantae; phylum Streptophyta; class Magnoliopsida; order Solanales; family Solanaceae; genus Nicotiana; species Nicotiana sylvestris. The sequence goes on from NC_091061.1 coordinate 141,889,454, forward strand.
GTTGTGTTCGTTTCTGCCATGAAAACTGCCTGGTTTCTTAAGTGCATAGAAAACTGGCCTTACAAAGTTCTCCTAGAAGCGGGTAACACTTCACATTTACATAGGTGATTCCTAAATGTTCATCCCATAGATACACTATTTGATATACCCCATATCAAATTTAGAAACCATTAAAAAGCCTTAATACTTTATCCTTGATACTGAACATTGTCTCATCACGAGAATAGACCAAAATTTCTAGTTAACAATGTTGAAATGTCATTAATGACTTTGTTTGATCTCCTTGAACCTAGATCTTGGGATCTCCAGTCTTCTAGGTAGAGTTACCGCCACAATAACTTGTCCTCGGCCATAGTCTCATTCCCCTCGATGATTTCTCAACCACCTCTCCAGTTAGGCCTTTCGTAAGTGGATCCGACACATTATCGCTCGACTTTTCATAGTCAATTGTGATGATCCCCCTAACGAGTAGTTGCCTAACGGTTTTATGTCTTTGTTATATATGACAAGATTTACCGTTATACATAATGCTCCTAGCCCTTCCAATTGCCACTTGACTATCACAATGTATGCATATTGGTGCCAATAGTTTAGGACAAAATGGAATATCTTCCAACAAATTCCGAAGCCATTCAGCTTCTTCACCAGCTTTGTCGAAGGCTATAAACTCAGCCTCCATTGTAGAGCGCACAATACAAGTTTCTTTGGACGACTTCCAAGATACCTCTTCTCTACCAATAGTGAATACATATCCACTTGTGGACTTAGAATCAGTTGAACCGGTGATCCAATTTGCATCACAGTATCCCTCAATCATCGCAGGATAATTACTAGAGTGTAAAGCAAAGTCTTAGGTATGTTTTAAATATCCCAAAACTCGTTTCATTCCCATCCAATGAGATTGACCTGGATTACTCATGTATCGACTCAATTTACTTATAGCACAAGCTGAATATGGTCGAGTACAATTTATGGTATACATTAAACATCTCAGCGCACGAGCATAATCCAATTGTGATATGCTTTGGCCTTTGTTCATTGCAAGTGCAAGATTCACGTCAATTGGAGTCTTTACAACTTTAAAATCTAAGTACTTAAAATTTTTCAAGTACTGTTTTTATGTGATGAGATTGCGATAAAACCAGACCTTGAGAAGTCTTATGGATCTTAATACCTAGAATTAAATCGGCAACTCCCAAGTCTTTCATATCAAACTTGGTAGTTAGCATACACTTGGTCGCATTTATGTTGGCAATGTCATTACTCATTATCAGCATATCATCCACATATAAGAAAACAAGGATTATGTGATTTGCAACATTTTTAATGTATACATATTTATCACATTCATTTATCTTAAAACCATTTGACAACATTGTTTGGTCAAATTTCGCATGACATTGTTTGGGTGCTTGTTTTAGTCCATAAAGTGACTTAACAAGTCTACATACCTTCTTTTCTTTACCTGGAACTACAAACCCTTCAGGTTATTCCATGTAAATTTCTTCCTCCAAATCTCCATTTAAGAAGGTCGTTTTAACGTTCATTTAATGAATTTCAAGACCATATACCGCAGCTAATGCTACTAACGTTTGAATGGACGTAATTCTTGTAACTAGAGAGTATGTATCAAAATAGTCAAGACCTTCTCGTTGTCTATACCCTTTGACCACAAGTCTTGTCTTATATTTGTCAATAGTACCATCATCTTTCATTTTCCTCTTAAAAATCCATTTAGAACCCAATGGTTTATTTCCTGGAGGAAGATCAACTAATTCCCATGTATGGTTGTTCAGTATGGATTCTACTTCACTATTGACTGCCTCTTTCCAAAATAATGATTCCAAAGAAGACATAGCTTCTTTAAATATTCGAGGCTCATTTTCCAATAAGAAAGTCACAAAATCTGGTCCAAATGAAGTAGACATTCTTTGACATTTACTACATCTTGGATCCTCCTTATTATACGTACTTTCTTTTGTCTCTTCTCGAGATCGTTTAGATCCTTCACCAATCGACTCACATTCCTTTTTATATGAATATATATTTTTGAAGAATTCAGCATTATCTGATTCTATAACCTTATTATTATGAATGTCGGCATTTTTTTGATTTATGCACCAGAAAACGATATGCTTTACTATTGGTCGCATATCCTATGAAAACAATCAACGATTTTTGGTCCTATCTTTAACATTTTGGGTTTCCCCACACTTTAAAATAATTCAAGTTGGGTTTCTTTCCTTTCTATTTTTCATATGAAATGGATTGCGTTTTGCTATGGGTTACTCGATTGAATATCTGATTAGCCGTAAGAGTAGATCCCCCCACAAGTTCTGTGGCAAACCAGAACTTATCAACAAAGCATTCATCATTTCCTTTAATGATCAATTCTTTCTTTCCGCAATCCCATTGGATTAGGGCGTGTAAGGGGTCGTTGTTTGATGAATAATTCCATATTCTAAGCATATCTCTTCAAAAGGAGATTCGTGTATACTAGGTGTTGTTGTTGTTGTTGTATCTCTTCAAAAGGAGATTCGTATTCACCACCCCTATCACTTCTTATTATTTTGATTTTCTTGTTAAGTTGCGTTTTAACTTCATTTTTGTATTGTTTGAATGTATCTATTGTTTTATCTTTACTATGAAGTAAGTAAACATAGCAATATCGAGTATTGTCTTCAATAAAAGCTATTAAATACTTCTTTCCACTGCAAGATGGTATTGACTTTATGTCGCAAGTATCTGTATGAATTAAGTCTAAAGGATTTGAATTCCTTTCCACTGACTTATAAGGATGTTTAGCATACTTAGATTCCACACATATTTGACATTTTGATTTGTCGCATTCAAATTTAGGCAATACTTTCAAATTAATCATTTTTCGCAAGGTTTTATAATTGACATGTTCCAAACGTATATGCCATAAATCATTTGACTCAAGTAAATAAGAAGAAGCTGAAATTTTATTATTATCAACAACCATTACATTCACCTTAAAAAGGCCCTCAGTAAGGTAACCCTTTCCTAAGTACATCCCGTTCTTACTTATTACAACTTTGTCTGAAACAAAAATACACTTAAACCCATTCTTTGCAAGAAGTGAAATAGAAATTAAGTTCTTCCGTATTTCAGGAACATGACAAACGTTGTTCAGAGTCACCACTTTGCATAGGTCATCTTTAGGAATATCTTTCCATAACCTTCAATTTTCGTCGTTGCAGAATTCCAATAAAAATGGTCTCGTCGGTTCCAGCGGGAGCATATGAAGAAAATGCTTCTCTAACAGCACAAACATGGTGGGTGGTACCAGAATCAATCCACCACTCCTTAAGATATCCCACTAAGTTGCATTCAGACAACATAGAGCACAAGTCACCAATATCATCATTTGTTTGAACCATATAACCCTTTTTCTTCTCTTTCTTTGGAGCACGACATTCTACAGCTTTGTGTCCAGCCTTTCCACATTTGAGGCAGTTTCCCTTGAATTTCTTCTTGTTGGGATAGTTGTTTGGTCCAGAAGACTTCTTCCGCTTCTTTGGATTAGTTGGAGCAATTTCAACAATATTTGCTCCCATAATTATTGAGTTCACACATGTCTTCTTTTCTGCAGCTTTATTGTCCTCTTCGATCCTCAATCGAACGATGAGATCTTCGTGTTTTATCTCCTTGCGCTTGTGTTTCAAGTAGTTCTTAAGTCCCTCCATAAAGGAGGCAACTTCTCAATCATTGCTGCAACTTGAAACGCCTCATTGATGACCAAACCTTCAACAAAAAATTCATAATTAGTAACAGAATTGATACTTTCAACAAAAGCATTAATTCATATTATACCTTCAGCAAGGAGATCATGAATGATAACTTGCAGTTCTTGAACTTGGGTAATGACATGCTTGTTGTCTACCATCTTATAGTCCAAAAACTTGGTTGCAACGAATTTCTTCAAACCGGCATCCTCGGTTTTATACTTCTTCTCCAACGCCTCCCATAGTTCTTTTGAAGTTTCCACATTAGTATAGTCGTTGTAAAGATCATCATCCATTCGGCTAAGAGAAATCTGAGTGCTTCCATGCCTCAGTCATCATAAAACGTTCATTCTCAGGAGTTAATTCCGGCAGAACTGGAATGTCCTCTTTGATGAACTTCTGTAGACTCAAAGTAGTCAAATAGAAGAACATCTTTTGTTGCCACAGTTTGAAGTCAATCCTGAAATTTTTTTCGGGCTTTTCCGCCGGAGCCGGTGGTAGGACAGAACGACTGGAAGAAGCAACATTGCTCGTAGAGCCAACCACATGAGTTCATGTTTCTGTCATTTCTGTTAATCACAAAACATAAACAAAATTAATTAACAGTGAAGTATTTAAAATCTTCAAACCGAAAAACTTTAACAGAAATAGATTAAATACAACGGTGAAGATTTTATTTCTTCAAACCGAACACAAAAGGAGTAGAAAATCCGAAGATTTTAGTCTCCAAACTGAGAGTAGAAAGCACTAGGATTTAGTCTCCCAGAAACAGAATAAAAGAAGAATACAGAAAAATAAATTAAGTTCCTCAAGCTTGTTATAAATCTGTATTCGAAAATATATTCAAAACTAGTACCAATGGAAAAAATCAGAAATGTAGAAGAACATAAAATGAATCCGAGCCCACTGAATTCACAGTTTTTCCTTAAGGAACTTAATCTCCTCCTAGTACCCGAGATTTAGGATTATTTTCTCCCAGGATAGAACAGATAACCTCACTGGTGCAGCGGTACTTTAATCCCCAGTGATCGACGAACTCAAAGAACAGTAGTAAATCACACTTACTGCTTTCTTTTTTGTTAAAACAATGCAGAAAGAAGAAAGAAAAATCAGAATTTTTGTAAGGAAAATCTGAGGGAGAGTTAATGTATTTATAGCCAAAAAACGTTGGGTTATACTGAAGAGTTACAACTCTTCAGGTAAGGTTGCAACTCAAAATGGTTGTTTTATAAAACGGCCATTTGTGCAAACCGCCAAATTATAACGGGAAAATTAAAACAGAGAAAAATTAAATTACCGTTACAGTAACGGTCTAATTTGGATTTAATTAATATTGCATTAATATTAATAAATAAATTTGGTTCAAAAAAATTAATTAATCAATCGATCATTTGATCAAATCCAAATCTGAAGCTAAAGCCGAGAGACGACGTCGCGAGGCTTGCCTTCTTCGTAACTCTTTAAGAGCTAGAAGAAGAGCAATTGTATATATACCCATCAAAAGTCTTTTCCTCCTCCAATATGGGACAATGTCCCTTTGTCAAGGAGGGAAAATCAAATTTTTATTTTTCCCTCCATTTTCCATTCACTCTCTTTTAAGCTTCTTTAAACCCAACATGATCTAAGAGGCTACAACTTCCAATGCAGGTGTCATTAATGGACTCAACCTGCTCTTACAATGCAATACAGTTTTTAAAGGGCAGGCACTGGACAAGACATCCCGCGTTCACGCTTCTGGGAAGGGCCGCACACCGAGGGGTGTGATGTAGACAGTCTACTCTAACGCAAGATTAGTGTCTGCTTTTACGGCTCGAACCCGTGACACGGAGATAACTTTACTGTTGCTCCATAAAAAACTTTTAAACAGATTTTGAGTCACTCTGCGAGACGTCTAGTAATCTCTGACTTGGTTTTCGCATCTTAAGTCAGAGAGACTCATGTATAAAGATATGATAACCCGAGACATAGAGATAACTATAAATGTTTACAGGTCTTGGCATGCTGGAGAATGATAGGTTCAGCAGTTTCTTCTATAGGCCTTAAAGAGGACTTGCAGAAAATTTTCATCTTTGTCTTGCGTTAGTCTTCGAATAAAAAAATCCACCAGATAACATTCTGATGAAGAGCCAAAATCCAATGTTTCATAGATAGAGAGAATAATGCCGAGTTTCATTGATAGAAGAGTGCCGAGTTCAACGTAGCATGGCACTTACAAATGGAAAAGAAATATGGTACTGGTTATCGCCTTTGGAAGATGCAAAAATCATTTTCTTCGTTACATGCAGGTGGAAAAAATTTGTTTCAAAGTAGTAACTAACAGTGAACTGGAATACCTTAGAGCCATTTCCAGAGAAAAATTAAAAATGCTTCAGTAATAGAGAACATAAATACTTTTGGTGAATAGTACTAGTAATTACTATGACATCAACAATTTTTATTACTTTTCTCACAGATATCCTCCTTGGAGTATAGCCCTCAGAGCCACATAACCTTATCGGAGACCCTATACAGCGCCTATATCATAATCAGTTCTATAAACTCCATAACTATTTCACTTTGTTGAATAATTTTATTAAAGATATATTTGTCCGCCATCACCTTTGAGGTTGTCGTACAGAGCAAGATTGAGGTTGTCGTACAATGTATATTTGATCACCATGACTGTTTTCATGGTAAATGTCCTGATTACGGTGCCAAGTCCATAATGCATGGGTTGAATTTACCATCTGCATGTATGAATGGAGAAGAGACATACGTTAAACAAAAAAAAAAGACAATGGTAAATATGAAACATACTTGTTATCAGAAATAGAATCAGTTGTGTAGCTTTGATGAAATAAAAGTGACACAGCAGCCAACAACAACAACAAACCCAGTGAAATCCCACAAGTGGGGTTTGGGGAGGGTAGTGTGTATGCAGACCTTATCCCACCTTATGAAGGTAGAGAGGCTGTTTCTGAAAGATCCTCGGCTCAAGAACAGTAAAAATGAAGCAATAGAGAAACAATACCAACAACAAGGTAATAAGATAATGAAGCAAGTAATACAATGAGTAATAACAGAGATCCAGGAATACGAAACTACAAGAGTAGGTGACACAGCAGGCAGGTTATTTACTATTTTACAGTATCTTATTATAGACTAATAGCTTTCTTTAACTTGATGAAAGAGGCTTGTTTGACATCAAGGTGAACATTATACTGCATATAGATAAAGAAAAGTAATATAGCTAAAGCTCTGGCTTTACCTCCAGTATTCCGTGACCGAAGCTGCTCTCTCTGTATGCACTCCATTCGGGTTGTCTGTCCCAGCAAAATTTTCCTTTAGCAGGTCCACTGGAAAAGTTCATGTGACATACACCTCCAAATTCTGGAATGTTGTCACTTGGTGAAGGACATTTCCCGGGATCATCTGCATAATCAATGTCAACTTTCTCAATATTACCACCATCTCCTACCGTTATATAAACAGGGCCGCATGGATCTAATGTATAGTTGTAGACTCGATTCATTCGCTCATACGCATGTACCTGACATGAATTACACAAATTAAGTTAAAATGAGAAACCTATCTTTTCGTGAAGAAATCCTAATTAAATGATTTCATGAAATCCTAATATCTAGATTGCACTGTTACTTGAACATACATATTCGAATTTCACTAGAAATATTTCTTATTTCACCAATTATGATTTTCTTAGCCTCTTAATGCTATGATATGATCTGGTAAAAGGACAGAACATAAGCAAAAATAGCTTCTTATTTCAAGGCCAGAGAAGTCTGGACTGAGATCATTAATTTGCTTATCCATAGCCAGCCATTAGGAGTGTATTTCAGCTTACATGACCAGAGAAAACAATATCAACGCAATACGTATAGAGGATTTCTTCCATTTCCTGCCTCATGCACTCAAATTCTTGGTAGTGTGACGAATAGCTATTGTACCAAGGAGAATGCCATGCAGCCACTAACCAAGGAGTCACGCCACGATCTACTTTCTCCAGGTCATCCTTAAGCCAAGCATACTGAGCACCTGATACAAGTTAAACAAAAAAACACATTATATTTTGCAGCATGATCTTTCTTTATGCTAGTATACCTCAAATTCTAGACATAAACAGGCAGTGACTGAAGGTACTGAAAAATGAAAAAAATGATTTATTAACTCAAGCAATTTAATTACTTACTGGTCTGATTATAGTCAACATAGGCTCCAAGCATGATGAAATGGACTCCTCCAGCATTAAAAGAGTAGTAAAAGTTACTGTTAGAGCCGGATTCCTTTGAAGGAACAGCAAATCTTGTCAAGTACGACTGGAATGTGAGGCCTGTTACTTGAGGCTCAATCTCATGGTTTCCTTCAATAACCATCATCGGAACTCTTGAGATCAGCGGCTCCATAAACCTGCAACTCCAGTTTATTCAGTTCAAATTTCTCTCTTTGCTTAAATTAGTAATGCACCACAAAGAATCATATTCAGATTAGCTTGTTTCAAATCCAACGACTTCCAATTTTTCACTTTATTTTCCATTTTCTATCTCATAGGAATATATAATAGGCTCTGTAGCAGTTTGTTGTTCCACAATGATATCAATTTTATGAGCACTCAATAAATAGTGTACCTGGCCTCAACTCAAACCTCACACCCGAAACAGACTATTGCATCCCACATGCTCAACAATTACATCTATATATGTATATTGTCTGCCCTAATCATTGTTACAACTTATGATTTGGCCATCAAAATAGGCACCTAAGTTAGCCCTTTAAATGATTCTCCTCACAATACATCTAGCTTTAACAAAATGACATTGTTACAACGGAACACCGAATATTTTGTGCAATGTAGAACAGCAAATTCAGTTATTATCTTGAGTTCAAATTGCTATAAAGATGAGAAAAAGTTCTACTTTCTTCAAGTAAAATCTCCATGTAAGATTAGAAATTAAAGAGAGAACAATATTCATTCGCAAGACATATCAGCAGTAGCTGACTATTTGTATCAATATGCCATATCAAAAGACAATTCTATATAGCATTCTAGCGACAGTGCAAGACAGGAGGCTCCTGCTCATCAAGAAAATTATAGAGAAAGGGCAGACAAGTTTTAAGAGACAAAAGAGATTAGTTAAGTGAGAAAAAGAATAGACGACCTTCCCCATCCATCCCACCGAGGTTGATATGTCTCTCTGATGGGTGCATCTGGAAACTGACACGAAAAGCATGAAGCTCCTTTACCACCCGTTGTAAGGTATTGATTTGCATAAGTTAAATCTCCGACCATCAGAATCATGGAAGGATCATTTGTTATGAGATGATCAATGGTTGTGGTTGTATTGCTTGTAAGACCCAAGTCGCCAACAACTGCTATTCGTCGTGGATACTTGTTAGATGCAGGCAATGGGAAGGTCTCAAATTCAAGTTCCTTACTCATTGCTGCTAAAGAACTATCCCCACACTTGTAATAATACTTTGTCTCAGGTTCAAGACCTATGGAAGGAAAGGAACTCTCATTTTTGGATCAGAAAAAGAATAATTACTTATCACTTAATAATAATGGCATCCGCATAACAGAATAAATCAAAAGACCTAGATGTACATTTGAAATGTGCAAGTTTGTAAGATTTTGTTCCCTCCAAGTCCTAAAAAAGCTAGTAAATCTTATCCTCCATCGGTATTACTGTTACCTTTTTCATATGAATGCTAAAATACTAATGGATGGTCTCCATTTCACGACATCCTGATGAGTCGACATTCCATATGAAGCTGAAAGATTATCAATCAACTGAACTGAAATTACAAAAGAGGGATGAAAGAAGTTCCTCTAACCCAAAGTGTACTTGACAACGATAGTAGTCCACACGCAAAGCTAATGTTGCTTGCTATTCACTGGATATCTGAGTGCAATACAAACTACATTATCCTTCTAGTGATCTATATGATCCTCTACATCCATTTTAGTAATTTACGCTATAAGACACATACGCTAGATGCACCAACTCACACAGTTTAGCTTATGGTCCTCCTATTGATTAATTAGAGATAACTAGTGGCACGGAGTAAAGCAAAGATATGTGGAAGGAGTGGAGAACTAGCATTCATGGATCTCTTTAACTAATGCAATATACGTACATTTAAGTTATCCTACACTAACGGCTCATAATTCAGAGGCAATCAGCAGCATATATAGATACATATACACTGCACATGTGCAGCCTCTTAGTAAACGGGGTAGATCAGTAATATATTCTACTCAAATTCAGGGGATTAACTACTTTAGGACCCTGCCACTTATACTTGTATGTAGAAACTTGAAACCAGTAGGTGTTCTTTGTGAAGCTCCGTTGTATAATATGTACCATTCTACTGTTTCTTCCCTTCTTCCTTTTGAACTTCTTTTTTCCTTTGAGTTGCTTCCCCACAGTCAAATGAATCAAATTGTCTTATTAGAGTTAAAGGTAATTCAAACTGTTCCCTGCATCTAGTTGACTTTCTTAGGCAAAACTGTGCTCGCACTGCAGCTAAAATATAATTCTTCGGCAGCATAAATAAAAGTATAAACCTGGTCTAATTTATCATTCCAAATTAAGTTAGCACATTAAAAATAGTGTAGCTGGAAAAAGCAAGATATTATTAGCAAAGGGAACATATGCAGCCATTTAAAGGTTTGTGCAGATAACATTACCATCAATCTTCACATGATGAATAATTAGAGATACCTAGTGGCACGGAGCAAAGCAAAGATATGTGGAAGGAGACATGGATTTCTTTAACTAATGCGATATACGTACATTTAAGTTATCCTAATGGCTTATAATTCAGAGGCAATATTCAGCACCATATATAGATATATAGCGAACTGGTATATCTATATAATATACCACTCAATTTTAGGGGATTAACTACTCTAGGAACCTGCCGCTTAAATTTGCATATCGAAACTTGAAACCAGAAGGAGTTCTTTGTGAAGCTCACTTGTTTAATCTGTACCATTCTACTCACTCTTCCTTTATTAGCTTACCACAGTTATGATGAATTGATTGTCTTATTAGATTAAAATATCATCTAACAAACAAAAGGTGGTAACCATTGTAGCCCCTTACTTATATAAACTGCAAAGCAATTCATGGTTTAATCTACATTTTCAGGGAAGGAAGATTTGGTGATTGAATTTTCTAATAACCAAAGGTAATTCAAACAGTTCCCTATATCTACTTGACTTTTTAAGGCAAAACCGTGCTGACTCGGCAGCTACAAGATAATTCTTCCAATGGCATCATAACCAAATGTATCGAAATATGGTCTAATTTATCATCCAAATCAAGTTAGCACACTAAAAATAGTGAATGTTCGCAAGAATGTGTTCTTTTCTATCAACATGCATGGATCTCAGTTTGAAGCTGGAAAAGGCGAGATATTGTTAGCAAAGTGAATATATGCAGCAACTCAAAAAGGTTTCTGCAGAAAAACTTACCATCAATCTTCACATGATGAATAATGCCAGAGGTGTAGTTCCATAGACCTTCAAATGGATACAACTGACTGTAAACCACTGAAACCCCAGTTTTTTTCATTGTGTACTTCCCACTTTCCTTTCCATACCACACCTCACTTGCTACTGTTGTTGGATCATGTGGAGTCACATTTAGACCAATCTGAGCTTCCCCTAAAACCAATAACAAGAAACCATAAAAATACTTTAAAACGACTTGAACAATCAAATCCATTCTAAATTAATTAGTGTTATGGCAATTGGTACGCTTCATGATCTGAGCATCCCCTATAGACCAATTGGAAAAGCTGCCAAAGCCGAGACACAAAAAAGAAGATAACTACAAAAAATTCAAGTAACTTGACCAAAGGAAACCAAACTAACTGAAAATAGTATACTACCATTTCCACAAGCTACAACAACAACAACGACGACAATTACACCTCAAACCTAGGCAAGTTGGGTCGCCTATATCATCGTTCCAAAACTAAATTAAATAAAGCGACCACACAATAAATTAATGAATTTAAGTTGAAGGGGAGCCTTGGCGTGACAGGTAAAGTTGCTTCCATGTGACCAGGAGGTCACGAGCCGTGCAAACAACCTCTTGCAAAAGTGATAATTTTATTTAGATTCTTTAAGTTAGAGTTAAAGAAAACTGGGCTAACCTACCGCACCTCGCGCATAGCGGGAGGTTAGGGCTGTTTTTTTTTTTTTGGTAAAAAGAGTTCAAAACGTCTACATGCTTTGTGCAATTTGACATGCTTCAACAATTTACCCAATTTTTTCCACATTACTAATCATGTTTAGTATAAATATTTACCTGGTATTCTTTTACATTGCGAGTGCATAAAGTCAACTCCATTAAGTAACTTTGACCAGTTAATTCCATCTAAATGAACTGATACTTCCATTAGTGGTACACACTATTTCTTGATCTAGACGTCCTCTTAACACCAATAAAGTCAAAAATGGAAAAAATTCTCAGCCAATCAATCATATGCGAAATCACGGTATCTCTATTTGCTATACCGAAAGAACCAACAACACAGCAACAACGACCTAGTAAAATTCTACAAATGGGATATGGGAGGGTAATATGTACTCACACCTTACCCCTACTTACCTCTGCCCAATGAGGCAGAGAGACGGTTTCCTCTATACCAAAAACCAAAACATTGTAACCCATAAATAAATGTAATTTGAACAAGATTTAAGAACTAAGCAAATCTTTTTCTTTTCTCCATAAAGTAGCTAAGCAAAGAAAATAAATTTAAATAGAGAAGAGGAGTATGATATTACCAGTGACCCAAGAAACCCACATAGAAGTAGGAGAAGATGACAAGGCAAGAGCAATCTGTTCTGGAAAAAATGAAGTCACATTTCTCTTAAGCCTTGGATGCTCCATTGGTAAATCATCACTTCCTCTACGCAGTGAAGGATCAAATCTGGTAGTTACTGGCTTAAATGGTCCATCCAATGTTGTAGGTATGGCGTCTGCAACTATTACAAGAAACTGAAAGCAGCAAATTGTTATACAAATTTTACCAACTTCCTTAATCATCATCTTTAGCTCTGAAACCAACTGGATTTTCTTGAAATGTTTAACATGAAATATAATATTCAATTGTTTGTTAAGTTGGTTGAAACACTTAAGTCAACACATTTTAAAAGCCTTTTATCTTCAGCCAAAAGTTAAACAGCTAAAATCTTGGGTTGGAAGATGTCAGACTATGGTATTTAAAGAATAATTTAGTTCTATATTTTCACTCCAATTTGAAGTCAATATACAGATATTGACTTTAGTCTAAACTAGAAAAAAAAACAACTAAGAAAGAAAGAAAGAAAAAAGAGAGAATTAACTTAATAGATATTCTTAATCTATATATATATATATTAAAGCAAGAAAGTTACCATATATGATTGACATTATGGTTAAGTCAAGTGGCAAGCTAATAAATCTCAATAGTATATGATAACTTTATTCTATATTTGACTATTTTTTATATTTGACTATTTTAGTTAAATACAAATATATATATATATATATATATATATATATATATATATATATATATATAATGTAAATTTGAATTTTAGAACTTTATCTATAAATTCAAAATTATCTTTTAATTCAAATTCCGTATATATATACGGAATTTGAATTAAATATATATACGGAATTTGAATTAAAAGATAATTTTGAATTTATAGATAAAGTTCTAAAATTCGAATTTACATTAAAAATAAAATTTATCTTTTTTTTATCATGTTATCATATGCAATCATATTAGGAACTTTTGTTATTTTTTCTAATTATTTAAATATTACTTCGCATCTAGCCAAAAAATAATAATACTCCATATCACTATAAATTTTTTTCATATTTAAAATCTTATAAGTATTGTTCTTTGAAACATTGTAGCTAGATTTGAATAAAATGAAATTCGTGTAAAATAAATGTAATATATAGGGTACACGTCTATGTTTATCTAAATAACAAAAAAGAGTTTACAAAACCAAATAAAAGTCTACTTACATATATAATAAAGTAAACATACATGCTGGAGAAAGAAACATCACAAAATCAGTCAATATTTAAAAAAAAAAGTTGTTTCTTTTTTTTCTTGAAGAATATTTGTTTGAAGAGTCAATTTGCATAAATGGACATCAAACAAATAACAAAACTTTGTCTATACAATTTCTATCATTAATTTTAATTTAGCACATTCAAGGAATTGAAGGGTATAAGCTAAAACCCCTTCATTTAGCTGTAGTCAGACCAATATTGCAAGGGTATAATATTTTTTTCGTTGAAGAATATTAATTTTGAATCATTAGATTATGTGTAAGATTTTTTTTTCAAACTCAACAAGAGAGAAATTGTTTTCTAATTGATAGTTTCTATAGTGTAACAAAGAGTATATATATATAAAGAAAAAATTGGTATGACGTGAATTTTTTTTTTTTAAATGTAAACAAATTATTTCGAAAAAACTCTTTACTTTTTTTAATTCAAAGATAATAAAAAGATAAGATATTTTTGAACATTAGTAGAGAGTTTTAAAATTATTATAATAGAAGTTATATCATGGATAAGCTCAAAAAAACCGAAATCTTATGGAATATTTACATAATAGCCGGCCATATTTATTGTTTACTTTTTATAGCTAATATAAATAGATGATATGCCGATAACACACGATTATACATATATTATATATGGATTATATATAAACTACACATCATTCAATTTTTTAATTTAAGTGGTTGGGTGAGCACATATTTAGGCTGATTAGATAAAGCCAAAAGAAAAATATGAAATAATTTCAACCAAAGACTAAAAATATAATTAAAGTTCACATGTAGACAATTTTTATTAAAATACATCCTTTTATAGTGAAATAAATTAAATTTTTTGTTACAAAAGAAATAATGACATAAAAATAAGATAAAAGAAAATAAATATTGAAACAAAATGTTAGAAAGATCTAAAAACGAGAAATAAAAGATGAACAACAAATGTCTTCTTATGTTTCATCTTTGTTGAGTATAAAAAATTTGAAAGTTAATCTCATCGATTTCAAATATTTTTTTTTAACTCAAATGCATAGATTATAAGATAAGGATATCTTAGAATATTTTTTTAAATTTACATTATGCGTCATTTTTAAAAAATCACTATTACTAACAAACTAATATGATATTCGCATTTGAATTAGAATGCAATTTGAGTAGTTTTCATTGAGGTTAAGCCAAGTATGGTGTCAAAAATAAACTACGTGACAATTTTAAGACAATATATGCAATGTTTTATAATAATAATCAACTAATTTAATATTTACTGATTCAAAGAAAAAAAGAAATTGTATATATAGGGTATTAAAAATTCAAATTCTAGGGCTAGAGATATCGATAAACTTAAAGTGGAGTCATACTCAAATAAATCCGGCCAAAGAATCATTTAAATTTTTAGATAGCCGATTAAACTGAATTTTAAATTAACGATAATATCTTCACTTGCATCATTATAAAGATAATTATTATTATAATACATATAAAGTTTTAGAAATTGAAATTTTAAAATAAAAATATTTTTTGAAAGATAAAATCATACCAAATAAGAGTTCAAATCGTAGTATAAGAGTCACGTCGTAATCAAAGAATCGCTTATATCGTGTCAACCTTTGTGCTTTGCCATAAATATGAGTTATTATTTAACTTTTAAAATAATATGAGTTATTTATTTTTATTTTAAAATATCTTCACTTGCATCATTATAAAGATAATTATTATTATAATACATATAAAGTGTTAGAAATTGAAATTTTAAAATAAAAATATTTTTTGAAAGATAAAATCATACCAAATAAGAGTTCAAATCGTAGTATAAGAGTCACGTCGTAATCAAAGAATCGCTTATATCGTGTCAACCTTTGTGCTTTGCCATAAATATGAGTTATTATTTAACTTTGTAGCTATTTTTTGGTCCCAATGATACCTATGAGAATAGTGCAAAAATAAAATTATCATTACGAGAATTGAGAAATGTTAGTCTTTTTTCATGTAGTATTTCTTAATTAATATCTGACGATTATCTATAATTATTTAGAAGGTTTAAATGTTAAGGTCATTTACATATAATTCAAATAGCTCAGATATTTAACATGGTTAATGTCAAATATCAAAATTGAGTAAAAAAAAATCACTAACTAAAGAATTTTTTATATTTTTAGATAGCCAACTAAAATGAGTTTTGAATTAAGAATAGTATTTTCAATTACATTATTATAAAAATAATTATTATTGAAAAATAATATTTTAGAATCTGAAATTTTAAGAAAGAAATATTTTTTAAGAGATATCAACACACCAAATAAGAGTTCAAGTAGTAGTAAAAGAGTTAAGTCTTATCCAAATAGTCATTCATTGTCTCAACATTTAATTATTTTGCCATAAATATGAGTTATTATTTTGCTTCCTAACTATTTTTAGGATCCAATGACACCGGCAAAAAAGTATCAAAAAAAATAAAATAGAAGAAATGGTTAATTTTTTCCATGTAGTTAATATCCAATTATTATCTATATTTACTGAGAAAGTATAAATTTTAAGATTATTTATACACAATCCAAATAACTTAAATATTTAACATGATTAGTGTCCGCGCTTCTGCGCGGGGTACTAATACTAGTATTCTAGATAAGAAAGAAAATTAATACTATAGGATTCTATATAAAAGGAAATATATTAATTATAAGGAAATTAATTTACACCTAATATAGCTCATGCCGATAAAGGATTATGTTGACCTGAAATAAAGTGTTTTCCTAGAATAGTTTAATTTATTAGACGAAATCATTCATATAATTTCATATAGTAGTAAGAAATGCAAAGGCTCTATGGGTAATTGACATCTAGCAATAAGTATTTTTTATATACTACCCTGTAATAGAATTCTTAGTTTCAATCCCTGCATAATTCTGTCTTTGAACCAATTAATTCTGGCAAAATACCTTAAATCACCCTTAAACTTGGCTCAGATTATTAGTATCCTCCCCGAACTATGCCTGATCTTAATTACCCCCCTCAACTTGGCCTTTTGAGGCCATTAGCCCCCTAGATGCTGATGTGGCAAAAAGTGTGGATGCACTCGCCTGCCACGTAGATTTTTCTGTCTATGTGGCATTTTTTTGAAAAATAAAAATATTTTTTTACCTTTTAAGAATATTACTTTTTTAGATGATTTGTTTCGAATAAAATTTATAATAAAACTTAGATATAACTACATTATTTAGGCTAAATATTTTTATTTGGCCAAAAATAATAAAGTTTTAGTTAATCTCTTTTTAAATTTGACCTGAAAATAAAGATTTATACAATTGAAATAAATAGTCAAGGCATCTAAAAAGTTATAAAAAATACATAGTTTGAAATTAATTATTTTGGCTATAATTTTTTATATAGCTCTAAATTATGGTGTTCTAATTTTTTTTTTACAGATTATACCTAAAAAAAAGTAAAAATACACAGCTGAAATGAATAGTCATTGCATCAAAAGAAGAAATAAAAAGAGTGTACAATTGCAAGAAATTACAAGTGCAATTGTACACTCTTTTTATTTCTTCTTTTGATGCAATGACTATTTATTTCAGCTATATATTTTTTATAACTTTTTAGATGACTTGACGATTTATTTCAATTGTATAAATCTTTATTTTCAGGTCAAATTCAAAAAAAAAAAGACTAAGTAAAACTTTATTTTTTGGCCAAATAAAAATATTTAGCCTAAATAATGTAGTTATATCCAAGTGTTATTATAAATTTTATTCGAAAAAAATCATCTAAAAAAGTAATATTCTTAAAAAGATAAAAAAATATTTTATTTTTCAAAAAAATGCCACATAAACAGAAAAATTCATGTAGCAGACGAGTGCACCCATACTTTTTACCACATCAGCGTCTAAGGGAGTAATGGCCCTCAAAAGGCCAAGTTGAGGGGGGTAGTTAAGACCGGGCATAGTTCGGGGAGAATACTAATAATCTGAGCCAAGTTTAGGGGTGGTTTAAGGTATTCCATAGAAATGAAGGGAGTATATACATGAAGAAACATGTCACGAATCTCAAATAAATAAAATTAGGTAATTTTTATTTTTAAAATATGATTTTTTTTAATAGCTCACACTATGGGTGTCCATGGTTCGGTTTGGATCGATTTTTCCTTAAAAGAAACCAAACCAAGTAAGTCGGTTTTTCAAATATTAGAACCAAACCAAACCAATTAAGTCGGTTTTTTCTCGATTCGGTTTATGTCGGTTTTTCGATTTTTTCGGTTATTTGTCGATTTTTCCTTAAATATAAGACATACACTACCAAACACATATTCCGGCGACCACATTTTCAACGTAGCACTATCAAATCAATTGCCTTTTAAGAAATCTATTATTTACCAAGATATATTGATGGTAATTGAATCAAATAGTGATGAATAATTTAAGGACTCACTTAAAATATATTATTTTTAACACGAAATGGATTCTTACACTTAACAAAAGAAAATTACCAATCAAATTAGAATGTAAAGGTAAAGAACTATACTAAAAGTGCAAACTATAAAAATTTACCATTAAATTTTTGAAACTTTGTATAAAAATATACATATATATAAGTGTAATAATAAATTTAAAATAGCTACTCCTATAGTCGGTTTGGTTTGGTTTTTTCTGATTGAAACCAAAACCAAACTAAATTTGATTGGTTTTTTAAATTCAAAACCAAAACCAAACCAAACCAAAAAATATCAATTTTTTTGGTCGGTTTGGTTTGGTTTTCGGTTTGGTTCGATTTTTCGGGTTTTTATAAACACCCCTAGCTCACACAATTGGATATGAAGATATAGAAAAAACAGAAAAGGGCCAAAATGTCCTTGAACTATTTGAAATATTTCAAAAATACCCTCCGTTTATTTTTGGTACCAAAAATATCCCTACCGTCTATATTTTGGACCACAAATACCCTTAGTCATGGCATTGAAGCTGACATGGCAGTTCAATTGGGTTAGATTTACTTACATGGTCATCCACCTAAGTAATCTAGCATGGCGAAAAGTTTATTCCTTGTTCTTGAATCCTAATCACAAAAAAAAATCAGAAAATTAACAAAATACCAAAATAGCTCTTGATGGGGGTTTATGAGTTGATTAGAAAACTCCATTGTTCTCTTTTGTGAAAATTTATGATTAGTTTGATCTAATTTTTTAGATGCTTATCTGTTATAGCTTCACAATATCAACCCAACAATCCCTAGTAAGATTCAGATCAAACCAATCATAAATTCACAAAACGCTTTTTCAGATTATCAAGCTTTTAAGAACTCTTCCATGAAGGTTTTTTTTCGGGAGGGGGGGGGGTTAGCTCAGATGTTCAAACCAAGAAATCGCAATTGTTAAAGTTGTTAAAGTTCAATTTTTAGCTTCAATCGCAATATCGAAGCAATTTACAGTAACATATAATTAAAACTCTTAAAATTGGACAACAATTATTTTCAATAACCCAACAACAACTACAAAATATTTCACCAAGAAGGTTTCAAATCACCAGTTATTTTCAAATTTTGACAAATAAAGAATGGCTACACAAGTTTTCCAACAACAATCAACCATTTGAATTAAATTTGAGCCTCAGATCTATTGACCCTAAAACCCAATCAATGAGCTCGATCCTTCGACACACATGTACAACTTCAAATAAACTTCAGCACAATGGAGTTTTTTAATCAAAGCATAAACCCCAATTAAGAACTATTTTGGTATTTTTTTAATTTTCTATTTTATTTTATTTTGTGATTAGGATTCAAGAACAAAAAATAAACTTTTCGCCATGCTGGATTGCTTAGGTAGATGGTCATGTAAGCAAATCTAACACAGTTGGACTGTCATGTCAGCTTCAATGGCAAGACTAAGGGCATTTGTGGTCCTAAACATAGACAGCAGAGATATTTTTGGTACCAAAACAAACGGAGGATATTTTTGAGCTATTTCAAATAGTTCAAGGATATTTTTGGCCCTTTTCCATTTAAAAAAATGGATAAAGTAAAATAAATATATTCTTTATTTTTGGCACTAGAGAAGCGTGATCAAGAGATTAGTTCTTCTATAATAGTAATATACTTACTTGTTCCCTATTCCCTTAAAAGTCAAACAAGAGAGAGAGAAAATTTCAATTGTTATCAAAAACATAAAATAAGCAAAAGGGAAATGGAGAAATATTTGGTCTTTATTCCTTTTCTTTCTTATCCTACAAATGGAATATCCTATAGGTTTCAACCGGAAGACTCCAAGAGCTGTTGTGTTAATATGATTAGCTATTAAGTTTGTGATATCTTCTATTTTTGTGATTTCCAATTGGCAACAGAGGACTGTTAAGTTAAAAGAAGTCGAAATGGACTGTTTTATATATCAATTTTGACTGTTCTAATTATATGTAACGAATTGGTTCTAATTTTATGTAACACTAGTCAAACATTTACGGGTTAAAATTTGAAGTTTATGGGTTTGTGATTCTAGTCTGTTTAAGTTACTAGATTCTAATTTAATAATTTATATATATTTGATAGACTTTTTAAGACAAATATAGGGTCTGGATTAAAACAACTGGATTCGGACGAACTCGCAACCTGTGTTCTAGCTTCACTCCTATAGTCAAACATTATTTTTCTTTCATTATAATATTTTGAAATATAAAGAGTATGATTTAGTAATTGCAATTTATCCCACACAAATAGTGCTCATGTTCCTGCATAAATTACGTGGGTGTTAAGCTTGATACTGCTAATTGATTGCTGAATTACTTATGCGGGTATTGTTTGTTCTTATTTGGACAATCAAATACTACATTAGTTATGCAAAAATTATTTATGCAGCTAACCAAATATTATATTATTTTATGTCTGGATTATTTTGCTAACGAGCAACCAAACAATCCTTAAGGAATTGGCTATCAAAATGCATCAATAACCACTTTTAAATATGCTATTTAAAATATATCCAGCATTTGCAATATATTTAAAGATTAACTAATTCGCTCAAACTTCAGTATCCTGAAATTTTTGTATCCTAAGTTTTTGAGCTACTAATTTGAAATTTAGGACTTAGTGTCCTAAAATTGTAAGCTGCTAATTTGAAATTCAGAACTAACTGTCCTGAATTTCTAAACTGCTAATTTGAAATTTAGGACTAAGTGCCTTGGATTTTCGAACTACTAGTAATTTAAAATTCAGGATATAAGTTCGAATTTATGGACACAATTTTCGAATTTTAGAACGCGGTTCAAACTTTAGGACGTCGTGTCCTGAAATTTGAGCGAATTCTATTCAATTGAAATGAAATATTACAATTATAACAGGCATTTTGGTTTTCAAATTCAAATTCGTTGGAACAAAATGTTAAGGGTTGTCTTGGTTTTCTTACCATATTTGATTTTCCTATCTCATGAAGGAAAGGACAACATATTTACCATAACTGAGTTTTTCTTTTCCTAGAAGGAAAATATAATTCTTCCATATTTGGCTAGTCCCTTTTCTTGTAGGAAAAGGTTTGGGCTCTATAAATTGAGGATCATTCATTCTCATTCAGTAGCATCCACAATGTAGCTATATGGGGTTTGAGAGTCGTGTTTAGGGGGAGAACTTTACGGAACAAATATTAGTGTGTCACTTGTGTTTGCCTTTTCGTGAGGTTGTTCTCTCGATATTTTGTACGCTCTTTTATTTAGTGGATTGCTCATCTCCGTCGTGGACGTAGATCAATTGACCGAACCACGTTAAAGGTTTGTGTCTCTTTTGGTATATTTCTCTTTTGTTGTATGATTTATCGTCGTTAAAGGTTTGCTTTGCTAGATTCCGCATGACACCTGATTTTTCCGATCCTAACACAAAAGAGGCCCGGCTGGGTACTAACCCTTCATAAAAAATAGGAGGTAGAACCAATAAAGATTTCTTTTTCGATTCATCCCTGGCCTCATTCAAGAATTGTTTTTGATCAAATCCACAGGAATCAATAGAAAAGGCAAATCAAAGAAAAAAGGAAAATAGTCAATTTGATGAATATTCATTTTATACCGTCTCATCTTTATCATTCTTCTTTGTCTTCCAAGTCAAAAATAGCTTAGTTCTAAACTCCTTTCTTTTTCTATTTAGCTTTTATTGTTTGTTTGGGTTTGTAACTATGTGACCACTGGAAATGGAAGAGCTAAACAACAAATCACGAGAATGTGTATTTGTTCTCGAATCTGTCATTGAGAGGAAAAGGATTAAATCCTTTTAAGAAATATAATTTTTGATCTGAATACGAATCAAACTGAAGGACCCTTTTATTGAGCCAGGATAGTATTTGTATGTGTAGAAAGTTCAGGGGTTAAAGTGTACAGATTAGAAGTTAGTACCTAACTTAACTAATGAGATGTTAGTTAGTGTCTGTATATAAGTAGTTAGCTGAGCTTTGTTTGTTAGCTAATTCATTTTTTTCTCCAATCGTGAATAACAATGGAGATTTTACAGATTGCCTTCTCTCTTCCGTTGTATCTTTCTTCTTTCTGTCACTCTTACAGTTCTGATTTGTTCTCTCGATTTTCATTCTCGTCGGAGTTCGTCGTCCCAGAGCTAGGGTTCCTAATTCAGAGCAAAAATGGCTAATGATGGATTGAATGCTGAGAATGTGCAAGGACACACTCATCCTGTTGAGACTGTGCAAGGACACGCTCATCCTGTTGAGGCTGTGCTAGGGCACACTCATCCTTTGTATTTACGACCATCAGACACGCCGGGAGAGCATCTGATTGAATTTAAGCTGATAAGGACAGAGAACTACAATTTGTGGTCTAGATCTATAAGAATTGGGCTGTTTACGAAGAACAAAATTGGATTTATTGATGGAACCTGTAAGAAGGAGAATTTTGAGCAAAATTTGCACGATCAGTGGGAGAGATGCAATGCATTTGTGCTATCATGGATAATGAATGATGTCACCAAAGAGCTCTATAGTACTGTGGTCTATGGGTCCTCTGCGTGTAATGTGTGGAGAGATCTGAAGGAACGGTTTGATAAGAGGAACATCTCTAGAATCTACAATTTGTCGCAGGAAATTATAGCCCTTAAGCAAGGTTTGGCACCAGTCTCTGTTTACTATTCTAAACTGAAGGACCTATGGGATGAATATGATGTTATGACAACTACTCCTTCATGTCCATGTCCTGAGTCAAGGATATTTGTGGAACATATTCAGCAACAATGCAGTTTCTAAGTGGTCTCAATGGATCATTTGCTCAGGCGAAAGGTCAGATTATGTTGATGATTCCAACTCCAAACATCAATGAAGCCTATGCAATGGCTGTGCAGGATGAGAGTCAACGAGCTAAGGCAGCTAGCATCAGTAACTTGGAAATAGGAGCTCAAGCAATGACTTATAACACAGGTCATGTAGCTAACCCAATGGCTTCCAATGCAGGTTATGGAGCTAATGCTGTGGGCTATAACACAGGGCAAACATACACTGGAGGCTACAAGCAGAAGAATCAGCTGTATTGTGATTATTGCAAGTACAAGGGACACACTAGGGATGTCTGTTACAAATTGGTAGGATATCCTGCAGATTTCAAACCAAAGAGGAAGAACTTTGGAAGGAATGCAACTGCAGCACATGTGCAGATGGACAAATGTACAGCAGCCCCAAATGAACAGATAGAAAGGTCAAAAACTGAACCTGCAGGACATTTTTTTACAGAGGAGCAATATATTCAGTTGCTAAGAATGCTCAACTAGGTCAACACCAACACCAACACTTCAACTGATACAGCTGCCCATGCCAAGGTCAGAGGTATACCACTGTCACTTCTGAGTATGATCAAAGAAAATAGGTGAATTATAGACTCGGGAGCTACGAATCACATGGTGTCTAGCCTACATCTATATATTGATTATATGGAACTGTCTGAGAGTAATTCAAGAAAGGTGCAATTACCTACCGGAGAGACAAGTGTGATCACACACTTAGGGACTTCCAGTATATTAGATAACATAGTGATCAAGAATGTGCTTTTTATACCTAAGTTTAGGTATAATTTGTTATCAGTATCTAAACTGACCAGGGATTTAGGCTTATTTTTTGCCTTCTTTCCTGCCTGTTGTATATTCTAGGACATTTGCAATGGCAAGGTGAAGGGGATTGGTAGAATGGAGCATGGATTGTATGTGCTGGATCAGAATGTCAAAGTTAACACATGGAAGATTACATGTTGGTTTCATTTCTTCTATGTTGCCTATTAATAGAATAAATGCTACCTTATGGCATAAACGATTAGGGCATGTGCCTATAGAGACTATGAAAAGAATGCATATGTTTGGAAATACAAAACTTGTTGACTGTAATGATCCATGTTTTGTATGCCTTTTGGCTAAACAAACTCGTTTACCTTTCCCAGATAGCATTACAAAGAGTTATGCATTGGGTGATCTTATACATGCAGATGTGTGGGGACCTTTTAGAGTGTCTACTTATGATGGCAAACAGTATTTCTTGACTCTTGTAGATGATTTCAGTAGATTCACATGGGTGTGCCTCTTGAATTCTAAGGATGAATCGATTGTGGTGTTGAAATTCTTCATTGCTTTAATTAGAACAAAATTTTCTTCCAATGTCAAAGACCTCAGAACAGATAATGGAGAAGAATTTTTCAACAACCAGCTCAAGGAGTTACTTTGTGCAGAGGGGATTACTCATCAAAGTACATGTCCATATACCCCTCAACAGAATGGGGTAGTGGAAAGAAGACATAGATACATATTAGACACTGCCAGATCCTTAAGGTTCCAAGCTAATGTACCCTTAAGGTTTTGGGGAGAGTGTATAATGACTGCAGTGTATCTGATAAATAGAATTCCCTCTAGAATATTAGGTGGAAAATGTCAATTTGAGTTGGTATTCAACAAAGCCCCATCACTGGATCATCTTAGAGTATTTGGATGCCTTTGTTATGCTGCAAATTTGAAGAAAAGGGACAAGTTTTCTACCAGGGCTATTCCTGCAGTATTCTTGGGTTATTCCTTAACTCAGAAAGGTTATAAACTGTTTGATCTAACTAATTGAATAGTTTTTGTCAGCAGGGATGTTGTTTTCCAGGAAGATAGTTTCCCATTTATGCAGCAGTCAGGTGAATGCAGTTCAAGTTCAACTATTCCATCCACATATCAAGATCACAATACACCTGTTACTGGCCTTGATGCTCTATCTCCAACAACCATTTTTCCAATTGATGAACCTTCAGTTGATGTAATGCCCACAGATCCACCACCTCCAGATATACAGGAGGACATGTCACTCAATAGTCCCATTGATGCTGCTTCCCCTACATCCCATAGTATGGATTCTCATACATCATCTACTGCTGATTCTATTCTACACTCACCAGCACCATTACCTCAACATGAAGGCAATTTTGAACCTCGCAGAAGCTCTCGAACTTCTAGACCTCCTATCTGGATGCAGGATTATGTAGGTCACCAAAAGAATGCCTACCCTATTTCCAACTCTGTCAGCTATCTTCATTTGAAGCCTCACTACTCCAAATGTTTGGCTACTTACTCTTCTGAGACAGAACCAAAAACTTTTGCTGAAGCTGCTAAGGATCCTAAGTGGGTTGATGCCATGCAACAAGATATCCAAGCCTTGGAAGATAATCAAACTTGGAGCTTGGTGCCATTGCCACCTGGAAAGCAACCTATAGGGTGCAAGTGAGTGTTCAAAATTAAGTATCATGCTTCAGGAGAGATCGAGAGATTCAAAGCTCGACTGGTAGCAAAGGGCTACACACAGAAGGAGGGCCTTGACTACACTAACACTTTCTCACTTGTTGCTAAAATGGTGACAGTAAGATCAGTTGTGGCACTAGCAGCTTCCTCTGGTTGGCCCCTCTATCAGATGGATGTTCATAATGCTTTTTTGCAAGACGACTTAGTTGAAGAAGTTTATATGCTTGTCCCTCCTGGTTTCTCTAAGGGTATTGACAAGCAGGGGGGGTACCTTGTATGCAGGCTGCATAAGTCCTTGTATGGGCTTAAACAGGTATCTCGACAATGGAATATCAAGCTATCTGAGGCACTACAGACCATGGGGTTCTCTCAAAGCCACTATGATCACTCTCTATTTACTAAGAAAACTGACACGTCTCTTGTTCTAGTGCTCATTTATGTGGATGATTTGATAGTCACTGGGAACAACATTATAAAAATTGACAGGACAAGGGCCAAGCTGCAGAGTGTTTTAGAATGAAGGATCTTGGAGAATTGAAATTTTTCCTTGGGATTGAGTTTGCTCGATCTGAAAAGGGCATATACATGAGCCAACGTAAATATGCATTAGAGCTAATTTCAGAACTTGGATTAGCTGGAACCAAACCCTCTAGCACACCATTAGAAGTAAATCAGAAGTTGACCTCTGTTGATTTTGACAGGATAGCCTCTTCTTCTGATGACAATATTCAAGACCCTCTCTTGAAGGATGCTGGTGAATATCAAAGATTAGTGGAAAGATTATTGTATTTGACAATGACTAGGCCGGATATATCATTTGTTGTACAAACATTAAGTCAGTACATGCATTCTCCCAAACAGTCTCATTTAGATGCAGCAAGGAGAGTTGTCAAATATGTTAAAAATGCACCAGGGCAGGGACTGTTATTACCATCATCAGGTGATGGGACACTGAAGGCATACTGTGATTTTGATTGGGGATCATGCCTCCAAACGAGAAGATCAGTCACTGGTTACTGCGTATTCTTTGGCAATGCTTTGATTTCCTGGAAATCAAAGAAACAGGACACAATGGCAAGAAGTTCAGCTGAAGCTGAGTTTAGGAGCATGGCTTCCACTGCAGCAGAGATTGTGTGGCTCATTGGTCTGCTTGGTGAGTTGGATGTAAAGTTACAACTGCCTGTGGCTCTATTCTGTGATAGCAAGGCAGCTATCCAAATCGCAGCAAATCCTATCTTTCATGAACGTACGAAGCATATTGATATTGATTGCCATTTTATTAGAGAGAAGATAAAGGTTGGCATCATCAAGACTATACATGTGAATACTAAGGAGCAAATAGCAGACATATTAACTAAGGGGTTGGGAAGAACACAACACCAGTATTTGCTGTGCAAGCTTGGAGTGAAGAACCTTTTTCTACCCTCCAGCTTGAGGGGGAGTATTGAGCCAGGATAGTATTTGTATGTGTAGAAAGTTCAGGGGTTAAAGTGTACAGATTAGAAGTTAGTACCTAACTTAACTAATGAGATGTTAGTTAGTGTTTGTATATAAGTTTAGCTGAGTTTTGTTTGTTAGCTAATTCATTTTTTTCTCCAATCGTGAATAACAATGGAGATTTTACAGATTGCCTTCTCTCTCATTCTCTCATGCATGTCTGCTTTCCTTGAAATCTGATACCTTTAACTATTTAAATCAAGATCAATAAAAGGAAGTTTTACAATCACCGACTCAAACCCATTATCGAATTCTACTCAACGGAATATGGAGGTACTTATGGCAGAACGGACCAATCTGGTCTTTCACAATAAAGCGACAGACGGAATTACCATGAAACGACTTATTAGCAGATTAATATATTACTTTGGAATGGCATATATATCACATATTTTGGATCAACTAAAAACTTTGGCTAATCTTTAAATACATTATAAACTGTGAGTATAACTTAAACAATATGCTCAAAAGTGGCTACCTTGTGTCATCTCCACCAGAAATTGATGAAATAAACTCCATCAAGCGAATCACCGGTAAACTCATTTCACTTATCACATAATCATCCAAAAATGCTTAATATAGCTAGATGCATAAAATAAGTAAATGTTTCAGAATTAATAGCATCACTAATTCAGGAATAGGCAACAAATACATGGAGCGGTGAGTAATTACCAAATCCAAAACCTCATTACGACATACTAGTTACTTTAAAAACATACAACATGATTATGTACTAATGGAAATATTGTAAATAAAATGTTAAAAAGGAGAAGATCGATTGAAAAATAAAATACTTGACAGACATACATCAAATTGTGTGATACTCTCGAGGTGCATACAATTTATTCATTGAAATAAAACACTTGCAGTAATATGGTGGAGTACAAAAGCACTTATTAATGGAATTTTTAATAAAATACTGTAATGATTTACATTAACTTATTTGATTGACCATCTTCCTTTGAGTCCCCTACATGCTGATAGGATTAACGAGTAAGGCTTCAATTACAGACTTCACATTATTCTTTGGATTAGGGGTGTACAAGGGAAACCGACAAACCGCACCAATTCGATAATTCGAGTGAAATCGAGAAAAAAAATCTGACTATGATTTGGTGTTGGGAAAAAAAACTTGACCATAATTGGTTTGGTTTGGTTTTAACTAAAGAAAATCAAATCGAAACCAAACCAACCCGACATTATATATATAGAAATTTTAGATATATTTAATATATAAATATACTTGTTGTGATGTAATTTATAAATATTTCTTAAAAATATTCATAATTTTATATTTTAAAATATTATTTCAAGGTTGTGCTTAGAACTTTTGAATGTTCCAATAAGTTTTATAGCCATTAACATTAGTAAATTAAGCATTGCTAATAAAAGCCCAAACCAAAATCAAATTAATATTAATGCTAACAAAAAACATTCAATTCAATACTGCTAACGAGAATGTATTGAATATCTATTTTTTTATTTTGCAATAATTTAGAGAAAAATGCATAACTTATTTTTATTTTTTCTTTAGCGTTTAGTCATGTAATTAGTATTCCCTTATTTTAGCATGAATTAGTACTTTTAGATTATGTTTATTTTTATTATGGCTTTTTAATTAGCAATATTTATATTACATAATTTTGTTGTCTTTAATTATTGTTGAATATTTTAGGATAATGCCATGACACATCTCATAGTTTGTATTATTTTCTTGGAAAATACTTTATATAGTTGTATCTTATTAGGATTAAAAAATATTTTGAGCACAATTTTACATGTTTTGTTCTACAAAGATTTTACCGGAAAAAAACCCTGGAAAAAAAAAACAAATAACCCGAAAACCCGAGAAAAACCGAGAGTGAAAAACCCGAGTTTTATTGGTTTAGTTTGGTCTTTAAATTTAATAACCCGACACAATTGGTTTGGTTTGGTAATTGTAAAATCCGAACTAACCCGGCCTATGTACACCCCTACTTTGGATTATTGTATCCATCTTCATTATTCTTGTAAACCACATCAATTAGAGGTGTCAGATTTATGATTGGCTTCAAAATCTCAAATGGCGTAGAATTAGTAGGCTTAATAATGCACTCTTTGTTCAAATCCTTCCATGCATTATATTTTCAGCTATTTCAGAAAGTTTTGCACTTGCTTCTTCCACTGTTAAATTGTGCTCTTTCATATATATATATATATATAGCATTCCATTCCCTTCACAAGTTGTCCTTTTTCTTTCTCAATCTATATATATAAGAAAGAAAAAAAGGCAGATCATGAAGCATGAAAACATTAGCGAATTCACATCAGCTTGTTTGAGATTGAGACAGTTTATATATATCAGTATATACCTTGTAAGTTGCAACATCATCAATGACTCGACCAATTAATGCAGAAGCCACAAGAATCTTGGGTTTATTCATCATCCAATCGAATGATGCCTTTGAAGCTGATTTCATGCCCAATAATGAAGCAGGTGCAAGTAGATAATAAGTTCCAGTAATTAGTGCATTGCTTAGGTATTCTTCAAATGGTGGACTTTTCCCTTTAATGAAGCATTGTGCTTCATTGTAGTAACTCCTCACGATTTCTTTCATCTATTTAAGAAATATAATAATATTAATTAAACTCATAAAATGAAAGGAAAATTATAGTATTAAAGTTTTAAGTGATCATACCGCCTTTTTGACGAAATAAACTCCATGGAAACTTATATCTTGTTTCTTTACATCCATGTCATATTCTTTGAAGAGATCAAGAAGAGTTGCATATATCGTTTTCATATAGATAGGGAGTCGATCAATTTCACTTACATCCCACCTTCAATGATCGAAAACGTTTAATCAAATATCTTCAAAAGTCTTTAGATGTACAGTAGAAATAAAAGATGGAATTATGCATATTGGTCGACGGCTTCTGTGAACTCTTCTAGTTCATCAAGAGTACCATATGAATCATATGTGCCGTCAATTACTGAAATCATAGCTACACATTTTGCAAGCATAATTCGAGCACGAGAATATTGAGGTTCAAAATACACCCCTATTGCCCAAAAATAGCATTCCACTATTCTGTCTCTGACATATGAAAGCTTAGACGCGAGATCCAAATCTTTCCACCACCTTCTAAGCTAAACAAAAGTAATACTTAGTTATCTTAAATAATACTCTACAATGCATAGTGCACAAATAAATAAATAAATAAATAAATAAATAAATAAATAAATAAATAAAGAGCTTACTGAGTGAGTTCACTAAGTTCTTCCTTGTGTAGAACTTGCAACAAATTATAATCTAGTTTGGCAAGTCTCAATAACTTGTCATTTCTTGATTCAGATTCTTCATATATTGAAATTTTAAATATGAGTTTCAGCTCTTGGAATGCCTCTATGAAGAGATTGCATGTGTTACTTGTTTCTCAATAATAGAAGAGCTTAATTTGGGTGCTATTTTCTCCAAATGTTCTTTTGTGAATATAACAGCCTCTTCTAATATTTCATCTCCATGTTTCCTTACTTGTGCTGCTTCATACAGATTTAGCAAACCCTTTACTTCTTTAAGTAAAGTTTCCTTGAATTTTCCACTGTTGTCCTTGAATTGGTTGAAATGATCTAATTCACAAAATATTTTGTTATAACAAACTTGAAACATTCATTTAAATTAAACAAAATTGTAATATGTACACATAAAAATATATACCAGAAGAGATTGGATAGCCGTGTTGCCTGAACAATCGAAAATATAACGCAACAATATTGTATAGGTCATCCTCTTCATGAATGACATTTAGATTAAATAACTTGCTTATTTGATCTTCAATCTCCTCTTCGAAGTGATACGAAATATCAAGAGTATCAATCAAATGTATTTTTTCTAAATTCACTTTTTCGTAATAATGCAACCATCTCCATTAAATTATGGATCCGCCTCTGATTCCATCTATCTATAATACAACCATCATAAAAAGTAGAAAAAGAAAGCAAACTTCGTATTAGTTTAAATACAAGAGATTAATATCAAAATACAAATATTCTGAATAATATCATAGCTTCACTAGTTCGCTAAACAATTGTTAATTGCAATTATCTCAAGAGCCTCAAAAAATATTTCTATAATGCAGCTATTACTAGAGTTACAATTTCTCCCTTTCTCTCTTTCTTTCTATATATATATATATATATATATATATATATATATATATATATATTAGTCTCACAAAAGTATTATAATCTAAATAATTGTAAGACGGGTTTCCCTTTTTCTTGCTCTAATTAAAAACTTCGTCATTTCTTATTTTTTGTGCAAAGTTCAGGTTGATCCAATCAATTTAGAGAAGGATGTAGAATTCTAACTGAATGAGTGTGAAATATTACTAATATTTTTTTACAAAATTACAGTGGATATGCGATGTTGGGACGAAAGTATAACTAGTATATGTATGACACTTGGACAGAACAAATTCACCTATGTCAAGCACAAAGACGTAGCAGAATAGAAATCAGCACAACATATATAGAGTCAATATGACTTCAAGAACCCTAACGCCGGGCCGCCCTAATCAAAGAGTTCTAATTAGTAGCTAGAAACACATTAAATAAAAACCAATTTATCTTCTTGTCTGCACGTACGTCTGCAGCGTTGTCAAATGGTAAAATTATTATTTTACACCAAAATATACAGACTTATCATGATGATGTATAGTACTCCTAATTAGGTGATAACTATATATTTGTAAAGACATGTATTATATATCTATTAAGTTGGTATAAACACCCATGTAGCTAAGTTTTTACTGTGATCTAATTCTATAGATAGCTCATCTATTTCTAGAAAGATTTCTTTAATACTGCTTTTGAGTTGCTTTTAAATATTTCAACCTTAAAAAAGCATGAAATATACTTTTTAAAATTTGTCAACAAAATTAGTATTGGTGTAATTTTTTTCAGTCTATTTTCTTAGTTAGACCGTTGAAAGTCACAGGTATTCGACAACATAGAGAATCCTAACTCTGGAATACTAAAATAACCCAGAGCAAGTATGTATAATTTTTTTCCAGTGACTTCTAGGTTTTAATCCAGTTCATATAATGTCTTTCTCGGGAGCTAGAGGAAATGCATCTCAGGTACATCAATTAGTAGGTATGAGAGGATTAATGTCAGATCCTCAAGGACAAATGATTGATTTACCTATTCAAAGCAATTTACGCGAAGGACTCTCTTTAACAGAATACATCATTTCTTGCTACGGAGCCCGTAAAGGAGTTGTGGATACTGCTGTACGAACATCAGACGCTGGATATCTCACTCGCAGACTTGTTGAAGTAGTTCAACACATTGTTGTACGTCGAACGGATTGTGGCACCGCCCGGGGTATTTCTGTGAGTCCTCGGAATGGGATGATGCCGGAAAGGATTTTTATCCAAACATTAATTGGTCGTGTATTAGCAGATGATATATACATGGGTCCGCGATGTATTGCCACTAGAAATCAAGACATTGGCATTGGACTTGTAAATCGATTCATAACCTTTCGGGCACAACCAATCTCTATTCGAACTCCCTTTACTTGTAGGAGTACATCTTGGATTTGTCGATTATGTTATGGCCGGAGTCCTACTCATGGCGACCTGGTTGAATTGGGGGAAGCTGTAGGTATTATTGCAGGTCAATCGATTGGAGAACCGGGTACTCAATTAACATTAAGAACTTTTCATACCGGAGGAGTATTCACGGGGGGTACTGCAGAACATGTGCGAGCCCCATCTAATGGAAAAATCAAATTCAATGAGGATTTGGTTCATCCGACACGTACACGTCATGGGCATCCCGCCTTTCTATGTTCTATAGACTTGTATGTAACTATTGAGAGTGAAGATATTCTACATAATGTGAATATTCCACCCAAAAGTTTGCTTTTAGTTCAAAACGATCAATATGTAGAATCAGAACAAGTAATTGCTGAGATTCGCGCAGGAATATCCACTTTGAATTTTAAAGAGAAGGTTCGAAAACATATTTATTCTGATTCAGACGGAGAAATGCACTGGAGTACCGATGTCTATCATGCACCCGAATTTACATACGGTAATGTTCATCTATTACCAAAAACAAGCCATTTATGGATATTATTAGGAAGGCCGTGCAGGTCCAGTCTAGTCTACCTTTCGATCCACAAGGATCAGGATCAAATGAATGCGCATTTTCTTTCTGGCAAGCGAAGATATACTTCTAACCTCTCAGTAACCAACGATCAGGCGAGGCAGAAATTATTTAGTTCGGATTTTTCTGGTAAAAAAGAAGATAGGATTCCTGATTATTCAGACCTTAATCGAATCATATGTGCTGGTCAGTATAATCTCGTATATTCGCCTATTCTCCACGAGAATTCTGATTTATTGTCAAAAAGGCGAAGAAATAAATTCATCATTCCACTACACTCGATTCAAGAACTCGAGAATGAACTAATGCCCTGTTCAGGTATCTCGATTGAAATCCCCGTAAATGGTATTTTCCGTCGAAATAGTATTCTTGCTTATTTCGATGATCCTCGATACAGAAGAAAGAGTTCGGGCATTATTAAATATGGGACTGTAGAAACGCATTCAGTCATCAAAAAAGAGGATTTGCTTGAGTATCGAGGAGTCAAGGAATTTAGGCCAAAATACCAAATGAAAGTAGATCGATTTTTTTTCATTCCTGAAGAGGTGCATATCTTGCCCGGATCTTCTTCCATAATGGTACGGAACAATAGTATCGTTGGGGTAGATACACAAATCACCTTAAATCTAAGAAGCCGAGTCGGTGGGTTGGTCCGGGTGGAGAGAAAAAAAAAACGAATTGAACTTAAAATCTTTTCTGGAGATATCCATTTTCCTGGAGAGACAGATAAGATATCCCGACATACCGGCGTTTTGATACCACCAGGAACAGGAAAAAGAAATTCCAAGGAATCCAAAAAAGTGAAAAATTGGATCTATGTCCAACGGATTACACCTAGCAAGAAAAAGTTTTTTGTTTTAGTTCGACCTGTCGTCACATATGAAATAACGGACGGTATAAATTTAGCAACCCTTTTTCCACCGGATCCATTGCAGGAAAGGGATAATGTGCAACTTCGAATTGTCAATTATATCCTTTATGGAAATGGCAAACCGATTCGAGGAATTTCTGACACAAGTATTCAATTAGTTCGGACTTGTTTAGTATTAAATTGGAACCAAGACAAAAAAAGTTCTTCTTGCGAAGAAGCCCGTGCTTCTTTTGTTGAAATAAGGACAAATGGTTTGATTCGACATTTCCTAAGAATCAACTTAGTGAAATCCCCTATTTCGTATATCGGAAAAAGGAATGATCCGTCGGGGTCAGGATTGCTCTCTGATAATGGATCAGATTGTACCAATATCAACCCCTTTTCTTCCATTTATTCCTATTCCAAGGCAAAAATTCAACAATCTATTAACCAACCTCAAGGAACTATTCATACGTTGTTAAATAGAAATAAGGAATGTCAGTCGTTGATAATTTTGTCAGCAGCCAATTGTTCTCGAATGGGGCCATTCAAGGATGTAAAATATCACAGTGTGATAAAAAAATCAATTAAAAAAGATCCCCTAATTCCAATTAGGAATTCATTGGGCCCTTTAGGAACATCCCTTCCAATTGAGAATTTTTATTCATCTTACCATTTAATAACTCATAATCAGATCTTAGTAACTAACTATTTGCAACTTGACAATTTAAAACAGACTTTTCAAGTGATTAAATTTAAATATTATTTAATGGATGAAAATGGAAAAATTTTTAATCCCGATCCGTGTCGTAACATTATTTTAAATCCATTCAATTTGAATTGGTATTTTCTCCATCACAATTATTGTGAAGAGACATCTAAAATAATTAGTCTTGGACAGTTTATTTGTGAAAATGTATGTATAGCCAAAAATGGACCGCCCCTCAAATCGGGTCAAGTTATACTTGTTCAAGTTGATTCGATAGTGATACGATCAGCTAAGCCTTATTTGGCCACCCCCGGAGCAACTGTTCATGGCCATTATGGGGAAACCCTTTACGAAGGAGATACATTAGTTACATTTATATATGAAAAATCGAGATCTGGTGATATAACACAAGGTCTTCCAAAAGTAGAACAGGTGTTAGAAGTGCGTTCGGTTGATTCAATATCCATGAATCTAGAAAAGAGGATTGAGGGTTGGAACAAATGTATAACAAGAATTCTTGGAATTCCTTGGGGATTCTTGATTGGTGCTGAGCTAACTATAGCGCAAAGCCGAATCTCTTTGGTTAATAAAATCCAACAGGTTTATCGCTCCCAGGGGGTGCAGATTCATAATAGGCATCTAGAAATTATTGTACGTCAAATAACATCAAAAGTGTTGGTTTCAGAAGATGGAATGTCTAATGTTTTTTCACCCGGAGAACTTATTGGATTGTTGCGAGCAGAACGAATGGGGCGCGCTTTGGAAGAAGCGATCTGTTACCGAGTCGTCTTATTGGGAATAACAAGAGCATCTCTCAATACTCAAAGTTTCATATCTGAAGCGAGTTTTCAAGAAACTGCTCGAGTTTTAGCAAAAGCGGCTCTCCGGGGTCGTATCGATTGGTTGAAAGGCCTGAAAGAGAACGTTGTTTTGGGGGGGGTGATACCCGTTGGTACCGGATTCAAGGGATTAGTGCACCCTTCAAAACAACATAACAACATTCCTTTGGAAACAAAAAAAAAGAATCTATTCGAGGGGGAGATGAGAGATATTTTGTTCCACCACAAAAAATTATTTGATTCTTGTCTTTCAAAAAATTTCCACGATATACCCGAACAATCGTTTATAGGATTTAATGATTCCTAACAACGGATTCATCTCTTTCGCTATCTGCATTTGGTATGGTTATTTGCTTTGGTAATAAAAAGAATAATGAATAGAAAAGAATAATGGTTTGGGTCGTGTATCTACGTCCAATCTACGGTAGAAGAGAAGGTTCCATCGGAACAATTATTTATTTCAGTTCAGGGTTCCTCGTCTCTTTTTTTTTTTTTTGAAAAAGAATAAAAAAAAAAGGGGGGGGTGTGGAGAGAAATGACAAGAAGATATTGGAACATAAATTTGGAAGAGATGATGGAGGCAGGAGTTCATTTTGGTCATGGTACTAGGAAATGGAATCCTAAAATGGCGCCTTATATTTCTGCAAAGCGTAAGGGTATTCATATTACAAATCTTACTAGAACTGCTCGTTTTTTATCAGAAGCTTGTGATTTAGTTTTTGACGCAGCAAGTAGGGGAAAACAATTCTTAATTGTTGGTACCAAAAATAAAGCAGCTGATTCAGTAGAGTGGGCTGCAATAAGGGCCCGGTGTCATTATGTTAATAAAAAATGGCTTGGCGGTATGTTAACGAATTGGTCCACTACCGAAACAAGACTTCATAAGTTCAGGGACTTGAGAATGGAACAAAAAACAGGGAGACTCAACCGTCTCCCGAAAAGAGATGCTGCTATGTTGAAAAGACAATTATCTCGCTTGCAAACATATCTGGGCGGGATTAAATATATGACAGGGGTACCCGATATTGTAATCATCGTTGATCAGCACGAAGAATATACGGCCCTGCGAGAGTGTATTACTTTAGGAATTCCAACAATTTGTTTAACCGATACAAATTGTGACCCCGATCTCGCAGATATTTCAATTCCAGCGAATGATGACGCCATATCCTCAATCCGATTAATTCTTAACAAATTAGTATTCGCAATTTGTGAGGGTCGTTCTAGCTATATAAGAAATCCTTGAACCTAGAAGTCACTGGAAAAAAATTATACATACTTGCTCTGGGTTATTTTAGTATTCCAGAGTTAGGATTCTCTATGTTGTCGAATACCTGTGACTTTCAACGGTCTAACTAAGAAAATAGACTGAAAAAAAATTACACCAATACTAATTTTGTTGACAAATTTTAAAAAGTATATTTCATGCTTTTTTAAGGTTGAAATATTTAAAAGCAACTCAAAAGCAGTATTAAAGAAATCTTTCTAGAAATAGATGAGCTATCTATAGAATTAGATCACAGTAAAAACTTAGCTACATGGGTGTTTATACCAACTTAATAGATATATAATACATGTCTTTACAAATATATAGTTATCACCTAATTAGGAGTACTATACATCATCATGATAAGTCTGTATATTTTGGTGTAAAATAATAATTTTACCATTTGACAACGCTGCAGACGTACGTGCAGACAAGAAGATAAATTGGTTTTTATTTAATGTGTTTCTAGCTACTAATTAGAACTCTTTGATTAGGGCGGCCCGACGTTAGGGTTCTTGAAGTCATATTGACTCTATATATGTTGTGCTGATTTCTATTCTGCTACGTCTTTGTGCTTGACATAGGTGAATTTGTTCTGTCCAAGTGTCATACATATACTAGTTATACTTTCGTCCCAACATCGCATATCCACTGTAATTTTGTAAAAAAATATTAGTAATATTTCACACTCATTCAGTTAGAATTCTACATCCTTCTCTAAATTGATTGGATCAACCTGAACTTTGCACAAAAAATAAGAAATGACGAAGTTTTTAATTAGAGCAAGAAAAAGGGAAACCCGTCTTACAATTATTTAGATTATAATACTTTTGTGAGACTAATATATATATATATATATATATATATATATATATATATATAGAAAGAAAGAGAGAAAGGGAGAAATTGTAACTCTAGTAATAGCTGCATTATAGAAATATTTTTTGAGGCTCTTGAGATAATTGCAATTAACAATTGTTTAGCGAACTAGTGAAGCTATGATATTATTCAGAATATTTGTATTTTGATATTAATCTCTTGTATTTAAACTAATACGAAGTTTGCTTTCTTTTTCTACTTTTTATGATGGTTGTATTATAGATAGATGGAATCAGAGGCGGATCCATAATTTAATGGAGATGGTTGCATTATTACGAAAAAGTGAATTTAGAAAAAATACATTTGATTGATACTCTTGATATTTCGTATCACTTCGAAGAGGAGATTGAAGATCAAATAAGCAAGTTATTTAATCTAAATGTCATTCATGAAGAGGATGACCTATACAATATTGTTGCGTTATATTTTCGATTGTTCAGGCAACACGGCTATCCAATCTCTTCTGGTATATATTTTTATGTGTACATATTACAATTTTGTTTAATTTAAATGAATGTTTCAAGTTTGTTATAACAAAATATTTTGTGAATTAGATCATTTCAACCAATTCAAGGACAACAGTGGAAAATTCAAGGAAACTTTACTTAAAGAAGTAAAGGGTTTGCTAAATCTGTATGAAGCAGCACAAGTAAGGAAACATGGAGATGAAATATTAGAAGAGGCTGTTATATTCACAAAAGAACATTTGGAGAAAATAGCACCCAAATTAAGCTCTTCTATTATTGAGAAACAAGTAACACATGCAATCTCTTCATAGAGGCATTCCAAGAGCTGAAACTCATATTTAAAATTTCAATATATGAAGAATCTGAATCAAGAAATGACAAGTTATTGAGACTTGCCAAACTAGATTATAATTTGTTGCAAGTTCTACACAAGGAAGAACTTAGTGAACTCACTCAGTAAGATTTCTTTTATTTAATTTGAGCACCTTATATATTTTATTTCTTGAGCTAATTAACCAAATATGACTCTCATTAATTTATTTTGAAGATGGTGGAAAGATTTGGATCTTGCGTCTAAGCTTTCATATGTTAGAGACAGAATGGTGGAGTGTTTTTTTTTGGGCTGTAAGGGTATATTTTAAACCTCAATATTCTCGTGCTCGAATTATGCTTGCAAAATGTGTAACTATGATTTCAGTAATTGACGACATATATGATTTATATGGTACTCTTGATGAACTAGAAGTGTTCACAGAAGCCGTCGACCGATATGCATAATTCCATCTTTTATTTCTACTGTACATCTAAAGACTTTTGAAGATATTTGATTAAACGTTTTCGATCATTGAAGGTGGGATGTAAGTGAAATTGATCGACTCCCTACCTATATGAAAACAGTATATTCAACTCTTCTCAATCTCTTCAAAGAATATGACATCGAAGTAAAGAAACAAGATATAAGTTTCAATGGGATGTATTACGTCAAAGAGGCGGT
Organism: Nicotiana sylvestris; assembly: GCF_000393655.2. Taxonomy (NCBI): domain Eukaryota; kingdom Viridiplantae; phylum Streptophyta; class Magnoliopsida; order Solanales; family Solanaceae; genus Nicotiana; species Nicotiana sylvestris. The sequence continues at coordinate 141,928,655 of NC_091061.1, forward strand.
ATGATCACTTAAAACTCTAATACTGTCATTTTTCTTTCATTTTATAAGTGTAATTAATATTACTTATTATATTTCTTGAAATAGATGAAAGAAATCATTAGGAGTTACTACATTGAAGCACAATGGTTCATCAAAAGGAAAAGTTCACCATTTGAAGAATACCTAGGCAATGCACTCATTACTGGAACTTATTACCTACTTGCACCTGCTTCATTATTGGGCATGAAATCAGTTTCAAAGGTATCATTCGATTGGTTGATGAATAAACCTAAAATTCTTGTGGCTTCTGCATTAATTGGTCAAGTCATTGATGACGTTGCAACTTAAAGTTATATACTGATATATAAATTACGTCTCAATCTCAAACAAGATGTGAATTCACTAATATTTTCATGATCCATGATCTGCTCTTATATATAGATTGAGAAAGAAAAAGGACAACTTGTGACGGGAATAGAATGCTATATGAAAGAGTACAATTTAATAGTGGAAGAAGCGAGTGCACAGCTTTCTGAAATAGCAGAAAATGCATGGAAGGATTTGAACAGAGAGAGCATTATTAAACCAACTAATTCTATGCCATTTGAGATCTTGAAGCCAATCGTAAATCTGACACGTCTAATTGATGTGGTTTACAAGAATAATGAAGATGGATATAGTAATCCAAAGGATAATGTGAAATCTATAATTGAAGCCTTACTCGTCAATCCCATCAACATGTAAAGGAAGATGGTCAATCAAATAGGTTAATATATATATCATTATAGTATTTTAATAAAAATTTCATTAAAGTGATTTGTACTCCATCGTATTATTTTTGTTAATTCGATTTAGATTGGAAATGTTTTATTTGAGTGAATAAATTGTATGTGCCACGCGTTAGTTATCCTTTTTTGCGACAACTGTTTAATAAATGGCTTTTTTTTCTTGCAACTTATAGATCTTTTACACCATGGTCTAAAGATTCCTTTTAAGTAAACTGTAAATTTGATGAGAAACATTAGACTATGGTCTAAGTTATTGGCAAAAGTTAGACAATGAGTGTCTAATGTTTTGTCTATATATAAGGTTGAGTAATATATGAGCAAACATTAGACCTAAGTCTAATAAGTAGCATTTGGAAGGATAATTTTTCAAGAGCTATATTTGCACAACTTAATTTTATAAATAGGGATAAATTTAAATGGGGGCTTAAGAATGAAACATTTGCGTATTTTATAATTTTCTTTCTCAGCCAACTTCTATTTGCAGAAACTTACCTATTGAATTGCTTATGCATATGTAAATTAAATAGGCAGAAACTTGGTTGAAGAAAATCTGGTAGTAACAATTTATTAAACGATGTATTGTCAAATCATCTAAGGTCACGAAGATGGAACTTCCACAGAGTAACATTACTCATTTTAGCTGAGAAAGTAACGTTATTACATAAATTCCAACCACACTATATAAGTGGTGGCAGAGAATCGTTACCATCAGTAACGGCGTAAAAGAGAACGTTACCCATAGTAACAATTTATATTGATGCAAAAACTTCAGTATTTTCAAATAATGAAATAATATTCATGGCCAATTAACACCCACAAACTCTTTTATCGCGGGGTGGTGGGGCAGCTATAGTACTAGTACAAGGGTGGTCAATTAAACACCTGTATCATATGTATATGTCAAATATTATTTTTATAGTTAAAGATATTGGCCTACATGCCTACTTTTTAATTATTGTCAAACTTTTCTTGCGACGATGTAATCTTGTATTTTCTAGAAAAATAAGTTAGTTAAGGAAAATGAAGTTCATGTTCTCTCCGATTAGTGTTATCTCCTAATTTTTTGAATAATGGTTGGTTCATTCTACTGATTTGGTGATTCATTTTTCCTTCTATTGATATGTGTTAACATCATTTTTCTTTAGAATTTGTGTATTAATTTTCTTTTCAAGGTTCGATTAATATATGGGTACATTTTGCAACTAAGGTTGACAACATTGAGGCTTTATACTTGCAGTTTACTATAGCTGTTACCAAAGAAAATTATGAGTTTCCTCTGTTTGTATATTAATATGACTCTTTTTCAGATATTTCCTTGCATTTTAAAATCATACACTTATATTTTTATATTATGAAAATCCTACGCAATATTATTTGAACAGTATTTAATTTTGCTAGTGTTCTAAGTATTTAATTTGAAAAACAAAATGAGAAAAGTGGTATATGATTAATTAAGTATATTTGAATAGAATAATTAAAATTACAAATAAAGTTTGTATGAAGTTGTTGCTTTTGGAATAGACGAGACCAATAACATCCTTTTACCAAGTGCTGGTCTTGAAGAGAGTTTGTCGATGTTTTGGTCAAAGATGTCAGAATTATTCATTACAAAAAAATAATTAAAGCAATAATACTTACTTCATATTCATTAACTTAAAATACTCAGTCTATAGCGATGGGTAGTTCACTACATTTCTGATTTCACTCAGATATTTCATATTTGAATGACGAAAATCCTGACAGGGAGCAATTTCCTTTATATTGGTCTAAAGCGGTAAAAATTTGAAGTCGGATGCAATAAAATATATACTGATTATATATAAATTATATATTTGTCAACTATTTTTAAATTGAACAATTTTATGAACTACTACTTAGGTTAATTTTTCAATTCGGGAATTAATTGTTACCCCAAAATAAATATGATACTTGCAAATTTTGTTTGTTTCAATAATAAGTCACGCAAACAAAAGGTCCGTTAGATATGAATATCAAATATATATCATTTTTTCAAGAAAATATTTTCATGATATGTTATTTTCTAATATTTAGTTACCGGTTAAAAAGAAAAAAATAAAAGAACTTGTGCGAATGATATTTTCTGATATGTCACAGTTAAAAAGGGTAAAATAATATTTTTATTATAACTATCTTGTTATAAATATATTATATTATGGATATTCATTTAGTACTCCGTTGTAAATAAGCTTCCTGAAGAAGCTTATCCATATGGGACTCCACCGTAAATATGTTTATCTATTTAAGTACTCTATTAGAAATAAGCTTCCTGAAGAAGCTTATCACTTCGATACCCGGTTATGAATAAATATTATCCCCGGTAGAAGATTATCCATACCGGGTATAATAAGCTTATCATTTCAGTACCCAGTTATGGATAAATATTATCCCCGGTAGAAGATTATCCATACCGGGTATAATAAACTTATCCTTTCAGTGCCCAGTTATGGATAAACATTATCCCCGATAGAAGATTATCCATATCGGGTATAATAAGCTTATTCTTTCAGTACTCCGTTATGGATAAACATTGCTCTCAGTAGAAGATTATCCATATCTGGTATAGTAGCAGCTTACACAACAGCTTCCTTTCTTCTATAAATAGAAGAGATTTCAGTTCATTATGTACATCAGTTTGAATTCGAATAATATATCAGTTTCTCTCTATACTTGTCTTTACTTTATAGTCTTTATTTTATAACACGTTATCAGCACGAGACTCTGCCATCTCGAGCAAATATTTTGAAAGTATCTGAGGTAAGAACTTTCTTTTCCTAAATAATGTCAAATCTTTCTAAACTTGAATTTGTAGCCCTGGATATATCGGGCAAAAGCTACATGTCTTGGGTGCTTGATGCTGAAATTCATCTTGATGCGATGGGTCTGGCAGACACCATCAAAGACAAAAATCAGGCATCAAACCAAGACCGTGCCAAAGCAATGATATTCCTACGCCATCACCTTGATGAGGGCCTGAAAATGGAATATCTTACTGTTAAAGATCCAGTCATACTGTGGAATAATTTGAAAGATAGATATGACCACCTGAAGATGGTCGTTCTTCCACAGGCACGATATGATTGGACTCATCTAAGGCTACAAGATTTTAAATCTATCAGTGAGTATAATTCTGCTATGTTCAGAATTATTTCCCAATTGAAGTTATGTGGTGATAATATTACTGATCATGATATGTTAGAGAAAACTTTCACCATTTTTCATGCCTCGAATATGCTCCTGCAGCAGCAATATCGAGAGATGGGATTTAAAAAGTATTCTGAACTTATCTCACATCTTCTTATAGCCGAGCAACATAATGGGCTATTAATGAAAAATCATGAAAGCCGACCTACTGGTTCTTGTCCATTCCCTGAAGTGAATGAGACGAACTTCCACCAGGCTAAACGTGGAAAAGGTCGTGGCCCCAGTCGTGGTCATGGTCGTGGTCGGGAAAGAAACTCTAATCATGGTAATAATAATGCACCAAAGAACACTCCTCACCACCAGCAGTGAAAAAGGAAATAACAAAAGCATGAAGCGGTACAGGCACCAAATGCAGAAAATGCATGCTATAGATGTGGAGAAAAAGGGCACTGGTCAGGTACCTGTCGTACGCCAAAGCACCTGGTTGAGCTTTATCAAGCCTCCCTAAAGAAGACAGAGAAAAATGCTGAAGCAAATTTTATTTCTGAAGATAATTTAGACTTCATGCATTTGGATGTAACTGATTACCTTGCACTCCCAGAAGGAGAAACAAGTCATGTAATCGGTGGTGAATCTGTAGAAATGTAAATATTTTAATTTTTGTTATTTGTAATAGATAGTATGGTTATGTAATTGTTGTACATAAAGAAAAATTATGATTTGATAATGATGTTTACTATAATATATCTTGTTTATGTCATTTTGAAGAATATGGATAACATTATTAGATCAACTTAAACTCTAGCAGAGTTTGCAAGAAATATACAACCACAAGAAGTGGTTATATTTCGTATATCTCATTGTAATTATATTTTGTTAACTACCAGAAGTGGTATATGCCTATGATCACCAGAAGTGATAATTTAGGCTTTCTATGGTTACAATTGAAGATAAGCTACATAAATATTCTCTATATTAAATGCACGCCTCGATTTGCTCCTGAAGTAGTAAATATTTTAAAAGAGGTTGAGGCATCACAATTTGATGTGATTAATGCGCATTCAGATAATTATGTTCGATTTCCTGAAGAATGAGAACTTTTGATAATATTAATCCATTCCCTGAAGTAAATGTGACAATACTAATAAGTCGGGTAAATATGAACGCGCTCTTGATGTGAATACATTACAATTCACCTCCAGAAGAGTTAACATAATTGAGAGAATATATACTCAATATTTCATATTTTAAATTTGCTCCTGAAGAAGTAACACAATTGAAATTGCCTCCTGAAGTGGAAAAATATTATGAAGAGGAGTTTTCGTGTGCTTAAACAATTGTTTTACATTGTTTATTTGATTGTGATTTTCTCTCATGACACCAGCAGTGTCTGAGCAATATTTGATAGTACAAAATGTATCAACAACTCCTGAAGAGCTAAATGTTTGCCTAAAGAATACATGACACCAGTAGTGCCAGATAAATATTAGATTGTGGATAATAAATGAAGGCTCTCGAAGAGCTTATATACAAATATGTCATTCATATTATATGATTATGGTCAAAACATATGTTGTAGTAAACCTGAAGTTTACTAATACAAATGGCTATCATATTGAGACTACAAATGATTGGAAGATTGATAATCTTCATGTTTCCACAATCATAGGGGGTAAAATAATATGTATGTGAGAAGTTACCCGCCTTATTCTTTAATTTGTACTATATCATGTATCACAGTAAACCAGAAGTTTACTAAAGCAAAAGTTTATGCCATAGTAAACCAGAAGTTTACTAAGAGATAGCACATGACATGATAAACTTGAAGTTTTCATTTGCCATTTTTAAATGAGCTATTTGAGAATTCAGATAAGCATATACTAAAGAACTAGAAGATTCTTCAGGAATTCTCATGTGTTGCTTGTTCTCATAATGAATTGATTATACCAGCTAAAGTTGGGACTAAGACCCCTGATTCTGAAATATATAAAAGGTGAATATGGGCCCGTTCACCTATCATGTGAACCACTTATAGGTGCATATATGAGATGGTTACATGTGTAATTATTGTCAACCTGCAGTTTGGCATTTGGAATTGCTTTTCTCGATTAAGAGCATAATTTTCAGATTATGAAATCAAGACAGTTCATCTTGATAATGCTGGTTTATATCCAAGCTGGTTTAGCATTGAATACCTCCTATTAATGGCTAAACCATTGCTTATGAGAACAAAGCTTCATGTGTTGGTCTAAGATTTTCTAAATTGCATATAGCAGCACTTGTATGCATCAGATCAACAATATATGATAAGTCCTCCCTTCACAATTGGTTTAGGATCAGAAACCAAATATTTTTACTATCTTTTGTTGCGTGGTATATGATTAATTTCTCTACCATAATACACAAAGATATATTTTCCAAAGATGATTGGGGATATATGTTAGTTTTTCTAACATTTGGGGGATGGAATAAACAGTTGAAAAATATGCTATATGAATCAAATTATCATGATCCTCACTTAGAAGATAATTCAAGTCGAATGCCAGAAGCATTTGCTGATCCAAAATTAAATATCATATTTCAGCTGCAAATGCTCCTATTAAAATTAAAGTCCCTGAAGGATAGAGTTTACTGTACGCATGAAGCGTGGTAGACCAATCGGTTCCAAAGGTAACAATCCTTGAAAAATAGTAGGAGCTAATGATCAAAATGATCATAATGAGGAGGAAATAAGCTCTAGAAGAGCCCACGACATTTCCTTAAGTGTAGTCCGTCCAAGTAATGGTCGGGTCAAAAACACGTCTAGTCGTTCTTTGTCGGAAAACTCTTCGTGTTTCCAGTCAAAGAGGGGCAGCTGTAAGCACGTGATTTTTGACCCTCCCCGAGAATTTTCACATTTTTAGCGTGAATATGTGAAATTGGGTCCAATATAGTCATTTTAACTATTTTACTTTATTTCGTTGCAAAAAGAAAAATCACAAAAAATATATATATAATTTTAGTTTATGTATTTCTCATAAACTTGAAAAATACAAAAAAATTGTACTTTATTTTGGTACTTTATATAAATTCGAAAATTACAAAAAATATATATATAATTCTATTAATGTTTGGTAGTCGTTTTAATACAAAATATTAAAACGAGTTTTTGTCTTTATTAAAAAACGAAAATTACAAAAAAATAGTTTTATTAATATTTTATAGTTATTTTAACTTTGAAAAAATACAAAAAATATTACCTCATATTTTATCTTAATATTTAAAAACGAAAATTATAAAAAATAGTTTTATTAATATTTTGTAGCTATTTTAAATCTTGAAAAATATTTAAAAAGATATAGTTTTGTTTAAATACTAGTCTTATTTTTGGTAGTTATTTTGCTTACATAGGACTAGTTAAGCAACGTGTTCCTATTTCTCGGGTCCGGGCAAAAGAATAATATTCGGGTTCAAACTACCCGGTTTTAGGCCTAATTTTCGGACCTAGCCCATAATAAACCGAGTCTCTGATACATGGGGAACCCCACCACGCGTGGGGGACATAAACCTTGAACCCCACCACGCGTGGGGCTCATTTTTCTTGGCCAAAGCTACAAATGCACGGACTTGGACATTTTCAAAGGGGGGACGAACGAAAGGACTTGGATTTTTTTTGAAGAAAAAGACCACTGTTCCTCCGTCTTCTTTAAAAAACCAAACAAGAAAACCTACTGAAAAAGCCCTTCGACCACCGGACCCCCTCCCCACGCTCGAACACCCCCCGTCACGACCCCTCCGGTAAACCACCCAAACGACCCTTCAGCCACCACCAAACGACCCACCTCCAACCAGCAACCACCCATCACCAAACATCACCTTCCCGGTCGACAACCCCTACTCCATCGTCGACCACGTCCAAAAACCCAGCAGCCATCGTCGACCACTACCCACGACGACCCCCGTTGTCATTGCACCCCAAAACCACTGCCCAAACAGCCCGTCACCTTCACTGCCTCCTCGCCACCGTCCTCACCTTCCCGGCGTAACCCACCAAACCAGTCACAACCCACTCCCTCGCGTTCAAACGACCACAAGCAGTCCCTCATCGCTGCTTCATTATTCTCCAGTCGTGACCCTCCACCGTCTCACACAGCCCACGACCATCGCTCACCTCCACATGTCCGAACGCCACCCCACGTCAAAAGGAGCAGTCGACAAAAACCAGTCCACAAAAACCTCCGACCACCCTAAACCATCGTCAAACAACCATCACCTCGTCGTCACTACCCAGCAGTCGAACCCCCTCCTCCTCACGTCCAGCAAAACCACCAGCCCCATCGCCTTCTTCCTCACCACAAAACCCTAGCAAAAACCTAGGAGCCCTCCCCGTCAAACACTGCCCGTTGACCCCACAGTCGTCGACCAAACAGTCCGTCAGTGAGGTCGAGTTGAAGTCGAGTTCCAGTCCAAAGTCCAAAAGCTGAGTCGAAGGTCCGGTTCGTCGAGTTTGTTCCGGGGTTTTCGTTGTTGTGCCTTGTTCAGTGAAGTCCGGTTCGAGTTCCGTAGGAAGCACTGTTTGTCGTTCTAGGATTGTCGAGGTTCAAAGGTTGGTGTTCTTCGTCCTTTGTTTCATTTCATTCATTTTGCATATTATGGTTCAAGGCAATAAATGAGAATATTCGATATATATGAATGTCAACAATGCAATTTTTGTTGTTATGTTAAAAATGTTTATTCTATGTTTAGTTACTGCATGCTTAAAGTAAATGCGAGCATATGAACGAGGTTATTCTATTTTTTCATTTTTACCCTGGATATTATTACCTGTTAGAATCGTTGTTTTTTTGTTTAACCTCGGATGATTTCATTGGTAGAAAATCGTAGTTGCTTTAAATTTGCCCTCAAATAAATAAATAAAAAAACGAGACTAGCTTCGCCAAATAAAAGGGACAAATTGCGGGGCCCTCACAAAATATATGTATTAAATACTTAGATTCCGGGATGGGTCGTTTAGCAAATTTCACGGCCCTACCCAAAAATAATAATGCGCTAGTTGCTTTAGGCGCGCCTTTAATAATGTTATCTCCCTAAACTCGGGTGCACATTTATGTGACCCAAATCCAAATCTCAACGAAATCGAAATGTGTCTCTAATCACGGGTACATTGACTGTGACGTGGTATGAGATGCATTTCCATGACGTTGCAAATTCCTTTTAAAAAATAAGAATGAGATGAGCCTCGCCGAATAAAAACACAAACTGCGGGGCCCTCAATAAATACTTGTTTAAAATTACTTAGAATTCAGGAGGGTCGTTTAGCGAATTTCACGGCCTCCGCAAAATAATAACGCGATAGTCTCTTTAGGCGCGTGTTTAATAATTTACTTTCTTAAGCTCGGGTGTGCATTTCATGCGACCCAAATCCAAATCTCAAAACATCAAATAAAATGCGTTCCGGATTGTGGGTGCATTTCATGTGACGCAGTCCAAAGACGTGTTTTAAGCGATGTTCACATTCTTGTAAAAACAATAATAATAAAGCGGTTAAAAGTTAAAATTTGCACATAAGTTCATACTTGTATAAAATCAGATAATCAAGCCGAAATATAACAATTGAGCGACCGTGCTAGAACCACGGAACTCGGGAATGCCTAACACCTTCTCCCGGGTTAACAGAATTCCTTATCCGGATTTCTGGTACGCAGACTATAATATAGAGTCATTATTTTCCTCGATTCGGGATTAAAATTGGTGACTTGGGACACCCTAAATCTCTCAAGTGGCGACTCTGAAATAAATAAACCAATCTCGCTTCGATTGTCCTTTAATTGGAAAAAACTCCCTTCCCCCCTGCGGGTGCGGAAAAAGGAGGTGTGACAGCTCTGGCGACTCTGCTGGGGATTAAACACCCAGAACCACTGGTTCAGGGTTGAGAATTCGAGCTTAGAATAATTGTTATTATTTGGCTTTATTTATTATCTGATTATTACATGTTTTGAGTCTAATGTGCTAAATGCTGCTTTTACCGCTTTGATATTATTTGAACTGTATATAAACTGTGCCGAAACCTTTCTCTTCTTACCTCCGGGGATGTGCTTACTGGTTGAGACTCCCTATTCTGTTAGTGTCATACCCTGAATAAAAGAGGCTCGGAAAGTTTCTAAGCCGGCTGGCCTTTTGGTTCCCGGAAAGGAGCTCCTTCCTCAGCTCGAGTTGTCCGCTCGGGTACACTGTCTAGAACACCGACCCAGGTTTTTGAACCTAGTATAACAAAGCCACATGCCGGATCCCTAGTAGGAACGTTTATTTGCATCATGTGCATTTGACTTAGGGGACTCAACATAGGGGTTGGGTCCGTCTAGGACAAGCAACCTGAAAATAATAGACCATCTTATGGCATCCTATGTGCTACATGTTGTATTCAGTCAAGGGCGAATGAGTCATTTGGTCATTTCCAGCATGATGTTATTTTAATCAAAGCATGGGGAACATTTGTGGAATCCAAGAAGCCTTGGAATTCCCTATGTCCCCCACGCTTGCTTTTTGGGAAAGCACATGGGGAACATTTGTGGAATCCAAGAAGTCTTGGAATTCCCATATGTCCCCCACGCTTCATATGTTGGGAAAAGCGCATGGGGAGCATTTGCGGAATCCAAGAAGTCTTGGAAATCATTATGTCTCCCATGCCACATTTTTGAAAGAAATAATAAATATAAAAAATAAAATTACAAATAAAACAAAGCATGAAAATTCAAAAAGATTTTGTATGTTTTCATTATTTTCCACAGATTAAAAAAAATCGTGAAAAAGAGGAGAAAAATGACAGTGTAGAGATATAACTACTTATTTTTAGAGAAAAATCAATGTCCGAGTAGTATCAAAACTCTGCCGAAATTTTGAGAAAATAAACATGAATGTCTTATTAGTTTGTTATATTAAAAGCAAAGGAAAAATAGAGAAAAAATCATCATTGTTCTGTCTTGTTTTTAAAAAAAATATAGAAAAGAAAATAGTTTGTTTAGCCGTAAAAATGAAAATAAAAAAAGGGTTTTGTTTTAAAATGGGTTTTTATTTATTTATCTGTTTATGAAAATGTCAAAATAAAAATAAAAATAATAAAATAAAAAGAGTTGGGCGTTGAAAGTAGTTTTATTATTTGTGTCAAATATATATATATATATATATATATATATATATATATATATATATATATATATAAAAAATCCAAAAAGTTTTTCTTTATATGTATATATATATCTTTATCTGTTGCAAGAACATTTGTCTTACCAAGAGTTTTTAGAATCCCAATTTTCAAAACAAATAATCCAAAAATATTTTCCATTATTGACTTCTTTAGAAAGTCTTTCTAGTTGTTTCTTTAAAAAAAATAGAAAAAAATAAAAAAATATATAATATATATAAAAAAAAAACAAATCCGAAAATATTTTGATTCTTCTTTCAAAAATTGAAAAGAAAATTCAAAATTCAAAAAAAAAACATTTTAGAAGCATTTCTTATATTAAAGGTAAAATTACGAAAAATATTTTCTTCTTTTCTTTAGAATAAAAAAAACGAAAATTCAAAAAATATTAGTCTTTCTTTTAAAAAGAAAATCAATCAAAAAATAATATTTCCTTGCTTCTTTTAAAGTAGTTCTTTTAAACGAAAATTCAAAAAAAAGTTAGTTCATCTTCTTATTATTATTTGCCTACTTATTCTTATTTGCCCGAACTACGCGAGTTTGATTCTCACCGGATGTGAGATACGTAGGCAACCCTCATCGGGTCCAACCCCACCTTTTGCTAAAAAAGCCAAAAACAAACAAATAATGAAAAACATGTCGAATTTTAAAAGAGTCGTAAATAAGTCAGGTGATGTTGTTTTGTCATAAATAGCCGAATGTTCCCGAAAGGGACGCCGAAAGGCTGACTTTGCGTAAACAGCCACCTTTTTGGGTCATTTTTTAAAAGATTTGGTCCAGTTGACCCACACAGCCTTAAAAATCTTCGTCCCCGGGACGTTGAAAGGCCGTGCTTGCAATATTGAGTTTTCTAATTTGAAAAACGACAAAAGAGTCATAAATAAGTCAGGTGATGCTGTTTTGTCATAAATAGCCGAATGTTCCCGAAAGGGACGCCGGAAGGCTGACTTTGCATAAATAGCCACCTTCGGGTCATGTTTAGAATTTTTGGTCCAAGTTGACCCACACAGCCTTATAAATCTTCGTCCCCGAGGCGCTGAAGGGCCGTGTTTACAACGCCAAGTCTTTTATTGTAATTTGAAAAGAAAAAAAATCAAAGAGTCAGCGGTCATGTGAATACCGTCTTTTGTCATAATAAGCCGAGCCAGCTTCGGCCGCATCTTAAACCGTTCTTGCCGAAATAGCCTTAGAGTATCTTTCAGTTGTCGAAAGGTTATTTTCGTAAAAGAATGGACAAGTTTGTAAAGTGTCGAAATAATCCTCCCCGGCCTCAAAATTCATGTGAAATTTGGAAGGAGCCACATTTGCAAAAAATAACCATTTGGTTGCATTTGTCGAACAGAGAAAGGGAGCTGGAATTTTGTTTTTGAGTCTACCAATCTTTTGATTAGAACATGCGGGTTGTTTGATTTTCAAGTTTGCGGGTCATCTTTAAATCCTTGAAACCCAGTTTGTTTCAATATGAAAATTGGAAAAAAAATGTTCATTATTGTTTATCTTTTATTGGTCCGAACTACGCAAGGTCTGATTCATGCGGGGTCATGATACGTAGGCAATCTCCATAAGATTCGACCACACACACAAAAAAGTGATGAAAAAGAGAAAAAAAGAAAAGAAAAACAAAGGTAAATAAATAAATAAATAAATATATATATTGATAATAATAAGGACCGACTGAGTCCATTCTAACATATTTGGTTTTGAATTATTAGAGAGAAAGTTGAGGTGGTTGGTTTGTGCCTCAAAGAAAATGACAACTAACGTCGAAGCTGTCACAAGTGCTCCAGAGACTCAGAGTGGGAAGGTTCCTCGTCATGAGTCACAATTTGCGACACAACAAGAGCAGTACCACTCTCCTGAGTACCACTCGTACTCGTTTGATCTTGCTGCAAAAACTGAGAAGCCTGCCCGAAAGATGGTACAGGAAGAAATGACCCGAAGAGTGAAAAGCTTAGAACAATGGTTGGAAAACATGCAAGGGTTGGCAGGCCAAAAGAGTGTTGCCTTCAAAGATCTATGTATATTCCCCGATGTCCACTTGCCGCCTGGTTTCAAGACTCCAAAATTTGAAAAGTACGATGGACATGGAGATCCCATAGCCCACCTGAAAAGGTATTGCAATCAACTGAGAGGTGCGGGAAGAAATGAAGAATTGTTGATGGCTTATTTTGTGGAAAGCCTTACGGGAGTAGCCTCCGAATGGTTTATGGATCAAGACACGTCTCGCTGGTATGTCTGGGATGACATGGCACAGGCCTTTGTCAGACAGTTCCAATACAACATCGACATTCCCCCAGACCGCATTTCCCTTTCAAACCTGAAGAAGAAACCAAGTGAAAGTTTCAGGGAATATGCCATAAAATGGAGAGAGCAAGCAGCTCGAGTTAAGCCACCCATGGATGACCACGAGCTAATTATTGTCTTCCTTCAAGCGCAAGAGCCAGATTACTTTCAAAACATGGTGTCCGCAGTTGGCAAAACCTTCCCGGAAGCAATCAAAATTGGAGAAATGGTAGAGAATGGTCTTAAGACAGGCAAAATTATAAGTCAAGCTGTTCTTAAAGCCGCAACTCAGGCTGTCCTGGTTGAGTCAGATAATCTTAGCGACACAAATGAGGAGATTGAAGAAATCATGATGACATCAGGGTCTAGAAGAGGTCCCAGGAGAACATCTCGAAAGTATGAGCAGCCTCCTCAAATTTTCTATGGCTCCCCTGAGCAGTATTATCCACCTCAGGACGCTCAATACTCTGTCGCTCCACCTCAGTATGTTGTCCAGCCACCAAAACACCCCAGGAGGCGAGCACGAGCATCACAAAATCTCCAGAAGTCTCCACAAAATTTTCAGGTGCCCTATAACCCACAGCCAAGCCAGTGGTATAAAGGGGAACAAAGGTTGAAAGATAATTTTACACCAATAGGAGAGTCCTATGAAAGCTTATTTGAGAAATTAAAGAATCATGACATGATTGCACCTATTCCTCCAAATCGTGTGGACCCACGTGCAAGAAGCTTTGACCCTTCTAAAAGGTGTGAATACCATTCCAATGTCCAGGGGCACAATGTTGAAAGCTGTCGGGATTTGAAAAGAGAAATAGAAAGAATGATCCAAGAAGGGCGGATTGTGATCAATAACAGTGACATGGAGCACTCGAACCCTATCGAGAACTTGTTGGCAGAGGGTGACGATGTTGAAGCGGGTAATGGTCTTGGCAGTATTGATGCAAAGCTCAGTGGCTAAGATGCCAATTTTTTTGGGAGGACGCTTCGTTCCTTGGTCAGCAAGAGAGAAGCTTGTGGTGGCTTATTTTGTGGTCATTTCTGTTGTTCGGATTATTAAGGTTGTAATTGGGATTTTGTCATGTGTCAAACCTTCTTATCTTTCCATTTTGTCATAGCAGTTTGTTTAAATTTTGTCCAGTTTGTGTTAGGATTTTATTCTGGTTGTGTTGTTTGTTTTATTATTCAAACCATTACGCCGGTAGTCTAATACAAAGTCGGTCTTTTGTTAGTTCCAGTCGTCTTTTGTTTAGTCCTTTTATCATTTCATTCAATGCCGATTCTAGGGACATGACATGCGCACTCACTTTGGGCCTAGTCTTTAAAGTTAATCCTAAAACCCTGGAAAGGCGATCAGACCATTTAAAGAAAATAAGGACGGTTTGAGATTATTCAGAGCTCGAGTCATGTGGAACTGGGGCAAGTTAAACACAAAGAAAGCCGTTAAAGAAAGATTCGCCTAAATTGGCATGAGGGTCGTTCATAATAATGAGAATGAGAGTGTCGCCCAACGGTGCTTTAGAAGTGACAAATGAACAAACATATGTTGAATATAATTGTCAAGTCCAGCACCATCGGAAGAGACTATAAATCTATTGTTTGATTGTGTTGTTCGCACTTGGCATGTTTTGAAGACTGGAATGACGAAGGCATTTTGTTCTGCTACCCAAACACTTTATCCTTCCTTAACCCCTTTTGAGCCTTATTTATTTTCTTTCATACCCCTCGTTCGGAATCAGTAGCAACGAAAAAGAAGAAAAAAAGAGAAAGAAAGAAAACAACAAAACGAAAAAGAGAGAAAAAAAAGAGAAAAAGAAAAGAAAAGAAATTGATAACAAAGAAAAAAAAAGAAAATCAAATGAAAAGAGGAATGGGGAACTACGTTTGACCTGATTCCTCAAAGAGGATACGTAGGCGCTTCACGGTTCGGTCATAGTTTTGAAAAATGAAAAAAAATCAATTAAAATATCCCCAAGCAAGAAACTGGGGCAAAAAGTTGCGTTTGATGTAAATAAATCTAATTCCGAAGGTTGTAATTAATAACCCAAAATTAATGCATTTTTGAGCCTTTAATACCCTTTTTTTCTAGCCCTATCCAAAACCCACATTACGGTCCAAAGAAAGACCTTCTGATCAGTCTTCAAAAGATGCCAAGTCAGACAAATGAAGAGTCTTACCGGCGAACCTAACATTCTGTTCCACAGCAGAAAAGACTCTAATCTCCAGCAGAGGGAGTCATACCGGCAACACTCCAAATCCCCAGCTGGAAAGTGATACAAATGAGAGAGTCTTATCGGTGAAAACCTTCACAGGCACCATAAGGCGATGAAAGCTGAGAGAAAAGCCAAAAATGAGAGAGACTTGATAGTGAAAACCCTTCGGGCACTGCAAGTCGAATAAGATTAAGAATCAGATGGGGAATCACCAATTGAGGATCTTGAAAGATGATTGACGGTAAAGGATAGGCCCCATATGCATGTCATGGCCATTAGAGTCGGTATCTGCGTTTGATAGGTTTTTATTTATAGTTTCTTTTGTAAAAGAGTCATCGTTTCCTTTGTCTTTTATTTTGTTTCTGTTATCTTTCTCCTTTCATAAAAAATTTCCCCAATAGAGTCTGTCCGGTCAGAACAAGTATGAAATGACTTCAAAATATGCCATCAGCTTTCCAAGATGAGATCTGACAATGGTATAGTCAGCGAGGAACAAGCGCGAGGCCAGTGTCAAAAAGATATCCCCAGCAAAGGAAATTGACAAAAGGATTGACGAGCGTCAAGAGAGATATCCTTGCCAAAACAAAAGTTATAAACCTCAAGGCCAAGGCCCATGAACAAAGCAAGGAAAGCGGTGAGCATGATTTGGCGAAATCCATACTAGACTAAAAGGTCGGGGAAATGCCAGTTTCCAAGCTATGCCACAAAAGAAGAGGGATATCCCAAGCAGGAAGGGATTATCCCCAGCACATAATATCATCCCCAACAAGTCGTGGAACACAGCGCAAGGAAGGAAAAAAGGAAAAGCCATCCCGTTGGGAGTATCACAACCAACCACCATGTTTTAAACTAACAATTTTGTTTGATTTGAAACAGGTAAAGGAAATGGCATTGATGCAGAAACGCATGCCACAAGGGATATTATCAAGGTGGGGCAGAAAATTTTCCTTCCATTTAGAAAATTTTCTGGAAGTCAGGTACCCCCAGCTGATAACATTTTACCCCCCCAACAGGTAAGTAAACCAGGGGAGGTAGTCTTTGAAGGAAGAAGCTATGCAAAAACAAAACAAAATGGGGATATGTCGGGTTCATCCGCCCTCAAATAGGATATGTCGGGTTCATCCGCCCTCAAATAGGATATGTCGGGTTCATCCGCCCTCAAATAGGATCTGTCGGGTTCATCCGCCCTCAAATAGGATATGTCGGGTTCATCCGCCCTCAAATAGGATCTGTTGGGTTCATCCGCCCTCAAATAGGATATGTTGGGTTCATCCGCCCTCAAATAGGATCTGTCGGGTTCATCCGCCCTCAAATAGGATCTGTCGGGTTCATCCGCCCTCAAATAGGATATGTTGGGTTCATCCGCCCTCAAATAGGATCTGTTGGGTTCATCCGCCCTCAAATAGGATATGTCGGGTTCATCCGCCCTCAAATAGGATCTGTCGGGTTCATCCGCCCTCAAATAGGATATGTTGGGTTCATCCGCCCTCAAATAGGATATGTTGGGTTCATCCGCCCTCAAATAGGATATGTTGGGTTCATCCGCCCTCAAATAGGATATGTTGGTTTCAGTCTTTACTTTTAAGTGTTGAAGTTGGGAGCCCGCCCAGATAATAGAGGCATACATTCAGTCTTTTATTTCAAGTGTTGACATTGGGAGCCCGCCCAGATAATAGAGGCATACATTCAGTTTTTACGTTTCAAGTATTGAAGTTGGGAGCCCGCCCAGATAACAGAGGCATACATTCCACGTCTTTACCCATATGAGATGCATTTCCTCCTAAGTTTTAGTTTTACTCATAGGAGATGCATTTCCTCCTAGGTTTGTTTAGTTTCACCCATAGGAGACACATTTCCTCCTAGGTTTGTTTCAGTTTCACCCATAGGAGATGCATTTCCTCCTAAGTTCAGTTCTACCAATAGGAGACGCACTTCCTAAAGTTTATTGTACCCAATAGGAGACGCACTTCCTAAGTTCAGTTTTACCATAGGAGACGCACTTCCTAAGTTCAGTTCTACCAATAGGAGACGCGCTTCCTAAGTTTATTGTACCCATAGGAGACGCACTTCCTAAGTTTATTGTACCCACAGGAGACGCACTTCCTCAAAGTTAAGTTTTACCCATAGGAGATGCATTTCCTCCTAAGTTGTTTTGAAGAAAAAAAGAAAAGAAAAGACCTAGTCTGACGAACCTTCTCCTAGGATCGAAATCTTAGTCCGATGAATTTTTCTCCTAAGATAGAGACCTAGTCTGACGAACCTTCTCCTAGGATCAAAATCTTAGTCTGATGAATCTTTCTCCTAAGATACCAAAAAAACAAAAATGACCTAGTCTGATGAACCTTCTCCTAGGATCAAAATCTTAGTCCGATGAATTTTTCTCCTAAGATAGAGACCTAGTCTAACGAACCTTCTCCTAGGATCCAAATCTTAGTCTGATGAATCTTTCTCCTAAGATACCAAAAAAACAAAAATGACCTAGTCTGACGAACTTTCTCCTAGGATCAAAATCTTAGTCCGATGAATTTTTCTCCTAAGATAGAGACCTAGTCTGATGAACCTTCTCCTAGGATCCAAATCTTAGTCTGATGAATCTTTCTCCTAAGATACCAAAAAAACAAAAAATGACCTAGTCTGACGAACTTTCTCCTAGGATCAAAATCTTAGTCCGATGAATTTTTCTCCTAAGATAGAGACCTAGTCTGATGAACCTTCTCCTAGGATCAAAATCTTAGTCTGATGAATCTTTCTCCTAAGATACCAAAAACAAAAAATGACCTAGTCTGACGAACCTTCTCCTAAGATCAAAATCTTAGTCTGATGAATCTTTCTCCTAAGATAACCAAAAACAAAAAATCTTAGTCTGATGAATCTTTCTCCTAAGATACCAAAAAGAAAAGACCTAGTCTGACGAACCTTCTCCTAGGATCAAAATCTTAGTCTGATGAATCTTTCTCCTAAGATACAAAAAAAAAACGTTTGAATTTGGAAAAAAAACAAAAAACAACAACGATTGAAAAAAAAAAGAAAAAAAAAAGAGAAAAGAAAAACGTTTGAAAAAAAAGAGTCATTTTCTAACCAGGCGCCCACCTGTATAACGAGAGGAATACATTTTGGTTTTACTTTCAAGTGTTGAAATTGGGAGCCCGCCCATAATAACAGAGGCATACATTCAGTTCTTACTTTCAAGTGTTGAAGTTGGGAGCCCGCCAGATAACAGAGGAATACATTTCAGTCCTTACATTTCAAGCATTGAAGTTAGGAGCCCACCTGTATAACAAGGGAATACATCCTAATCTAGTGTTTAGTTCACTCTCAGCACTGCATCAGTAGTATCAGTGGGCTACGATTTTGCTAACGACTCACAAACCTCCCCAGTGCAAACTGGGTTAGGAAAATCTGTTTGTTTTGTTTGTTTTGATTGTCAGGGACCCGCCTGTAGAACGGAGTTTGCGGTATGTCAAAGAGCGAAGAAGTCAGGAGTCCGCCTGTCAAAGATCAAGCAGTGACCCATTGGAAAGCAGAAGGATTACAACAGAAATCCCCAGCATTTAATCCAAGTTAGAAGCTCACCTCAAGAACGCGAATCAATAGTCTGGGATGATCAACAGAAACTGGTCACAAAAACAAAACAAAAAAAAGAAGAAAAAAAAGAAGAAAAAAAAAGAAGAAAGAGAAGAGCCCAAAATACGGAAGTGGAGAACAAATGTGGTCTGCTCAAGAACTAGCACCTACAACTAGCATGTATCAAGGTTCAGATCCAAAGTCTGTATGAAGTACCATTCAAGACTCAAGACCAAGTTTCAGAAGACTTAAGAGATAAGAATCCTTGTAACTAGTAGCTGATAGGCTTAGTTAGTCTTTTTCAGTTTTCATTTTTGTTGTAATGACAGGACCGCGGACCGGAACCTCAACGGAACGGCACCTCGATCGGCTCTCCACCTCGGTACACTTCACTATCTCTCTCATATCCGAACTACACGTGGCCTGATTCCTGTAAAACCAAGGATATGTAGGCAGCTCAGATACCAGGGCTCGGTCACATTCCCTCCCTTTCCTTAAGTGTAGTCCGTCCAAGTAATGGTCGGGTCAAAAACACGTCTAGTCGTTCTTTGTCGGAAAACTCTTCGTGTTTCCAGTCAAAGAGGGGCAGCTGTAAGCACGTGATTTTTGACCCTCCCCGAGAATTTTCACATTTTTAGCGTGAATATGTGAAATTGGGTCCAATATAGTCATTTTAACTATTTTACTTTATTTCGTTGCAAAAAGAAAAATCACAAAAAATATATATATAATTTTAGTTTATGTATTTCTCATAAACTTGAAAAATACAAAAAAAATTGTACTTTATTTTGGTACTTTATATAAATTCGAAAAATTACAAAAAAAATATATATAATTCTATTAATGTTTGGTAGTCGTTTTAATACAAAAATATTAAAACGAGTTTTTGTCTTTATTAAAAAACGAAAATTACAAAAAAATAGTTTTATTAATATTTTATAGTTATTTTAACTTTGAAAAAATACAAAAAATATTACCTCATATTTTATCTTAATATTTAAAAACGAAAATTATAAAAAATAGTTTTATTAATATTTTGTAGCTATTTTAAATCTTGAAAAATATTTAAAAAGATATAGTTTTGTTTAAATACTAGTCTTATTTTTGGTAGTTATTTTGCTTACATAGGACTAGTTAAGCAACGTGTTCCTATTTCTCGGGTCCGGGCAAAAGAATAATATTCGGGTTCAAACTACCCGGTTTTAGGCCTAATTTTCGGACCTAGCCCATAATAAACCGAGTCTCTGATACATGGGGAACCCCACCACGCGTGGGGGACATAAACCTTGAACCCCACCACGCGTGGGGCTCATTTTTCTTGGCCAAAGCTACAAATGCACGGACTTGGACATTTTCAAAGGGGGGACGAACGAAAGGACTTGGATTTTTTTTGAAGAAAAAGACCACTGTTCCTCCGTCTTCTTTAAAAAACCAAACAAGAAAACCTACTGAAAAAGCCCTTCGACCACCGGACCCCCTCCCCACGCTCGAACACCCCCCGTCACGACCCCTCCGGTAAACCACCCAAACGACCCTTCAGCCACAACCAAACGACCCACCTCCAACCAGCAACCACCCATCACCAAACATCACCTTCCCGGTCGACAACCCCTACTCCATCGTCGACCACGTCCAAAAACCCAGCAGCCATCGTCGACCACTACCCACGACGACCCCCATTGTCATTGCACCCCAAAACCACTGCCCAAACAGCCTGTCACCTTCACTGCCTCCTCGACACCGTCCTCACCTTCCCGGCGTAACCCACCAAACCAGTCGCAACCCACTCCCTCGCGTTCAAACGACCACAAGCAGTCCCCCATCGCTGCTTCATTATTCTCCAGTCGTGACCCTCCACCGTCTCACACAGCCCACGACCATCGCTCACCTCCACATGTCTGAACGCCACCCCACGTCAAAAGGAGCAGTCGACAAAAACCAGTCCACAAAAACCTCCGACCACCCTAAACCATCGTCAAACAACCATCACCTCGTCGTCACTACCCAGCAGTTGAACCCCCTCCTCCTCACGTCCAGCAAAACCACCAGCCCCATCGCCTTCTTCCTCACCACAAAACCCTAGCAAAAACCTAGGAGCCCTCCCCGTCAAACACTGCCCGTTGACCCCACAGTCGTCGACCAAACAGTCCGTCAGTGAGGTCGAGTTGAAGTCGAGTTCCAGTCCAAAGTCCAAAAGCTGAGTCGAGGTCCGGTTCGTCGAGTTTGTTCTGGGGTTTTCGTTGTTGTGCCTTGTTCAGTGAAGTCCGGTTCGAGTTCCGTAAGAAGCACTGTTTGTCGTTCTAGGATTGTCGAGGTTCGAAGGTTGGTGTTCTTCGTCCTTTGTTTCATTTCATTCATTTTGCATATTATGGTTCAAGGCAATAAATGAGAATATTCGATATATATGAATGTCAACAATGCAATTTTTGTTGTTATGTTAAAAATGTTTATTCTATGTTTAGTTACTGCATGCTTAAAGTAAATGCGAGCATATGAATGAGGTTATTCTATTTTTTCATTTTTACCCTGGATATTATTACCTGTTAGAATCGTTGTTTTTTTGTTTAACCTCGGATGATTTCATTGGTAGAAAATCGTAGTTGCTTTAAATTTGCCCTCAAATAAATAAATAAAAAAACGAGACTAGCTTCGCCAAATAAAAATGTACGGATTGCGAAGCCCTCACAAAATATATGTCTTAAATACTTAGATTCCGGGACGGGCCGTTTAGCAAATTTCACGGCCCTACCCCAAAATAATAATGCGCTAGTTGCTTTAGGCGCGCCTTTAATAATGTCATCTCCCTAAACTCGGGTGCACATTTATGTGACCCAAATCCAAATCTCAACGAAATCGAAATGTGTCTCTAATCACGGGTACATTGACTGTGACGTGGTATGAGATGCATTTCCATGACGTTGCAAATTCCTTTTAAAAAATAAGAATGAGATGAGCCTCGCCGAATAAAAACACAAATTGCGGGGCCCTCAGTAAATACTTGTTTAAAATTACTTAGAATTCAGGAGGGTCGTTTAGCGAATTTCACGGCCTCCGCAAAATAATAACGCGATAGTCTCTTTAGGCGCGTGTTTAATAATTTACTTTCTTAAGCTCGGGTGTGTATTTCATGCGACCCAAATCCAAATCTCAAAACATCAAATAAAATGCGTTCCGGATTGTGGGTGCATTTCATGTAACGCAGTCCAAAGACGTGTTTTAAGCGATGTTCACATTCTTGTAAAAACAATAATAATAAAGCGGTTAAAAGTTAAAATTTGCACATAAGTTCATACTTGTATAAAATCAGATAATCAAGCCGAATATAACAATTGAGCGACCGTGCTAGAACCACGGAACTCGGGAATGCCTAACACCTTCTCCCGGGTTAACAGAATTCCTTATCCGGATTTCTGGTACGCAGACTATAATATAGAGTCATTATTTTCCTCGATTCGGGATTAAAATTGGTGACTTGGGACACCCTAAATCTCTCAAGTGGCGACTCTGAAATAAATAAACCAATCCCGCTTCGATTGTCCTTTAATTGGAAAAAAACTCCCCTCCCCCCTGCGGGTGCGGAAAAAGGAGGTGTGACAGCTCTGGCGACTCTGCTGGGGATTAAACACCCAGAACCACTGGTTCAGGGTTGAGAATTCGAGCGTAGAATAATTGTTATTATTTGGCTTTATTTATTATCTGATTATTACATGTTTTGAGCCTAATGTGCTAAATGCTGCTTTTACCGCTTTGATATTATTTGAACTGTATATAAACTGTGCCGAAACCTTTCTCTTCTTACCTCCGGGGATGTGCTTACTGGTTGAGACTCCCTATTCTGTTAGTGTCATACCCTGAATAAAAGAGGCTCGGAAAGTTTCTAAGCCGGCTGGCCTTTTGGTTCCCGGAAAGGAGCTCCTTCCTCAGCTCGAGTTGTCCGCTCGGGTACACTGTCTAGAACACCGACCCAGGTTTTTGAACCTAGTATAACAAAGCCACATGCCGGATCCCTAGTAGGAACGTTTATTTGCATCATGTGCATTTGACTTAGGGGACTCAACATAGGGGTTGGGTCCGTCTAGGACAAGCAACCTGAAAATAATAGACCATCTTATGGCATCCTATGTGCTACATGTTGTATTCAGTCAAGGGCGAATGAGTCATTTGGTCATTTCCAGCATGATGTTATTTTAATCAAAGCATGGGGAACATTTGTGGAATCCAAGAAGCCTTGGAATTCCCTATGTCCCCCACGCTTGCTTTTTGGGAAAGCACATGGGGAACATTTGTGGAATCCAAGAAGTCTTGGAATTCCCATATGTCCCCCACGCTTCATATGTTGGGAAAAGCGCATGGGGAGCATTTGCGGAATCCAAGAAGTCTTGGAAATCGTTATGTCTCCCATGCCACATTTTTGAAAGAAATAATAAATATAAAAAATAAAATTACAAATAAAACAAAGCATGAAAATTCAAAAAGATTTTGTATGTTTTCATTATTTTCCACAGATTAAAAAAAATCGTGAAAAAGAGGAGAAAAATGACAGTGTAGAGATATAACTACTTATTTTTAGAGAAAAATCAATGTCCGAGTAGTATCAAAACTCTGCCGAAATTTTGAGAAAATAAAAATGAATGTCTTATTAGTTTGTTATATTAAAAGCAAAGGAAAAATAGAGAAAAAATCATCATTGTTCTGTCTTGTTTTTAAAAAAAATATAGAAAAGAAAATAGTTTGTTTAGCCGTAAAAATGAAAATAAAAAAAGGGTTTTGTTTTAAAATGGGTTTTTATTTATTTATCTGTTTATGAAAATGTCAAAATAAAAATAAAAATAATAAAATAAAAAGAGTTGGGCGTTGAAAGTAGTTTTATTATTTGTTGCAAATATATATATATATATATATATATATATATATATATATATATATATATATCCAAAAAGTTTTTCTTTATTTCCAAAATATGTATATATATCTTTATCTGTTGCAAGAACATTTGTCTTACCAAGAGTTTTTAGAATCCCAATTTTCAAAACAAATAATCCAAAAATATTTTCCATTATTGACTTCTTTAGAAAGTCTTTCTAGTTGTTTCTTTAAAAAAAAATAGAAAAAAATAAAAAAATATATAATATAAAAAAAAAACAAATCCGAAAATATTTTGATTCTTCTTTCAAAAATTGAAAAGAAAATTCAAAATTCAAAAAAAAACATTTTAGAAGCATTTCTTATATTAAAGGTAAAATTCCGAAAAATATTTTCTTCTTTTCTTTAGAATAAAAAAAAACGAAAATTCAAAAAATATTAGTCTTTCTTTTAAAAAGAAAATCAATCAAAAAATAATATTTCCTTGCTTCTTTTAAAGTAGTTCTTTTAAACGAAAATTCAAAAAAAAGTTAGTTCATCTTCTTATTATTATTTGCCTACTTATTCTTATTTGCCCGAACTACGCGAGTTTGATTCTCACCGGATGTGAGATACGTAGGCAACCCTCATCGGGTCCAACCCCACCTTTTGCTAAAAAAGCCAAAAACAAACAAATAATGAAAAACATGTCGAATTTTAAAAGAGTCGTAAATAAGTCAGGTGATGTTGTTTTGTCATAAATAGCCGAATGTTCCCGAAAGGGATGTCGAAAGGCTGACTTTGCGTAAACAGCCACCTTTTTGGGTTATTTTTTAAAAGATTTGGTCCAGTTGACCCACACACCCTTAAAAATCTTCGTCCCCGGGACGTTGAAAGGCCGTGCTTGCAATATTGAGTTTTCTAATTTGAAAAACGACAAAAGAGTCATAAATAAGTCAGGTGATGCTGTTTTGTCATAAATAGCCGAATGTTCCCGAAAGGGACGCCGGAAGGCTGACTTTGCATAAATAGCCACCTTCGGGTCATGTTTAGAATTTTTGGTCCAAGTTGACCCACACAGCCTTATAAATCTTCGTCCCCGAGGCGCTGAAGGGCCGTGTTTACAACGCCAAGTCTTTTATTGTAATTTGAAAAGAAAAAAAAAAATCAAAGAGTCAGCGGTCATGTGAATACCGTCTTTTGTCATAATAAGCCGAGCCAGCTTCGGCCGCATCTTAAACCGTTCTTGCCGAAATAGCCTTAGAGTATCTTTCAGTTGTCGAAAGGTTATTTTCGTAAAAGAATGGACAAGTTTGTAAAGTGTCGAAATAATCCTCCCCGGCCTCAAAATTCATGTGAAATTTGGAAGGAGCCACATTTGCAAAAAATAACCATTTGGTTGCATTTGTCGAACAGAGAAAGGGAGCTGGAATTTTGTTTTTGAGTCTACCAATCTTTTGATTAGAACATGCGGGTTGTTTGATTTTCAAGTTTGCGGGTCATCTTTAAATCCTTGAAACCCAGTTTGTTTCAATATGAAAATTGGAAAAAAAAATGTTCATTATTGTTTATCTTTTATTGGTCCGAACTACGCAAGGTCTGATTCATGCGGGGTCATGATACGTAGGCAATCTCCATAAGATTCGACCACACACACAAAAAAGTGATGAAAAAGAGAAAAAAAAAACAAAGGTAAATAAATAAATAAATAAATATATATATATATATATTGATAATAATAAGGACCGACTGAGTCCATTCTAACATATTTGGTTTTGAATCATTAGAGAGAAAGTTGAGGTGGTTGGTTTGTGCCTCAAAGAAAATGACAACTAACGTCGAAGCTGTCACAAGTGCTCCAGAGACTCAGAGTGGGAAGGTTCCTCGTCATGAGTCACAATTTGCGACACAACAAGAGCAGTACCACTCTCCTGAGTACCACTCGTACTCGTTTGATCTTGCTGCAAAAACTGAGAAGCCTGCCCGAAAGATGGTACAGGAAGAAATGACCCGAAGAGTGAAAAGCTTAGAACAATGGTTGGAAAACATGCAAGGGTTGGCAGGCCAAAAGAGTGTTGCCTTCAAAGATCTATGTATATTCCCCGATGTCCACTTGCCGCCTGGTTTCAAGACTCCAAAATTTGAAAAGTACGATGGACATGGAGATCCCATAGCCCACCTGAAAAGGTATTGCAATCAACTGAGAGGTGCGGGAAGAAATGAAGAATTGTTGATGGCTTATTTTGTGGAAAGCCTTA
Source organism: Nicotiana sylvestris (assembly GCF_000393655.2). NCBI lineage: Eukaryota > Viridiplantae > Streptophyta > Magnoliopsida > Solanales > Solanaceae > Nicotiana > Nicotiana sylvestris. The sequence goes on from NC_091061.1 coordinate 141,954,921, forward strand.
CGGGAGTAGCCTCCGAATGGTTTATGGATCAAGACACGTCTCGCTGGTATGTCTGGGATGACATGGCACAAGCCTTTGTCAGACAGTTCCAATACAACATCGACATTCCCCCAGACCGCATTTCCCTTTCAAACCTGAAGAAGAAACCGAGTGAAAGTTTCAGGGAATATGCCATAAAATGGAGAGAGCAAGCAGCTCGAGTTAAGCCACCCATGGATGACCACGAGCTAATTATTGTCTTCCTTCAAGCGCAAGAGACAGATTACTTTCAAAACATGGTGTCCGCAGTTGGCAAAACCTTCCCGGAAGCAATCAAAATTGGAGAAATGGTAGAGAATGGTCTTAAGACAGGCAAAATTATAAGTCAAGCTGTTCTTAAAGCCGCAACTCAGGCTGTCCTGGTTGAGTCAGATAATCTTAGCGACACAAATGAGGAGATTGAAGAAATCATGATGACATCAGGGTCTAGAAGAGGTCCCAGGAGAACATCTCGAAAGTATGAGCAGCCTCCTCAAATTTTCTATGGCTCCCCTGAGCAGTATTATCCACCTCAGGACGCTCAATACTCTGTCGCTCCACCTCAGTATGTTGTCCAGCCACCAAAACACCCCAGGAGGCGAGCACGAGCATCACAAAATCTCCAGAAGTCTCCACAAAATTTTCAGGTGCCCTATAACCCACAGCCAAGCCAGTGGTATAAAGGGGAACAAAGGTTGAAAGATAATTTTACACCAATAGGAGAGTCCTATGAAAGCTTATTTGAGAAATTAAAGAATCATGACATGATTGCACCTATTCCTCCAAATCGTGTGGACCCACGTGCAAGAAGCTTTGACCCTTCTAAAAGGTGTGAATACCATTCCAATGTCCAGGGGCACAATGTTGAAAGCTGTCGGGATTTGAAAAGAGAAATAGAAAGAATGATCCAAGAAGGGCGGATTGTGATCAATAACAGTGACATGGAGCACTCGAACCCTATCGAGAACTTGTTGGCAGAGGGTGACGATGTTGAAGCGGGTAATGGTCTTGGCAGTATTGATGCAAAGCTCAGTGGCTAAGATGCCAATTTTTTTGGGAGGACGCTTCGTTCCTTGGTCAGCAAGAGAGAAGCTTGTGGTGGCTTATTTTGTGGTCATTTCTGTTGTTCGGATTATTAAGGTTGTAATTGGGATTTTGTCATGTGTCAAACCTTCTTATCTTTCCATTTTGTCATAGCAGTTTGTTTAAATTTTGTCCAGTTTGTGTTAGGATTTTATTCTGGTTGTGTTGTTTGTTTTATTATTCAAACCATTACGCCGGTAGTCTAATACAAAGTCGGTCTTTTGTTAGTTCTAGTCGTCTTTTGTTTAGTCCTTTTATCATTTCATTCAATGCCGATTCTAGGGACAAGACATGCGCACTCACTTTGGGCCTAGTCTTTAAAGTTAATCCTAAAACCCTGGAAAGGCGATCAGACCATTTAAAGAAAATAAGGACGGTTTGAGATTATTCAGAGCTCGAGTCATGTGGAACTGGGGCAAGTTAAACACAAAGAAAGCCGTTAAAGAAAGATTCGCCTAAATTGGCATGAGGGTCGTTCATAATAATGAGAATGAGAGTGTCGCCCAACGGTGCTTTAGAAGTGACAAATGAACAAACATATGTTGAATATAATTGTCAAGTCCAGCACCATCGGAAGAGACTATAAATCTATTGTTTGATTGTGTTGTTCGCACTTGGCATGTTTTGAAGACTGGAATGACGAAGGCATTTTGTTCTGCTACCCAAACACTTTATCCTTCGTTAACCCCTTTTGAGCTTTATTTATTTTCTTTCATACCCCTCGTTCGGAATCAGTAGCAACGAAAAAGAAGAAAAAAAGAGAAAGAAAGAAAACAACAAAACGAAAAAGAGAGAAAAAAAAGAGAAAAAGAAAAGAAAAGAAATTGATAACAAAGAAAAAAAAGAAAATCAAATGAAAAGAGGAATGGGGAACTACGTTTGACCTGATTCCTCAAAGAGGATACGTAGGCGCTTCACGGCTCGGTCATAGTTTTGAAAAATGAAAAAAAAATCAATTAAAATATCCCCAAGCAAGAAACTGGGGCAAAAAGTTGCGTTTGATGTAAATAAATCTAATTCCGAAGGTTGTAATTAATAACCCAAAATTAATGCATTTTTGAGCCTTTAATACCCTTTTTTTCTAGCCCTATCCAAAACCCACATTACGGTCCAAAGAAAGACCTTCTGATCAGTCTTCAAAAGATGCCAAGTCAGACAAATGAAGAGTCTTACCGGCGAACCTAACATTCTGTTCCACAGCAGAAAAGACTCTAATCTCCAGCAGAGGGAGTCATACCGGCAACACTCCAAATCCCCAGCTGGAAAGTGATACAAATGAGAGAGTCTTATCGGTGAAAACCTTCACAGGCACCATAAGGCGATGAAAGCTGAGAGAAAAGCCAAAAATGAGAGAGACTTGATAGTGAAAACCCTTCGGGCACTGCAAGTCGAATAAGATTAAGAATCAGATGGGGAATCACCAATTGAGGATCTTGAAAGATGATTGACGGTAAAGGATAGGCCCCATATGCATGTCATGGCCATTAGAGTCGGTATCTGCGTTTGATAGGTTTTTTTATAGTTTCTTTTGTAAAAGAGTCATCGTTTCCTTTGTCTTTTAATTTTCCCCAATAGAGTCTGTCCGGTCAGAACAAGTATGAAATGACTTCAAAATACGCCATCAGCTTTCCAAGATGAGATCTGACTAGTACATCCAAATGGTATAGTCAGCAAGGAACAAGCGCGAGGCCAGTGTCAATAAAGATATCCCCAGCAAAAGGGAATTGACAAAAGGATTGACGAGCGTCAAGAGGGATATCCTTGCCAAAACCAAGGTTATAAACCTCAAAGACAAGGCCCGTGAACAAAGCAAGGAGAGCAGTGAGCATGATTTGGCGAAATCCATACTAGACTAAAAGGTCGGGGAAATGCCAGTTTCCAAGCTATGCCACAAAAGAAGAGGGATATCCCCAGCAGGAAGGGATTATCCCCAGCACATAATATCATCCCCAACAAGTCGTGGAGCACAGCGCAATGAAGGAGAAAGGAAAAGCCATCCCATTGGGAGTATCACAACCAACCACCATGTTTTAAACTAACAATTTTGTTTGATTTGAAACAGGTAAAGGAAATGGCATTGATGCAGAAACGCATGCCACAAGGGATATTATCAAACTGGGGCAGAAAATTTTCCTTCCATTTAGAAAATTTTCTGGAAGTCAGGTACCCCCAGCTGATAACATTTTACCCCCCCAACAGGTAAGTAAATCAAGGGAGGTAGTCTTTGAAGGAAGAAGCTATGCAAAAACAAAACAAAATGGGGAAGGTAGAAAAGGAAAATTCATCCCAATCCCCAGCAAGTATTCGAGGTAAGACATTTTCAAGTCTTAAAGATATTTCGGGTTCATCCGCCCTCAAATAGGATATGTCGGGTTCATCCGCCCTCAAATAGGATCTGTCGGGTTCATCCGCCCTCAAATAGGATATGTTGGGTTCATCCGCCCTCAAATAGGATATTGTTGGGTTCATCCGCCCTCAAATAGGATATGTTGGGTTCATCCGCCCTCAAATAGGATATGTCGGGTTCATCCGCCCTCAAATAGGATATGTTGGGTTCATCCGCCCTCAAATAGGATCTGTTGGGTTCATCCGCCCTCAAATAGGATATGTCGGGTTCATCCGCCCTCAAATAGGATCTGTTGGGTTCATCCGCCCTCAAATAGGATATGTTGGGTTCATCCGCCCTCAAATAGGATATGTTGGTTTCAGTCTTTACTTTTAAGTGTTGAAGTTGGGAGCCCGCCCAGATAATAGAGGCATACATTCAGTCTTTTATTTCAAGTGTTGACATTGGGAGCCCGCCCAGATAATAGAGGCATACATTCAGTTTTTACGTTTCAAGTATTGAAGTTGGGAGCCCGCCCAGATAACAGAGGCATACATTCCACGTCTTTACCCATAGGAGATGCATTTCCTCCTAAGTTTTAGTTTTACTCATAGGAGATGCATTTCCTCCTAGGTTTGTTTAGTTTCACCCATAGGAGACACATTTCCTCCTAGGTTTGTTTCAGTTTCACCCATAGGAGATGCATTTCCTCCTAAGTTCATTTCTACCAATAGGAGACGCACTTCCTAAAGTTTATTGTACCCAATAGGAGACGCACTTCCTAAGTTCAGTTTTACCATAGGAGACGCACTTCCTAAGTTCAGTTCTACCAATAGGAGACGCGCTTCCTAAGTTTATTGTACCCATAGGAGACGCACTTCCTAAGTTTATTGTACCCACAGGAGACGCACTTCCTCAAAGTTAAGTTTTACCCATAGGAGATGCATTTCCTCCTAAGTTGTTTTGAAGAAAAAAAGAAAAGAAAAGACCTAGTCTGACGAACCTTCTCCTAGGATCGAAATCTTAGTCCGATGAATTTTTCTCCTAAGATAGAGACCTAGTCTGACGAACCTTCTCCTAGGATCAAAATCTTAGTCTGATGAATCTTTCTCCTAAGATACCAAAAAAACAAAAATGACCTAGTCTGATGAACCTTCTCCTAGGATCAAAATCTTAGTCCGATGAATTTTTCTCCTAAGATAGAGACCTAGTCTAACGAACCTTCTCCTAGGATCCAAATCTTAGTCTGATGAATCTTTCTCCTAAGATACCAAAAAAACAAAAATGACCTAGTCTGACGAACTTTCTCCTAGGATCAAAATCTTAGTCCGATGAATTTTTCTCCTAAGATAGAGACCTAGTCTGATGAACCTTCTCCTAGGATCCAAATCTTAGTCTGATGAATCTTTCTCCTAAGATACCAAAAAAACAAAAAATGACCTAGTCTGACGAACTTTCTCCTAGGATCAAAATCTTAGTCCGATGAATTTTTCTCCTAAGATAGAGACCTAGTCTGATGAACCTTCTCCTAGGATCAAAATCTTAGTCTGATGAATCTTTCTCCTAAGATACCAAAAACAAAAAATGACCTAGTCTGACGAACCTTCTCCTAAGATCAAAATCTTAGTCTGATGAATCTTTCTCCTAAGATAACCAAAAACAAAAAATCTTAGTCTGATGAATCTTTCTCCTAAGATACCAAAAAGAAAAGACCTAGTCTGATGAACCTTCTCCTAGGATCAAAATCTTAGTCCGATGAATTTTTCTCCTAAGATAGAGACCTGGTCTGACGAACCTTCTCCTAGGATCAAAATCTTAGTCTGATGAATCTTTCTCCTAAGATACAAAAAAAAAACAACGTTTGAATTTGAAAAAAAAAACAAAAACAACAACGATTGAAAAAAAAAAGAAAAAAAAAAGAAAAGAAAAACGTTTGAAAAAAAAGAGTCATTTTCTAACCAGGCGCCCACCTGTATAACGAGAGGAATACATTTTGGTTTTACTTTCAAGTGTTGAAATTGGGAGCCCGCCCATAATAACAGAGGCATACATTCAGTTCTTACTTTCAAGTGTTGAAGTTGGGAGCCCGCCCAGATAACAGAGGAATACATTTCAGTCCTTACATTTCAAGCATTGAAGTTAGGCGCCCACCTGTATAACAAGGGAATACATCCTAATCTAGTGTTTAGTTCACTCTCAGCACTGCATCAGTAGTATCAGTGGGCTACGATTTTGCTAACGACTCACAAACCTCCCCAGTGCAAACTGGGTTAGGAAAATCTGTTTGTTTTGTTTGTTTTGATTGTCAGGGACCCGCCTGTAGAACGGAGTTTGCGGTATGTCAAAGAGCGAAGAAGTCAGGAGTCCGCCTGTCAAAGATCAAGCAGTGACCCACTGGAAAGCAGAAGGATTACAACAGAAATCCCCAGCATTTAATCCAAGTTAGAAGCTCGCCTCAAGAACGCGAATCAATAGTCTGGGATGATCAACAGAAACTGGTCACAAAAACAAAACAGAAAAAACAAGAAAAAAAAAAGAAGAAAGAGAAGAGCCCAAAATACGGAAGTGGAGAACAAATGTGGTCTGCTCAAGAACTAGCACCTACAACTAGCATGTATCAAGGTTCAGATCCAAAGTCTGTATGAAGCACCATTCAAGACTCAAGACCAAGTTTCAGAAGACTTAAGAGATAGGAATCCTTGTAACTAGTAGCTGATAGGCTTAGTTAGTCTTTTTCAGTTTTCATTTTTGTTGTAATGACAGGACCGCGGACCGGAACCTCAACGGAACGGCACCTCGATCGGCTCTTCACCTCGGTACACTTCACTATCTCTCTCATATCCGAACTACACGTGGCCTGATTCCTGTATAACCAAGGATATGTAGGCAGCTCAGATACCAGGGCTCGGTCACATTCCCTCCCTTTCCTTAAGTGTAGTCCGTCCAAGTAATGGTCGGGTCAAAAACACGTCTAGTCGTTCTTTGTCGGAAAACTCTTCGTGTTTCCAGTCAAAGAGGGGCAGCTGTAAGCACGTGATTTTTGACCCTCCCCGAGAATTTTCACATTTTTAGCGTGAATATGTGAAATTGGGTCCAATATAGTCATTTTAACTATTTTACTTTATTTCGTTGCAAAAAGAAAAATCACAAAAAATATATATATAATTTTAGTTTATGTATTTCTCATAAACTTGAAAAATACAAAAAAATTGTACTTTATTTTGGTACTTTATATAAATTCGAAAATTACAAAAAATATAGTTCTATAATTCTATTAATGTTTGGTAGTCTTTTTAATACAAAAATATTAAAACGAGTTTTTGTCTTTATTAATAAACGAAAATTACAAAAAAATAGTTTTATTAATATTTTATAGTTATTTTAACTTTGAAAAAATACAAAAAATATTACCTCATATTTTATCTTAATATTTAAAAACGAAAATTATAAAAAATAGTTTTATTAATATTTTGTAGCTATTTTAAATCTTGAAAAATATTTAAAAAGATATAGTTTTGTTTTAGTCTTATATTTGGTAGTTATTTTGCTTACATAGGACTAGTTAAGCAACGTGTTCCTATTTCTCGGGTCCGGGCAAAAGAATAATATTCGGGTTCAAACTACCCTGTTTTAGGCCTAATTTTCGGACCTAGCCCATAATAAACCGAGTCTCTGATACATGGGGAACCCCAGCACGCGTGGGGGACATAAACCTTGAACCCCACCACATGTGGGGCTCATTTTTCTTGGCCAAAGCTACAAATGCACGGACTTGGACATTTTCAAAGGGGGGCCGAACGAAAGGACTTGGATTTTTTTTGAAGAAAAAGACCACTGTTCCTCCGTCTTCTTTAAAAAACCAAACAAGAAAACCTACTGAAATAGCCCTTCGACCACCGGACCCCCTCCCCACGCTCGAACACCCCCCGTCACGACCCCTCCGGTAAACCACCCAAACGACCCTTCAGCCACAACCAAACGACCCACCTCCAACCAGCAACCACCCATCACCAAACATCACCTTCCCGGTCGACAACCCCTACTCCATCGTCGACCACGTCCAAAAACCCAGCAGCCATCGTCGACCACTACCCACGACGACCCCCGTTGTCATTGCACCCCAAAACCACTGCCCAAACAGCCCGTCACCTTCACTGCCTCCTCGCCACCGTCCTCACCTTCCCGGCGTAACCCACCAAACCAGTCGCAACCCACTCCCTCGCGTTCAAACGACCACAAGCAGTCCCTCATCGCTGCTTTATTATTCTCCAGTCGTGACCCTCCACCGTCTCACACAGCCCACGACCATCGCTCACCTCCACATGTCCGAACGCCACCCCACGTCAAAAGGAGCAGTCGACAAAAACCAGTCCACAAAAACCTCCGACCACCCTAAACCATCGTCAAACAACCATCACCTCGTCGTCACTACCCAGCAGTCGAACCCCCTCCTCCTCACGTCCAGCAAAACCACCAGCCCCATCGCCTTCTTCCTCACCACAAAACCCTAGCAAAAACCTAGGAGCCCTCCCCGTCAAACACTGCCCGTTGACCCCACAGTCGTCGACCAAACAGTCCGTCAGTGAGGTCGAGTTGAAGTCGAGTTCCAGTCCAAAGTCCAAAAGCTGAGTCGAGGTCCGGTTCGTCGAGTTTGTTCCGGGGTTTTCGTTGTTGTGCCTTGTTCAGTGAAGTCCGGTTCGAGTTCCGTAAGAAGCACTGTTTGTCGTTCTAGGATTGTCGAGGTTCGAAGGTTGGTGTTCTTCGTCCTTTGTTTCATTTCATTCATTTTGCATATTATGGTTCAAGGCAATAAATGAGAATATTCGATATATATGAATGTCAACAATGCAATTTTTGTTGTTATGTTAAAAATGTTTATTCTATGTTTAGTTACTGCATGCTTAAAGTAAATGCGAGCATATGAATGAGGTTATTCTATTTTTTCATTTTTACCCTGGATATTATTACCTGTTAGAATCGTTGTTTTTTTGTTTAACTCGGATGATTTCATTGGTAGAAAATCGTAGTTGCTTTAAATTTGCCCTCAAATAAATAAATAAAAAAACGAGACTAGCTTCGCCAAATAAAAATGTACGGATTGCGAAGCCCTCACAAAATATATGTCTTAAATACTTAGATTCCGGGACGGGCCATTTAGCAAATTTCACGGCCCTACCCCAAAATAATAATGCGCTAGTTGCTTTAGGCGCGCCTTTAATAATGTCATCTCCCTAAACTCGGGTGCACATTTATGTGACCCAAATCCAAATCTCAACGAAATCGAAATGTGTCTCTAATCACGGGTACATTGACTGTGACGTGGTATGAGATGCATTTCCATGACGTTGCAAATTCCTTTTAAAAAATAAGAATGAGATGAGCCTCGCCGAATAAAAACACAAATTGCGGGGCCCTCAGTAAATACTTGTTTAAAATTACTTAGAATTCAGGAGGGTCGTTTAGCGAATTTCACGGCCTCCGCAAAATAATAACGCGATAGTCTCTTTAGGCGCGTGTTTAATAATTTACTTTCTTAAGCTCGGGTGTGTATTTCATGCGACCCAAATCCAAATCTCAAAACATCAAATAAAATGCGTTCCGGATTGTGGGTGCATTTCATGTAACGCAGTCCAAAGACGTGTTTTAAGCGATGTTCACATTCTTGTAAAAACAATAATAATAAAGCGGTTAAAAGTTAAAATTTGCACATAAGTTCATACTTGTATAAAATCAGATAATCAAGCCGAATATAACAATTGAGCGACCGTGCTAGAACCACGGAACTCGGGAATGCCTAACACCTTCTCCCGGGTTAACAGAATTCCTTATCCGGATTTCTGGTACGCAGACTATAATATAGAGTCATTATTTTCCTCGATTCGGGATTAAAATTGGTGACTTGGGACACCCTAAATCTCTCAAGTGGCGACTCTGAAATAAATAAACCAATCCCGCTTCGATTGTCCTTTAATTGGAAAAAAACTCCCCTCCCCCCTGCGGGTGCGGAAAAAGGAGGTGTGACAATCGTCGACGATATATTTAATACAATATAGTGCACAATATTGTAAAAGATTGTGAGGATCGGACTAGCAGTCCAGACACTTGAAGATGTCATACCATTTAGATACAAGTCTTAACCTATATGACTTATTTGGCTAAATCTATATGAAGATCCTTGAAGGATTGAAAATGCCCGAAGCATATAATTCAAAGTCTTGAGAAATGTACTCGATCAAATTATAAAGATCTTTGTACGGTTTAAAGCAATCTGTGCGCGTGTGGTATAATCGCCTCAGTAAATATTTGCTGAAAGAAAGTTACATAAATTATGTTATTTGTCCATGTATTTTTATAAAGAAAATGTCATCAAAATTTGTTACACTTGCTGTTTATGTTGGTGACATAAATCTTATTGGAACTCCGGAAGAGCTCCAAGAGGGTCTTAAAAATACTTTTACATGGACAAAGTGTACCCATTAAGTACACCAATGAATATTCAATCACTTGAAGTGAATAAGGATCCGTTCCAACCTCTAGAAGAGGATGAGGAGCTCCTTGGTCCTGAAATACTCTATCTCGGTGTAGATGGTGCACTTATTTATCTTGCTAATGCTAACAAAAGTGGTGCAGATCGTATTGGTAATGCAGATGCAGGTTATTTATCCGATACCCATAAAGCTCGATTTCAAACCGGCAAGCAGGGAGTGCATATGATTGAGATCAGTGATTCATTCGAGAAACATGTGGGTTGGAATGTGATAAAAGACCCACAATATTATACGGAGACAATGTTTCATGCATAGCACTATTAAAGGGAGGATTTATAAAAGGAGATAGAACGAAGAACATTTCACCAGAATTATTCTACATACATGATCTTCAGGAAAATTGTGACATTGATGTGCATCAAATTAGTTCAAGTGACAATCCAACAGATTGTCTTTACCAACATCAATTTTTGAGAATATGGTATACAAGATTGGAATGCGGAGACTCAAATATTTGAAATAAGGTTTTCTTCAGGGGGAGTAAAATGCGCGTTGTACTCTTTTTCCCTTACTAAGGTTTTTCCCACATGGTTTTCCTTATAAGGTTTTTAGTGAGGCAGCCAGCAATGCGTATTACTAAATATATGTACTCTTTTTCCTTCACTAGGATTTTTTCCCACGTGGTTTTTCCTAGTAAGGTTTTAATGAGCCACATTATCTTTTAATGAATATCCAGGGGGAGTGTTATAAATATATTATATTATGGATGTTCATTTAGTACTCCGTTGTAAATAAGCTTCCTGAAGAAGCTTATCCATATGGGACTCCACTGTAAATATGTTTATCTATTTAAGTACTCTATTGGAAATAAGCTTCCTGAAGAAGCTTATCACTTCGATACCCGATTATGGATAAACATTACCCCCGGTAGAAGACTATCCATACCGGATATAATAAGCTTATCCTTTCAGTACCCAGTTATGGATAAATATTATCCCCGGTAGAAGATTATCCATACCGGGTATAATAAGCTTATCCTTTCAATATCCAGTTATGGATAAACATTACCCCCGGTAGAAGATTATCCATATCGGGTATAATAAGCTTATCCTTTCAGTACTCCGTTATGGATAAACATTGCTCTCAGTAGAAGATTATCCATATCTGGTATAGTAGCAGCTTACACAGCAGCTTCCTTTCTTCTATAAATAGAAGAGATTTCAGTTCATTATGTACATCAGTTTGAATTCGAATAATATAACAGTTTCTCTCTATACTTATTTTTACTTTACGGTCTTTATTTTATAACATATCTTAACTTTTAACTTGACATTATTAAGTTAAATATTCAAATCAATCTAGTGACTTCCAAAGAACTCCTATACATTCCTTATAATAGACGTCATTATTCAATTTTTTATAACTATAAAAACCCGACCCATTTACCCATTTTCCCATTTCCCTCAAGGGGATAACGAACCATGAATGTAAACGTAGCACCATCCCCCTCCATCAATTCTCCGGCTCCTTTTCCGGTTAATCGGCGGTCCAGTTTCGCCGGACTTCCAAACCTTATTCTTCTCCGCTGCCGGAAAACTAAAGTGTCCATATTTTCTTCTTCTCTTGACCGGAAAATCAGAGCTACAAGAAGCATAGTAGCTGCTGCTGCTGTGGAAATGAAAGAAGCAGAGAAAAAGACAAGTAATCCAGTGAGAATAGTGAGTATTGTTGGAGAGGATAGTGTTAGCCCTCTCAGCTCTGCTCCTTGGCTAGATGTCATGCTTCACACTGTGAGTATTTTGCAACTTCATTCACTCTCTGACTCCAAATTTATATTGTATATATTAATGAGTTTAAGTTCTGTGTCAGTGTAAAAAGTATGTACACAATCAGTCACTATTTTAATAGTATTGATTGGTAATCTTTAGTAAATGAGAAGTAATCTGTTATAATAAGTTATGTTACACCGATGGTGTAAAAAATTAATTACATTGTAAGTGCATATAACTTAAATCCTGTATTAGTACATATTGTTAAATTAGTGGCTACATTGATATTCATATCGGTTAATTTAAAATCTTGAACTCGGTGCTTGGGAAGTTTCATGTGTTTCAACTAGGAGTATGAGGTGCTTTAGCTCAAACGAAATGTGGAACCATAAATCAAAATCGAGTATTTTTTGGATGTTGGGCTGACAATTATAGGATATGATGTATAATATTTAGAAATATTATAATTTCGCTGATGTTGACAGCTTGAAATTGAGGCACTGCAATTCAAATTTCTTGGGAAGTTAAAATTTCCTCAAAGTTCAGTGTTTTGTTTTGTATACAATGGAAAGGGTTGATGATTCTAAGGAGTTTATCCACCTTTTTCTTTCCAAATATCACATTAGTAGAGGAAGAGGGTCTTTAGTTTATAAGGAGTTCTAGTTTTTTGGTGTAAACGAGACCAACTGTGTTTTACCAAGTTCTGGCTTTGAAGAGTTTGTAGATGTTAGAGATTATTTTCTTGCTTTTTTCTTCAAGGTGGGGAGTATTTTCTGATTCTCTTAGATCCGTTTACTTTTTGAGTAATATTGTCAATAGCACATTGTGGCAGCCTGATTAGAACAACGGTGTTTTGCATTTCTACCTATTCTTTCCTCGATATTCTTATTGGAAAGTAAAGAGGAAGCTCTCACAATTTGATGTAGTTTTTTTCAGTAAATAAGAAACAAGAAACTGAACAAAGGGATAAAATATTTGACATATTACTACTTGATAGACAGCTGAAGTTCTGTTTTACTGTAACATCATCATGAAAAGTTGATGAGTAATGTCCGCTGCTTGTTGTGCTGCCCCCAAGAGGAACTTGTGAGATTTTCAGTATAACAAGATAACCTGGTGAACAGAAACATTGTAATTACCAGAGAAAAAGAAAGCTAAAAGTATTACTATGTAATAGCAGGGAGCAAAATGGGAAGAATGTAATATTCATCTACAACTTCTACAATGTGGAAAACCAAATGACCAATTATTTATGAATAAGTTCTGGGCTCTTATATTTTCTGCTAGAGACTTTTCAAGTAGGAAGGGGGTCCTGGTGCTCATTGTAGCACTACCTAAACACTACTCTAAATCTCTCTCTCCCCCTTCTATGTATATGCACACAAGCAGATTCTTATTAGACATTAGAGTAGAAATAGCTTGTGTGTTGTGAGAACATTGCTTCCCTTCACAGTTATGAGATACATATTAGATTGTACTTTGTTGACGATATTGTATTTTGTTTCCTTTTATAAATGCAAGGCAGAGAGACTGAAATGGGTTGATGAAGAGTTCGAAATGATTGTCTTTTCTGACAACTTTATCAATTCTCAAGATGAAACTGTCAACCGCGTTGGAAATGAGCTGGATCGTGCTGATATTTTGGTGCTGGTTGCTGTCAGTAAGGAAGGATCAGTCAACTGGATACAGACTAACAGCCAGAATGTCTCAAACATCATATGGTTTGATTCCTCTTCGGCACTGAGAAACAAGCTGGGCGGAATTTTGATTGAAACTGAAAAAAGAGGAGATATATTCAGCAGTTTACTTCCATTCTCTCAATCGAAGAAACTGAATGAATCTGTAGAGATAGCCCGAACAGTGTCTGAGGCTTGGGAAAGGCATAACTCTGATGACATGCGGTTCTGCTTATTAGTTATAATTAATGCTTATATAACGCCGGTTTCAACACTGCAGAACCTTAGAGCAAAAGGATTCTCCACCCTGAACTGCATGGTGACAAATTGTGGACCTCAGATATTGAATTGTCTACTGGATCCTAATTGTAGGAAGGCACTTCAGTGCTTGAACCAGTGCAGCCCTGTAGATCAAGTATGCAATTATCGGTGTATTGCTTCATATGAGAGTCAATACCTGGAAGAGTTTTCTCTCTGTGTACTACAGAAGAATAACTGTCTTGAGCTCGACGCAAAGATCCCTGAAAAACCTCATGTGCCTCCAATGACCGAGTTTCGAGGGGAAATATTGTCTTCTGAAATTGCTGAAGACATTTTTGTGGGTTGGTTAGGGACATTGAATTGGAGTTGGCGCGTTGTAGCAGGGCAGAATCCAGCTTATGATCAATTTCCATGCCAGTACCAGCTATACTATCGGGGAAAAGCTAGAGGATCATTCTGGTATGAGCCAGTTTTCCAGGTAAGAACACTTGAAGATAACTTAGTCTGGAGAAGGCGAAAGTATAGAGTGAAAAGAGGAAAAGTTCCCGGAACATTTCAATTCAGTGTATTGGATAATGGAGTTGTTTCAATTGAGTCCTGGACAATTGTGGATGTTTCTGATGATTTAAGTTGGGGTTTGTTTCACTATCATGGAGCTGCACGAGTGGCGGGGCAGTCATATACTGGGGCGGTTCTTGTGAGCCCAGATGGCCAATATCCAGCTGAGAGAGAAAAAGATAGGTTGATATCTGCATTGGATAGATGTGGCATCAAAGAGTGGGAGCTATTCAATGTTGATAATTGTTCATGTGAAGGTCCACCACTGGGGCTTCCAGAGGGGTCAAGTTTGCATTCTAAGATTGAAGTCCAAGAGGGCAGGACACATTCTTCAGTATAGGAGCCTGCAATTTTTTGTTAAAACTAAACTTGTATCTTGTATAGTTTATTGATAGGTCAACATGGTAAATGGCTGTTGTTACATCCGGATTAAACCAGATGAAATTCAAGTAAAAAGTAGTAGAAATATATGTTCTTGCAAAATTATAGTAGGAAATGACTTTTTTGGCTACAGATAATTAAGGGATGTTTTTAAGTTTCATTAATCTCAAGGGAGGCTAAGCGCCATTTACATAAATTTGAGGGGAGGTCTACATGATTTCCTTCAATTTACCTTCTTGTTTCCTTTTTCCTTCCTTATGATGATGATGAAGGCTAATTCTGATTAGCCGTGTGTATCCAATATTCCAAATAATGACATATTACTTGTGCTTGTTTTAGGAGTCCCCAACTGTATGTTAAGAAGGTCAGAACAAATATAGGTTTGAAGAACTCATCAATAACCATTGCTGACCTAAATATTGAAGTTGATACAGCACAAAATCTTGTTGACTAAATGTTCCGAGTGTTTTGCTATACAAATCTTTAGAAGAAGAAAAAAAGGAGTAAAGGGTATAATCAAAGGCAAATGGCTAATCTACATATTTGACAAATTTTTGAAATTATTTTTCTGGTCTAATGAAAACTGAATATGGTTAATAACTTAGGGAGCAGCTCCTCTTTCAACTTCAAGACAATCGAAGCATTTTATTGCTATGGGGCCGCAAAATCGTCAGCAATGGCTCCTCCTCATTAAGTATTCTTGGATGTTCTTTCCAAAAGCACGTGTCAATTATATTACAGTGTTCAACAACTACTTTGTCATTTCCAGTTAGTTCGTCCTGCATTAAAAAGCAAAAAAGAAGATATAAGAACAAGTGAACGCCCATTTCACCAGTCTTGATCCGCAGCAAAAGTCAAAGTAATGGTACGTATTGCGAATGAACCTGTGTGCCGAGTGTAGCTTCTGTATATGAAGAATACAGATGAGACTAAGAACAAATTTACACATTTGAGATTGGAACATCTGATGGATTGAAACATGCTCGTGATGGATTAATTATTACATTAATGACAAGAACCAAAAGCCACTTCTTAAGGTAATATTCAAGTTGTTTACAAGTGATGCCAGACCTAATTTATTGGCAATACAATATTTTTGAGCATACAGTTTGTTATCCGTATGGCAGTAGAAGCCAAAACAAAAGGAATTCAGGCTTGGTCTGCAATATCATCAAACATAACATAAAGTACTTTAAGCAGAGAGAGAGAGAGAGAGAGAGAGAGAGAGAGTTCAGCTTGGTCTGCAATATCATCAAACATAAGATAAAGTACTTTAAGCAGAGAGAGAGAGAGAGAGAGAGAGAGAGATTTACTTTGTCCTGGAAAACAGAGGAACCCATCCGAAACATGATTGGTAGCGCATTGTAATCAATGCCAAACTGCGTAAGCAGTTCATTCTTTTCCTGAGTTTGGGTACCCTGCAGAACAAAACAGATTCTTATGGGCATTGGACTATCAAGATTAATATCATGCATAACTGCTTATATCTGATCAGAACAGGATGAGAGATATGGCAGTAACAGATCCACTGATTTATCAAAGGTTAAATCAAAGTTGAGTATAAATTTGAGCTGCGCGGTCAATTTCTATAGTCTCAAAATCAGACAAGTCAAAAGATTATTCATGTAAACTGTTATTTGTCAAAATCTCCTAGACGAGAACAATTACCTTTAGGAACTGAGGTTTCAGTGCCAATAGAGTTCACATAGTATGTCCACCTCTATGTTTAACAGAATCTCATCTCTGTGTAAGTCTCAATTGCCATAACTAAGTGTGTTTCTCCAACAGATATATGCCACAATAGTCAACGCTAGTGCTAGCTTGAACAAGATTCTTACTTTACCTTTCAAAAAGCTTAGTCCTCGCTAATCGTCCCAATTGGAAAGACTAACTAAAGTTCTGCATCCCCCTTATCATTCCACTGCTTTACTTCTTGTGATCATAAGATATCCAATTTCTCAACGACTACTCTCTCCTGGCTTAAGAAGTGTTTGCATCTTTGAACACTCCCTTTCTGATTGTACTAAGCAGGAACGGGCACTCAAAGAACTATATATCACATTTTTTATAACTCCTAATACATCTACCACCAAACCAAGTGGGCTTATTATTGCTGAATGTATTTCCAGTCAAAGCATTCCAGTCATCAAACACATAGTGTGATGCCAACAAATGTAGCGATACTTCACCACTAACACATGCGGGAAAACTAATTTCTTCAAGGTGGAGATATGGCAAACAAATCGATAATAAATGGATATAGCCCACAATGGCACAATACAGCTACTTTTGTTGATTAATGTCAAAAAAGAAATGTATCAAAGGCAACACATGATCTTTTCCAATAAACATTTGGGATTCAGAGATTCAGAGTCATCAGTCCACGAAAAAGGAAAGATGACATAGGCAAGAATATGTCATTTTTAACAATTTATATCTCAGAAATTTAGAAGATCATTTCTTCAGCATCAATAATGTGCATGCTGAGAAAAAAGAAGCAGCTTGTACTACTTCCTATAGGCTCGTAAGCTAGATAGATCTAAAGTAATGCAAGTGAAGCTTGTATTGGATGTTGAAATTGTCTTTCTCTTTAACATAAAATGATGTAAAAGAGATTATCCAGCAGATTTAAGCAGCAATGAAAATGTTTTCCAGAGAATCACACATTATATTAGATCATGCTACTCAGTGTTATCAAAGGCGCGCTTAAGCCCTGAAGCGAGGCTCAAAACATGTTTAGCGCTTCGCCTCTCTTAACGGGCGCTTCACTGTTGTCGTCAAGGCTCTAAGGCATACTTTTCCTTGCTAACGAGCGTAATCCGGAACGCGACACTAAACAGTTGATATTTCACTTTGTCGTAAATTCTCTTCAATTTCTTTGTCCATATAGTTGGTATTCATGCTTATAGAAATTATTCTTGGACTACACATACATATTGGTAGTTTTTCTCTATTTGCATCTTTCTTCATTAAAGCCCACGCTTTATTTGCGCTTTGCAGTTAAAGCCCCAATTGACCTTAGAGTTTTTTTGCGCTTTTCGCCTTTGATAACACTGATGCTACTTCATCTTAAACAAGAGACCTGCTTTATAATTTAGAAACGAGATTCCACACCCCCAGAGAGCTTTGCGCTTCAGTTCTACTCTTTCCAGACTTAACAAGCAGCCAGAAACAAGTATTGTAATGATTGTTTATGTGACCTACAAGTCAAGGTACTAAAGTTCTGCATCCCCCTTATCATTTCCACTGCTTTACTACTTGTGATCATAAGATACCCAATTTCTCAACGACTACTCTCTCCTGGCTTAAGAAGTGTTTGCATCTTTGAACACTCCCTTTCTGATTGTACTATAAGCAGGAACGGGCACTCAAAGAACTATATATCACATTTTTTATAACTCCTAATATATCTACCACCAAACCAAGTGGGCTTATTATTGCTGAATGTATTTCCAGTCAAAGCATTCCAGTCATCAAACACATAGTGTGATGCCAACAAATGTAGCAATACTTCACCACTAACACAGGCGGCAAAACTACTTTCTTCAAGGTGGAGATATGGCAAACAAATTGATAATAAATGGATATAGCCCATAGTGGCACAATACAGCTTATTTTGTTGATTAATGTCAAAAAAGGAATGTATCAAAGGCAACACATGGTCTTTTCCAATAAACATTTGGGATTCAGAGATTCAGAGTCATCAGTCCACGAAAAAGGAAAGATGACATAGGCAAGAATATGTCATTTTTAACAATTTATATCTCAGAAATTTAGAAGATCATTTCTTCAGCATCAATAATGTGCATGCTGAGAAAAAAGAAGAAGCTTGTACTACTTTCTATAGGCTTGTAACCTAGATAGATCTAAAGTAATGCAAGTGAAGCTTGTATTGGATGTTGAAATTGTTTTTCTCTTTAACATAAAATGATGTAAAAGAGATTATCCAGCAGATTTAAGCAGCAATGAAAATGTTTTCCAGAGAATCACACATTATATTAGATCATGCTACTTCATCTTAAACAAGAGACCTGCTTTATAATTTAGAAATGAGATTCCACACCTTCAGAGAGCTTTGCGCTTCAGTTCTACTCTTTCCAGACTTAACAAGCAGCCAGAAACAAGTATTGTACTGATTGTTTATGTGACCTACAAGTCAAGGTATTAAAGTTGGATTGTCAATATGGTACGATTTGTTCTTTAGCTTGGCACCAAGAACACAAAAATTTCTTCATATAAACCTGATTAATTTGCGAAATTCTTTAAATAACAAATAGAATAGGAAGTACTCACAATCAACTTGTCTCCAAGCCAAATAATCTCGAAGAATCTCAGATGATGGATAGCAAACAGATCGACCATCAAAATAAGGTGGTTCTTTAAAATCTTTCTCAGGGAAAAACTCTTTCCACTTCATCGCATACATGGCAGTGAAAAGAGATACAATGGCAGAGACGATTTCACTGGAATGATGATCAGAAGAGCAAGTTAATATACCATTTAATATTACTGATCAAAAAGAAAGTCAAAACAACAACATTAGGCAAATTAATTGAGGATTGCCCTCATGCAGTGGCCAAATAGACTCACACTGAAACTTCAACCAATTTAATGACAAAGGTTCGAGAAATCGCTGTAAGTTAGAATTTGCTACAAATGCAAAATATTCTAGAAGGGCAATTTCACCACTCAGATAAGCCAAGCATTTTCTAGGACACATTCTGACAATCTCCAGTTGGTTCCCTCTAAATATGTGGTTTTAGCTAACCGCTACACTTTCCAAGGAACTTATGAAAGGTGATGAAATAGTTACCTTGACCGCCTCTGATATAATAGAGATTCTTTCTTCAAAACAAAGCTGAAAGAAAAAATTAATCTCTTAAGATAAACTATAAAAGGAAAAGGAAAAAGGTTATGTTATAAGTGAATCAAAGATGTTAAAGGAACTAATACCTATATTCATCGCTCACCCCATATGCAAAGATAATATCCTTAAACATCTCTAACAAAGAAACCGCACATGAGTTCATAAGATTCAGTGCCTGCTCATCATTTGGCTTCTGAAAACCATTATCTTCACAAAACCTACAATCAATCAGGAAACCAGCAATTTCAAACTAGATTTCACAAATGACATGCTCAGTATTGGACATGACTTTATATTAGTGAAATTACATATATGCATGTATTATAACCATGGTCTTGTGTCTGATACATTTTAAGGATTATTGGCAACAACCAAGAATGTTTTGAACAACTGCAGTTGTTTCCAGGACATAATAGAAAATTAACTTAGCATATGCTTGGAGTTTCTTCTTTAATCCGGAATTAGAAACCCAGACGTGATAAAGAAAATAGGCATATAAGAATACCCAACTCCCGCTGAAACATGGATTACATTATCCAGAAAATACATACTACCTATAAATTTTCATACTTTACGAAAATAAGCAAGAGTCATGCCACATCACTTTGACATGGAACTTGGGATTTGAAGCAAAGAGAATAAATCAGTCTAAAGCACAACGCAGAGGAGCAAGTGTATCAAGTGGAAAAGGAAAAAATAGACAAGGACAATAATAAATCAAAAAGAATGATGTCAACACTTCTTTGCAAGTCAAGCAAAAGGTCAAAACAATTAGTTACTAATAGTGAAGATCGTTGGGTAGAAAGTACAAGTTACCTGTGGAAATGACAACCGTCTATCCGGACTACAATCCAAGTAGATAACATCAACTTGCTTTCAAACTGGAAAGACCTCAAATACTCAGGTTTAATCTTATTAATGCCTTCTGCAAGCAAACCAAGTTCCTCAGTAAGGCATGAGTAGTTATTCCAAAAGCCTTTTGTTGCTATATTTTCGGAGTGAACTATGACTGCTTTCTTCCTTGGTCTTTTAACAGGAGTGCCATTTTCTCGGTATTTCACAATATCTTCCACCTGCATTAAGATGGACAAAATATAAACTAAAGAAATGTGGATGGGAAGACACATAATATGAAGTACCCCCATTATAGTGATGAGCAAACTGCAACGCATATACCTTCCCCTCTTCCTTTCCTACCCCTCTAAAGGGGGGAATTTTCCATGGGTTGAGCATAGAACAAGCATCAGTCTTTTTGTGATTGAGAGGATTCACAAAAAGAGTCCTTTAGTGCATATGTCATTTTATATCAAGATATAAGAGCTACACATTACTGCTACAAGAAAAAGCACAACAAATAAGATGATTCACCGACGCTCAGAGTGTGGAATTCAATTACTACTCGCTTTGCTCTTTTTTATGCATACATTTAACTGGGCGTAGATTAACATGTTAATTTGAAGTAAATGAACTTAAATTCCATAAAACAGATTATTCCTCTAAAATTACAGACTTTTTGCAAGAAAGAAAGAAGAATTTAAACCAACTGGTGGTCCTAAGGGAATGTTTGTTAGCAAACTCAGACAAAAACAGAAGTGTCTGCTCTTGAAAACATATTTGTCTCCAACTTGGTTTCTATATTCTGTTTTTGGAAAGCCTTGGGCCTACCGTCAGGAAGGCCCACTCCAGCAAAACCACCCATCCCTCCCTCGGGAAAACATCAAAACCATTTTAAATCATTTCTTCTGCCTCAACTTTTTAAAATTCTTAATCCATTCTCTTGTTTTTTTCCCCTAAAACCAATCTTTCAAAACCAACCACACACATCTATTATTTAACGAAAAGTGTTTTTCAAAATCCAATTGCCATTTTTTTCTCCATATCTTTAAGATCTGAAAAGGAGAAACCAAAAAAAGGAGTAGTGGCACATGCACCAGCATGCTTATACAGATATATACGTTTCTAGGAGAAGTGGGATGAAGGTAGCTACCTTTATCTTGATGGCACAAGACCCTTGACGAAAAATCTGTGGAAGGTCCTTGTAGTTGATACCAAACTGCTGAAAGAGTAATTCATTTTTCTCCTGCTTTTGTGTTCCCTATTCACATAGTAACAACACCATCAAGCCTCGAGTTCAAAAAGTACGAGGGTAGCAAAATTGCCTTACAGCACCTTTTTTCTTATTGAGAAAGATGACACTTATATATAAAACTCATAAGCACTAAGTGTGCTAAGAGGAGGAGACTTGCCTTAGAGAACCCTAATGATACAAACAGACCGACTAGAAAACCTAAGTGGAAAGAAAATATGTAAATGATTAGGGAGGCCATAATTCATCTATTGCTTTGTTATAAGGACCACATCATATATCTGCATACGAGAATTGACTAATTGAAAGCATATCACACAATGCAAACTCAAATTGCCCGGGAAGTGGAAAAAGAATTAAAGATTGGGAAATCCTTTTGTACATTTTTTAAGTACAGATAGGGGAAAAGACTCGTGCATCTTGTGATCTTGACCTATAACTTAGAATCTCAAAATCCAAGACTATGGCCCCAAGTCTACTATTAGTTAGCGTCAAGTAACGTGGTTCATCCAAATGACATATGATAAAGAGCAAAATTTGGAATAATGAGCTTCATGGAATAATGAGCTTCATGAAGTAAAAGAAAACTTTCAACATATGCAGGTATTGACATTTTTTGAAAGGAGTTCAATACACATGTTTCCAAGGTAACAATATGTAATCAATAAGAGATCGCAGATTTGAATCAGAGCTATCACTCCAGAAACCTTTGTTGGAAGCTTGCATATCGTTTGCTTTTCACGTATAGCTATTCCTTTCAAGACCTTCTGTAATAAGCATCTTGCTTTATGCATATGAAGCCACTATATGCTTGTAATTGCTTTCCTTCCGTAGATACTAGCATTTAATAACAATCTGTTACTATATCTGGCAAGTGACCCGGCCTGGACCAAGACCGGCCCACTTGGTCTCTGGCCTGTGGAGAGGGCCTGACCTCAACCCACAATCCCTAACCACTATATGAGCCGCTAGTGGGCCGGTTAGGGGCCAGTCCAAGCAGCTTCTTTTTTTGAGTTTATTCTACTTTTCTTCTTTATATGCTTTTAACATTATATTTATGTAATGTTTAATAAAATGTAAAAATGAAGAAGAAGAATATTTGAGGAACAAATCGTAAATCTTAAGCATGTCATTGTATTGAGGAAACAATTCAAGTTTTTACAGCCAAACTTAAGTAAGCACCTTAAGAATCTCTTTGGCCTCTTTTTCTGACTTTCCAGAAAACACCAGCTTCCACAAACAAGTATTGTATAGATTGCTTGTATGACCTGTAAGAAGAACCAATATTCTTTAGCATCAAATCTTATACACCCCACATACTCAGTAATTATAAATTGGAGATATTCCATAGGTGAACTCACATTCTGTTTGTCTCCATAGAAGATATGCCTGAAGAACCTCCATTGATGCACAGCTGATAACTCGTGAATGGAATGATGGAGGCACACTTAAGTCCTTTTGAGAAAAGAACTCTTTCCATTTGGTTACAAATGTAGATGAGAAGAAAGACACAATAATGGAGAGTATTTTGCTGCACAGTCAAATTTCTGGTCAGCTAAGGAAAACCATGAGCAGCTTCATCTCAAATATGGAAACTAGGACTGTTTTACATCTCACTTTTGTTTGTCATCCAGATTAAAACAAGAGGGACATTTTGTATCTTACAATCCTTTACTTAATCCAGTTAGTTTCTTGAAAAAACAAAAACATATTTTTAGTGTTGTCATCTTAGTCAGAAGACAAATGAGTGGACAGCAAAGGTGAACATGCCTTAAGATTTTCCTAGAGCCTTCTTAAGGAAAGTTTTGTGACCAATCCCTAATTTTCCCCAATACTGTTTACTATGCATTTCCTCAAGTAAGCAACAACAAGTGTCTTTAGCGAGTTGGAGATGATTTTCCTTCTCATTAGCAAAGTCTAAAATTGGAAAAATACAAACAACAACAACAACCCAGTAAAATTGGAAAAATAAAATTATATATATATATATATAAACTCTGAAGATTAGATGGGTAGACATATCAAATAGATCAGTTAAAATCATGCTAAAGAAGGGGAATGAAAAGAAATGATGAGTGGCTAAGAGAAAGATAGATAAAGGGGAAGAGAGAGAGCGGATAAATTATCCAAGAGGTATTGACAAATCATAATGGAGGAAATCAATAAAAGATAAGAGGAATATAGGTAATGGATAGCTAGCAGATTCTAAAATTCACCCGTAAATGCCTCATGGTACTTTCAAGTCAAAGAAAGGTTGGATTATCCAACAGAACCCATAAGCATAATTGAATTACCTTCACTTCTAGAGACTGGTTATATAATAACTCTATAACAGTTCCTCAGTGCCCTGTCAAATGTGTCAACTAATTTTGAGATAATGACAGGTTGTTGGTATATTTCGGGGAAAAAAAGAAAAGAGCATGCTGACACGATATATGAAAGTAAACAAGTACAGCTATATTGCTACTCAAACAAGAGCAACGGTGTACTATGCACGCGATATATGAACGCAAACAAGACAAAGTGCATCATTCAAATCACTCACTCTAAAGGTCTTCCATTTAGTCAAATGGAAGACACTAACAATGGATAAAAAACAAGGTGGATTGGGGATAAGGAATTTGAAGAACCAAAGCAAGGCTCTTAGAATTAAATGGTTATGGAAGTACTCTAAAGAACCCCAATCTTTATGGGGCAAAGTGATCAAAGCAAAGTATGGTGAAGAAAACAACTGGGTGTCAAAAAAAGTCAGTACATCATATAGAGTAAGTGTGTAGAAATCCATCAGAGAACTTTGGCCTATAATGGAGAATCACTCCTCCGTAAGAGTGAACAACGGAAGGAACACATCATTTTGGAATGATAATTGGTTAGGAATTGGAAGCTTAAAGGAAAGATACCCAGATATGTTCGGTTTAGCACAAAATCAGCATAGGACAGTAGCTGATATGAGGAGTCGTCAAGGATGGGAAATAGCTATAAGAAGACAGCTGAATGACTGGGAGATAACAAGATTAGCTGACCTTTACAAAGAGCTGGAGGCATTTACAGGATTACAGGAAGGTTGGATTCAATATGGTGGAAGAGGCACAACATAGGGGTTTTCCGAGTGAAGGATGCATACAAGATTTTGAATCATAATAATCAACAGGTAGACACATGGCCTTGGAAACATATATGGAAAACAAAGATTCCATACAAGGTAGCTTGCTTCACATGGCTACTAGCGAAGGAGGAGGTCTTAACCCAGGATAATCTCATAAAAAGGGGAATTTCTCTAAGTTCAAGATGTTTTCTGTGTGGGGAAAATGCAGAAACTGTCAACCATTTGTTTCTTCATTGCAAGATTACAGACCAACTATGGAAAATCTTTATTAGTCTTAGGGGTATTTCATGGTCAATGTCATACAGGATTAAAGATGTCCTTTATAGCTGGGAAGAAGCTGGAGCTGAAGCAACTAGCAGAGATAGATGGAGGACTGTTCCGGCTTGTATTTGGTGGACAGTCTGGAGGGAAAGGAACACTAGATGTTTTGAAGACAGAAGCAATCATGTGCAGAAGATCAAACTCAATTGTATTCTTCTTTTTTGTTTTTGGTGCAAACAGATGTACACAGAAGATACATTGACAATCATAGACATACTAGGATCTTGCTAGGTCCCAAATTAGAACATCTACAAATTCTCTCAATGTAAATTTGGTTTTCAGTGCAACCTATGTACTGATATTTATAATATTTACAATAGTTACCAATTCAAAAAAAAAAAAATTGATAAACACAGATAACACAAATTCTTGGGCAATGAAATAGGTTACATACCTTGCTCGCCTCTCGTAAAAGGTGGTTTCCTTCTTCAACACGAAACTGCATAAATTATTGTACCACATTGTCATGCTTTTCAACGGCAAAAGAAAATTCGCATAATTGTCTAATAGTAATAAACACATCATACCTGTACTCATCACTAAATCCATATGCAAATATAACATCAGAGAAGTTCTCTAATACCTTAATAGCACAAGCATTCATCAAGTTCAAGGCTTTTTCATCATTCGGCTTCTCAAATCCCTGCTTCTCCGAGAAACTAGCCGTATACAATGCAAATTAGCAAATCAAACAACCCCCGAAACCCAAAAAGGAATACTTTTTCTCTATCAGTAAGAGTTTATTCACAATATCTACAAGACCAATTCACAAGAACCACCACTCTAATTCCGCATCAGCATTTAACTTGAACACCGACCAATACTTCAATAGAATTTTAACTGTAGATCTCTTGATTTCAACACCTTTGCCTTAATCACTAAGTTAAGGCTTCATATATCAAGAAGAAGAGAACATAACAAGGCACTTGCACACCACAAATATTATATTACCTGCCAAAATCGCGGCCATCAATTTGAACAACAATGATATTTGGGTACATTACTTCATCTCCTGCCTCAAAACACTTTACGTATTCATACTTGCTGTTCGCCATTCCCAGATGCCGCTACAATTGGATTGAAA
The DNA here is from genome assembly GCF_000393655.2 of Nicotiana sylvestris. Taxonomy (NCBI): domain Eukaryota; kingdom Viridiplantae; phylum Streptophyta; class Magnoliopsida; order Solanales; family Solanaceae; genus Nicotiana; species Nicotiana sylvestris. The sequence goes on from NC_091061.1 coordinate 141,980,945, forward strand.
GAATAAGATTTATTTTAAGTTATAAATGTCACAGAAAACTTAGTTTTTCTCATTTGAATTTCAACAAACCTATGTGGCGAACCTAGTTTGCCAGAACCTATCAACCCATTCAGTGACCTCTGTTTTTTAAAAGTTAACACATTGTCTATTGAGTTTGACAAGCTCGAGTCCAAGAGCTATTTCAAATTTAAAACTATATTAACAAGTCCTTTAAAATCACACCAAGTTATAGAGAATTCTGGAAAGCATAAATAGGCGACGATTTGCATTTGGAGGTCAACAGTCAAAATGCTCTCCACCAAGAAAACAAATAAAGTAGACTAATCAATCACTGTTCAAAAAAAGTAATCATTCACAATCACATAGAAATTTATCTATCATTCTCTTGGAAAACCATGCCCTCTTCTATCACCCACACAAAGGCCACTGAAAATTCTACAAAGCCATTCAAAACCAAATTTATCAGTCTACAATTTTCAAAACAAGGTAGATACACATGAATTCTTTTATGCAAAACAATCAAATTGCCCATAGAGCAGTAAAAAATGAATAGCAGTTAGCGAACTAAGGTCATAACCATCAGAGGCACACATAGATATCAAGGTTTTTCTTTGGCATTGTAAGTAAACAACAAAATTACATTATCAATGAAGTAATGAAATAAACATTAGCATCTGAGTGCAAATTAATTACTTCCAGAGATACTACAGCAAAAAGTACTTCTCAAAGATGAAAACTTTAACACACACACACACTTTAGCTGATGTTTTTAATATACCAAATACAACAAAAAGTAAACATAGTCTCTGGGAACCAATACCCAGGAAAAAAAGAGAAAAAATTGAACCTGTATTACATTTGAATTTAGATATAAAAATTAAAAAGAAATACTGCCAGAACCTGACACTACTTCGCCGGCGGACGGCGGACGGCGGATGGCGGTTGATAACTTTAAGTAGTTGATTTATGCACTACAGGGGTGAATGGGTGGTGCCAAGGGCAATGGAAAGAGGAAGAGGAAGAGGAAGAGGAAGAGAAGGCTTTGGGCGCGTAGGTTGAGGGGGGAGCGAAAGGGGGATTTAATCCTAAATTATTGGGATTTTAACTTTTAAAATGATTTGTTAAACACGGGCATTTATTAAAATAATATATGCTACTGTATATAAAGAGGATATAATTTAACCTGCTAGTTTGAAAATAATCTCAAAGCCATATTCATGTTTTATTCCTTTTGGTGTATTTATATGGGGTTTTGACACAGTTACTCACACAAATAAAATTATTTACCCTTGTTTACCCATTTATTTTTTATCCATAAACTAATTATATTTCCTACCTATAGCAGCGGAATTTTTTCTTTATTCTCCAATTCTTTTTTATTTCTATGTTTCTTTTCTTTTTTCCTTTTTTCTTTTCTTTTATCCTTTTCTTTTTTCTCATTTTCTTCCTATTTTTTTTTATTTTTTCTCTTTTATTCATTTATTTTTACCCAAACCGTATTATTGTTATTTTTACCATAACTTATTTCACACTCTAATTTGACTCCTTCTTTATTTTTTTATTTTTATTTTTTTCTTTATTTCTTGTTCCTTTTTTAATTCCACGTGATTGCCATGCAAACCTTGATCTGCTTCCCTACAAATATTAATACATACTTTACCATCAGCAGTAACACCAACCAGTGATGGAGCAAGACAATATAATCTGCGGCCACTAAATCTCCATATATACTAGTTAGAATAGAAATGATAATAAAATATTGGAAAATACAATAAAAATATAAGTAGAAAAAAAGACCTCTAGTACCACATGATACCAATATGGTATATGTATACCAACAGAGTATATGATTGCTCTAGAATATTGCTACAACTATCTGTGACTATACTACTGTACCAAAACATTAAAGGATACAATAAAAGTATGAGAAAATTACATGCTCGCATTGCAATCAGCACAAAAAATTTCCAGCACTGCAAATCACGTTCATATAAATAATTTTAGAATAGAATTCACTCAAAAATACAGCCAAAACAACCCAAAAAAAATGTTCAAACTACCATAAGATACCAATATGGCATATAACTATACCAACATGGTATACAGTTTTACTGGTTAATTCCTGACAACTATATGACTATACTACTATTACATAACACACATGCGTAAAGAGAAAAATTAAAAAAAATGTACCACATATTAATGTAATAAAGTATTTCAAGATATTGAACTATATTACTATTATTAAAAGAAAATCAAATATTGTACTAATAAATGCATCTAATACAACCAAAAAATGATTCAACTAGCATATGATACCAATATACTATATAGTTATACTAATAGGGTATATAGTTGGAATGAATTACATACCAAAATGGTATATTTGTATACTATTTGAGTATACAATACAAATTCGTCTTCTTCTCTTGTTCAACTATATTTCAACCCAAACTTCTAAAATTTACTACAAAATCTCCACCAAATTGACTAAAACTTTAGATACAACCTCTAATCAACTTTCCAAATAAACTCATATAGGATCGGATCAAAATAATTAAAAACTCAAACAAACCAAGTTATGAGTTTCAAGCTTCAAGGTCCTTCAATGGTGGATTTGAATTTTTATACAATAAAGTCAACCCACCCATAATCACTGAAAAACGCAACAACAATTCACGAAAATCATGAATATCAGGTGATTTTTTTCGGCATCTGAATAATTAATTGCAGTAACTATTAAAATCATGAACATAGTATAGGAGCAGAGGGTAGTAGAATAACTTGGAACAACCTGATAACCATGAGCATAATATTAGGTGATGATGCGGTGACGCCAGGTAGAGGAACTGGCTGAGGAAAACCAATCACAGGTTGATGTGGTGGGTAACTGGTAAGTGCTTGAAAAGTTCCATATTCAGCGGGAGGAAGCGGGTAAATAATTTGGGCCCCATAGGTAGGAGTAATAAATAGTTTAGGTATGAATATTTAAGGGTAAATAATTTGAATTTAATGGGTATAAAGTGAGATTTTCTCTTGATTAAACATAGACCCATATTATACTATAAAAGGGTTCAAAATTTTCAACCAAAAAAAAAATTGAAATTTATACATGTTTGGACTTTGGACCCACTTTCACTTAAGGATTTATGCATTTGACACTAATGTGAAGAATTTTATCTTATGAATATTTTTTTAACTTATTATATAATGTAGCATGCCTTATGTTTTAAGTTGTTCGCCAAATTGACATTCCTTTGTTCCTGTGTTTCGGATATGAAGTCTCCTTCGAAACTATTTGATTCATATGTGAGGAGAATTGTATTTTTATTTGTAAAAAAAAAAAAGGCATAATTTTAGACATAAAAAAAAGGCATACCTTTGCCTATAGGCTTCCTTCGAGGGCTTTTTCCCGCTTAATAGATTTATTTCTTTATTATGACAGTTGTGGGTTATCTGCCTTTCAGAGATGCTGCTAGAGTAGGAAAGCTAGCCAAGCTCTCCTTAAAGAACTTTAACACCATCAATGTGTTATAGCTAGGGGTGTTCAAACTGAACCGGAAAATAGCATCAAACCGAACAGTCAGACAAAACCGATTAAAAACCCGATTATGTTAGGTCTGATTTGGTTTGGTACTGAGTTTAAAAAGAAACAAACCAAATTGATATTGTATACAGTCGAAATCAGGTATGCCCGATTTCATGGGCTCGAAGAGTCCCTTCGAGCCCGAGTTCAGAATGGACCGAGTTCGAGCCTGATGGACCGAGCTCAAGCCCAATGACAAAGTACAAGGCTCGAAGATCAAAGTACGCGATGAGCACCGAGGCCGAGTATGACCAACCCCGAGATGATGTCGTTATGAGTTTGTAACAGAAAGAGCAAGATTCCTGCAACGTCCCTAAGATCACGACGTAAATTCTGGAATAGATTTGTACGAGCATGTACGGATTTGTACTAGGCTGTCCCAATAAGATTTCCTACTAAAAATGGAAATATACCTTGTAAAGGACTCTCCTATTATATAAAGGGGGGCTCATTCATTTGTAAGACCATCAATCATTGGAAAAGGAATATACATTCTTTACTTTCTTGCTCATTACTCATCAATTGTCCTTTAACTTTATTGTTCTTACTGACCTAGCTCGAGGTCAAGACTTGCTCGCACACTGGTTTGATTAAACTTACTTCTTTAATTTAATACGTTTGATTTTTTTATTATCAGTTAATATTGAACTAAATCACATATCTTTAAGACCTCAATACAAATTTAATTGTTACTCGAATTTTAGGGTAAATTGTTTGGCGTCCACCGTGGAGCTAAAGAAAATAGTGATTGTTTCAGTGCTGATTTTGATAACGCATGTTATTTTTACATTTGTTCTTGTCAAAGATTCTTTGTTCTCATGTTAGAACATGAAACTCACAGAACGCGCCCGTACATGGTGATGACGATCTTGGATTTCATAGGGAAAACGACAACGTAATTGCTCCAGTAGTCGGTGTGCCACCGATTAACATCGAGGAAGTGCATGCTGGTGACCCCGTCGATTTCAATTTGCACTTTGTTCTGAAAGCGGACTTAGGTGCAAACCACGGAGGAAGTGTGTGCAAGGAAGGTCGAACTGGTGGCCAAGGAACTCAGGGCTCAAAAGACGGGGGAGTTAGTCTCCAGGTAATATTCGAGATGCTACAGGCTCAACAGGTTGCTATCGCTCAGCTTCAAAGTCAACATAAAACTCCAAGTGTGGTCAAACCAGAAATTACTTGCCGAACTAAGCTAGTGCCAGAAATATCAAACGGTAATGGATTGGGGACTGATCCCACGATTATGAAGAGGCTCGAGGAGCTCACAAAAAGAATTGAATCGGGAGAGAAAAAGATTGAAGATAATGACAAGAAAGTGGAGACATATAACTCCCGAGTTGATCAAATATCGGGGGCACCCCCGGTCTTAAAAGGTTTGGATTCAAAAAAGTTTGTGCAGAAATCTTTTCCTCAGAGTGCGGCCCCGAAGCCCATTCCAAAAAAAATATGTATGCCGGATATACCTAAATACAATGGGACCACCGATCCTAATGAGCATATCACTACGTACACTTGCGAGATAAAGGGAAACGACTTAGAAGATGATGAGATCGAGTCCGTTTTGTAGAAAACATTTGGAGAAACCCTGTTGAAGGGAGCAATGATTTGGTATCACAACTTGCCACTGAATTCCATTGATTCATTTGTCATGTTAGCAGATTCTTTTGTGAAGGCACACGCCGGGGCCATAAAGGTAACGAGGAGATCGAACGTTTTCAAGATAAGACAAAGGGATAACAAAATGTTGAGAGATTCGTGTCCCAATTTCAAATGGAACGTATGGATTTACCACCGGTCTCCGATGATTGGGCCGTTCAAGCTTTCACCCAAGGGTTAAACAAGCGGAGTTCGATAGCGTCACGATAGTTGAAGCAAAATCTGATTGAGTATCCAGTTGTAACTTGGGGCAGATGTGCATAATCATTATCAATTGAAGATCAGAGTCGAGGACGACCAGTTGGGAGCCCCATAGGGTTCAGTTCATCCAAATAGATTGGCAGTTAAAGCCTCGAGGGATACTGATAGGGAACAGAGGTCAAACAGAGTGCGGTATTAGCCATATGTCACAGATTGAAGAAATAATAGTTCGGGGCGCAATCCTTCTCGGAATGAGCGAAGAAATGATTGAGGGCAAAACTCTTAGGGACTTGTGAGTAAGAATGGTTTTGATAAACATACTGATCCCGCAGAAGCACCTCGATTATCGGAGTACAATTCTAGTGTCGATGCATCGGGGATTGTATCAGCTATCGGGAGGATCAAAGACACAGGTGGCCTAGGCCTATACAAATTGATCCTTCTCAGATAAACCCAAACTTGATGTGTAAATATCATGGTACACATGGACATAGGACCGAAGACTGCAGACAGCTGAGGGAGGAGGTGGCTCGATTGTTCAACGAGGGCCATGTTCGGGAGTTTCTTAGTGATTCGAGCTAAGAATCACTTCAGAGAAAGAGACACCAATAGAAAGAATGAGCAGGAAGAACCACATCATGTAATTCACATGATCGTTGGCGGGGTCGATGTTCCACAAGGGCCTATATTCAAACGTACCAAGGTGTCGATCACCAGAGAAAAGCGGACTCGGAGTTATGTGCCCGAAGGCATCCTATCATTCAACGATGAAGAAACGGAGGACATTTCTCAGCCGCACAATGACGCCCTGGTAATTTCTATTTTGTTAAATAAAATTCAAGTTAAACGTGTTCTAGTGGATCCAGGTAGCTCAGCAAACATAATCAGATTGAGGGTCGTAGAGCAGCTCGGCCTGCAGGAGCAAATTGTGCCTACATCTCGGGTCCTAAACGGATTCAACATGGCAAGCAAACAACGAAGGGGGAGATAATCCTACCAGTAAACGTGGCCGGGACCATCCAAGATACAAAATTCCATGTCATCAAAGGTGACATGAGATATAATGCACTGCTCGGAAGGCCATGGATCCACAACATGATAAATGTTTGCAGTCAACGAGGTGGCACCGATACCAGCACCTTCGACCTTAGAAAAATTAAACATCAAAGACAAGCAGATGGCCAAATAACAATCACCATCCCCAGCCTCGATCGAGTCAGAGGAACAGGTAATCGAAGAAGAAGATGAAGAAGAAGAGGATTTCCTTACTTCTCGAACTTTCATTATTCCCGAGGAATCAGATGCAACCAAGTCAACGGTCGAGAAGCTGGAACAGGTGATACTGATCGAGCATCTGCCCGAGTGAAAGGTATACCTGGGAACGGGATTAACCCCCGAACTCAGGAAAAAACTCATTCAATTTCTTATCGATAATATAGATTGTTTTGCTTGGTCCTATTTAGACATGACAGGGATCCCGCCGGAGATAAAAACACATCGGCTAAGCTTCGACCCTAGGTTCAAACCAGTGAAACAAAAGAGAAGGCTCCAGTCCGAGGTAAAACATGCATAAAGGACAAGGTAACTAAACTTCTCAAAATAGGGTCCATTAGGGAGGTAAAATATACCGAATGGTTAGCCAATGTAGTCATAGTCCCTAAAAGGGGAACAAACTTAGAATGTGTGTGAATTACAAGGATTTGAACAATGCATGCCCTAAAGACTCTTTTCCACTGCCTAACATCGATCGTATGATCGATGCCGCGACCGACCACGAGATCCTTACCTTTCTCGATACTTATTCTGGGTATAATCAAATTCAGATGAACCCAGAAGACCAGGAAAAGACCTCATTTATCACCAAGTATGGAACATATTGTTACAATGTAATGCCATTCGAACCTACTTACCAACGCCTAGTAAATAAGATGTTCGAAGAACAAATAGGTAAGTCAATGAAAGTTTACATTGATGACATGCTAGTTAAGTCCCTACGCGCAAAGGACCATTTGGCTCATTTGCAGGCAACGTTCGAGATTTTAAGGAAATACAACATGAAACTCAACCTCGAGAAATGTGCTTTCGGAGTCAGCTCGGGCAAGTTCTTGGGCTTCATGGTTTCAAATATAGGGATCGAGATCAATCCCGACAAAATCAAGTCCATCAAAGATATCACCGTAGTGGACAGTGTAAAAGTCGTGCAAAGGCTAACCGGAAGGATAGTTGCCTTGGGTCGATTTGTTACGAGGTCGTCAGATCGAAGCCACAAGTTCTTTTCCTTACTTAAAAAGAAAAATGATTTCGCATGGACCCCAGAATGCTAGCAAGCATTGGAGGAATTGAAGTGATACTTATCGATCCCACCTCTTCTCCATACTCCGAAGGCAAATGAGAAGCTGTACTTATACTTGGCAGTGTCCGAAGTAGCGGTAAGTGGTGTACTAGTTCGAGAAGAGCAAGGTATGAAGTTCCCTATTTATTAAGTAAGTCGGACCCTAGGAGATGCTGAAACTAGATATCCACACTTAGAGAAATTGACACTTGCATTACTAAGTGCATCTAGAAAATTAAAGCCATATTTCCAGTGTCACCCCATATGTGTGTTAACCACTTATCCACTCTGAAATGTTTTGCACAAGCCCTAGTTGTCAGGCCGATTGGACAAATGGTCCATCGAACTTGGTGGGTACGATATTGAATATCAACCCCAAACGACTATTAAGTCTCAAATTTTAGCAGACTTCGTGGCTGATTTTACGCCAACCCTCGTACCCGAAGTAGAAAAGAAACTTCTACTGAAATCAAGTACAACATCGGGGGTATGGACCCTTTTCACGGACGGTGCCTCGAATGTGAAAGGGTCTGGGCTCGGCATTGTTTTGAAGCCACCCACCGGAAGCACTATCAGGCAATCTATCAAAACTTCTAGGTGAACTAACAATGAGGCAAAGTATGAGGCCATGATTGCTGGTCTCGAGCTAGCTAAAAGTTTGGGGGCAGAAGTTATTGAAGCCAAGTGCGACTCTTTGTTGGGGGTGAACCAAGTAAATAAAAGTTTCAAAGTACGAGAGGATAGAATGTAAAGGTATTTGGACAAGTTACTGGTGACACTGCACCACTTCAAGGAGTGGACTCTAGACCACGTACCACGAGAACAAAATAGTGAGGCCGATGCAATTGCAAATTTGGGGTCATCGGTTGAAGAAGATGATATTGTCCCGGGGACTGTCATCAAATTGCCGAGATCTGTGGTCGAGGAAGGTCACGCCGAGATAAACTCTACAAGCTTGACTTGGGATTGGAGAAATAAATATGTTGAATATTTGAAACACGGAAAGCTCCCATGGGACCCTAAAGAGTCAAGAGCCCTACGAGCTAAAGTAGCCTGATTCACATTAGATGACGATGGAACGTCATATAGGAGGACCTTCGATGGACCATTGGCGGTATGCTTAGGGCCCGAGGACACCGATTGTGTTTTATGAGAGGTCCACGAAGGCACTTGTAGGAACCACTCCGGCGCTAATTCTTTGATTCACAAAATCATTAGAGTAGGGTACTACTGGGATAGCATGGAAAAAGACTCTAAAGAGTTTATTCGAAAATGTGATAAATGTCAAAGGTTTGCACCGATGATCCATCAACCCGGAGAACAACTTCACTCAGTCCTATCCTCGTGGCCATTCATAAAATGGGGGATGGACATCGTCGGCCCTTTGCCAATGGCACCAGTTAAAACTAAATTCATCTTGTTTATGACTGACTACTTTTCTAAATGGATGGAAGAACAGGCCTTCGATAAGGTCAGAGAAAAAGAAGTCATAGATTTCATATGGGATCACATCATGTCAATTCGAGATACTTGCTGAAATTGTATGCGACAATGGGAAGCAATTCATCGGCAACAAGGTAACAAAGTTCCTTGAAGAACATAAAATAAAAAGGTCTTATCAACGCCATATTACCCGAGCGCAAACGGACAGGCCGAATCTATGAACAAGACTATTATCCAAAACTAAAAGAAAAGGTTGAGTGATGCTTAGGGGGAAATGGAGAGAGGTTCTACCTGAGGTCATTTGGGCATACCGAACGACATCAAAGTCCAGCACGGGGGCAACCCCGTTCTCCTTGGTATATGGCTCCGAAGCCTTAATATCGGTCGAGGTCGGCAAACCTAGCACCATATTTCGACATTCAACAGAGGAATCAAATCACGAGGCTATGAGCACTAGCCTCGAGCTATTGGATGAAAAATGAGAAGTTGCGCTTGTCCGAATGGCCGAACAGAAGCAAAGAATCGAGAGATATTACAATAGAAGGGCCAACCTTTGCCATTTCAGAATCGGGGACTTAGTTCTAAGGAAAGTCACCCTAAATACTCGAGACCCAAATGAAGAAAAACTAGGCCCGAATTGGGAAGGACCGTATCGAGTCATTAGTATTATCGGAAAGGGATCTTACAAACTCGGCATGATGAAAGGATAACAATTGCCTAACAATTGGAACGTGTCACTACTCAAATGATATTATTGCCGAGGTATGATTTTTTTCCCTTTTCCATTTGTGTTCGATACTAACTTATTACAGGTGTTCGATCGAGGCGTCGAGGAAACTATTTAACATGAAGATCTTTGGTTTTAAAGCACGCGTTTCACTATTTTTTTCCCTTAGTCCGATTTTTATCCCTAATGGGTTTTTACGACGAGGTTTTTAACGAGGCAACAACTATGTGCTACCTACGAAAAATTCAACAGTATCCAAGGCTTCTTTTCAATCAACCTCGAATACTGGAAGGCATCACCCTCGGAGGCTATATTTTTGAGAAAAATACTTCATGCCAAAGAGGGCCTCGATAGGAAAACTTTGTAATGGGCTAAACTGTCTGTGTCCATATAGAATAGTCGAGCCCCGATGGAAAAACATGTACGCATGTATGAATTATTCAAAGAAGCATTCTTTCTATATCAAACACTTTGTGTTTCAAGGAAGTTTACTACTATGTATTCAGCGAGAAACGGCTCAAGGGCCAAAACACAAATACAACTCGAATACTCGGGGATTGTCATCGATAGTCAACACATTCGTGTTGTCTAAACTCGAATTCATAAGACCTCAAAGAGGCATCCCTCGACATACAGGCCAAGACCATCATACTCGGGGACTAATATTTCGAACAAGTTCGAAATGCTATCGGGAAACAAGTCCAAGTGACACACCCCGAAGGCTACGGCCATATTAAAGGCTACGGCCGAAATAACGCGGCGCGGAGATGTCCGAATCCTGCAATAAAAATAGGCCTTCGAATTCTATGAAAAACGGTTAATAAAGGCTACCCTCAGCAAAATGATCAAAGGGCTTCGATAAAATCAGCACTTGAAAAACCTTACGGGGTATCGAATTATTCAAATACAAACTTATACTAAGGCATAAAAAACAAAAGGGTTCCGATCGAGACTAAACCCTCAAAAAACCCAATGGGTAAAAAATGCATGCCAAGGCATAAAGAAATTTTTACTAAGTCTTTAATAATATCCATCTTTCAAAGGCCATATCAGCCCAACCTAAAAGAACCTAAGGGCTAAAACATGTAGAGTTCGAGACCTTGTTCTCACTCAACTCGGACCTAAGGGTCCCATCATCCCAAGCTCGCATCAAATCGACTTGAGCATAGCTCAAGGATTCATCAAAAACCCTTAAGAAGTATTCTATTATAAGTTCAAAGATTGCCCACTGATTACTAAAAAAAACTAAGGGTTTGTTCTACTCTGAGTTCGAGCTAGTGCCCACTCGATTGTTGAAGTTATAACATCAAAAATTTTCACAAAATAAAAATGAAGCAGACTTCGAAATAAATCAGAGATGGAACGAAAAGAAAGGTAATTCCTTATATTCATAAAAGGTATTTACAGTGCCCCCAAGGGGCCTTACACAAAAAACAAAAAACAAAAAACAAAATCCTAAGAGCCATTCTACTTGGGGAACCGCATCCCCGGAAGCCGCATCTTCGGGAACCTCCTCCTCAGGGACTTCATCCTCATCTCCTCCACTCTCGGAACCACTAGCAGAGTCTTCATCATCAGAGAGTAAAGCGATAGCCTCATCCTCCAAAGTTTTTTGCCTTTTCAATATCAGCTGAGTGGTCAAAGCCACGAACGTGCACTTCCTCAAGAGTTTCTCTCTGGGATTATCACCTTGACTTCAGCAACGATGGAGATCTCCTATGCTCGAATGTTAGCAGCCTCGGCATCAACTTGATAAGAGGCCACAAATGCCTACGCCTCAGATTTGGCCTTCGCAAGCTCGGCGACCGATTTAACTTCGAGCTCCTCAATCTTTCGGCTCCGGGCCAAATTTTCCCCTTTGCATTTTGAAGCTAGCATTTGATCGAAGCCAACTGGGCCCGAAGCGTGTCTTTCTCCAAGGCAAGACGACCCATATGCTACTTCCACCCCAGGGTATCGACCTTTTTTGTCTTGACCTCTTCTCGAAGCTGCTCCACCAGCTCGCCCTTCTACTGGGCCTGCAAAGTCGAAAGTGTTAATCACTAAATCAAATGAACACGTAACAAACTCCCAAAAGTTGCATTACCTGCTTAATGAGCTCAGTCTGTTCCTGATGAGCCCTCTCCAGTTCAGCTCGAAAATCCCTGATCTCCCCCTCTTTTTGAACATAGAGGATCTTAAGGTTGTCCCTCTCTTCCACGAGCTTCTTGAGTTCGGCCTCACATCGAGTAAGCTTGGCTCGATATTTGGAAAATGCTTCTCGATAGCGCGTTACAACCTTTCACACAAAAGGAAAAAGTTAGACTTGGAACAACAAGAATAAAACTCAAGCATAATTTTGAGGGCAGAAACTTACTTGTTTTAGAAGCCGCTTGGCCTCGTCAAAGATAAACGAAGCATATGGGTCGGGACCATCTTCGACCCCCGCAAAGCATTCCCGAAAAATATCATTCCCTTCATGGGTCGTCCCCACGTCGGGAGTCTTCATGGCCCGAACATCTCGGAACTGTCCTTTAGAAAACACAGGGCCAGGCGGGGATTCATCTATGTTAATTATCCCAAGTGATTCACTTGGGAGATTCTCTTCTCTTTGGGGGGCCTCAAAATTAGGTTTCTCGGGCTCGCCTGCCAGATGTCCTCCAAGGCGAGGAGCGCTTTTACCACCCAATAGCTCGGGGACTCTGCTTGAGCTCCCCTCCAAGATTTCTTCGATTCGAGATTGAACCGCACCAGCCACTGTTGGTTCGTCAACCTTCGAAGCCTCAGTGCTCCCTCTCTTCCAAGCTACCAACAAGCAGTCGACATCTTCTCCCTCTTCGTCGTCATCCCGAAGGTGTTGGAACGCTTTTGCAGATAGGGCTGCAGGATCAGCCCTAGGCTTTCGAGCCTTATTTTTCTTGGGCTTCGGAGAACTTGCTGGCGAAGCCCTTTTCCTTTTCTTCTCCTTGGTTGGCTTCGGGATTTCCTCTTCACCGGGAGGAGGCGACCTCATAATAGTGTCTCCGAGGCTTGTGTAAAGGGAAAATAAGTATTTTACAGAGAAACGTCAATATATGAACAAGGGAACTCACCATGATTTTTAGCTTCCTACTGACCCTTGGCCAAATCACGCCAACAACATTCTGTGTGTGAAGAAGTGGAGGCCAGTTGTCGAACCCAAACTGCGAGGTCCAAAATCGGACCGGGAAACCAAGGGGAAGTTGCACCATTGAAAAGGAATTAGATCGAAGAAGAACAGGGAAGGCAGAGTAAAAAACATCATCGATAGGGTTGTACATACGTTTCATGTTCCATCCCTAGGGGAATGGCATCCTTTCGGCAGAAATTAAGTCGGAGGTCTTGATTCGGACAAACCGGCTCATCCATCCCCAGTCCTTGTCCTCATCGATACTAGAGAATAGCGCCTTCGAGGATCGATGCTGGAGATTTATCAAATCACCTCGATAGAGGCGAGGGCTGTATAGCCTGATCAGGTGGTCGAGTGTAAAAGACATCCCCTTGACCTTGCCCGAGAAGTACCTAAGCAAATTGACGATGCGCTAGAAAGAAGGGTAGATCTGGCCAAGGGTCACTCGATACTGGTGACAAAAATCGAGAATGATTGGATCTACAGGACCTAGTGCCAGATCTACGGGACCTAGTGTAAAAGGATAAGTATACACACTTAGGTATCCTTTCACAAGGGTAGTGATGTCCTCCTCTGGGGAAGGAATCACCACTTCCTTGTTATCCAAATTGCAGTCCTCTTTCACCTCTTGAGATCGACTTTAGATATCGAGAAGATGTATCGGGACATAGGCTTACATCAACCTAGAACTGATGGAGGCTTATCGATTTTGAAATTGGAAGATAGCTCGCATGGCCCAGGAATGCATTCCTCGATACGAGGTGGCGCCGTCGTTCTACCACCGGCCGACCGCGATGACTAGGAGGCTTTTTCTTTCCGAGGAACGGTTTTAGATGTTTTAGCCATTGCTGTTTAGAAATTTAAAAGAAGAGAGGAAGTTGATGTTGTAGCGAGAACAAGTTGAAGAAAGGATGAACTTAGAGAAGATGAAGAAGCTAGTGAGGTTTTGAGAAGTAAAGATTGTAAAAGTTGTGAAATTGACCTATTTATAGTGGTCGCTTTAACGGTTTGGGGAAGCCAATGGCCGACTATCAGTCGCCCTCAATTAATGGCCTTGGAAACTATACAGACGCGACCTTTCAATCACTTCAGTCGCTGACGCCACGAGATTGACATCATGATTGAGGCATCGAAGGATCGAGGATCAAATCGTTTCTTATCATCTTACTTTAAGAAACGCGGGGACTATCTGTATACGGTCGAAATCAGGTATGCCCGATTTCATGGGCTCGAAGAGTCCCTTCGAGCCCGAGTTCAAGCCCGATGACAGAGTACAAGACTCGAAGGTCGAAGTACAAGATAAGCACCGAGGCCGAGTATGACCAACCCCGAGATGATGTTATTATGGGTTTGTAACAAATAGAGCAAGATTCCCGCAACGTCCCTAAGATCACGATGTAAATTCTGGAATAGGTTTGTACGAGTTTGTACGAATTTGTACTAGGCGGTTAGATAGTTGTCCCTATAAGATTCCTTACTAAAAATGGAAATGTACCTTATAAAGGACTCCCTTATTATATAAAGGAGAGCCCATTCATTTGTAAGACCATCAATCATTGGAAAACGAATATGCATTTTTTTTACTCTCTTGCTCATTACTCATCAGAATTGTCCTTTAACTTTACTGTTCTTACTGACCTACCTCGAGGTCACCTTAGCTTGAAGTCAAGACTTGCTTGCACACTGGTTTGATTAAACTTACTTCTTTGATTTATACGTTTGATTTCTTGATTATCAGTTAGTATTGAACTAAATCACATATCTTTAAGACCCCAATATAAATTTAATTGTTACTCAGATTTTAGAGGTAAACAAATATATAAATATATAATTTTTAAATATACTTTAAGATTTTATATAGAATTTTCTTTAAAAAATATCTAGAACTATTTGGAATCCTCTAATGGGATGTAATATTTAATAGAACTATGTAGTATATTCATTTTTATTTATTTTAAATAATGGATTGTACCATCACTTTCTTATCAAGTGTTATTAAAATGCATCAATCTCTTTATTCTTCCATATTCATATGTCAAGATTTATTAAATTTTTATATCTTTTTTGAATTTAAAATGATATTTCGATGATTTATAATTAAATAGAACATCTCATTATTTAGGTATCATATCGTTTTTGTGTTTAATTATTAAATTCGTTTAACTTTGAAAGCGTACATCAATGAAAAATTATTGTTAGATGACTAAGAAAATAACTATCATGTGTTACAAAAAAAATCCCCATAAGAATATTTTAATAGATCACGTGTTTGTTAGTTTTTAAATTTTTACTAAACATATATTCACTTATCAATACTTTATCTATAACTTTAACAAAGTAATAATGAAATAATATTCATGTAACGAAAAAAACCTGAAAAACCCGATAAAATCGAACCAATCCAAAATCGATATAGTTGATTTGGTTTGGTTTTAATAAAAATTGAACCAACTCGATCAATGTACATCTCTAGTTATTACATATTATATAATTTGCTTTGTTTTCAAGTTATTAGTCACTCTTTTTACGGATCAACAATTATATTTTAGGTAATTTAGTAATATGCAAACTTTTAGCAATATTAACAGAGTAAAAGTTGAACTCCTCATCTAAAATACTGCAAAACTTCTTTTTTCATTCTGTACAGCAAAACTTCATTATCTTATAACAATTTGTATCCATACAAAATGAGACATCTAAGTTTCAACAGAGTAAATATTAATTAGTACTTCTGTTATTTATTCAACCAAACATGTGTGGCTGATATATACATGAAATTCAAAAGCAAATTAACTTGTCAATTAATTTTCTAGCCTAGACTAGAATTGCCAAAAAGATGAAGAAACCAGCAAGAATGTGAAGCATTGCATCCAAACCAATTCTAACTCCAGCACTCTCTAAACCAATTGGGAATAGGCATGAACCAGTTGAAGCATTTTTCTCTACAATCTGTGCCAATCCATCAAATACACAAGATTCCACATCTTGGTTGTTCATTTGATAATACATGTTGAATGCATAAGAAACATTTCCATCTGCATCCAACTTGTTGCATGATCCTCCATAAGACAATGCCGTGCAATCAGACCTAGAGCAAGCATATTGTACGCTCGAAGGTAGTTTACCTGATCAATAATAACAACGACGCCTCAATATATAAGAGTCGGTTATACTTAAAAGTGACAAAGTTAATCTATTTCTTGGTACCCTTCCTAACCCGCCAAATTTAACAAACTGAATTATTATCCGTTTGTTGACTCGATCCAACAGATTGAACCTAAAATGATCCATCAAATTATTGGATCAAAAGTGTCAATAGTATAACCTGATGTATCAAAATACAATTCATACACCAAACATACCAAAACAAATTTGGAGGTTGAAAATTATGTAAATTTGGAAAGAACTTAGCTAATATTTTAAGAAAAATACTAGCTTTCATTTTTCTTGGTGCAAAAGAAAAATAGAAAAGGAAGGAAGGTTGAGTTATGTTGGACATGTTATGTTATGATATATTATTTGACACATCTTGATCAAGTGAGTTGGGCTGTCTAAGTTTGACTCAACCTGTTCATTTGCCATCTCTAATCTTTTTGTATTTTTTATAATGGGGTAGGGGATTATAAGATGGGGAATCGAACCCTAACCAACAAGGTGAAAGTTCAGGTAGACAACCAACTGAGCTGCTAAGATTCCCCATTCATCACTACTCATGTTGCTTCGTTTAAGTTCATCATGCTCTAATATCGTTACTCGACCAATCTAGCCCATTTTTGCCTAGTTATATTAATTATAAGCATTGCTCATGTCGCTTCATTTAAGCTCATCTTAATCGAATATCATATAAAATAAAATTTAAGCAAAAAAGAAAGTACTAGAAGTTCAAAGTTTACCTATATCTTCAGCATATTTGTTCAAAACACACCATTTGTTCTCCAAATATTTGATGTTCTTTGCACCAACAGGCATTGACTCATGTCCTTGTCCTGTGAAATCCATTGGAAACTTAGGTTGTCCATCATATTTAAAAACACCCCAATGTCGTTCAAAACTTCCAGGTGCAATACTCTTTTGATTCTCATCTGTTAAACTAAAGAGATAATACTCAATATATCCAGGGTAAAGTGGAGTTCCTTTCTTTGAAGCCATTTTCTTGAAAAATCCACTATAGAATTTTTTGGCCAATGTAACATTTGCATATAAATCTCCATCTGTTGGCCAACCAATTTCTCCAATAATCACCTTTACACCCGGAGAACCAGCTTTTTTTAATGATACAACTAAAGTATCTAAATTGGCATCAAACATGTTAGTGTACGATATTCCATTGTCACGTACAAGCTTGGCTTTATCATCGAAAAATGCAAATTCTATAGGGAAATTTTTGTTCTCGTGAAGACTAAGAAAAGGGTATATATTTACGAGGAACGGAGCATTGTTGTCCTTGAAAAATCGACAGATTTTCTGCATTAAGTCTCTAATATCTGATCGAAAATCGCCCTGTGATGGACCTGAATTACCAGATTCATAAACATCGGCATTTTGTGGGATTGTAGCTTTGATTTTGTCTCCAAGTCCAGCAGAATTGAGAGCTTTTTGAACATTTTGTAACGCTGGAAATGTTGATTTCATGAATGAACTATTGTATGATTTCAAGAATGGTTCATTTCCAACAGCAACGTACCTTTGAAACATTAACAAGTTATAGTCAATCCATATAAATAATATTCATTATTCAAAGTAATTGCTATAAAATAACAGTACAATAAAGGATTTAACTTACACACATTAATAATGCAAAAATCTTTCTCTACTTTATCAGCGTATTTTAATTTGTTGTTAGGTTACCTAACCCATTTTTTTTGTTACTAATCCAACTTATTATGAACAATTAATTACATGTAGTTATCTTTTAAGAGATTTGATCGGGTAAAAATTCTTTTACCAGCATTTAGAAGTTAAACTCTACAATAAAATAGTTCATTTCCGATAATGGAAACCTTAATATTTTCTGTCTTAGCTAAACAAATTTGGTCCAAAATATAATTGTCGCTTTAGGAAATAAAGACCCTTGCTCGAGTAAATGATCTATATAATTTAGTAAAGCGTCTTAGTAATGTTCAGCAAAAACTATTTGAGAAGAGATAATAAGTAATTTAGTCAAATAACCCTTATAATTAATGTTGGTATTGAATTTTAAACAACAAATAACAAGGAGCATAGAGTTATTTTAATATTTTTCGTGAATAATGAGATAAAAGAAGAATGAAAAGATAGAAAAAGGGTTCTTACTTAATATTAACACCTCCATCATACAAATGTATGCTGACATTATTTTTCACCCAATCCTTGGCAAAGTCATAATCATCCGCAAATTTTCCCAACTGATTATTTGGAATTCCAAGCATAACCTCAATACCAGTACCAGCAAAGTACTTAACAGTCCAATGATCAGAATCAAATAATTTGATCTTATCAATCTTATTATCCTTGAGCATTTGTACAATTGTTGTAGGGTGCAAAGTTTGTGCAGCTTGTGTACCCCAATTGACACCAAGACCATTGGCAAAACTAGTCGATAGCGCCAAGCAACATACCCATATCAACATCTTAATATGAGCCATTGCTAGTGCTGACTAGCCGCTATAGGTAGATTATATTCAGTGCTTATAATTCTGATATAATTATGCACCAAATAGTTATATAAAAAAATAATTAAAGTATAGGGGATGTTAAGAAAATGATGAAATGGGAAGGAGATGGTTTGAAGGGAGAAATGAGAATGAATAAAGTTGAGATAGTTTTATTCAAAGCTTTGAAGATAAGAGAAAATATGGATGCATGAGCTAATATCAAGGAGAGAGTAAAGCGGACAAGCATTACTTTTTATTTCTTTTCTTTTTCTTTGGTTTCCTACAACTTTTGAAATTATGGAAGAGAGGAGTTTATGATTTTGTTCGTTAGAATTTAATTTCTCTGTATTGTATTTCTTTTTTAGCAAGACAAAAATTGTTGCTTTTTTTATGCATTTATTTTTTAAGGGATAAAAAGGAAAATGAAGGCTAAAAATACTTATTTTCATGTATTTTATTATCTGATGTGAAAAAAGACCTTCAACTTATTTGCAAGACAAATATTTTATCTACAAGCTGTTTTCATGTTTTTTAAAAGCTTTATTTTTCTTTCTCCAAATTTTTGAAAATTCGTCCAAAAATTATCTTTATTTTTTGTTTTCACCACGTATCTGAGAGGCTTGATTAATCCGAATTCGCGCGACGTAAGATCCATTAAAATAATTTTTTTCAATCGAACCTGATTAAGGAGGAAAGAATCCTATCCGTTCTACCACAACTTTGTAAGTTAGAGAAAACTATTAAACGAAGCACATGGCCAAAAATTTCACCCTTTTTTATTTTTTATTTTTTTTATGAAAAAAGAAATTAATACATAGTTACACTCCTATTTATTTATTGCAATACGTAACGTTAGTCTTAAATGGTAACACATACAAAGTTTGCTTGTGAAAACCAAACAGCATTTTTCTTAAAGAGAATTAACGATATTGCTTCGTAGATATTGTACCCACATGCAGAAACGTCTGTACTTCGGTGAGTTCTGACATGTAATATAGATAGCAACGGTTTTCAAGAAGCAGAAGCTAACTCTCTGCTGCCTCTCACTTCCAACTTCCCAAGAACTGGTAATTTTAACCCAACCCCATTAATATTTTTGAATTTCTCGACTATTTTTCTTTTTGTGGTCTCCCCCCCCCCCCCCCCCCAAATTTTGAAAATTGTATGATAAAAGTTCTCAAATTTCTGTTGTTTATGTGTATGGGAGAAGAGGGAAGAATTAAAGCTTCAAAATGGGACCTTTTGCATTAGCTTTGGATACAAAGAATTCTTTTGCAGCCTCAGGTAATTCACAACTCTCCAGTTTTTACTGAAAGTTGTAAAATTTGCATCTTTCACTCTTTCTGATTTTGCCCATTTTTCTTGGGCTGTTATTATGTATGGAACTTAACACAGTGGACTGTGATTCAATGTAGTAGTAATGGCAGTCTAATTGTGTTTACTAATGGAAATGGTGTTGAATCCTTTATAAACTGGCATTTTATGATATATATGTTAATTTGGTGTTGGGTGTGTCTCTGTGTGTGTGTGGGGGTGGGGGTGGGGGGGGGTGGGGTTATAATGAATTCCAATTTAATGCTTGGATTAATGTGATGATATATTTTTGGTTTGAGACTTTGAGTGATGATGGAAGCAGATTTTACTTCTGGAGAAGAGGATGCATTGGTATTAGTGTGGGTGCAGGTATACTCATGTTTGGAAATCGAAATAGTAACTGATATAAGTTAATTGGCCTAGTGGTCAACAAAGTGGAAGGAGACCCATGAGGTATCAGTTTCAAATCCTTGTTCTTATCCTTTGCCTAAGCCTTGGTGTAAGCAGAGATATCTGGTACCTATGTTGGTGGGAGGTACCGGGTATCCAGTGAAATAATCGAAGTGCGCACAAGATGCCCAGACACTACCATCATTAAATAAAATAAAAGAACTAATATAAGCGAATCAACATATCCGCCCGAAGATATGGGGGTGTAGGGTTTACGCTGGTACCCTTTGTGGCAAAGAGTGATGAATGAAGTTCATATGTTTTTAGGGGATTCTAGTTCTTGAATATAGGAGATCTGGATACTTAGACTAAGGTTACTAAACACTCTCAATTACTGGATTTAATATTTACTGGAGTTGGTGATTTTCGTACTAATATGACTTGAAGTTGGATAACTGTTGATATTTTTTTTTGATGAAAAAACTGTTGATATTTTAATTTGACAATTTTAATAAGTGCAAGTATTTCAACATACATATCTGATCACCAATATGTGCTACTACGTGTTGGTTCCGAACTGAAAAAGGCTACTAGTGATAATTGTGAAATATTTCTGTTAGTTACATCAAGGAAAACTTTTTCCTTCAGGAAATACATTTAATTAAGCAATTCTTTTAGCGTAATGATAGGTTTAGCTTTTTGGCTCAAAGCATTAACGCTCAATAGATTTAGCAGTGTTCCTTTTTGAAATAACAAATGTTTCTTTTCATCAATATCGAGTACATTCAACTATAATTGTCGAATGAGATTAGCTAACTATTCTTTAGCTGATGTCTTGGATACCAATCTGCACAAAACAAGCATGAAATGGAGAGGTAGCAAGATGGTTTGGCATGTCACCTATTCAGTTATTAGAATGTTCTTGTCTCTTCGACATGATATACTTAAGAAGAAGCTAAAGGTTTCTCAATCAAATATGGTTTATCTTAGTGATATGAAGATTGTTATTCAAAAAGAGAGAAAAGATTACCCATGCATTACGTCATATTAGGATGTAGATTTATATTGATTATTTATCTTGTATGTTTCCCTGTTCTTTCTTGATGAGGTGGTCTGATTTTGCAGATGCATCTGGTAGAAAAATGGATAACCTTCAGATGGTACCAAAAAATTTCTTCGCATCAGTCAACAGCGGAGAAGAGAAACCATTTGATTTCTTACGTATACTATTTGGCATGTCTGCTGAAATTATAGTAATAACATGACGAAATTGTTGCACGCTTGTCATATAATATCACTCTCTCTGTCTTTTTTCCCCCAATTGAATGTGAACTAGTAAAGCAATAGTGACATTCGATATTTATGAGGAAGTGTTAAAAGTATATGTATAGATGGAGTTCTGGAATCTTGCCTTTGTTCTGTGTTACAAATGAAAGATGAAAGATTGTATTTTCAAAAGAATAACCAAAAAGCGTTTAGGACACTCAAGCAGTAAAAATTTATCAAGTACAAATGCTTAAAGGATATATGTTGTTACATGTTCTAAAGCTGAGTATATTCTTTTAAACGTTACCAAATTAACGACTACACCCAAATTGCCACAAACAACTTCCAAACCCAACAAAACACACCCTAACAACGAGGGAAAAAGAGAAGGAATGAAGGAAGACACATAAAGACCATTTCTTTCACGGTACAACATAGGAATTACATCATCCTGCTTTCTCAACTGTCCCTTCATTTGTGCTTTGATTCTTCTTTACCAAAAGTTGCTTCAATACTTGAGGTTCAGGGAATTGAACAGTCACACCTTAAAAGTTATTTGAAATGTAATTGTTTAATCACTCGAAAGAGATGTTCTTGATTTCATCTGAAAATTCAAGTGATAAACCCACCAATCAAGAAAGGTTCAAGTTATAAACCTATCAAAATACAGAATAAGTCTCTGGAGCAACTTGGTGCTCACAAACTTATGATGCATCATCATTATTTCAGACTAGTAATACTCTTCCTGGGGTGTGGGTATGAAAAGTAAAGAAATAGAGTCCCTAACTTCTAACAAGAAGAAATTTCTATTTTCTAGTAATCAAAACTATTATAGGACAAAAATCTTTTTTGTTTTGTTTTTTGGTTGAGGGTTGGCGCTTCTAATCTTGGTCATTTTTGTGCAGAGGGTGTCATAGCAGGAGGGACAGCAGGCGTTGTCGTTGAAACAGTTTTATATCCCATTGATACAATAAAAACACGACTGCAGGAAAGTCATCTATTAAATATCCCTGTTTATAATCACAAGTCAATGTCAATTATGTATGCAATGCTACTATGCTAGAATGGTGTCCTTAGTAGCTTCATAATTAGCTTTAAGATTGTCGAGACTATTAGCTCCTTATGTTGACAGGCTGGATAAAAGAGAAGTAGATAGATAATTTTGACAGAATAAACTTTTGAAGTATTCATAGTCATGTTCTGTTGCATGGTCTCCCTGACGTAGCATTTTTATACAGCTGAGCACTGCTTTTCATGGTTTGTTCTTACTCGTATTCAGGTTTTCTGCTATTAAAATAGTCACTATGCAGGCCTTTTTTTCATTTTAATTTACATTATCTCTGGTTCATCTTGAATTCTTTCTTCAGTTCTAGCATTTGCATGTCATCTAGAACAGCAGGTATTTTAGATATCCAGCTCAAGGAAACAAGTGATATGTTTACTAGATAGGGTGTCTCGGATTTGACTAAAACTGTTATTAAGCTGTCTCCCTGTGCAGGCAGCTCGTGGTGGAGGACAAATAGCCTTGAAAGGGTTGTATTCTGGGCTTGCTGGAAATCTTGCTGGAGTCCTACCGTAAGTTTACTAAAGAAATACCGTGTAATAGCATAGAACTGTTTACACCTGAACTGCTGTCAGCCTGATGCAAATGAAATTCCTTTTTCCAAACCTAACTTGCTTTCATTTCCTGAGGTGAACAGTCCTATTTTCTTGTATGGTTTCTTACCTGAGGACATTTAGTAGTGATCTCTATTGATCCTGTTCTCTTATGCAGGGCTTCTGCCATTTTTGTTGGTGTATATGAACCGGCAAAGCAAAAGTTATTGAAGATGCTTCCCGAAAATCTTAGTGCTGTGGCCCATCTTGTGAGAATATTTATCCTCCAACTGTCATGATTGCATTTGGTCTTGTTTTCTAGTTTGTGACATGACATACACCAAATTCATTAATAGAACTTCTGTGACTAGAAGTCATTTTTAAAACTTTTCTAGAGAGTGTTTGATGGCATATGCTATTCCCTGGTCATTTGTTCCCCACGGAAAAGGAAAGAGGTGCCACATGGAGAAGATTTTGATGACTTAAAAGGAACAAAATATCGGTATATTAGACGAGATGATACATTATGACACTCAGGTAACTGGCTAGCAGAAACGTAGAACATTGAAATAAGAAAAATTAACATGATGCAAATCTTGCAGTCTGTCAAGCACACACTAGTCCTGGTTACTGATTACATGCTCACCTCATAAAATATGATAACTCTATCTGGAATCCTCACGAAGTTATTTTTCTCAGGTCACTATTCTTCAAGTTATGCCTATACATTCTCTTAGTATTTTGAATATAAGTTTTCACAAAAAGGAAAAAAAACAGAGTTGCTTTTATATCTCAGTGGTTGACATCTGAAGCATGCATTTTACTCTTGCAACATGTGGTTTCTGTTTCTTAATAAAATCTGCCAAACTTCATGCAGACTGCTGGTGCTTTAGGAGGCATTGCTGCTTCTTTCGTTCGTGTTCCAACTGAGGTGAATGAATAGTTTTGAGATTCTCACTTTCCTGAATATCAGGATTCTCCTTTTCTTATCTTTTTTTTTTGATTTTGCTCGTTTAGGATACCCCCTTTGTAAATCTATTGATTGCATTTGGTTTCTTGAGACTACAGGTCATTAAACAGCGGATGCAGACTAGGCAATTTGCTTCGGCTCCTGATGCTGTTCGCCTAATTGTTTCTAAGGAAGGTTTTAAAGGTCTTTATGCGGTACGCTAGTTCTTTAAATGTCACATATCTTGTCCATAATTTCAGCACTATTTGTCCATTGTATTTCAAAACAGTTTTCGGGTAGAACTGGTTCAGTTTTTTTTTTTTTTTTTGCAAATGATAGTTGGGTCCAGCAACGTGATAGATATAATTTTGGTTTATTTCATCGTAATGTGGGGACTTTTGTAGGGATATGGGTCATTTCTACTTCGAGATTTGCCATTTGACGCCATCCAGTTTTGTATCTATGAGCAGCTGCGGATAGGTTATAAGCTGGCAGTAAGTATCCTGCTTTCCAAGATGTTGAGTGCAACTTCTCATTAATATCATAGAAAACTTACCCATTTCGCTGTTGGCTACATATGTGTGATAGAGCTTCAGTTGCATGTAGTCTAAATTTTGATGTACTAGCTAAAGAGAATAAGAAAAGATTTTGCTTAAACTGGTGTATTCAAAATTTAAGTAGAAATTCTATGAGCTCGTTTCTTCTTGTCTTTCTCCTTGCTTGCTTGACTTCTCACTCATTAGCATCAAAAGTTCACGGAATATTCTTGAACTAAGAAACATGAGGAACGTTACATTGCTGATTTTGCTTTTCGACTTGCCATCAAAGATGGAGACGATTAAGTATTTTCTGTTTGATGGAGAAAGATACAGCACTAGTCTCTGAAATTACTACTAATATCAAAGCTGCTTTATGTGCTTCGTACCAGGCAAAAAGGGACTTGAATGATCCAGAGAATGCTGTTATTGGTGCCTTTGCTGGTAATCCACCTTCAAAGCCCTATTACATGTCCATTCATTTGTAGTTCTCTGATTATGGCATGTTGGCTTTCATTTATAATATTTAAGTTGAGGATTCAGCTGCTGTGTAGAGAGTGTCACTGGCTCTTTCCTGTAAGCCTGCAGTATCAAGAAATGTAGGCTTAGGCAGACAAATTTTTACATTGCACAATTGCATTGGTTTTTGTGTGAGTCAAAGTTCACCCATAACTGACTGGACCACAAAATGATCCCTATGATTTTGACTATTCCTAATTTGGGTTAATAAATTGGTGCTTTTGCCTTTGGCTTGAAGTTCTGTAAATTCAGGTCCTATGAATTGTGAAAAGTAGAAAACTGAATTGCAGGGTTCTCAATCTTACTCTTGAAGAGTCGGTAGAATGAACCAGCAATTTGAAAATCTTTTGGGCCAATCTCAAATCTCCTCAAAAGATCTTGCAATAATACATTGCCCTACCAGCAATATTGCTGGAACACATCAATGAAATCTTCTCATTACTTATAAAAAATAATTGCCATTTATGAAACCTCTTAAAACTTATGCAGCAAAGTGTTTTTTAAGTCATGAAGAAAATATTGTAAAATCGCCATTTCAGTGAATGAATATGCAGTACTGAGCGATAATTTGGCATGATTATATGACTAAGTTACTGTTGTTTAAGGAATGTGAATAACTGAAATTCCTAATGTTTAGGTTTAGCCCGTCTACGATTATAACTTCTCATGTTACCTCTACTTTTTGCAGGTGCTCTAACTGGAGCTATAACTACCCCTCTTGATGTCATTAAGACGAGATTAATGGTTCAGGTACTTTCTTCACGTGGTAGTCAAACAATCTGTGTCTCCTAATTTCTTCATCCCATGCATGCATGGCTATAATAAAATGAGACTTCCATGAATTGCAAGATTACTTTCCATTTAATATAGGTAATGTGAAAACTCTAGTCTTGTTCCTGTGCAGGGTTCTGCCAACCAATACAAAGGCATCGTTGATTGTGTGAGGACTATTGTTGCAGAAGAAGGAGCTCCAGCACTTCTAAAGGTAGAGGGATCCCACAATTCCTTTTAGACTGCAGTACTAGGACCCAAATCTGGGTTCTTTTATCCTGGAGACTGCTTATTTTCTTGGTTTGTTGATTTGTCTCCTTTATGGAAAAATCAAATGGATGATGAAAGAGCTTAGCATCCCTGCCGCCCCTTTTCCCCATTTTCTTTCTCGGGACTACGAGGGGTATAAAAACTTAAAAGAGATCACTGACTTCTTGTCCTTTACTTTCCTGATTACTAGTTGGTTTGATTGCTCCATGCTGCATAACCAGTCTTAATTTTGATGGGACCTTAATATAGTCGTAAGCTGATACCACGCATTTTCCTCATTGTTCCCTGCATATAAATAAAAATTATGTACTTTTGTCCATCTTCTCTTAACATTATATTTTAGATGCATCATCCTAAATATTCCATCAAATAGAAGCTGCTAAGGACCGACACAAGGAACTTCCCACATTTCTCCCAAGTGTATTGAGTTTCTTTGTTTTGTGACGTGCAATAACTATGAATGTGTACGTTTTGATCTAAACTCATTAGTTGATATCTGACACATAATTGTTGACCTCTGTTTGTTTGGAATTCAATTTTATTATAGGGCATCGGGCCAAGAGTGCTGTGGATAGGCATTGGCGGATCAATATTCTTTGGTGTTCTTGAGAGGACAAAGCGATACCTTGCACAAAATCGTCCTGATAATGCAGCCTCAAAGCAGGATTAGCTTCTATACTTTCTTGCAACTAGCTGCATGTTATGGATATATAGAATTTAGTTACTACTCACTAATGGCGGTCTGCAGAATGTTGACTCTGCTAGAAAATATTCATAGAGGTAAAGAGCTAAGCTGTCCATGGAATTACTATACAAATTAGCAACAAGAAGTAGCATCTTTTGTCAGAATGTGCCCAAGTGAGATTTTGTTACTCGGAAGATTTTTAATTATTATCTTCAGGTCTTAATGTGTTAAAATCATGCAAATCAGTGAAACAAGCCAATTATTCTTTTATGTTATTTGGGTGAGAATTTCTGTTGTGTTTTTTTAAACACAATATTGGCTGCTCATTTTTTTTTTTGTTGGTTAAAATTAATGTCTAATTGACATATTTGCTTCTTTCGCATTATTCTATTATTGCTCATCTTTTTTTCTTCTTTTTCCTTTTTCCCCAATACCACAAAGCACTTATTGATGTAAGATTCAAACTAGCTTTAAAGCCTTTTCTGCTGTAACTCAATACTGTGGATCCTCTTAATCCCGGGAGAAATTAAAAAATAGCTAGATTTACAACTGGTCGTTCAAAAATAGTCCAGTTTCAAAAGTAATTGAAATTTAGCCACTTTTCATGTAAAGATAAATCTGAGCGAAAACATTGTTCAAAATCCGAAAAATACACCAGCATATTATACTGGAGTTCCAGCACAAGTATGCTGGAACTCCAGCATAATATGATGGAGTTTCAGCATAAGTACACTAGAACTCCAGCATAATATATTGGAGTTCCAACAAGTACAATTGTCCAGTATAATATACTGGAGTCCGCAAATTATACCAGTCCAGCATAATATGCTGGAGTTCATACACAAGTGCACCGAACTCCAGTATATTATGCTGGACCGGTCTCTGTTGCAGCAAAATAGTGGCTATTTTTCATTGACTTCGTAAACGCTAGTTATTTTTGAATGACCAGTCCGAAAACTGGCTATACCGTGCTATTTTTACCTTAATCCTCCATTTAGAACCCAAAAAGAAAAGTCACATACAAAAATAATTTCTTCTCATACGTTTATATATGCATGTGCGAGTGTACATACAAATATATTTTTTCTCCCTGAACGGTTTAGTAAAAGTGGTTATAAATTCTTCTAGGTCAAGTAAACTAGAAGGAGAGCACTTCAACTAATCAAATATACATATGAACCTAGCCATAAACTAATTGGTCACGTGATGAAAAAGGCAACCAGCAAATAAAACCCCAAAAAGATTTAACAATTCCTGATATAAGATTCAGGAGGTATTAGTATGAACTCTTTCCAACTCACAAATATAGAGCACAAAATAAAGAAATTCCACCCACTTACATTGCATATCCACAAAAGAATATCGTACAACAATATACATGTACTCTAATATACATTCCTTAAACAACAAAACTGCACTCTGTTCACCCGTCCTCGGTTCAGTTGGAAAGAATATGGGTAAATGAACAAATAAAATGATGCCAAAAATTGCAGATCATCAACTCATCAGACCTAACCATCTATACTGTGTCTTCAAGAATTTACGCTGCTTCCTACTAAAGCTAAATTTGGGGCACAAAAATTCAAAACTGATATAGCATACAACTGTATCTGTAGGAGGTTTCATGTTCGAAGCTTACATCAGTGGAAGGTAACCTCCACCATGACCTTTCCTCAGGACAAGAGGTCCAGCATTTTCAGGGATTTTATCGAATGCTCTATTGCATGCATCAACCACATCGACAAAACCAGTTGCGATGGTAGCCAGTTGGTATCGCAACCTCAAGTCCCTAGTTCTTCTCAACAAACATCTAAATGATCTCCCGAGATACTTTGCCCATTCAGCTGGGAGCCCTCCCCCTGTCAACCACACGGAAAACTGGGATTGATCTCCTCTTGCAGCGACTTCAGCCCTATAAAATCTAGCAAGTTCGAGAAGCATCGACGGTTGAAGGGGGAGCACAGCAACAAATTCAGCCACAAACTGTTCAACGAGCTCTGGTCTGAGCATTTGATTCCAAAGTACCAGGGCCCATTCACCTGGCTGGTTAAGGCCATAAGCTTCAGCAACAATTAGTGCTTCTTGGAAACGGGATTGTTCGACCAGTGCCCGCCTTGCATTAGTTTCAGACAGATTGAGAAAGTGTAAGTCTGGCATCCGAATCTGCAGAGAGAGAAGTGATGCCTGTGCACAAGCTTGGCGTGTTTTGTTGCCAGCATCAATTGATGAGTAAACTTCAGCAGCTTCAATGAAGTACCGCATGGAAGCCAAGAGCTCATCAGTCTGATCCTTGTCAGATCGGAGGGAGCACTCCTTACTTGATTGCTCTGCTCGTGACTCCAAAAGAGAAGCCGTCTCATGCTTCATATCAAAATGGCTATAAACCTATGGGAAATAGAGAGATGCACATTATTTACTCTCTAAAAGAGGCATATATTTCTGCTTTGAGGAAATGAAAACAGTTTTTGGGAGAGAAAGCAGAATGGGTTAAAGTGGGAGGATGAAGCATCTATTTGACATGAAAATGAAAAAGTACTAACCATGGCAAAAGCATCAAGATCATTGGGATTAAATTGCTTGAGTAATGTGAGAACAGCCATTCTGAATCCTCTTACTGCCTCGGCAGTGCCAGCGTTGGCATCGATAGCAGCTGAAAACT